>NC_136888.1:28798303-29408303 GCF_949152265.1 Phoxinus phoxinus
AGTTTTGCTTTTAGTGTAATCAGACAAATGACATCTGTGTTTGAAATCGCCCCCTATACCCTTAAATACGGCACTATTTGAGGGTACAGCCATTTGTAGTAATATCCGAAACCATAGTGGATGTTATCAAGTGCACTCATTAAAATCATTACAACCGATGTGCACTCAACGGCTAGAGAATACCCATAATTCTCTGTGAGGGTCACGCCAAATGAATTCCCGCATTGTGAGGTTTTTACATGCTATTTCCGTTCCGGTGTACAAGATAAATTGGTTACACTTTATTTTATGGTGATGTAGTTACATTGTACTTGCTCAATAAGTACTGAGTAAAATTAATTAACTACATGTAGTTACTATAGATTTACGGTTAGGGTTAGGTTTTGGTTTAGGGTTAGTTACTTGTAATTGTGCATATCATACTGTTATGTACTGTTATTACTATGTAGTAACGTGTAACTGTCACCTTAAATAAAGTGTTACCGATAAATCTTTTTATTACTGGAATTACCAGTTTGCAAAGTTTCAAATGATTATTAAAAAACAAGCAAAAACGATGAAAAAGTGGCAGTCCTTGTGTCGCACTCAGTGTCCGAATTCACTCACTTCAAGTGGACTATATTAGTGGAATAATGTAGGGGCGATTTCGAACACAGCCCATGTCATGTATCAGTTCACTACTTAAAGCCATAAACACTAATATATCCTGTTTAAGAACTTGTTTGAGACTTGAGAGTGCTTTTGGCTAAAGTCCAGTAGTGACAGGGAGAGCAAATTAAAAAGAGAGTGCTGTGACATTGAAAAGCATCTAACATGAGCTGAGTTCAGTGGAGAGTGAGTTAAGATGGTCTTGTCTAACAAGCTCCCTCACTGATTCTTTCAAGCTGAAGAATGGAACTGAGGATAATTAGAGTAAGTCAGACAGAAGCGGCTGCTAGATGCTGATCCACTCTCCCTGCAGACAGCATCCCAATTAGCCTTCATTCACACCCTACTACACAGAGACCGGCCTGGCACCAGGACTCTTCTCATCTCTGCCAAATACATACCTGGGTTACAATACCCTGAGAGAGTCTCTTGTTTTGCTGACTCACTGGGTTTTCAGTGGACTTGAAGGTCAAATTACTTTCTCTCTCCCACACCTGTAGTACACAAAGAAAGATGTCTTTTTTTGTGTTTAGTTTTTGTAACTCTTTTGAAAGTTCATGAAAATAGACAAGGGTATATGAAAAACAAACGTTTGCTATAGTTATGCATTATGCTTGTTGTTTGCAATTAATACACCTCCTTTGTTAGGTGGCTGTTTAAAGAACACATTACAGTGCTATTACCGAGTAAATACTGGACAGTCAAATAGCTTCAGATTTAGCTTTGTTTCTCATGTGTTAGCTGATTAACATTATGTACATGCTTTCACTTTGAGGCATAAAGTGTAAAACAAATTGTAATTTTAACTGTAGGCCTAAATTACTAAAAATGCAACAATTAAAAGCTGTTACTTGGTTAACACTAAGTTTCCTTATTGTAAATTCCCAAAACTGTTATAAATCTAACCTTACATTTCAAATAATTTAACAGAAAAAAAGAGAAAATCAACTTATAATTTACAGTGAAACCCTGTAATCTGATATTATGTTAGCAATTTTGCTTAAAGGGTTAGTTCACCCAAAAATGAAAATAATGTCATTAATGACTCACCCTCATGTCGTTCTAAGCCCGTAAGACCTCCGTTCATCTTCGGAACACAGTTTAAGATATTTTAGATTTAGTCCGAGAGATTTCTGTCCCTCCATTGAAGCTGTATATACAGTATACTGTCCATGTCCATAAAGGTAATATAAACATCATCAAAGTAGTCCATGTGACATCAGTGGGTTAGTTAGAAGTTTTTGAAGCATCGAAAATACTTTTTGGTCCAAAAATAACACAAAATAAGACTTTATTCAGCATTGTATTCTCTCCCGGGTCTGTTGTCAATCTGCGTTCAGGACTCCGCAGTGACGCTGCTGACGTAAGACGCTGATGACGTGTTATCTGGTGCGCCCGAGCTTCGTTTACAGTCTGAGGAAGACGCACGCTATATTCAAGCTATTCTACATTGTTTGCGTGGATATCACTTTTTTAATGGTGCGTAAATGTGCATGTCGCGGATGAGACACTTTTACAGCGTGCGTTTCCCTCAGTCTATAAATGAAGCTCGGCGCACCAGATAACACGTCATCAGCGTCTTACGCCATCAGCGTAACTGTGAAGGATTGCAACAGACCCGGGAGAGAATACAATGCTGAATAAAGTCTTATTTTGTGTTATTTTTGGACCAAAAAGTATTTTCGATGCTTCAAAAACTTCTAACTAACCCACTGATGTCACATGGACTACTTTGATGATGTTTATATTACCTTTATGGACATGGACAGTATACTGTATATACAGCTTCAATGGAGGGACAGAAATCTCTCGGACTAAATCTAAAATATCTTAAACTGTGTTCCGAAGATGAACGGAGGTCTTACGGGCTTAGAACGACATGAGGGTGAGTCATTAATGACATTATTTTCATTTTTGGGTGAACTAACCCTTTAAGTTAAATTCACAACTTCGGATGGAAATATATGTTAAAGGTACAAAACTGAATTTAGTAGCAGAAAAAGGGCTGAATTCATTTTGAATTAATTTGTATTTTTACAGAATTATTCTGGGAACCACAGCTGCAAGTTTTTTTTCGTGTAAAAATGGCAGTTTTACAGTGTTAAATTACTCTACACAGTTATTCTACTATACATAATGGGGGTTGTTGATATGGTGTGCTTTTTTAACATGTCAGACGGGCATGTGTCAGTGTCTTATGAAATGTACGCTGAGATGGACAACATGCTGTCAAGGAGATTTCGTTTAGACACAGGAGTTCAATGAATTCTGAAGAAAAACAAACTGAAGGAAGAGAAAGAGGAAAATGGAGCAGTCCAAGTGGGGCTTGTGAGTGAGGTGTAGGTCTGTGTTTTCATTTCTCCTCTCCTTACAGTTAAAAAGGCAAAAGCTTGATCTCCACACTTTCTGAGGGTCTCAAGCAAACACAGCGTAGCACATTCTCTTCGCACTAAACATACACAAACATACGCAGGTAACCTTCAAAGACCAGGTTGGCTCTCTCTCTCTCTCAAACAAACATGGATCAACAATAACGCTCTCTCAACCAATTCATTCAAAGTATACAGAACAAGAATTTCAACACCTTGAGATCCAGGCAGGGTTTGCATTGTTTTGCAAATGTTTTGATTTTGAAAAATCTGTCTAAAAAAGTGTGCCGTCTCCTCTAGGTGTTTCAGGACCTGGGTGTGTGTGTCCTGTCTGGGGCTTCAGAGGGGTATAATGTGTGTCTGTTTGCATACGGACAGACAGGCTCGGGGAAAACGTACACCATGATGGGTACTCCGGTGAGTAACAGCACTAGCATGAGATAAAGTCATCGATGAAGCTTTATTTTAACCTAAATATTATGTCGTCTTCATCTTTGCAGGACTCCATTGGGCTGACACCAAGGATCTGTCAAGTAAGATGCACACCAGTAATGTTTTTTCTAAGGGAAATTTAAAAAAAGTTAATTAAATGTCCTAATGTAACTAAGACTTAACCTAAGCCCTGTCTTTTTTTATCGTTTATTAAGGGTCTGTTTAGGTCTGAAGTTGAATCTACCGATGGACAGAGCTGTAGAGTTGAAATAAGGTGAGAGGAAAACCCTCGGTTTCTTTATCTTTGACACTTTCGCAACAGTACGGACAAACATATGCTGAGAATGAAGCAAGAGAAAGGCCTGTAAGCGAAAGCAAATCACAACCTTATGTTTTCCCTCTCAGTTTTTTAGAGATCTATAATGAGCGTGTCCGCGATCTGCTGAGAGGTGCGGAGCAGAAGAAGCCAGCACCCCTGAGGGTTCGAGAACACCCAGAGAAGGGGCCCTACGTGCAGGGTGAGCGTTCACACGGCAAACTTTAAATGGCTTTCAAGCTGATTTGTTGTAGAAAGAGCTAGGAAAGTCTGGTCAATCCTCTCAAACAAAGTCAAAATATCTCTTGTAACCTACACTTATGAAAACATGAGGAAAGCGCTCACTGTGTTATTTATGAATGGTTGTGTATTTTTATTAAAGAAGTAATTGTGTATATAAGTTATTCGTTCCCGAGTGTTTGCCTTTGTACCTCAGGGTGTGTTCACGCTTGGAAGGTTTGGTTCGATTAAAACAAACTCTGGTGCGATTGCTCTGTCATGGCTGTTCATGTAAATAAGTATGAATGCTGCCATCCAAACCCTGTTGCGCACCAAACAAGCGGACTGAGACGCTGAAAAGATGGGTCCACTCCAAACAATCGCTGGTGTGGTTCAACCGAAATATGAACGCAAATATGAACTAAAAACAGGACGTAATGTCACAAGTTGCCCTTAAAAAGGACAGAATGCTGAAGCATACCTGTTTTTTCTCGTCGTAGTCACGATGTTGCCCATAACAGTTCAGTACAGGCGTCAGAAACACTGTCTCCTTGCAGCAGATCTTTGTGTGCAACAGAGGAATTCCTGCAGCTGTTTTGATTCCTTTACACATTTTATAAACTCCTTACGAGTTCTCAGCTGGTCAAAATGCCATACACACATACAACGAGCACATTTAGCCCAGCACACAGCATTGTTTTGAATGTTCAAGTAAAGTTCCGTTACAATTATTATTATTTTTTTAATCTTTAGGTTCGGTCTTAAAAATGACAGTGTACACTCTAAGCAAACCAGGCCTAAATGTATTGTTTTCTTTTTTTTTTGGTCTCGGCCAAAAGAACCAAGAGAACCGAACTACAAGTGTGAACACACCCTCACTTCCCACCACAGCATGTGTTGAGAGTAGCCAACTTGTAGGACTGTATCGGCTCCTCCTCTTTCTTTTGCTCTCTCTCTCTCTCTCTCTCTCTCTCTCTCTCTCTCTCTCTCTCTCTCTCTCTCTCTCTCTCTCTCTCTCTCTCTCTCTCTCTCTCTCTCTCTCTCTCTCTCTCTCTCTCTCTCTCTCTCTCTCTCTCTTCTTGTCCAACATCCAGTCATTGTGTGTATTAGGAGAAAGCCCAGTGCAGCAAAGGAAGTGACCTCACTTCCATGTGGCTGCTAAGAGCTGAGTAGAAAGGCATTGTGTATTTACCAGATGTCTTTCTCAAACATGTAAACAGTAAAAGTATTTGGACATAATGGATACTTAAAAAGGTTGAATTTTCATAGCACTAAATGACAAAATACATTTTCTCATAGCTGTTCTGTTTTGCTAATTCCTGACAGACAACCAATTGGACAACCAGAAAGTGTCCAAAAACTAAAATATATTATAACTTTATACTTTCATTTGTTAGGTTTTATGTAAAAGTTTTGCTTGAAAAGTTGAGGTCACTGTACGCACATGCACATATAAACTGAGGCTAAACTCAGGCCCATTTACACCATAAAACACCAAGAAGTAAATGTTTTAGCACAGCAGTCCACTTTATATTAAAAGAGCATAATTCTCTTCCTGATTTGTTCCTTTTACAGTAATCTGAGTGTCATTCTCAGACAGGAAGAGAGTATCTGTGACTCAAATTGTGGAAAGGATGATGATGATGCTATTATGTGTATCATAGGTCTTTCTCAGCATGTAGTGACCGACCACAAGCAAGCAGTGGATCTACTTGAGGAGGGCATCGCTAACCGCATCACAGCCGCTACACACGTTCATGATGCTAGCAGTCGATCTCATGCCATCTTTACTATTCAATACACACAGGTTTGAATCTCTGATCATGTCCATTGCATCTGAAGATCTCCCATTTGTCTTTAAAAAAAAGTATGACTAAAGCTCTAAAAGGCTGCAAGTCACACTGGACATTTTCTTGCTGTGTGTCAAAATGTATAATTAAATCACCTCTACATTACCATTCAAATGTTTCGGGACAGTACGCTAATGCTTTTATGCAGCAAGGACGCATTACGTTGATCAAAAGATTTCTGGTCCTACTAGAAATCCAACATAGAATTGAAAAGAGTTGAACTTTCTATTCATCTGCAAAGAATCCTGAAAAAATGTATCACGGTTTCCACAAGAATATTAAGTAGTAAAACTGTTTTCAACATTAATAATAATAACAAATGTTTCTTTTTTTTAGCAACAAATCAGCATATCAGAATGATTTCTGAAGGATCATGTGACACTGAAGACTGGAGTAATGATGCTGAAAATTTTCAGCATCACAGTTTTTCTGCAAAATGTTCTGCTTTGCATCACAGAAATAAATGGGTCCCACTTTATATTAAGTGGCTTTAAGTACTATGTACTTACATTGAAATTACTAATTTGATACAATAGACTTATTGTGTACATACATGTTTTTACATTGTACTTATATTTTTAAAATACCTGCATGTAATAAAGCTGTAATTAATGTATGTAATTACATTTGTAATTACACTGTTGACCCTTCCCTTATACCTTAACCCACCTGTCCCTAACCTTACCCGTATCACACCGCAATAGCAGCAAAAGTGTTTTACAATAACATGAACACAATAAGTACATTGTACTTATTTATTGATGTAAGTACATAGTACTTAAAGCCACTTAATATAAAGTGGGACCAATAAATGACATTTTACAATGCATTAAAATAGAAAATGGTTATTTTAAATTGTACTGTAATAATATTTCACAATATTTCTGTTTTTCCTGTAGTTTGATCAAATAAATGCAGCCTTGCCGAGGACAAGAGACTCCTTTTAAAAACATAAAATATCTTACCGACCCCAAACTTTTGAATGGTACACTGTAAAAAATATTTTTAGAAGTTGTAAATAAAACAAAAATTACAATGTACATGTTTTACAAGAAAATACTATTTCAGGTTTTCTACTTCAAAATGTCATGTTTAATTCAATGTATTACTTGCAGTATCTTTGTAATTATTTCATTTACAGGAATTTAGCAATTTCTGTGTATTTCTACCCCCCAGTGTAGTGTATATTATAGTGAGAATAATGTTTTCTTTTTATAGGCTATTCTAGAAAATAACCTTCCTTCAGAAATTGTGAGCAAGATCAACTTGGTGGACCTGGCTGGCAGGTTAGTGTCTTTGTTTAACTTTAAACAATCATTCCTTTCAGGCGGTATAGATTCTGTAAAGTCACCATTTCTAATCTAGATCAAGGTTGTACAAACACGGTCCCCACTATCCTGCAGAGTTTAGCTCAAACTTGCCTCAACACACCTACCTGAAAGTTTCTAGTATGCCTAGTAAGACCTTTATTAGCTGGTTCAGGTGTGTTTTATTGGGGTTGGAGCTAATCTTTGCAGGACAGGTGCCCTCCAGGAACAGGATTGGACTTAATCTAGATAGAATATGGCTTTTACTGAACATGATGGAGAACCATGATATATGACCAAGTTGCCCCCTAGTGGGTGATCTCTGGAATGCAAGCGCAATGGTGAAGAGTAAAGTTCTAACACTGACTCTGACCCTCTTTGTGCTGTGTCAGTGAACGAGCAGACCCTCAATACTGCAGAGACAGAATAACAGAAGGAGCCAACATCAACAAATCTCTTGTCACCCTTGGCATTGTCATCTCCGCTCTTGGTAGGCACTAGCCTTCTTAACTCTTATAATCCTTTCTTATCTTTGTCATCACATTTCACTTTGTTTTTCTAGCCCAAAACTCTCAGATGTTCAGCAGCAGTCAGAGCATTAACAGTGTGCTCAGCGAGTGTGAAGGGAGCACCGTGGGCAGCCAGTCCAGCTCTCTGTCGGGCAGCGGGCGCAGGCACTGCTTCATTCCCTACAGGGACTCTGTCCTCACCTGGCTTCTCAAAGACAGTCTGGGCGGCAACTCCAAAACCATCATGGTTGCAAGTAAGTCATTCAGAGTGGTGAATTGTTGGTGTTTGTTGCAGTGCCAGAAGAATTGATCGAGATTTGTTTTCCGCCAGCTGTCTCGCCATCCAGCAGCAGCTACAATGAGACTCTGAGCACCCTCCGCTATGCAGCTCATGCCAGGAACATCGTCAACAAGCCAAGAGTCAATGAGGTTTGTCCAAATGCATTCAAAATGTCTGCAGAACATGTTTTTTCTTGTGAGTTGAAGTTAAGGAAACTAAAATAAAATCTTGTTTTACCTCAGGACGCCAATGTGAGGTTGATCAGAGAACTGCGAGAGGAAATTGATCGTCTGAAGAGCATGCTGCTCAACTTTGAAATGGTACTAGAACGTGTCATTGTCTACATATTTTAGTAATCATCATTGATATCTTTTGAATGCATAAACACTGAAAATTCATCCTGTTTTAAAATGGGACTTTACATTTTCATGGAACTTAGCGGGCTCAATTTGTGTGATATCAACTTCAATTTTGTAATACAACTTGGTTAGACATATAGTACAGCTTTGATTTTTCCCCCCCAAATTATTGGTCCAAATTATTATGTAGTATATAAAAAATGTATATATAAAAAGACCAACCTGTCAAGCCATTTAGAACATATTTGAGCTTTAATAATTACCTATATGGAGTGAGAATTTTGACATATGAGATTTCACTGTCCAAATTTCACATCAACAATAACAGAAACCAGTCTTCTTGTCCTGCGCTCTTTGCTGCTGGTTAGGAATGGACACTTGTCAGGTTCCTGGTTAGGATAGTGTCACAATGCCAATGATGTTAGCCAAATTTCCATACTCGTATAAGACAAAAGTTGCTGACTGCTAATTGTTTCTTCCATCTACAGCAGAGGAACCCCAGTCCATCTCTCAGTGATGAGAGAGAAGGTAGCTTGTCTGATATAGTCCTACAGAATGAACTGAAGGTTAGTTCACGTCCTTGAAACGCTGGAGTCTGTTAATTCTGAGCTCTTTTTTTATGTGCACTGCTGTTCAAAAGTTTGGGGTCGATAAGATTTTTAAATGTTTTTGAAATAAGTTTCTTATGCTCCCAAGGCTGCACTTTATCGTGACTTAACTTCATGTAACTGCAACTTTATATCTTGCAATGTGACCGTTTCCACATAATTACTATAACAGAAAATACAGTAAAAAGAGTAGTATTGTGAAATATTATTAAAATTAAAATAACTGTATTTTAAAATGTACCATTATTTATTCATGTGATGGCAAAGCTAAGTTTTCAGCGTCATTACTCCAGTCTTCAGTGTCACATGATCCGACCTTCATAAATCATTCTAATATGCTGATTTGCTGCGCAATATTTTTTTTTAATAATTATCAGTGTTGAAAACAGTTGTGCTGCTTAATATTTCTGTGGAAACTGTGATATATATTTTTCAGGATTCTATGATGAAAAGAAATGTCAAAAGAACAGCATTTATTCGAAAGAGAAATCTTTTGTAACTTATAAAAGTCTTTTTATATAAAGGTATTCATTTCTAAACTAAAATCTGACCCCAGACTTTTGAACAGTATTGTACTTTCATAAGGAATTCTGTAACTGTTCTGTAACACTTCTCATGTTACTGTCTTCCTAGGATGATTCACTGTTGTCGTTTTTTGTGTGTGCGTGTGTCTTCCAGTTGTCTTTTCACTTGCTTGTTTCACAGTCGCTCATGTTTCCTCTGCAGGTGGAGCAGCTGACTAAAGACTGGTCTGACAGTTGGCGTGATAAGCGAGCTCTGTTGGAGCGCTACAGTGTGGACATTAACCAGGACAGGGCAGGAGTTCTCATCCGCTCGCTTCTGCCCCACCTCATCGCTGAGCCAGACGTCCTCAGCACAGGCGTCACTATCTACCACCTTCGGGTAGAATTATTCAGCTAGTTATACATTGCTTTTTCCTGTCACATCCATATTGCCTTCAGCTAGTCTTTGGTCTTTCGGGTCATTAACCAATGATTCTTTCTCTTTTCCCTCCAATAGATTCTCCCTTCACCTTTATTTCTCTTCTGTCTTTTCTTTTCTTGTTCTGTGTGCAAAACTCTTGAGATTCTTCTCACAGGAAGGTAAAACAGCCCAGAGCTATGGTCATGTGGTCCAGATATTCGCCCTCTCCTTTTCACTTTCCTTCTTTCGTACTTTTATGTGATTTGTGTTGGAACATTTTAGTGAGTTACTCAGTGGTGTATGTAAATCTGTGTGAAGAGGTTAGTCCTGATAGCCTGTAAAAAACCCTGAAGACTGCAATTTCAGCAGTTTACTTGCTTTGAAAGTTAAAACCACCTGGGAATGATTGTGCGCCCTTGGAACCAGGCTTATATAAGCAGGCTTTTTATCCTTTATAAACAGTAGACAAATCCTGTGCTCGGCTTTGAGGTGTGAAAGAAACAAAAATTATGAAATGGAAGAAGAAAAGGTTTCATTCTGGCCATGCACTAAATGCTCACATTGACTCCTTTTAATGTTTGTTTCATTTTGGTGCTATAGGAAGGGGTGACAAGAATTGGGCCTCAGGGTGACAATCTGGAAGAGCCTCACATAGGTATCTCATATTCATCTCAACATCTTTAAGTGTTATGGTCCGTTTACATCTGGTACTAACAGTGCTAAATAGAGTTCTGCATGGATGATGCAATTTTCTTGGCCAAAACCTGTGACCTTTAAAAAGTTAGCATTCTTTGTCCTGAAATCAACAGGTTTTTTGAATGGGGTTTTTGGATAAATGCCTGAAACCAAGTCTGTTAACACAAACTCAAAATATTTGTATGTTTTATTCTAAGACATAAAATACATCAGTAATAACCCTTGTGATTTAAAGCTTTTACTCATCTTTAAAAGGTGGTTGCTAACAAGAGGCTAAATCTGACTACTGAGGTTGTCGGGGGCATTAAACGTCATTATGAAAAACATTATGAAAACTCATCTACTGACGAGTCCACTTTCACAGCCTCATTGTGTTTATAATCATGCTCTTGCAATTATTCTATCTTAAACTTTCAGGGAACAAAAAGTGGTCAGAAGCTTAGTAATGGTTATCTTGAAGTCATGAAACTGGTGTAGTTTGTCTATAGCCTACGTTTAGCTTTTTTCCTGTGGCGACTGTATTTAGGCTTGCGTCTTGTGATCTGGTCACTCAAACCACAGACGCATATTTTGCCACATCAAAATTGAAGTGTAATGTGTTCTGATTTGACATGTGTTGATACCAGTCTGAAGACATGTATGGCACTATAATTGTTTGAAGTGGACAGCAGTGATTAACTTGCACCTCAAACCCTCAGTCTTGCCAGAAGGTTCCTCCTGTGAGATTGGAAATAAGAGCGGGGTGGTGACTCTGAAGCCAGTCTCAGGGAACATCTGCATGGTCAATGACAGAGAAATGACGGAGCCCTGCAGACTTGCACAAGGTAAATGCAATATGCAGAAAGCAATCCTTCATGCCCATTTCACGTACAAACAAAATAATGTGTTTACATGACATTTTAAATATCCTCCTGATGTATTACTGTGTATCTCCCTTGTATTTCCCTTAAGGTGCAGTGATTACATTAGGAGGACTCCACAAGTTTAGGTTCAACCATCCTGCAGAGGCGGCTGTTCTGAGGGAGAGGAGACGGGTACAGTCCATGCTTTGTAATGCATATATCCACTAAAAATGACCTTGAGATACGAGGGCTAAAAGTACATGCAGCACTTGCTTGACATACAGAAACCAATGAGATTTGTTCTTGCATGTCAAGCAAACATGTTTGATTATCTCTGTGTATGCTCGCTGGCGTGAATAAAAGGTTAAAATAAATATTTTCATCATATAAAGTGATCATGTCTTTTCAGAAGATTTGGATTAAACCACTCTATTCAACTAGAATATTTTAACAATGTCTTTTGTGCTTTTTGATGTGAAATATTACGTACAAAAATTTAAAAATCTTCATACTAGTCTAAAAAAAAAAAAAAAATGAATATCTTAATATCTACTTTTGGGTTTGGAATGACACGAGGGTGAGTAAATGATGACAGCATTTTTATTTTTGGGTGAACTATACCTTTAGGTTTTAGTCAGTGGTCCTGAACATGAATATTACAATATGAGATTTGTAGGCTTTTTTTTTTTTTTCAGTTTATTAGCATATTTTGCAGTTCATCTTTTAATTTATTACCCAGGTAGCCTTATTTAGTTAAATAGTGGGCAATTTTAAGGTAGATTTCCAAGCCAGATTTCTAGAGTTTCAGATTTCCAAGGTAGAAATCTTCTGAAAAATAATGTCTCTGATCCAAATCTGTTGAGAAACCTGTTGAGGTATTTAATGTATTTTTTGTAGGGCTTTCAAAGTTAACATACAATCAATTAATTATTTAACTCATGAGGTTAATTAAATGTCTAATGGCATTATTTTTTATGTAATGCAATTAATGGATATAATGTAAAATGTTGGTCTTTGCAGACCAGTGAAGGAGGTTTGGTCCACAGCTCTACAGAGCTCAGCCTACCCAGTTCTGACACCAGGTAAATATGATTTGTTCATTTAAAAGCAATACATTTTAGAACTACGGTGCCTAGAATAAGTGAACACACCCATGCTAAAGTTGACTAAAAAATAATACAAAAGAATAAAAAAAGGAATAAAAAAATAATCTTTTGGAAATCGGGGTACTTTCCATAAGATCATCTCTCAATGCAAATCAAACCAGCTATTAGGCTAACTGAAATAAAACCATGCCAATCTCTAGGTATGGTGAAGGGTGTGTGATGATGCTATTTTAATTCAAAAGGCCAAGGGAACTGTATCAGAATGCATAGCCTTTAAAAATAAAAATCTGTCTGCCTCTATGGGAATTTAACATTGGGGTGTCCTGACTTATGCACCCTGTTTTTAAGGGAGAACATTTATTTATTTACGATACATTATTCATTCACAAAGAAAATTGGTGTCCTTAAAGGTTGGAGTTTTCAAGTCATTAAGATCAATTTCCAAAAGATGATTTGTTTATTCCTCTTTTTAGTCAACTTTAGCATGGGTGTGTTCACTTATTCTACGCACTGTATATATATTGTACAAGTTCATGATGTTTCTAAATGTTCCTCTGGTAATGAGCCCTCTGGAGAAAATATTGTTTATAGAGTTGTCATGGTGTTGCTTGGTTGCTAAAGGGAGTATGTAGAAAACAAAAGAAATGAACAATGGAAGTAAATTAGACTTGTGTTAGAAGGTCTCTAATTTTTCACCACGATCTGTCATTTTCTGGTTGACTAATCCATCATCCGTTTGTTGTGTGCTCAGGGTTGCTGGAGCAAGTGTGCATGAGAGCGGCAATGGGACAGCAGCACCCAGACATCGACTAGAGGAGCAGCAGTGGTACATAGAGTGTCTAGGAGAGGAGATTCAGATGGAACAGAAAAGAGCGGAAAGAGATCTGGAAAGAGAGCAGGCATGTCTCCGACAGCAGTATACTGAGAGTGAGTACAGAAAACACACTGAGGTGTGCTTAAATACTGGATTCAATGCTGAATTGCACTTTTGTTATACTAAATAGTTTACTGCTATTTTTATAGTATTACGAAAGTTTGAACTGAAATACTATATTATGTTCTTCAGCAAAGAACATAAAACATAGGCTTTTAGGTAATGGATTAAAACCTTTCACCCTAGTCAAATACTAAAGCAAATGAACCTTGAATACCTGATAGTAACTAAGAAATTGTCCTTTCAAATTGTTGTTTCAATTGTAAAGCCTTGTGCTTCTCTAAACTCTGGTTTCTTTTGCATCTAAAGTCAAGCGGTGGATCTTACAAGAAAAGCAACGGCTTGCAGCCCACAGGGAACAGGGAACACTTGAGTCAGGGGTTCAGACAGATCTCATACTTCCTATTGGTTTATCAAGTCAGGGGACTGAGAAAGATGGCAGTGCTGAAACAGTCCCACCGTCACTCCTATTGGGTGACAGGAAAAGGGTGGTGCAGGAGGAACTGCTGAAACACCATGCATTGCGCAGAGCTGAGAACCGTGTGCGCCGCAAAAGGTTACATTACCAACTGGAGAAGATTGCACGAAAGCGCCATCTGTTGGAGGCTAAGCGAGAGCTGCAGAGGATGGAAAATGAACTTCTACAAGGAGGCGATGAAGCCTTGTCTCCAGAACTGGGGTGCACATCAAAGTTCAGGGGACGTCCAATGACTTTACGAAGGCATTCCTTTTCTGCTGATCTGCTGTCCCGATTGTATCCCCAGCACACTCCCATTTTTAGGTAGGTGTAAACCAGGTGAATAACTAACATTGGGTCTCATTCACTAACCGTGCATACACACAAATTTGTGTGAAATCTGCATACGAACGTTTTCACAAAACAAACATGATTCATCTATAACTTTCATAGCATTTTTTTTTTTTTTCTCAATTCATGAATTTTTTTGGGAACAACATAAACCACACACCGTATACACACAAACTGTAACCTGGGTCTGTATAAAAGGTTTTATTGTGTTTGAACTGGTTTTGAGGATCGGCATTTCTTTAGGATCTTGCTGCCAATGCTCTTTAGGCCAGAGTGCATCTTTAGAGAGGATCTTATGTTTGCTGAGAATGAAGAAAGGCTCTAAAAGAAAGCTTGTGTGGAAAGTACTTATATGGAGATGGTTTGAGCATGTTTTATGCAAATTATTAACCTTGTGCGCGCGATTGTTTATAATACCTTACTTCGTTTATATAATAAATGTATTAACATTGTATGTATGCACGTGTTGTGAATTAGGCACCAAAAATTGTTTTGCCTGTGCCTGTTTTTTTAAGTTTACCTGGTCTAGAGAAGGAAGTAGTAAATTTTACTACTTTTACTAATGTGAAGATAACATTTAATTTAAAATAATAATCACTATCATTACACCAAGACCAGTATGTTTTGTTTTTACTTAAAAATTGTATTTTCCTTTTTCTCCAAACAGCCAATTCCTTAAAAGGAATACATCTGAGTGTACAGCATCTCAAGCTGGCTTAGCCTGTCCCACTAAATGGGAATCTGATGAATGTCTCCAAGATCAAAAGATCAGAAGGCGTTCAAACACAATGCCCTCAAGATATGACCAAGTATCCTTAAGTTGGGCCAGTTTCTCAGAAAGCTTCAAAAGCCCTTTAAAAGATGCAAATTCACCTGAAGCGAAAAAAGCAAAAACTGCTTCCTCAAGGTTATTAGTCAAGAAAAGCACAAGTGACCAAGACAAGCATTGTCTGGATTCAAACACCAAAGGCACTAGAAAAGTATTACCTATAATAAAACAGAAAACTACTGTTAAGGGAACAAAGAGTCTATCTCAAGGTGGAAATAAAAGTTTAGAGACCATCCGCAAGGTTTTTTCACACTCTGTTGGTTCTGGGTTCAGGACTGCCTTGGCAAAAGTTTTCCGCAAGCCACCATCAGGCTCGAGGGGACATAGAACTGTGAAATCGGTTAACCAAGTGAAATATCAATTTAATGAGAAGTCAAACAAAAATAAGTCTGTGAAAGACCTCGAGAAAAAACAGGAACAGTGCCCTATCAAATCAACAATGTCTTATGAAAGTTTGGAGCAGCTTAGCTCACTAAAAAATAAGCAACCAAGGCACTGGCATAGTGCAGAAGCTCTGACGAGTACCAAGCAATGTGTTGCAGTGCAAAAAGAAGCAGCTGGATGGATGAAACAAGATGGTGGGGAGGATCCCAATGGTTCTTCAGATTGTGATAGTATTTTCTCATTGGATTCGCTGTCGTCAGCTTATGCTACAGCTCTGTCTGAGCAGCTTCAGCAAGAGGAATATAATTCCAGTGAAGCTGAGAGTGAAGACAGTCGGATGTCTCAAGATTCTCTTGTTATGGAGAGAAGTGGAAAGCATGTAACTGCCAGACCAGTGCTCAGGTTTAAAAAAGTTCCAAGCCACTTAACCTCCCATCCATTATCGGCGTCATTCAGCTCTCCGTCAATCGGCAATAAAGAGGAGATGAAAATATCCAAAGATGTACCTGCAGAGGTTTTCTGGAGCCTAAATGGTGGTCAAAAGTCGAAACCGACGAATGGCCAAGGCTCTTGTCAAGGGTCTGAATCTATAACCTGTAGTGGTGCCAGTATCAGAGAAACAGAGAATCCACTTGCTCTTACTGATGCTTGGTCATCCACTGACGCAGCAGACAGTCCCAGAACCATCAGGGCTTCAGTACGCTTGCTCAAACAGGATCCACACACACAGAGCAGTAGATGCCAAGGCTCTACTAGTCTGGATCTGTCAGACAACATGAATGTCTCAGAAAGCCAGAGCTCACCTCGCTCTGACTCCACTCAGGATGAAAATGCAACACTTGAAGAACAAAATGACGCGTCCTTTGAGAATACCTTGTTGTTTGATAGCAATGAGAGTAATTCTAGTTTTATAGTTTTAGGGCAGGAGATGGATTTTAAGGAGCTTATTACCAATGCAGAACCATGTATAACTCACACAGTGTGTGATTCTACAGATATCAATCCAGATGGGGTAGCATACACAAATAAACTAACCACTGAATATGAACCACTGAATCCCATTGTGACTGAAGCATTGGCTAACTCTTGTTCCAAAGATGGTGACATCTCAACCGATACTAGAATTTTAAAGTGCTTCCCAGTTAACTTGAGTAGGAAAGATTCACATATTATTGAGGAGAACCCATCACCGTATCCTATGTACCCAGAGGATTCTTCTCTGAAGTCAAACCTAAACCTAACAATTGGTTATCAGTTTTCAACATACAACAATGCAGGAGATCCAGAAGTAAAGAACTCAAAAGCAACACCGATTCTAAATGAACCACTCATCAATGCAAGCAATGACCATTTCAAAACCACGGATGATGAAGAACATAATGGTTTCTACACAAAACAGTGCACTGAAATTGCTTGCATAAAAGATACCAAAAATTGTGCCTTGACAATCGAACAATCAGAAAAGCATGATGAAGTTAATAGTTTTGGCAGAGATGGTGAACGCTTTTGTGTCCAGTTGGGGAATGAGTCAGTCACTGGAACATGTAAAATGAAAGGCTTTGTGGGAAATATGAAGCTATCATTGAAAAATTATGATGTTTCAGATACTGAGACAACACTCTTACAGATGGATCAGGAACAGTCTATTTGTTCAACTATCCACAGAGAATCAGTAAAAAATGTATCTGGTTTGGAAAATTTGCTCACTAAAATGGAAAACTCTGATCAAGAGCTTAAAGAGAAGGAAATGGAAAGTGCATCACCAACCAGTGAGGCTCACAAGGATTTAATCCGCAAAGATCACATCAATATTTTTAGAAATGACAGCAGTACATACGATAGTGGATTGACACCAACAAATTGTGATAGCCTGAAATCCTCAAGGAGTCCTGAGATTAAAAAAATTAATGACAACTGTAAAGAGGATACAAAAGATGCAATTCAGATTTCGGAGAGAAAGACATTCAATAGCAGATATTTTCAAATGAGCAACTCTGCAATTAATGATAAAATATCAGAGGTGGTGAAGGAACACTTTAATTTGTCTCCGAGAGAAGGCTGTGGTGAAGATCACGAGTTGGACACAAAGAAAGAAAACACTTCATTTGTTAAACTGGATGATTTCAAGTCCAAGACAAACAACTATGAATTTGATTACAAAAGTACTCAGGATGGACATGGTGAAAATAGTAATTCCCAGCATTTCTCACGTATGGCAAAATCAGAGAATTATACGGACAACACTACTGTGCACTTGGAGAATGGAACAGCATCAAGACATTCTTTGACTATGAGTAGGGACTCTAATGGCACAGAAGAGGTTATTGTGAGGAAGACAGAGAGAAAAGTAGAAGAAGAAAGTCCAAAATGTGGATATATTAACGAAAATGTGGAGTCGGTACCATATTGTGCTATAGAGGCGCAGAGCACAGATAGAGTAAATTCAAGTGAAACTATTATTGGGTTGAACACAACAAGAGAGAACATTATTGTATGCACCCAACTAAGAAAGTACATTGATGCTTCAACCCCTGTTCAAAAGCCACCCTGCGTGTATGCACAAGCTACTCCATCTCTTAAGCTGACAAATGGGTTAGATAAAGTCCAGAAAGCTCATCAGTCCACATACCTGAATGCACAGTTTGTTAACAATGAAACAAAACAAAATGAAAGTGTGCCGACCTCAATGGAAATGCACAAATTTGATGATAAACCACTAACACATGGACATTCAAGACTTTTGAATGAAACCAAATGTTCACTGAGTGAAAACTGTTTTGTGAAGATCTCAACTCCTGTAATGTCCAGTCAATGCAACATTCCTCAGGTGTCATTACCTACCGAAGCAACAGTAAAACATACAGTCTCAGGTTTACTCTCTGAAGAGACAGACAGTGATATGGATAACACATGTCAGCAAACCATGGAAGACAGTGCTATAACGTTACCCAATTCAGAGGTAAAAAATAAAAATACACGTTCACATAATTTTACAACGTCAAGTATGGAACATTACCATTCAGCAGTGGACGAGAATTACCCTGCCCCTGAAGCCCGGCCTTTAAGCAAGCTAGCGTTTTATGAATTTGGTCCAGGAAACCTTGGAAAATATAACGGTTTTTCAAGCCAAGATAAAAATGGTTCTAAACATTCCTTGGAAAACATTACCACTACTATCAGTAGTAGTAGTGATAAAGACAGAGTAAGATCCGTGGAGCACATACCTAACAGTTCCTCTGAAGATTTCAGAAAAGATCCTACAATTTCAGATTTACGCCATCAGGCATCACAAAGACCACAAATGCACAATGTGCTTAAACCCGGTGATATTGAAAAAGTTGACAAGTATCTACAATCAGAGAATCAGTCCATCTGCACAAGTAGTGATGTGAAATGTGTGATTAAATCTCAGTATAACAATAGTTACATCAAAGGGATTAAAAATGTTGGTAACCAACCAATGAAAACTCAAGATCCATATATGCTTAACAATCACCAGTCAAGTCACCAGTCAACTTGTAAACCTGATAAATCTGTGGCCAACCCCTCATCAACTGTTGAGGTATGTCACAGCACAAAACCAACTCCTTGCAGTCAAAATACAAAGGAATGTTATAACAGATGTAAATCTACAGACAGAGGTAGAGAAGAAAATTGCACAACAGCAGATGCTACAAAACATTTTGTTGGCAATGGCAATGATGATAGACGGAAAGGAAAACAAAAAAGATGCAGAAGGGCCCACTTTATGGCACCTCCAAGTTCATCCACTGATTCTACTGCTGATTTATCCTCAGATGAGAGTACCACATCTAAAAGTCATGTTTCTCATACCAAACCTTCTTCACGGGCAAACCTGCTTGCTAGCAGACAAAATGTCCTTGGCAAATACGAAAAGCCTCCACATAACGAAAGCATTCCATTACCTTCAAGAATTAGTCCAAGATCATTAGAAGCACAACCAAAAGAGAGATATACCCAGCAGCCTAACACAGGAATTACACCCTCTGTGTTTGGAGTTTCCTTACGTGGGGAAGCAGAGATTGAGACAATTGCATGTCAACAAGAGCTTGGTTCCACTGAAGAAATGCAAAAGACAGAGATGATTATTTCAAAGGGCGATAAAGACGTTACTTTCAGGATGAATGCTTCTTCAGAAGATATTTTAGATGTTTGTGTGAAAGACCACGCACATCCATTTGAGAAGACTGAAACACAGACAAGGGATTCTGCAATGCATTTTGCTTCGAGTGATATTAACCCATTTATTCATACAAGAACTACTATAGGGGTGAAAACAGCAGTCCCCAAAAAGCAGGTCTTTGGAAGTGCTGCTAGTATATCCTGCCAACACTCTCCACTCAGTAGTTCCAACAAGAATATGACCAGGTGCTGTAGTGTAGACAATGGCCTAAATATTCAGGACCCACCTTTCAGTTCCCATTTGAGCACTTATGTAAATCATAAAGAGCTCTCTAGCACAATGAGTGGTAATGGATATTCTAGAGATCAAATTTCTTCTGAACCTCTGCTGAAAGATGCTTCTTATTCCTCAAGTTGTTCAAATAAGCAAACCCTAACTGCTTTGAAATGTGACTCTTACAGTGGTGCCTCAGAGGAGTTACGCCACAGTTCAGGTCAAGTTGACGAAATAGTCCTGGTCTACTCCTCTGAGTATGAATCTCAGCAACATCCAAGTCCAAGCAGGTGTGAGGTGTGCACACAGACCATTGAGGTTAATAAGGACCTTAAAAGAAAGAGCCGTCACAGAAGAAGCAGCACCCAGGCACCAGTGTCCAAACCGGGGAATAGTGCCCCAACCACATGGGCAAGTCTACAGAACATGTCTGAACATCTCTCTGACCTGATACACAACACCTCTGATCTTCTGGGGAACATACAGTGTATGCGAACAGGGGAAAGGCCACCAAAATATGACTGTCCTAAACACAGTTTCCAGGTTTCTACTGTGCATTCTGGCAGTAACCACAAGATGGACAGTTGTACACAAACTTCATTGGATATTGGGGTCCAGACAGAGAATGCTCCAGTGTCAAAGAATACTACGTCCCATGAAGTAAATGTTATTGTTAAAGTGATTGGCTCAGATATTTGCAATGTGTCCCAGCTAGATGGTGATGCAGAAAGTGAACAAGTCTTTGAAAGGATTACAAGCCTGCCCGATTTACGTCCCAAAGGCTCAAAGGGAACTGACAGTCAAAATTTTCAGATTCCTCCCCAAAAGGTTCTTTCATTAGAGACTATTGTGCCGAATCTGGATTCCTCCACTTTGGAAGCTTTTGAAGGTAACACTGTAGATCATTCTTATAAGAAACACTCACATATAAAGCAAAAGGATAATCAGACTTCTCACAGAAATGTAGACCAGAGGACATGCTTTAATAAACACATTATGCTCATGGATCGTGCATGCTCCCCTATCCTTACAGTGAAGGCTGCAAGATACACCCAGCAAAGACAACTAAAAACAACCCATGGTTTAATAAACTATAAGACAACTGAGGGACAACATATCGCAGAGAAACAATGTTCAAAAGTATACAACATGCAATTTAAAGGTCATAAAATGTCTAAACATGATAATATAGTACTAGCTCAGGAGAACCTTCACAGTAAAAATCCAAAAACAATATCTACATCAGTATCATCTGTGACCTTTGAAAACCAGAGTGACCTTAGTTGTCCAAATCTGAATGGATCTGTCTACTCAAATAGCTTCTTTCCACGAAGCAAATGTATGCAAAATGAGATAAATGAATACTCTCGGGAAGTTGAGGACAGGGTAATAATAAGTCAACCCACAATTAACTGTTCTCCATCTCACCTACAAAGAATCTCCCTCTCTCCTTCAAGCAGTAACATTGGTGTCCAACTTGCATCGTCCTCAGTTCAAGTTAGACCATGTAAATTGGAAACTTCAGAAAGGCCTCATTTGTCACCTGTGAAAAGCCAGTTGAGTCACAGATCGTCTGAGTATATAATAAAGTGTTGGGATCATTCAAATCAAAGTACAAGGCAACAGCAGGAAGATGATGTGATGTCTCTGGTGCCAAGCGATTGCAACACAGATGTTCTGGTCAGCATCAATCCTCTGGCAGAGACCAGCATGCTCAGAGAATATCAGTGGATCCCTGATGATCTGCCCATGCACAACAAATTTACTAACTGGTCTGGCATCAGTCAGCAGGCACCATCAACGCTTAGTAAAATAAACAGACCAACTGGACATCACTTCACAAGGCTCAGTCCCAGTTACCGGCTGCCAATGGAGTCACAAAGCCCAAGTTCTGTCCATAGACCAGAGTCATCCGAGAAAGTGGATAGGAGAACACAAGAAATTGATAAGCTGAGGAAAGAACGTGAACAGGTTTTAGCATCTGTACATCTGGATCTGAGCCCTCATCAGCTGACTGTTGAACTCACAGAGGCCAGGCTGCACTATGGCCAAGGGGAAACAGACACTCTGCTTAAAATGCTCAAGTCTGGTTCTAAAGAAGTATCTTCAGCCTGTAACAAACAGGAGCTCCTTAACAGGTCTGTATAATCTGTGATTTACGGATTTTAAATATTTTAAAAGTTTTGCTTTCTTCAGTTTTATTATAATCTTTGACAGTTGACATTTAGGGTGCTTTCACACTAGCACTTTTGGCATGTACCTGGGTTTGTTTGATGTCAGAATTTGGTTTGTTTGGATGATGTGAATGACTCACGCAGAATGTGATTTTAAAAAAAATAATAATAATTATATACAACTTTTGCAATACATTTGCAGCAGATAGATGTAAGTACCTTTCTGTGTTGATGCTTTGAAAAACAAAATCAAAGGTTCAAAAGGCAAGGCAAGACAAGTTTTTTTATATATAGCACATTTCTTACACTATGGTAATTCACTATGGAAATATTGGACGTCTCCAATAGACCAAGGTTTTTCCCTCTATGAATGGAATCAATCCAGTCCGCACCCCACAGAACCTCGAGTTTAATTACACGTCAAACGCACTACTCCACCACAGACCCAGGTCATCAGCATAGTTTCAACTCTCAATTTCCCCAATTAAGTAATTTATGTTTGTCTCTTACCCAATTCTCAGTGCCACTTTAGTTCAGTTTAGAATTAAAAGGAGAAATGCAGTGCAATCAGTCGAACGCACAGTGGATACAGTTATTAAAATAATACAAATATTATACATAGATAAACTTCTCATCTGGCAAATAACCGGTGTATCATATTTTGCACAGCTGCTTGTTTTACTGTGAGATTTTCCCATGTTGATTGTACTGTGTCTGTGGTGATCTTTTGGCGCGCCTAAGAAATCTATTTGACGTCTCCAATAGACCCGATATTTCCCTAAATTCAAAGTACAAAACTGAGATGAGCAAACGCTGTGCATTTTGCCGTCTCCTCCTGTGTAGTCATTAATTAGCAACACAACAAAACAAAACAAATACAGCGTGAACACAATCCAGTGGGGGCAGGGGGAGAGTGGAACAATCCAACTCTGGTTTGGACCAACTAAGCAACTGAACCTAGTGTGAAAGCACCCTTAATTTACAGAGCTTGTTATGAATGGAATTCTATTATGTCATAAGGCATAGGAAGAGCATTGAAAGTTTGAGAAAAGAGAGAGAAGCCCGTCTCCAGATGTGTCGTCGTGCTCGGAGTCTCAGTCCCAGTAAGCATCGGATCCCTATAAATGATGAGAAGGAGCAATCTCAAAGAATTTCAGACCTGCCTAGCAGACGTCAGGAATATCTGCAGCAGCTCAGACAAGAGATTGTTGAAACCAGCAGGTAATTTGTAAATGCATTAAACAAAAGATAATATTCTATAATTCTGTGTACTAAACCAGATGTTCTTCCCCAGAGTTCCTGATCCACCAAGGCGGGAGGGTCAGTGTCCATCTGATATTGAGCTTCTATTGCGTGACTACAGCCGAGCCCGCGAGGAGGCAAGAGTAGAGATTGCCCGTGCCCGAGATCGACTCCGTGAGAGGGCCGAACAGGAGAAGAGACGAATACAGCAGCAAGCTCTCTCGCAGGCAGTCAAGGTCCGTGGCACTTGATTATTCTTAATACTTATAAAGTATTGCTGGCCTTTTCTTATTTAGAAATCGTTTCATATTTTCTTTCCTTCTCTCCCTGTGTCTTACGTAGGATGACCTGCTGTTTCGCACGCGCATTAGTAACAGTACTTTATGTAGTGGTTCAAACCTGAGTCTTTCCTCAGGGCCCACTTCAGGGTATAACAGCAGCAATGCTGCCATACTGAAAGACATTACCTCACCATTAATACAGGTAAGGCACCACACTAAAAAGTGTGTTTAAGTGTTAATTTCATTTAGAAAGCTATTTTTCAAGCTTTTCACCTCATTCCTCAGGTAAATGGAGCCTCAGAATTCAAAGCAAGGACTCGACCTCCTATGATCCCGTTGCAGACTTCAAAAGCTCAGCGTAGATGGCTGTCAGTCCAGGGTGAGCAATAACCCATGAACAATTGGAAACCCAAGGGCTATGCTTCGGATTCACTTAATTAATCAGATCCACTATTATCTCTAGATGTCAGCCTGGAGACATCGGTCACTGGATATGAGCCTGAGTCTTCCTCCACTCCATCATCTCCTCCCTGTGCTCGACAACGCACTCTCTCCTTTGGCTCTCCCTCGTCTATATCAACTTCATATCAGGATATCGCAGACTGCACTCTTGCCAGTGCTATCTCCGAAGTATGCTACTCCAACTTACTTCAGTATCAAAATATGCAAAATTTGCAACAACATAAGTTTTAACCTTTATGCCTCATTATATATTTTACGACGTTGAGTGCATTAAGGGACAAAAATGTCCACTCTAAACACTGCCATAAAACAATTATATAGTTTAAAAAAAT
This sequence comes from Phoxinus phoxinus, assembly GCF_949152265.1. Classification (NCBI taxonomy): domain Eukaryota; kingdom Metazoa; phylum Chordata; class Actinopteri; order Cypriniformes; family Leuciscidae; genus Phoxinus; species Phoxinus phoxinus. The sequence continues at coordinate 28,822,632 of NC_136888.1, forward strand.
TCCACTTTCACTGAGTTAAATATTTTAACCAACATCAGTCCTGAAAATAACTACCAAATATTTATTTAATTTTCAGAATTTTAACCCCTTAAATGCCATTTGTTTACATGATGCCACTGTTTTTATCGATGGGAAAAACCTAAAAAAATTAAAAACAATTGTGTACTACATGCTAGGTGGATTTCTTGGTAGGGAATTATCACAGCCTGTTATATGTCCATGATTAGCAGCAACATTGATTTTTACGCATTTTTTTTTTTTTGTGTTATGTCAGATAAAATAAAAAAATTACACTTAGCGCATTAAGGACCAAAAATGGTCACATATTAAACACTGCCTAAAACATTATATATTATTATTATTTTCTACTTTTACGAAGTTCGATCTTTTAACCAGCATCAGTCCTCATCATAACTACCAAATATTCATTTAATTTCAGGATTTTAACCCTTTAAATTCCAGTTTTGGTGATGATAACATCCATTTGTATAAGAGGAAAAAACACAAAAATGCAATTATTTTCCATACACTAAATGCAAAGAGAAAACTTTAGCTTTGGATTATCACAGTCTTGAATATGTCAAAATCTGTAAATGCACCAGAAATAATGTTGCCCCTAATCTTTGTGTTATGTCAGATTTAAAAAAAAAATCACACTTAGCGCGTTAAGGACCAAAAATGGTCACATATTAAACACTGCCTAAAACATTATATTATTATTATTTTCTACTTTTACTGAGTTAAATATTTTAACCAGCATCAGTCCTCATCATAACTGCCAAATATTTATTTAATTTCAGGATTTTAACCCTTTAAATTCCAGTTTTGGTGACGATACCATCAATTTGTATAAGAGTAAAAAACACAAAAATGTAATTATTTTCCATACACTAAATGCAAAGGGAAAACCTTGGCTTTGGATTATCACAGTCTTGAATATGTCAAAGATTAACAGCAAAATTATTTTTGGTGCATTTTTATTTTTTGTGCTATGTCAGATTTTTTCCAAAATCACACATAGCGCGTTAAGGACAAAGTTGATCCTATTTAAACCCATTAAAATAAAAACATTTAAACCCACTGTCATAATATCATAAAATCATAATTTCTATTCAAATATCCTGTCATGACCAAGCCTTGGGGTAAAATATTTACTTTTTACTGTTTTCCACCAGTTGGTTAGCCTGGCTAACGTGGAACCACACGTTCATTTTCTCGTATTTGAGGCGTGGTTTACGAATGCCCAGAGCCGTTTATTGGGCGCTACGAAGGTCTATCAAATGCGCCTGTACGTAGCCCATAGCCAATCGTTTCAATTATACCAGATGACGTATGTAGAGCGACAGAAATTCGACAAGGAAGAAGACGATGGGTCATAGATTTATGTGTACACGATGGTGTTCAGCGACTATTGCCGTTTGTCCAAGACAAACATGAGGGTAGAAGGTAAATCTGCAGTGCACATGTTGATATAAACAAACTGCTTATGTGTGTCGCATAGACGTCGTCATCGCCCTGCTGCTCCCTCCCCGTTCTGTGATTGGTCCCCTCGCTGAGGCGAAAATCTAGTCCATGGTATCCAGGCTTAGCCTGGTAATACCAAACTCTGCTACTTCGCTTTGCTTCATAGACAGAGTCTGGTCATTGAAAAGTGTTTTCTTTATCGCTAGGCGCTCGTCTGAAGTATAAAATCATTGGTTACCTGTAAGCCAATCACATAACGTTTGGTTATGACGTGTGTTATGCGCCAGCTCAGCAGCATCGAACTGCCACTGTAAACACATTATAAATAATGCGAAAACGAAACCATCGAGAGAAATACCAGAGTGAACATACGGTCGTTTTCGATTTCACCAATCTCAAACTCGGCACTTAGCGTCTACGTCACGGCTCTCAGCCCGCCCTCTGTTCGTTGATTGGCCGGCTGTTTTCAGGCCGGAGGAAAACTGAGAGACATGTCGATGTCTCAGACTAAGTACAGAAGCGAAATGAAATTGAGCGGAAGTACGAAGTCTGACGTAGTCAGGCTAATCCAGGCTGCCTAGCAGCGTGAGTAAAATCGAGCTGTGCGCAAGGCAGCATGGGGAAACCCAGGCTACCAGTTGGTACCATTTTTCATATAATTGACATAATGCAAACATCTACAGTATTGAAAACATTTTACTAGGTGACTATAACCTGTGCCTGTCTCCCTACACATCAAAATTTGCTCTAGAAAGAAAGCAAAACTACAAGATCACAATGAACATGAATTTTTATTTTTCTAAATTCTATTGCACACACACACACACATACACGCCTACACACACATCCTACACCACCGACACACACACACACAGAGAGAGGGAGAGAGAGAGAGAGAGAGTATAGACAGAAAGGGTCAAATATGACCTTCAGGATATTATGATTTTTGTCACTCGCCTAAACACCATGTAATATATTTAGGCCCTACACACACACACACACACACTTTTGTCAACGCAGACACACATTGCTCTCAGACATCCACACATACTCAGAAACATCATTTTAGATCATTGAGCCATTAAAATGCTTCATAACACCTTCAATAGTGCCCCTAGTGGAAACCAGGAAAATAACGTGCATTTCCCCCCATAGGGAATACCTATGTAGTGACGTCATCTGGTGGAATACACTATATAATGCAAATATAATGCTTTTGCTTCAAAATGAAAGGATGTTTCAACATAAGTCATGATTCATGTATTAATGACGCCCCCGGCTTTAAACAGCGTTTTAATGGGTTTCAATGGGCCATTTTTGGTCATTATGGTGCTAAGTGTTCCTATTTGATCTACACAGTGTGTGTTATACATATTATGCAACATGGGATCAAAATTTGTAAATTTATCCAAAAAGTCACAATTTTGCCAAATTACATACCATTTGCATTAAAACAGCCAAAATGGTCAAAGAAATTAAACTGAAAATGACCAAAAATGGCCTAATGCAGCATGAAGGTTAAAATAAGCAAGAGCATGTCAATGTGAAATACTTCATGGCCTTACTTGTCTTTTTTAGGTGTATTTGGCCTCTGGAGGTAACGCAAGGAATTTGCTGGCTGGGAAAGCAGCTTCTGGCTGGAGGTACACTAATAAGCATATTGTGCATGTATAAATCTTTTACATGGATTCCGTCCTCAAGTTTCGTTTCTCACCAGGCATCAAGGCGTGGAGAGAGGTGTTCAAGTCTTTCACAAGGCTACTTCCAGACCCTCAGCTCATGGGTTTCTTGGAGCAGTAGAGCTGGAGAGACCTTTGGCCAGTCTGTGGTGTATAGTTCGAGATCATTCAAAGACTCACCTCTACCACGAGTCTATTAAATCTGCCTGGACACGACCACTGGACGAATGCACACAACTAGGTAAATCCCAGTGTGCACTGTACGATTTTCCCATCTGAGACCGCAAGTGCTCAGGGTCGTTTAATGTGATGAGCTTTCAGCGCTACATCCTCTATTTTTATCTAGAGCCATACGCGCTTCATTCAAGCCCTTTCTGCTCCGTGCGTGTTCCTCTCTCTCCCGCTAAAGACGTTAAGCGCCACATTAAGAACTGCAGATGACACTGATATTTTAACAGTAGCAGAAACAATGTGCTCAGCAAAATAGTTTAGCTAAAATGCTGCAGAAAATGAGAATTTATAACAAGGTTTTCGACAAGTTAACGTGTGGCACCTTTAGATGCCCCCCCCCCCCCCCCCATACATTTAGCATTATTCATTTGCATATTAAGAGCATTTAATTATAAACAGTGTTATAAATTTGAAAATTATTTAGAAATGGCAAGGGAAGACCAAAAATCTTTGAAATTACTTGTTAACTTTGTTTTGTGCTCATGCTGAGAACTTTGATTATTAGATTATGTACATTGTTTGTTTTTAGTAGTTTATTATTTTAAGATAAATATAAAAATGGTTCATACTTTTCTTAAGAGGTAAACCCTCCCATATGTTTTGTCAGTCCCAACGCTTTCTATGTGCCATACTCGTAGGTGTCTAAATGTAAAAAATGAATAAATGTATTATCTTGGCTACAATTTATTATACAATCTGACATGAAACACTGTACACATTGCACAATCTGTTTTGTCTATGTCTTTGAGATCACATTGTACACAATCATTACATTATCTCATTGAAAAATCGTACAATGAACAGCAGGCTTAATAGGTAAGAGAGGTAACGATTATAACTTGCCTTCAAATGCAGGCAAAAGCAAAAATGTACTTTTACTGATTGTATTGCTTTGTCTCTGTCTTTCTCTCCAATCAGTCTATTTGTTGATGGACATATCCAACTGCCAGCTTAAACAGCCACGTGACTTCTGCTGCCTCAGTACAGAATCTAAACAGGTGTTCTGTATACTCTTTTCTGTGAATGGCTTTATCCAAAAGTACCTTACCTTAATCACGCACTCATTTTGATCCATCTTCTTTTCTTTAGGATGATATGTGGGTGCTGGCCATGCAGTCTGTATTTGAGGAGACACTGCCACGTCCCAGTGTGGATACCATCCGTGGTGAGATGCTACCCAGCGCGTGGATCCTTCAACCCAACCAGCGTAATGGTCGAGAGGTTGTCACGGTCATCTACTTGTTACAAGTAAGATTGTTTACCCTTGTAAGCATTTACATTAGCATTGCTTAAAGTAATAGTTCACCCAAAAGGAAAATTCTGTCATAATTTATTCACCCTAAAGTTGTTCCAACCCTGTATGAGTTAGTTTCTTCTGCTGAACACAAAAGAAGATATTTTGATGAATGTCAGTAACCAAACAGTTGATGGATCCCACTGACTTCCATAGTCTTTTTCCCCCCCATACAATGGAAGTCAATGGGAACTGTTTGATTTCCGGCATTCTTCAAAATATTTTCTTTTGTATTCAGCAGCAGAAAGAAACTCATCAGGTATGGAACAACTTAAAGAGTGAGTAATTATGATTTTTTGGGGTGAACTGTCCCTTTAACTATGACGTTACCTGAGATGGTAAATAATCAATTGTCAATCGTTCCCTATAGGTCGATTTGGGAAGCCCGTCCTTGGCTGCTAGACTGCTGAATGCAGTATCTAGGAAGCAAGCAGCTGTCATAGCAGACCTTGATTCTTTCTTTTCTTTGTGACAAATCAGGTTACACATGCAGCAACAAGCACTTACACTAAAAGCCTGAAGGTTTTTGCTAAGATTTGCACCTCATGTTCTTGCTCTTTACTTGATTCTTTTTCACAAAGCACTGATGGTATGAACATTTTGTGTAACAAATTTATCTTGCCACTTAAAAAAAAATCTTTTTTTTTTTTTGCTATTATGAATCTGTGTGGGGTGCCCCCATGTGCCAAAGTATTGTTTGTTGTAAAAACAAAAAAAAATTGTAATACTTTGATTGATCAATGTAAAGACCCAAAGCTATTTTTGTTTTCATATTGATCACGATTATAATTTTATATTGATTACACTATACATAGCTCGGCTTATTGAAGGGATATTCATATCTAAATAATCCACTGTATTACAGTATTCCTTTAATGCATTGCATTGTCTTAAGCTATTTGCAGAAATAACTAGTATAAAACTTGAAATTGACATTAGCTGTAGAGTTTTTTTATTTTTTTTATTCTGTAATATGCAGTACAGTGCCTTCCATACACGTCCTTTTTGTGGAATATTTGTTGGGGGTAGCATAATTTTGTTTGTGCAAAATGTCTGTGTAATTGCTAACACAGAATTTATGACAAGTTCTATATCAGCTGATATAGAATAGATTGACTGTCATAAAACTTATTGACTGCAAAGCAATTGTTGATATTGATACTTTCAGTATTGTCTCTTTTTTTTTTTTAAATGTGTATGCAAAAAGTTTCTCTGTTTAATGAAATGCAATCAAATGTTAATAATTTTTACTATGCGTTGTTATACTCTACTGTGGCTTCAGCTATATAAATTATACACACATCTGGATTTGCAAGCCATTACAATTTGACATGGTAATCAAGAGAGCCTTTGCTCAAGCACTGTAGAATGTTACAAGACCAGTGGTTTTATTTGTAACATAAACAGATGATCTGAAGAATGTTGTTGCCACTGAAACATTCAAAAAGTATACCCTATAAATGAAGGATATTTTTTATTATAATCACGTTGTTTTAATACAGTGCTATGCATAAGTTTAGACACCCATGCTAGAGTTGACTAAAAAGAGGAATAAAAAATCATCTTTTGGAAATTAAACTTAATGCCTTAATTTAAAAAAATAGGAAAAATCCAACCTTTAAGGACACCAATTTTCTTTGTGAATGAATAATGTATCGTAAATAAATAAATGTTCTTCCTTAAAATACAGGGTGCATAAGTTTGGACACCCCTATGTTAAACTCCCATAGAGGCAGGCAGATTTTTATTTTTAAAGGCCAGTTATTTCATGGATCCAGGATACTCTGCATCCTGATAAAGTTCCCTTGGCCTTTGGAATTAAAATAGCCCCACATCATCACACACCCTTCACCATACCTAGAGATTGGCATGGTTGTATTTCAGTTAGCCTAATAGCTGGTTTGATTTGCATTGAGAGATGATCTTATGGAAAGTACCCCATGCCAATCTCTAGGTGTGGTGAAGGGTGTGTGATGATGTGGGGCTATTTTAATTCCAAAGGCCAAGGGAACTTTATCAGGATGCAGAGTATCCTGGATCCATGAAATAACTGGCCTTTAAAAATAAAAATATGCCTGCCTCTATGGGAATTTAACATAGGTGTGTCCAAACTTATGCACCCCGTATTTTAAGGAAGAACATTTATTTATTTGCGATACATTATTCATTCACAAAGAAAATTGGTGTCCTTAAAGGTTGGATTTTTCCTATTTTTTTAAATTAAGGCATTAAGTTCAATTTCCAAAAGATTATTTTTTATTCCTCTTTTTAGTCAACTTTAGCATGGGTGTCTAAACTTATGCATAGCACTGTATTTTGTAAAGGGCTTCTATAATATGTAATCTACTATATCTAAGTGTAAAATAATTTATCATTTTATATGTTATTATTATATGTTTTTATGTTTTAAAATGTTCTCTTCATTATGACTTTTTTCTTTGCAAGAGCTTCCAAAATCTTAATGTCTTAATTTATGAACCAGAACATATTTTTATTAAATACATGTGGCATTTTTTATACAAGTTTCTTGTTTTCAGTCTTTATTTTAGTATTTAAAAAAGATCTCACTTTCATAATAAGAGATAAGTCAGTGAACAAGTACTTGTTGTGTACGCGTGCGTGTGCGTGTGCGTGTGCGTGTGCGTGTGTGTGTGTGTGTGTGTGTGTGTGTGTGTGTGTGTGTGTGTGTGTGTGTGTGTGTGTGTGTGTGTGTGTGTAAAATATTAATTAAGCTTTAATGGTTTTGGAAATCAGAAGTTATTACAAAGCTTCATAATGCATTCAAAATCTGATTTTTACACTCTGGTGGAACATAAACTTATAAAACACGTTTCAAGTAAAACGATATTGTATCTAATCAATAAATTATCATTAATGAGTGAATGTGGAAACATGTTAACGTTTTGAATGTTACTGTGTTACAACCATGTTATCACTACATTTATTAGAACATGCAATCATAAGGATCACCAGCATTAAATTCCTTTGATTTTATTTGATTTTAACTCATAACTGCTCATAAACAATCCAAATGTAAGAAACCCACATATTATTTTTCAAACAAACATCAATATTGTTTTGAAATACTTTCAAACGAAATGTATATTAATTTTTTTTCTGCATATGTTCACTTTCAGGAGAATTTTTTTTCTTCTTCTGCAGTACACCGATAGTTATTTATAGTTTAAATGTTTAATAGTTTATAGTTATTTTATCAGTAATTCTATATAGGCTATATAGAATATAATAGTCCATATTTTTTATGTATGATCCCAAGTTAAGAGGCTGACCTCAGGATATTTGCTGGTACGTAATCTTGACACTACATTTATAATTGTAAGTTATGTTGTTCAGATCTTTCTGGATTTTTAGTGACTACTGGAATTACTGTGCACGCTTCTTGTTGCTTGAATGAAGCAGTAAACGCAGAAGATGATTTCCTATAGGCCATTATTGGGGTAGAGATGACCTCTGGTGGTGATCTGACATAACATAAATCCTAACCAAAAAATTAATTTGAAAAAGATAATGAGGTAAGTGATCAGGTAAGTATAATTTAATATTTATCAATAAAATGTCTGTTAGTTCTTTAGTACAGGACTGGTTGCCTAATCATATCAGTATTAGTGCCAAATTCTGGGTCCCTAGTAGGTGCTGATGTAGGAATGGTTGGGTTAGGATTGGGATTAGGAGTAGCCTAGGTCGGATTAGCTCGATACAGCGCCTACTAGGGTGAAATAATTTGGTGGGTCGGATCTGGCCTGGGTTATTCACCGATCCCATTCCCCATTTCCCCCTGCATTCCTGTCTGTTTCTGCTGTCCTTTCCCAAAAATAAGGCCAACATTTTTTGACAAGGGAAGTGATTAACTGAAGACACCCAGAAAGTCTATATACTTGCATAATGATTTTGACACAATATCTGTGATATCCATTTTAATTTTAGAATAAATTTTTAAATTGTATTTTAAGCCTTTATGTAATCTGTTAATGTAGCCTATGTGGGTATTATTAAAGCCAGTTTACACCCCGCTGACAGACGCCAACTAGCACTTCATTGGGTTTTGTCTGATCAGTGTGTTACCCGGAGCTTGTTTTCACCGACTGATGCTGAATCAGAATTAGGATGTTTGAGAAGTGACGTGCTGTAATCAGGTGACTGTCGTGTGGAGTCGGTCTGCATCTGTTGTTGCAGTGTGAATTGGCATTTAGATCTCAAACTTTGATGTTGGTTTTGATAGCCTAAAAAGTATGAAATAGTTTAAAAGGTCCTGAGTTTTAGGATTGAAGGTTTTATTGTCAGACCACTTCAGATCCCATTTGACTTAATCAAACCAGTTCAGTCCAGGTCATTTCAGTCTATATGCTGTTGTATAAAACTGAAATCCCCAAACTAGATAAAATTTCAGGTTGTGATTTATTCAAATGACTGATTCATATATTAAAATACAAATATCATTTGCAAATAGTATTTTTAACTTATAAAAAACATATATTATTCTTACATTCACTTATAATCCCTTTAAATCATTTATTTCCTTAATACCTTATTCCTTGAAATAAAAAGAATCATTAGCCAGCAACATTCACTCACTCACTGGGGGTGTTTTGCATTAAAACGTAGGCTATGTGTATAAAATATGAAACCCAAATATAGATTAAAGCCAGGCTAACTTAAAGCAAAATAATGTGTTTTCAACAATTATAGGCTATAGTTTTACAACATTTTTTTTTTGTACAATATTTAATAATAAGTGGACATGGCAACACTTCATAGTTCTAGATGTTTAGGCTACTCACATTTCTGTTCAGTGCCATTAAGGAGAGTTATAGCCTACAGTAAAAAAAAAAAAAAGCCTACAGTAGGCTAAATGAAATGTATAGTGGCCTAGCAAATATTTTATTGTTAAAGTGTAGTTTTGTTTTAAATAGAACATTTAAGGAGGACTAGAAAAGCACAAACGAGCAACAAGTGTTCACCATGTAAAATAATCCTTAAAGAAAGTGATTTTAAGTAGCATCGGCACTAGTTGATTAGTAGCTAGTAAAGTTTTTCGGTTTTATATCTATGCAGGGCTTGTGATGTAGAGGCGGGCAGTGTAAGGGTGGGGAACGCCATTTAAAGTCAGCGACTCTTGACAGGAATGCGCGTCCCCTGCGCTCAGGCAGCGAGCGCTCCGCTCCTCTACTTTATTTTTAACTCGTTGGGAGGGTCAAACAGCGCTGAGGAGAATGAGCGACCCTGCGCGCGCTCCCTGCCCCTTCAGCAGCTCCCCACCGTGACCTACCTCACCGCCTCTCATGGGATTATTATTGCCCTTCAAATAACGGACTTTTGTTGAAAAGACATCGATAAAGAAGCGTGTCATTCTCCCGGATTGCTTTACATTTGTATAGGTAAGTTTGTTACATATCAAACTAGTTATAGCCTACTAGAGGTTCTGTCTTCAGGTTAGGATTCCCAATGTCATTCGATAGCCGATTAGGTGTATTTCGATGCTTCTTGCTTTGTTTTAATCCCATTTTGTATATGTTTATCTGTGAATAGCAAAGCATTTTTAATATCCCACTGACAGGTCTGATTATTGTTTGTGGAAGTATCGCATTCTTATGGGAAGAGTAGCAACCTGTTGAGCACTGACTGAACAATGTGTGAGCAGGAGAAAATACTGAATACAAAACAATGCAAAAATATCAGAACTGCTTTGAGAACTTTTGTCTTATGAAAGTTCAATTCTGTTTCAACATTCATCTCTCATACTTTGCTTTCTTTTAAATTATCAAAACTGTGAGCAACTATTATATAGGCCCAAGCTGGTTATTATCTTAGACACTGGACCAGCAACAAACCAGCTTGTAGTCAAAGTAGTCAAGCTAGATTTTGAGACTTGTCAACCAGTAAATGACCAGTTTGGGCAGCAAAAACCAGCTACCATTTTTTAAGCTATCAGTATAAGCTGGATTTTCCAACATTGGCCTGCTCTTTGTTTCTCATTGAATAAACAAAAGAAAGCAGTTTCACAATATTAGTGAAAGAAAAACAGCTGTCACTACATCTTTGAAATAAACCTACGTCTTTGTTTCAACTTCACCTTATAGGGAAAACTGCTGTGTAAACACCATTACTTACTGCCCATAACTTCACAATATGACCATAAAGTTCATTTCAGGAATAGTTTTGTATTATTGTATTCTTCTTGCCTGAAGAATCCCTGTTGTGCTTAACTTACAGCACCTTTAAAGGAATAGTTAATTCACTAATTAAAACTTCAGCCTTTGTTTTCGATTCATTGTGGTATGGAAAAGAGCAGAGTGAACATTCTTTAAAACATCTCTGTGTTTTACAGTAGAAAGAATGTCATATGGGTTTGGAATGACATGAGCGTGAATACATGACAGAATATTAGTTGTTGGAAACTTATTTCTTTAAGTTGGTGTATGTACCCACAATTTACTTTCCTTAATCTAATTAAAACAAATAATAATCTGGTGCCATAGCGCCATGGGTTCAGCTGTTCCTAAAGTAGCATGGTACACAGGGTGCGTCATGATTCGTACCACACCTCACGGCCTCTCCCTCACACATGCATGAAATACCCTGCTGTGTTGCTTTCCTGGGGACTTTCCAAAGCTGGCACTCTTTCAGCTTTGGTTTGGATGCAGAATTTGAACAAAAACACACTGTGACATTATCACCCAAAAATTAAAAAAGGAAAGTATGTGCAAATGCAAATGAGATTTAAAAGGATAGTTCACCCAAAAATGAAAATTTTGTCATCACTTACTCGCCCTCAAGTTGTTCCAAACCATCTTATGTTGAACACAAACAAAGATATTTTAAAGAATGTTGGTAATCAAAAAGTGAACTATCCCTTTAGGAGCTTCTGAATTGGGTACGTAAGTGGACAACAACTTAAACTTTAGTCTGTTACTCACACAAAGCTATCGTATGGCTTCAGAAAGCAAATCATACTTTTATTTTGCTTTCTGACATATTTGGAGCTTGACAGTGCCGGGTCACTATATGTTTACATCATATGGGAAAAGAGCAGAATTTCTGCTTTTGCGTTCTATAGAAGGAAGAAAGTCATACAGGTTTGGAATGCCATTGTGATGATTTTCTTTTTTAGGTGAAGCAGTCGTATAAAGCTGTCCCTTCTGTCTCTCTCTTTCAGTTAAGATAGTGGAAACTTGTGTATGTGTGCATGTGAGCACATTGCAAAGACACCGTACGCTGCGAGAGCAGCAAAGTTGTGTCTCTTGTGATAACGGGTTTCCCGCTGGTGGGTGGAGAATAGTTCTTCGATAACATCCCCCCTGCGCTGGCCTGATACAGAGAGATAACCACCATCGTCTCTCTTTCTGAGACCTGTTAGATTCTCCTCATTCCTCAGTGTCCTTATCTGTCTGTTGATTGTCATAGATTTTTGATTATATATTTAGAAAAGACATCTCTACCCCTAGCACTGTGACCGTACACTAACCCTGATGACCTATAGAAACAGTAACATTACAGTAGGTGCATTTCATTTGGTACAGTGCTTTTTAATAGCCTAGATATTTGGAGCCAACTAGAGCAGAAGCTTTGGATTGTCTGAAGCAGTTCACTGCTAATGTTTAGCTAAGCATTTCCCCCCCAATTATATATATTTTTATTATTTCAAAAAAGGACAGTGTACATTAATCAACATTCATCAATGTAAATGTACTCAAATTAGTCCAAAGGATAGTTTTCATTGGTAGTCCATTTTCCAGATGTCATTAGGCCTAAAAACTAAAAGCAAAGGAAAGAGAGAAAATGTTATTGGAAGGAAAAACGCACGCAAATATCTGATCACGTAGTGTATGACGAAGTAGGAAAATTAGTGAAGGGTGCTCTTCACATTCTCTTGCTCAGAGGGGTTGCCCAGCCCCGCGTTCAGGGCGATAAGACTACACATGAGCAACATGCCTCACAAAGATAGAACTATCTTAGCAGCTAACCTTCACCCGCCATTCCACAGTAGCATGCGCAAATACACACCCTCATTACGATTGACGGTTAGAGGACATGTGCTGAAAATGGCGCCCTTTGGAATCCCGAGGGTGTAGAGAAACAAATCTATACGGGAAACAGAAATACATTTATTAGTTTTATTATTTATTATTTTGTCACTTTATAGATGGGGACAAGCAGAGATTCAGGAAAGGATATAAGAGGATTGTCAATGAGCCAGTTTCAAACTGGTTTGCTCGAAAAAGTACCACCACAAAAATTTGCTCATACGTGCATCATGGGTATCTCTTACATGTATGTACTGTAATTAAAGCCCTGCTGCTAAAAACAAACAAATATCTAAAATATTTGTGTACCATATAATTTAACTTCATAAATCTTCTATCTGATTATTGTAAAAGAATTGTTGAAAACCGCGAACATGATGTTTGAAATCTTTTGTAGTTTCAATTTTGTACCTTTCTAATTAAAATATTTATTCATTACAAATTTTATTATCAATATAACAATTTAAGTAAAAAGTTGGGTAACACTTTATTTTAAGGTAATGTAGTTACACGTTACTACATGAACTAACTATAGTAATAACAGTAAATTATGCATACTTACAACTAACCCTACACTACTCTACACTACACTAACTCTATAGTAAGTTCATGTAGTTAATTAATATTACATATTCAGTTCTTAGATCAATGCAACTATGCCACCTTAAAATAAAGTGTAACCAAAAGTTGAATTTTAAATCAATGAAAACATTTATTTGTATTTGGTTTGTAATTTGGTTTAATGACCGCTGCGCTCAAGCTGACATGAACAAAAAATTATGTTCTTCAGCATAAATTGAGAATGTTCCAAAGAGCATCTTGTGCTTCACTGGAAGCAAGAACATCTGACCTTTTTGTTCAAAAGAGTTCGCACAATCAGTGTCACGAATTTGCTAAATTACAGAGTGACCTAAAAATAGCAAGGGAATGTTTCATATTTGAAAAATTTCAAACTTTCATAATAGAGCTCAGCAAGTTGGGTTCCAGAAGTAAAAACTCCATTCATTTTCTCCATAGGGAAATGATAACTTATAATATTTTTTTTTAGACAGCCAAACTGTGAGCTACGAGGTTGTTAATCGATGGTATTTGCTTCTGTAGAAGCCTGCATTATTCCAACTTATTTTTTAAATGACTGTGTTTAACAGTGGAATTTGTGGTGAAAAACTACATTACCCATGATGCTGTACAGAAAATTCCTCCAATCAGAGTTTGGAGTATTGAATGTATATCTTAAAATATTATGTTTATAGAGATATAATCATAAGTTTTAAACAAGTAGTTTTATATTTTTACATTTCTACATCCTTTTTAATTCGGTAAAAAACTCCAGTTAAACTCCTCCTCCATCTCTTTCTCCTTTCAGATCATCCATCTCTGGCATTCCACTGTCTTGTGTTCGTGTGGCACGCTGAGGTGTTTGGTCCCTCTCATTCCTCTGCATCTCAATGGCAACTATGACCTCCACGACAGACTTTGACAATGCTGAAATCACTCAGCAGTACAGCCGCATCAACACCCGCTTCGAACTGTGTGATGAAGAGCTTGACAACGACAACAGCTCGGCCAGACTCTTTGAGCGCTCGCGCATTAAAGCTCTCGCAGGTGAGTCGTCTCAGGTGACATAAAAAAGGGCACATGTGGTTTAGATATTCAGACAGAGGCCCACAAATTTGCAAATACATATACAGACGTACAGGCAGCTGAACCCTCTCCTGCCCCCCTGACCAGCCAGGATCATTTGCACATGCCCAGCATGCCTCTGTATGACTGAGCTGGACAGCTGCCCTGCCCGTCTGTGCCCATAGCTTAGATCTCTGTAATAACTGCAGGAGCTTGTCATTTTTGGCACACCTGTGGGGTCTGTTGCTCTCAGAAACAGCAGGTTTTAAATAGTAATTTCACGACCACACTTACAAACTCCTTTCCAGGGACTAGGTAATCCACACATGACATATGAAAACAGTTTGAGTGACAGTACACTATCATTTTTTTTTTTTTTCTGAAGAAAATGCTTTATAATGCCAGGGTGTTGCTATGTGGTTGCTCGGGTGTTGTGAGTGGTTTCTGGGACATTGTTGGGAGGTTTCTAACTGGCTCAAGTCAAAAGAGCCTTGCACAAAGACATCTATGGCTGCATTAACACTTTAAAGCAGTTCATTTAGTGCAGACCAGATTTTGTTACACACATCTAAATAGCAAGAACACATGTCCAATGTAATGTTTTGCATCCAATTTGGGACACTTAATATCCACTGTAACGGAATACTTTTCTTGAGGTATGAGATGTCAAAGAGTTGCATTTTACATTAAGGAGCATGTACAGTATATCCCCCATAAAAAAAGCAATAAAAAAGCTGGACATGCAGTTTGGAGAATGACAATTATGAAATTCAATAACTGAATTTAACAACAAAAATGTTTGTATTATAGTCTACATTTGTATTAAATGCAATGTTAGAGTGTTTATTTTTACCCACTTAAGTAGGAATTAAGTACATCTTTATATTTTCTAATTACTTCTTTTGTATTTGAAATAAATGAAGGTGAATGTGTAAACATTTTTGGTAAGCTAAAATCTATTTTAATATATTTTCTATTGAAACTTGTAAGTCATGTATTTTGTAATGAGGAAGTTTCAATGAAGTATATTTAAAATATATAAAAAACACACTGCAGTTAAAATTATAATCCAGTACCTTACATGTGCTTCACTATATTAACCAAAACATCAAAATAAGTGTACTTTAAAACATGGCAAAATATTGTTAAATCATAATGAGTTTAAACTTTAAATTTAACATTATTACAAAGTGCACTTCAGTGTCATGAAAGTGTACTCTCTTCAACTTAAATGGCCTTTTATTGAATCTGTAAGTAAATTTTTTTAATTAGTGAGAGAGTTTTGTGAGAATGAATTATGCACAGTTGTTTAAGGCTACGGGTCTTTTGTTTGAAATGCATTAGGGATGGTGAACTCGAAATCAGGCCTGCTTCTTTAAGTCAAGTGTATGTTGCTGAGCCAGGGCTGGTGTGATGTGTTCTGTTGGTGCGTCTGTGCTCTGCTCTTTCTGTAATGCAATTAGAGAGAGTTAAAAAGTGGGGGCGAGTGAGAGAGAGAGAGAGAGAGAGAGGAGTGGTTCCCATTCTTCACCTTTGATTTACAGCCTTTGAACAGACATGCATCCCTCTGAGTATACTAAGTACACTTTGAGTACACAGTCATTAATACATTTGTAGTTGGTATTTACATCAGGGCCAAAACTGCTTATGCACGCACTTGCAGTCTGACATCACATTGTATTTGTAACACAAATCAACACACACGCATACGCCCATCAGAAGACATTTTAGATGAGTGTGTTTGAGTGTGCATTAGGGGGCAGTCAGGAACGGGGGCATATTATATGCATGGCTGGGGTGCTGGAGAACCACTCCATGTGCTACTGGGGAGAGGCACAACAGCATCATTGCTAAGTGAAGAGTGAGTAAGGGAGGGAAGGAGAAAGAGAGTGAGAGAGGGAGGGAGGGAAGGAGGGAGGGCGATAGGACGGGAGAAGATAACAGAACTCGAGACAGAAGGAGGGAAGAAGAGTGTCCTGTTTGTCTCGTTCTTTCCCGGCTGTGCGTGTTGATTTAACGTGGTGAGGATGAGCAGCCCGTGTTTGTGTCGCGCGGTGCCCGTGAGCCAGCCCCGGCTGAGGGAGGTCAAACTCAGCTTGAAGACCAGCAGAGAGACCATACCGATCCGCCCTACCCCAGTCGTCCGGGAGGTCAGCAGCCGGCATTATACCTCGGTGAAAGAAGTCCCAACCCGGACCAATGCACCAGGCAGCCGGAGCAGGAGCACCCCACCAGTTTATAGGGCCCAGAGCAGGAGAGGGGCCAAAACCAACAGTCCCCACAATCGTGAACCTGAGCACCTGCCAGAGAGGAATGGAACTTTACTGGGCATCACACCTAAAGTAGCGCCCATGACTTTCACTCCAGTCTCCTCAACCTCATCCTCTTCCTCCTGCACCCCGAAGGGCCATCGGCCCTCACCTCCACGATCCTCACCATCTTGCCCACTCTCCCCGTCCCGGAGTATGAGACGAGCACGCTGGCTGAGCTACAGTGCTTCCAACATTTGCTTCAACAACTCTATCCTGGATGGGCGCTTCAGACAACTGCAAGGTAGTGTCCTGGTGGAGTTTTTCCCTCCCCCCTCAAAGAGGGGGGCAGTCTTTACCGACATACCCCTTTACTACGCCACACGGGAATTGTTGGATTAGGTAGAGATCCGGTGAAGGGTGTGGGAAGGGCTTTAAGGTGGTATGCTAGATTGTTTTCTATTGGCCGCTGTGGGAACTGAAAATCTGGTTTTCTTTTTTTATGTGCAGTATTTATTAATTTGATTATTTATGCTGTTTATATGCCCAATTGCTCACAGTGTTAACTCAAAATATTTATTTGGGAAACTCATAAAAAGACCATTCAGTGCAAAAAATACTACTTGTCCCCCCCATCAATCTTTTGAATTCTTGCTGAATGACAAAGTGATTGGTACATTGGCAGACTAACCACCATCTACTTCTTGTCTTCTGCTATTCTTGCTTCTTTCAGGAATATGTTTTCTTTGTCTATCCCTTTCTGTGATTTGGGGTATTCATCATCGAGGTCTCTTACCTCACTTATTCAGCGCTGTTTATTTTTAGAAGAAGTTGACTGTCACTGTTAATTTGCGTAAAACTGCGCTTCCTGTTTCTCTCTGATGAGAGAGTTCTTTAATGCTGTGAAACAGAAGAGCATAGTTCAGAGAGATTGCATTTTTTTCCTTAACTATCCCTAATATTTAGATGCATTATATGAATGCATAGGAATGGATTTAAAAAAACAAAACACGGACTATAATTTGAATACTATTCTCATATTTTTGCTCATACTTAAGAGTATTTTAGAGTAAAATTGTGAGATAAAGTTTAAAAAAAGAAATACAGTAAAAAAAAAGAAGAACTTACACTTTGAGATATAAAGTTGTAATTGTGAAATATAGTCACAACTGGTGGATATAAAATTGCAATTATTAGAAATAAGGTTGCAAGTACCTAGGACATGGGTGCTACCTAAAATTGAGCGGCTTTTTGCCTGATGGACGATAAAATGGGTGGAAAAATCTTATTTAGATTGAAGGAGGGATTATCTAAAGACAAGAACATCATAAAGACCACTCAAAATGCTTACATCATGGCTGCATGTTACACGGACAAGCACCACTTACATTGCATTTAAATCTATTGCTTCTATGTGTCTACCCATCACACTAGCTTGTTGTGTACAGGGAAAATCCATCAATATAAATATTTCACAGACCTTTCGTGTGAGCTTGAGAGAATATCAGAGATCAGCAGGACCCAAGCAAACTCGTAGACTCACTGCTGTTCTAATGGAGAGGAAGAGAGAATCATTTAGTAGAGGTTAGATTGCAGGCCTGCTGTACAAACTGTGAACAGGAAGAGGAATCATTTGGCAGCAGTTTGGTCATGAAATATGTAGTGTTGCCGGGCTTATCTCTCTTATTATGCTTTAGCACATCTGGAGCTTTCCTAACTCTGGCAGGAACATGGTAAATTGCCCTTTAAAAAGTGAAACTGTACAGCTGGTACCTTAGAGAGCTTTTCCTACCCGACCTGACCCTTAATAATGGCTTTTCTCTGTGTAACCCCGTAAGTCAAGCTTTGGCTGGTTAGCATGGCCTAGCATTGGCTATTAGATGCTGTATTTACACCATTTGGCACCATTTGTATTTACACAAATGTATTTTTACCGTAGATTGAGGAATTTTAACATTGACCCCACTCTGATGAAAATGTTTTATTCTTGTTTTATTGAGTCTGTTTTAACCTTTTGTTTCATTTGTTGGTTTGGTTCCTTGTCCTCTAAGAACAAAAACCGACTAGAGAGCATTGTTCGAACATGTAGCAAGATTGCGGGTATTAACTTTTCCTCCCTCTCACACATCTATTCTAAAAGAGTGGCAAAAAAGGCCCAAGCTATTGCAGCTGACCCCAGTCATCCTTTGTCCGGCCAGTTTAAGTTACTTCCCTCAGGCCGTAGGTATTCCATGCCCAGATGCAGGTCAAATAGATACAGAAACTCTCTCATCCCAACTTCGATCTCGATATTAAACAAATTGCCAGAACTGTTTTAATGTACTTTTTTTTTGTGGTTGTGTCGTGTGTTGTGCCTTGTGTTTATCTGCTGGCTGTACAAATAATTGATGGGGGCAATAAAGTAACCTTGATTTGGACACACACACACACACAAAAAAAAAAAAAAACATTTAAACTAGCAATTTATTCTACGTACAGTATATTATTATTATTTTCTCTTTTTTTGCAAGCGACTTGTATTCAGATGTTTCGTTATATTGTAGATGTTTTACTTTTCATGACACAACTCAGGACGGCTCAGGAGATTGGCGGAAAAACATTTGGGTCCTTATCTGAGCAAATATTTTTTTTATAGATCTGAAAATTAGAGCTATTTTGTCTCTGTACAGATGTGTCTTTCAAGTCTGTTATACAGAACAAACATTTTGTATAAAATTGACTAATCTTAACACGGATTATTCCTGCACATGCTCAAAACGGGTTCAGACATCATGCATTAAGGCCATTGCACACTGAGTCCGAAATTCGCGTCCGAAATTTTCGCACGTTAAAAAATAAATACGACCTCACGTTATGTCAATCACACTTGCACACTGCCTCCGAAACTTTCGTCCGTCATAAAAAAAATCGAAACGGGTTCGATTTTCTGCGTTTTTCGCATCCGTAACAAGCAGTTTGAATGGTGTTTGAATGGTACTTTGACAATTCAGAGCCACCGAATCACGAATACGAAAAAACGCATACGAAAATTTCGGACTCGGTGTGCAATGGCCTTTATACAGTGGAGGGCCTAGTCTGTGCCAACACAGGGACCATTGGAAGGTCTGAATGATTCAGACAGTGTAAATATTCTTTCCTTTGGGGTGAATGAAGCCTAGTTTTGTGTCAGGGCCACACGAGTCTCCGCAGCACACACACAGTGTGCTCTGATCCAGAGACACAATAGCACAGAGCAGATTATATAGACGAGTCGGCACAGACCACAAATGTATCCAGTGTTGTAGTACTTGAATCGTCATGACAAGTCCATGACAAGACTAAGATATAAAAAAATATGGTCTTGGACAGTCTGGTCTCAAGTACTACACTGTATTAAACTAATATTGTAATTAAATGACTCTTTTGTGTCTTTCAATTGTATGTTTGTATGATATATGTAATATATGTTGGCAGAAAAAGGCCATATGTTACAAATAGTTCCTGACTGTGATACTGAACTGTTTATCTTAACCATAAATGGCAAGGTAATGTTTCTAGATAGGCTTAAAATAATGTATCCTTTCCACTCTCCACCCACTTCAAATTCTAAAGTTTTTTCTTTCGTCTTTTTCTCCCTTCCACTCACTCTATTTTTTCTACCACTTTCTTTTTGTCATTTACATCCCTCCATCCCTCCAGTTTCTGCAGCCATAGAATCTGAATCATTTATAAAACACATCATTAAGAATGCACATTTTTGTTCTTTTTGTGGTAGAATCTTAAATAAACGTGGTACTGCAGAAGACTTGCTCAGGGAAAACACATGGATATAGGCCTACATACACTAGACATAGATTGTACTGTATTTGAGTAAGTAACTGTATGATTGTGACAATATGAGCTGTCTTTTTTACTTTATAACTATTTTACTCTACATATTCCTTATATTGGACATCCATTCCCAATCTAAAAGGGTGAATCTCATGAAAACTATCAAGAAAGGTCTAATTTCACTCCAAAACCATGAAAATGAAGCCTATTTTTTAGGATCATTAATATTGTTTACATTGTGACATTATTTTCAGTAGGCCTACTAATTAGCACACTAACAACTGTTAAAAGAACGCTTTTTTTTTTAGCATTTGTGTAATTACATTTGCAAGCATACATGATGATATTTATTGTACTGAATTTAAGCTGATATTAAGAAATGAAATGCTGTGTCTCAATAGGATGACTTTTATTGTGATAATTTGGTGGAGATCATGCTTAATTGCTATCACAGTGAAAATTCTTATTGGTCTTAAAAGTAGACCTCTTTACTTATAAAAAAATATTATTGATTTCTTTAAAGGTGGGGTATGTAATTCTCTTTTTTGGCCATTTTTTCAAAATCACTTAAAATCGTTTTCCTAACCCACTTACAGCCACTGAGTTAGAAGCACTGAAATAAAAATTAAGCAATTTAATCATCTGTGGAGCAGGCAGGACTCAAAAAACACCAGCCAATCATTTCCAAGACCACCTAGAATCATTGGACAGTAAGTGTGTCAATCAATCGGTCGTGCCATTGATTGGTCCATGTTCTTTGAATGGGTGGAGTCAAAGGAAAGAAGGTAGGACCATTTGAGTTGTGTATTTTCAAAATCTACCGGCCGTTTTTCAAATCACATACCCCACCTTTAAGAGCACCTTTCATGTAAACATTATCATTAAGGTTCCATTAAGTTTATTTTCCATGCAAATAAAACATCAGAAGTGAAAGTACCAGACCACATAAGAATAGCTGAATGTTCTTCTCTTGCTGTCAAAACCAGATGAGCGAGAGGCTGTCCAGAAGAAGACTTTTACAAAATGGGTGAATTCCATATTAGCCAGAGTCAGCTGCCGAATCTCAGATCTCTATCTAGACCTGCGGGATGGTAGAATGCTCATCAGACTACTGGAAGTTCTGTCAGGGGAGAGACTGGTGAGTGCGTTTAGTGTGTAACCTTGAATTGACAACACCACTGATTTAATTCCAGTAATGTCTTTGATTCCCCATCTTTCCACCATTCAGCCCAAGCCGACCAAGGGCCGAATGCGCATCCACTGTCTGGAGAATGTGGATAAAGCTCTACAGTTTCTAAAGGAGCAGAGAGTGCACTTAGAGAACATGGGATCACATGATATTGTAGATGGGAATCACCGGCTCATCCTGGGCCTCATCTGGACCATTATTCTTCGCTTCCAGGTCAGCCCTTCATTCTGATCAGCTTTATTCATTCTGTGCATCTAAGTATACCCATCTATTTAGTAAACTGAATAACAAGGAATAAAGAAAAGTTTAGATATTGAATCTATCATTGCATTGGCTATATAAAACATACAGTGTACAATCCAAACTTTCTGATATTTACAGTAGACCTACAGCAGAGTTTTTGTATTGTGTCTTATGCTGATAGAAAAGGCTAACATTTATTTGACTGATTGGAAAAGCTTATATTTATTTTTAATCTCTCCGTTTGATAGCAGGATATTTTTAGCCCAGCCACTTCAAACAATGTAGTCTGCTACATAATTCAGATCCTCAAAAATGAAAGGAAACAGACCGGAATGGGAATTGTTGACTGCTCTTTATTCTGCCTGGTTCCCACAGAAATGTACAAACTATTGAGACATCAAAAGTCACAATCTAAATAAAGTAACAATGCCTCTGCATATCCAAGAATGGATCCAAGATCCGTATTACAGTAGCTCTTCTAGTTAATTGAGTACATAAAATAATATGAGAGTTTACCGTTTTATTATTAATGCCTTGAAAAGCTTTAAAACATACGGTATGTCTAGTTGTGAGGAATACGGTATGAACATAGTTTAAGTGGGATTTATTTAAATTTTTGTTCTTTCTTTCCTCATGTGCATACAGATTCAAGACATTATAGTAGAGACAGGACAAGCTGACCAGACAGGCCGGCTAGAGACCCGCTCTGCCAAAGATGCACTGCTCCTCTGGTGCCAGATGAAGACTGCAGGGTAGGACAACAATTGTTGCACTTTAGTAGTAATGAATTTGACAGCAAATCCTCTATTTGTATTATGTGTTTGCAGATGGATTTGTCTGATATTGTTTTGTATCTGCAGGTATCCCAATGTAAACATCACTAATTTCACCACAAGCTGGAAAGACGGCATGGCTTTCAACGCTCTCATTCACAAACACAGGTGATACATATCAAGAACAAAGATACAATTCAAAGACAAAATATAAATATTCAGACAAAAGATAGCTTGTGGAGACATTGCTTAGTGGTTAGGAGAGATGCAATGACACACAATCATATGGATGTCAACTGTTTCTTTAATTCATTGGTCAAGATCCTCAAAGACCAGTTTTACAGGTAACAAAAAGGTGACACTTAAATGAAACATAACTAAAAACTCAAATTAAACTTATCCTGTTCTCACCTCTTGCTTTGCCTTCTTTATACTATTCTAGCAATAAAAAAGAAATATAAACCAAATAATCTCTCCTCTTTCATAAATCAGGCCAGATCTGTTGGAATATGGCAATCTACAGAGGTCCAACCCCACTCACAACCTTCAGCAGGCTTTTAACGTAGCTGAACAAAAACTTGGAGTCACCAAGCTCCTGGACCCAGAAGGCAAGTAACACCTTTTGACTATTAAGTCAAAACTTATAATAATTATCCACCTATTATGGAGATAGATAACATTTTTATATTGTATTGTTTGCAGATGTGTTCACTGAGAACCCAGATGAGAAGTCCATAATCACATACGTCGTTGCATTTTACCACTACTTCTCTAAGATGAAAGCTCTGGCAGTTGAGGGCAAGCGAGTCGGGAAGGTGCAAAAGCCAGTCCATTCCCATGTGAATATGTGTTTAATTCAAGAGTACATTTGTATTGATCTATACTCATATTCTCCAGGTGCTGGACCAGGCCATTGAAACAGAGAAAATGATTGAGAAGTATGAGACATTGTCATCTGACCTGCTAATATGGATTGAGCAAACCATCATTGTGCTGAACAACCGCAAGCTTGCTAACTCCCTTACAGGTGTCCAACAGCAACTGCAGGCTTTCAACTCTTACCGTACCGTGGAAAAACCACCTAAGTAATTCAGGCTATTTATGAACAAATGTTTTTTTTTTGTAGGACTGTTAAGCATCCAACTTTAATTTCTTTTTAACTCTTACTCTTCAGGTTTCAGGAGAAAGGTAACTTGGAAGTACTGCTGTTTACCATCCAGAGCAGAATGAGGGCCAACAATCAGAGAGTCTACACACCCAAAGAGGGTGCACTGGTGTCCGATATCAACAAGGTGAGACGCTAAGATTAATGCTGCATTAGTTTCAACTCAGAAAGTATGAACTTCCAACCTCCAATTGGGGAAAGTGCAATCTAATGCCACTTAAAGTCAGACTTTGAACTTGGAAACAGAAATCTACAACTGTGATATTATTGTGATAAAGGTGACATCATGCAAATATGTTTGGACCCAGGGAATAACTAAAATACATCAATGCGTGAACGTTCCTATATTACTTTACAATAGAACCTATTCGCTTTTCTGTTGATAAATGTGCATCTGCAAAACCAACTTGGATACTTGCCACTTTTTTATACATCTACAGTTTATATCTTCTAAACATCAAACAATAGAGTATGGTGGTTATCTGGTGACATCATGTACTGTAGGAATATCTCATATCTGACTTTGTATGGAAGGCACCATAAGCTCCAGGAATGACATCAATCAATTCAGAAGAAACACTTTTATGATTTAAAAGGACACCTGCTAGTCCCAACCACTTTGGTTATATTTTCTGCAGGCACAGTGACAGAGGTTGAACATGATAGTCATTCCAGTGGTCTGAGAGGCTCTGAGCTGTGTGTGTGTGTGTGTGTGTGTGTGTGTGTGTGTGTGTGTGTGTGTGTGTGTGTGTGTGTGTGTGTGTGTGTGTGTGTGTGTGCCTTTGTTCTCAGGCATGGGAGCGGTTGGAGAAGGCAGAGCACGACCGTGAGCGGGTCCTGAGAGATGAACTCGTTAGGCAGGAGAAGTTGGAGCAGATGGCTCGTCGCTTTGACAGGAAGGCAGCCATGAGAGAGACCTGGCTTCTAGAAAATCAGAGACTAGTTTCACAGGTAACTAGCTTTCCACAGCTTCTGTCATCTGTAACATGATATGTGAAGAGAGTCTTTATGGGTCATTCCACGAAATTGGTGCCCTTTGTGTCCCTGAGAAATAATCAGACGTAGAATTACTATAACAACAAATAAATTTGTGATTTAAAAACATAATAGTACTATGTATTATTTCCTCAATATTACATTAAATTAAAGTCATTTATATATTATTTTAAATAATTAAAATTGCATTTATGCTGATAAGGGTATGGTTTTTGGCCTGTCCCTCCCTGTGATTGTTCTTTTTCAGCAGGACTTTTAATTTGCAAATTGAAGGCAAAATTATACAAAAATCACATTTTCATATTGTTCTAAGTATAGTGTCACTGTTAAGCAATGTTTTGGCATAAATATACATTATTTTTAATAAAATATAAACCATTTTATTGGTGTCCCCTGATTTCATGTCATGCCTGTTACCCTCACCAAAAACCCCTTGTAAAATAATGGTACATTCCTGTGACATCACTTCCAGGAAGTTACATCATCTCTCAATCATTATTTCAACAGTTAAAACACAAGTAAGTTTCTCTCTCTCTTCTATAATGCTCTATTTTGATGATTTATTAGGTATAACTGAGGTGGGGACACCATGCAATGTCAAAACTGTTACTGATTTTTAAAGTATAAATTTAAACAATTATTTATTTATCTTAATGTAATCAATATCTACAAGTAATATCCTTTCAAAGTGTACAACATGTGCTTTTGTGGCCTTGCCCTAATAGCTAGCAATTAGCAAATTAGCTTGAATTTGTCAAACCTGTTACTGTCAGGCCTGTTACTTTTGTATAGTAACAGGTTTTGACATGTGGGGTAACAGGGATGACATAGATTAGGTGTCACCTGCCACACTGTTTTTGTATTAACTATTTAAATAGTTTTAACATTATTGTGTTGATTTATATTTTATTTTATATTTGCACTATACACTTTTACAGATGATAGTAGTATGCCATTAAGTGCAGCAGAAAAGCAAAGGCGCTACCGTGCTCGCCGAGATGCAGATCCTGAAAGAAGGGCAAAATACCTTCAATGGGAGAAGCAGAAAAGGAGGAGAGACAGAGAGCAGGAGAAGAAAAAAAACATACAAGAGTGCAGCGAGAGGGAGCAGAGGATACAGCGAAGAAAATGGAGAGCAGCCCAGGCAAAGTTTAGGGCAGCTAAAAAGGCAGCTTCAGTTGCACTCAGCAGCCTGTCCACACCTCCAGTGAGCCCAGAACTACAGCCAGATCGACAAGAAGCTGGTCCTTCAAGGTCAGAATAGTAAAAAAAAAAAAAAAAAAATGCTATACATACACAGACAAACAGTATAAGCAGTGCAATGAAGCATGGGACAATGCATTCTAGAATAGACATAGAACAAGTACACTACACAAGATGTAGGCTGCATCCGAAATTACATACTCTCTTGAATAAGTAATTACTTCATAACCGCTAAAAAAGTATGTTTTATATAGTATGAATGTGTGTAGTATGAACGCCCTGTGTCTCCTCACACTGCTGTTCTGTAAAAGGAGATGACCAACTGCCGGCTGTCCCGAGTCTTCCTCTATTGAAGATTCCTTTGACCTGTTTCAACGAGCGCCCCTACGAGGAGGGCTGATTCTCTTCCTTGCCTAATAATTGAACCAGATCAGTATATTTTAAGTACTGTGAGGGGACATACTCACACAGACAAACAGATGGAAGCATGGGTCTAATTACTCTAATTACAATACCCTTAAATCTTTAGATCTCTTAGAAATGTAATGTGCTTCGCTAATACAACTATGTCAAGTAATACAATTTAAAAAGGTACAACTTTACAAAATTATGTAAACAAATATGTGCAGTGTACGCTGAAGAATGTGTGTCCTGTCATCCCTGTTACTCTGGTCAGTCCTGTTACTATGATGTCAATCCTGTTACTGTCATTAATTTCATAAAAAATATAAAAATTATATTTGAAATGGCCTTTCAAGTTTTTCCATTGTAACCCTATTTATATTGTATTTTTGACAAAGCCCTTCTTTTAATATCTCTCTTGTAAAAATATATATTTTTCTTAATTGACATGTGATCACCCTCCAAAATTTGTATGTTCTTGGTCATCTGAATGACAAATATAAGATTGAAAAAAAAAATCTAAATTTTGAAACAATTCAAGTGAAAAGAGGGACTAAAATACTGCTCATATATGTGAAAACTATAACATATTTATAATTAAAACTATAGTATATAGTAACGCATGTGTCTGTAACAGGCATGACAAAAATATCAAAACATGAGGTAGATAAATAGTCATAAAATAAAAAATGACATAGCCTGAGATGGCACAATACGATTTCTTGTTATTTTATGCTGTCTTCATTTAATGGATATTTAAAAAAAATTGTTTAAACTTATTTTATATTTTAATTTTTCAAAGTTGAAAAGGCACTGATTTCGTGGAATGACCCTTATATAGATACCCATCTTTTCAAGGTTGCAACACCTGAAAATTTTAATTAATGGTCATTATTTTGCTTGCTTTCTACTGTGAAGGACAACTTTGGCTATGACTTAACAGCAGTGGAGGCAGCTAAGAAGAAACATGATGCCATAGAGACAGACATTGCTGCATATGAAGAACGCGTTCAGGCACTGGTGGCCCTGTCTAAAGAACTGGAAGCAGAACGATACCATGATGCTAAACGCATTGATGCTAGAAAAGACAATATCTTGAGGCTGTGGGACTACCTGCAGGAGCTCTTGAAAGCTCGCAGAAGTCGTCTAGACAAGAATCTCACCCTTCAGAGTATATTCCAGGAGATGCTCTACATCATCAGCTGGATGGATGAAATGAAGGTAGCAATAGGGAATAGCGTGCTTGATTTATACGATTTGATTTATATTATGCTAATATTACGGTTGCATTGCAACTTGTGAAATTGAAGCAAAAAATAATAATTTTAACTATTTCTTATTGGACATTTGTTCTTCAGAACCGACTCTTGTCCCCAGACTTTGGAAAACAGTTATTGGAAGTGGAAGACTTGTTGCAGAAACATTTGTTGGTAGAGGCTGATATAGCGGTGCAGGCAGGAAGAGTACGATCAGCCAATGCAGCTGCTCTTAAATTTGCCAATGGTGATAGTAAGTACAGTTAAACCCTTATGTACTTAGCTGTTTACTTGGTGATGTAGGTGTGAAGTAGTCTCCGTAATCTTTACACACAATTCATTGTTATTTTACTTTTCTGCTCTTAATTGTCAAGGTTATAAACCATGTGACCCACAAGTGATCCGTGATCGGGTACAGCACTTGGACCTGTGCTACCAGGAGTTGTGTGCTCTGGCAGCTCAGAGAAAATCCCGTCTTGAGCAGTCACGACGGCTTTGGCACTTTTTATGGGAAATTGCAGAGCTGGAGAGCTGGATTCGGGAAAAGGAGCACATTTTCTCCTCTCTTGACTATGGTAAGGACCTGACCAGTGTGCTAGTACTGCAGAGCAAACACAGCGTCTTTGAGGATGAGATTGCTGCCAGGCGGGACAGCTTGAAGCAGGTGATGGACGAGGGAAAGAGCATGATCCAGGCCAAGCACTTAGGTTCCCCCAAAGTGCAGCAGCGCATGGATGATGTGCTAAGACAGTGGCAGCAGCTGGAGGAACTGGCCGCCTTCCGTAAACAGAATCTGCAAGACACCCAACGCTTCTTCCAGTTTCAGGGTGATGCTGATGACCTCAAGGCCTGGCTGGTTGATGCTATGCGGCAGATGAGCAGTGACGACATTGGGCATGATGAATACACTACCAAGCGACTTCTTAAGAAACATCGTGACTTAAGAGATGAAGCCGCTAAGAATGGTGCCACCATTGATGCTCTATCCAAACAGGCCAATGCACTTCCTGAGGAATTAAGGAACACACCAGACATCCAGGGGCGTTTGAGTGATATCCGGGATATGTATATCGAGCTTCTGACCCTCTCAGACCTGAGGCAGAAGAAACTAGATGACACCATGGCTCTTTACACTATCTTCAGTGAGACGGATGCTTGCGAGCTCTGGATGGGCCAGAAGGAGACCTGGCTGATTGGGCTAGAGACACCTGAGAATTTGGAAGATCTAGAAGTTGTACAAAACAGGTATGGCTATTGGTTTTATGAACCCAGGGACAGTACTGTAAGTGTGTTTCATAAACTAGGAAACTATTCCAATTTATGCCACTTTCATAAAATTCTGTTCTGTTTGTTGGTAGGCTAAGCATTCTTGCTCAAGAAATGGGTAATATGCAGGCTCGTGTTGATAACGTCAATAAAGCAGCCAAGCAACTCGAAGACAGCAGACATCCACAAACAAAACAAGTGAAAGACTGTCAAATTCGTCTCAATAAGAGGTAAGAGTTATAATCCTGGATATGAATGCCAGTTTCATTCAAAATACTTTTGATAAATTTGTTTGTAATGTTCCTTTTTTCTCTTCTCATAGGTGGGAAGCTTTTAAAGCAATGGTGGAGGATAAGAAACGTAAAGTGGATTCAGCCCTCAGCCTACATAACTATGATCTTGAATGTGATGAAACAGAATCATGGATAAAAGAGAAGACACGAGTGATTGAGTCTACACAAGAGCTTGGAAATGACCTGGCTGCAGTCATTACCATTCAGAGGAAGCTCTTTGGCATGGAAAGAGACCTCGCTGCCATCCAAGATAAGTTGGATTTCCTGCATGATGAGGCCCAGAAGCTTGTAAAGGAACACCCAGAAAATGCTTCTGATATACTTGTCAGACAGGAAGAGTTGGACGCAGCATGGAACTCCTTGAAACGTACCCTGAAAGACCGCGAAGACTCTCTTGGGGAGGTCAGCAAGCTGCAGACTTTCCTACAGGACATGGATGATTTTCAAGCCTGGCTGTTCAAGACACAGAAAGCTGTTGCATCTGAAGATATGCCTGATGGTTTACCAGAGACTGAGCAGTTTCTGAGTCTCCATGATGCTGTGAGGGATGATATGGATGGCCACGAAGAAGACTACCATCGTGTAAGGGACACGGGAACAGCAGTCATTCAGGGCCAAGAAGATGATCCTCAGTACCAGCAGCTGGAGCAGAGGCTGGATGGTCTTGATAAGGGCTGGGATGAACTGCACAAAATGTGGGACAGCCGCAAGAACTTCCTTGATCAGGGGCTTGGCTTCCAACAATTCATGAGGGACGCCAAGCAGGCTGAGGCCATATTAAATAACCAGGTATGCAGTTTTCATCTATAATCAAAATAGATGTAATTTTGTTGTGCTGTCTTCTTATCACAGAGAAGAGTAATCTTTGGGGGAAACTAAACCTTACAAACTGCTAAATATTCTTTGCAAATTACCTTCAATTTCCAGTCCATAACATTGTTCCTCCCTTTTAATTAGTCTCTTTCCGCATTTTTTCGGTATTTTTTTTAAAGGAATACACTCTAGCCCATGTAGACAAGCCTGAAACCCTGGATGGAGCAGAAAAGGCCCTGAAAAAACATGAGGACTTTGTTACCACCATGGATGCTAATGAAGAGAAGATACTCAGCACACTGGAAAATGGTCAGAGGCTGGTGGACAGTGGAAACCTTTACTCAGAAAGGGTGAAAGACAAGATGGGCTCCATTGAGGATAGGTCTGTTTTTTTATATTATTTGGTCTATTTTACATCAAAGCAAGGCAAGACATAGAACATTTTTCTGTGATCTAGTATATGAGCTGTCCACAAAAATGAACTTGCCATTTTATTCTACCGTAAATTCCTCATAGGACATCATTGGACAAGTGATTTTAAAAATGGATCAATAGGTGGATTTTCAGTTCACTATGGATTACTGTGACAACAAAAAAATTACATAAGGGCCTTAGAAATAAATATAAATTGGCATGACAAGAATTACGGTATATTTAAATATTATATAAATTGACATGATAAGAACATTGAATATACTTGACTGTTGTAATCCCTCAATGTCAGTGTAATTCAGAAAACAATCATAGGTTTCTTTTTGAAGTTCATGTTAATGCACCCATACATTTGTGTTTTCTTTTTTTACTTGTGCTGACTCAGCAGTGAGTGAGATAAGCATTATTCTATAAAGGAGTAGCCTGCATTTCCCCTATTTGCCCAGGCAGTCTGTAACTCTTTAAGATGGGCGCCTGCCCTGATGGATATTGATCTCTTTGTGAAAGTACACCTAATCCATGGGGTTATGTTGCTCTTTTAAAGTGTTCTCTCTAAAGTGGAAATGGAGGAGTAAAGAAAAGCCATGGCAATGTCTGCTAGTGTTCATTTAACCATACACTTTTTACACCACTTTTCAATAGAGACATTCCAGTAAAAATAACCCAAGCATTTTTGTGTATATGACTTCAGGTACAACAAGAACCAAAACAAAGCCAAGGAAGTATCAGGGAAACTCAAAGACAACAGGGAGCTTCAGCACTTCCTTCAAAACACCCAGGATGTGAGCAATACTTTACAATTTTCATTGACAAGATTTCACAGCTTTGCATTTAATCAAATGTTATTTGTGATATTTTCTCTCATTCAATAAACATTTACTTCTCTCTTTTAGCTTACACTGTGGATAAATGAGAAAATGCTGACTGCACAGGATACATCATATGATGAGGCTCGAAACCTCCATAGCAAGTGGCAAAAACACCAAGCCTTCATGGCAGAGCTAGCATCGAACAAGGATTGGCTTCATAACATTGATAAGGTATATAGCAATTGCATGTGTACCATATCTTTAATAGAGCACAACAGTTTGGTGTCGGAAGTAAAAAATGTCTCCATAGCAGTAACGATTTAACAATTTCTTTCATAGACAGACCTACCTTAAGGTCTGATTAATTGTTATTAAATGATGATATAGGATTCTGATGAAGCCGTTGGTTCACATTATTTTAAAACTGTGTTGAATAACACTTACATCAAGTGGACTGGCCCCTTCTCCTGTGTACCATAATACCAATAATTCCTTAGTATCAATGTGTTCAAATTAATGGAAACAATAATGTGTACACTGAACCATGCTTCATATATTTAGGAGGGACAGGAACTGATGGAATCCAAGCCTGAGTATGAGCCCATTGTTATGGATCGTCTTGCTAAGCTTCATGAACTATGGGATAAGCTGGAGAGCACCACACAAGAGAAGGCTCGGCTGCTGTTCGACGCAAACCGCTCTGAGCTGTTTGATCAGAGCCTGGCTGACGTAAAGAAATGGTTGGCTAAATTGCAGCAGCAGCTTCAGGGTGATGTGGACGAAGAGGTCAAGGATCTTACCAGTGCCAACATCCAACTGAAGAAGCATCAGGTGTGACATTAAATTTGTGTTATGTGTGCTACAATTCTACAATAGATTACCTCAATTAAGGTACAATTATGGTATATTATGGTCTGTGCATTGTTCTTCCATATCTGATGTTAGCTTATAAGACACTGCATAAATCTGCCTTTTTCTCTCCTAGATGACAGAGAATCAAGTTCGGGATCGTGCACGGGAGCTTGAAGAACTTCAGGAAGCTGTACAACAGCATGCTTCACTTAGAGAGGACCAACCCGAGTTTGAGGTTGAGCAGCAAACTCTTCAGAGGGACTTCCAGAAGCTCCTCACACCTCTCGCCCAACGCAGGGGCAAGCTGGAGGCTGCTAAGGCAGTGCACCAGTTCTTCAGAGATCTTGCAGATGAGATAGTATGTACATACATAGCATACCCAAACTACTGGTTTTCATTCATTTTTTTTTTAAAGAAATCTTAAATAGAAGTTTTCATTTGTGCTCCTCAGCTCTGGGTGAACGAGAGGTTACCAATGGCAATGTCAGAGGATCATGGCAACAATCTTCAGACTGTTCAACTTCTGCTCAAGAAGAACCAAGTGAGTTTTCCATTTTTTTTCCAGTTACCCCCAGAAATCCTTCCTGATCATCAATTACTTGACAACATGGTCTACTTCTATAACTTAATATTGGAAATCATTTATAGTATATGTATTATGCCCCCTTCATATACCCCACCAACCCCTTTCATATACACCATTCATATCCTGTACAGTCTCTACAAAAGGAGATTGACGGTCACCAGCCACGCATTGATGAAGTGTTAGATCGTGGCCGGAGAATGGTGGCAGCGGCAGAGGGCAGTCCAGAGGAAGAACACATGTCTGAGGAGATGAAGAAGCTTCAGGAGGTGTGGGCAAAGCTGCAGGATGAGATGGACAAACATAGAGCACGGCTCAATGGCTCTAATGAGGCCCAGCAGTATTACAATGATGCAGATGAGGCTGAGGCCTGGATAGGGGAACAAGAACTCTACATGATTGCTGATGAAAAGGCCAAGGTAAGACTATGACAGACTGCAAGAGCCAATGAATAACAGTATTGCTGCTTTATGTCTAAAAAAACATCTTCAAAATGCCAAGTTATGTCAACTCTGTGCTGTTCCAAATTCTTTGTGCAGTGCTACCATTAAAAGCCACACTAAAATAAACTGTCTTTGTCAATTATTATCTCTGGATTGTAGGATGAACAGTGTGCTTTGATCATGCTGAAGCGACACCTGCTTCTGAAGCAGACAGTGGATGACTATGCATACTCCATCCAGCAGTTGGCGGATCGTGCTCAGAAGATGCTGGTTGAAGAGCACCCAGATGGGTATTTTTGACTGATTGCATGTATATATAAAGAATTTATTGCATATTGAGATGAGGGGGCCAAGCTTAACTGAACCCTGAGGCAGTCCAATGCAAGTTAAAACACACCATAACACAGATTCATCTCTATTTGTCTGTATGTAAAGTGAGGCCATCATCCGAAGACAAGGACAAGTTGATAAGCAGTATGCTGGGCTGAAGGAGCAAGCAGAGGACCGAAAAAAGACACTGGACCATACATATCATCATTTCTTGCTGAGCCGTGAAGTGGAGGATCTTGAGCAGTGGATTGCAGAGCGTGATGTGGTGGCCTCTTCACAAGAGATGGGCCAAGACCTTGACCATGTGACGGTAAAGCAGAACTTACCCACAAACATAAGCACATTTACTACTTCTCACACAAACGAATGTCTTGTCATGTACAATGCAAGAATTGGCATATTCAGCACTAGTATATTGTGTTGTTAAAGTCATACTTATTAATATTTTAGATCCTGCGAGATAAGTTCAGGGAGTTTGCACGGGAGACAGGGACAGTGGGTCAAGAACGTGTAGACACTGTAAACCAGATCATAGATGATATGATCGAAGCAGGCCACAGTGAGGCAGCAACCATGGCGGAGTGGAAGGATGGAGTCAATGAGAGTTGGGCAGATCTGCTGGAACTCATCGACACTCGTTCCCAGCTCCTCACAGCCTCCTATGACCTGCTTAAGTAAGTATAGAAGAAGTAAATGGATTAAATGTCACTAAAGAGTGCAGTGCTTTTATCAGATTATATTATTGTAACTGACACAATGTATCTCACTCAAAAACAAGCCTATGGAACAAGATTATAATTATTATTTTAATTATTCTACAATAATTATTCTTCACTTGTGTAAGATGTTGTATGGGGTACAAAAATTGACTGGAAAACATAATGTACTATAAATTTGGTCAGGTATTTTTATGATGGGAAGGAGTTGGTCGCTCACATTGAGGAAAAGAAGAATGAGCTTCCTGATGATCTGGGTGAAGACTTCAGCAAAGCAGAGTCCTTCCACCGAATGCATGCCGCATTTGAGAGGGATATAAGCTCCCTGGGCAAACAGGCAAGGAAAACACATTACATGAACAACTGGTGGTCATAAATAGTTAAATGTATTCATCTCAAGAAATCTCTATGCCTTGTACCTATTTATAAGTCAGTGGCTTGTATAGAAAATGTCAAATGTTGTATATTAAAAAGTTAAGGATGTTCCATATTTCTCTCCTTGTAGGTGAAACAGTTCCAGGAGACTGCAAATAGACTGCGTGCCCAGTATGCTGGAGATCAGGCCACTGCTATTCAAGCAACTGAAAAAGAGGTTGTGGAGGCCTGGAAGGGCCTATTGGATGCTTGCGAGGGTAGGAGGAAGCGACTGGAGGATACAGCAGACAAATTCCGCTTCTTCACCATGGTGAGAGACCTGCTGGCCTGGATAGAAAGCATCATTCAGCAGATAGAGACACAGGAAAAGCCACGGTAAGAAAATGCATCATTGTGGTCATCACAGTAGAGGTGTCCATGTTCCCCTTTTTAATGAGATTTGTTTCTTGTTGTCCACTGAAGAGATGTCTCCTCAGTGGAGCTCCTAATGAAGTATCACCAAGGAATCCGTGCTGAGATTGAGACCCGTGAAGCAAAGTTTAATCAGTGTGTAGAGCTAGGCCGGGTCCTCCTGGAACGCAAGCACAAGGACTCTGCAGAGGTAACCAGACACAGGAGGTAGCAGTGTAGCAGTCTGCCATAACAAAGTGTCTGGCAGGAGACATTCATTTTCATTTTCATTTATACTTGTACTCACAGATTAAGGAGAAGCTGATGCATCTGGTTGAGAAGAGGAAAGAGATGATGCTCAAATGGGACGATAGATGGGATTGGCTAAGACTTTGTAAGTCCACAAATGTCAGCATACACACATGAAAAGACACACACGAATAGTGCTCACGGCTGCTTATAATTATATCTCCTTCTAGTGTTGGAGGTATGTCAGTTTGCTCGGGATGCATCTGTGGCAGAGGCTTGGCTGATTGCCCAGGAGCCATACGTGGCGAGCAGGGATATAGGCCAAACAGTGGATGAGGTCGAAAAACTGCTAAAGAGGCATGAAGCCTTTGAGAAATCCACTGCTACATGGGAAGAACGTTTCTCAGCACTGGAACGTCTTACAACAGTATGTGTTGTGTGTGTTTTTAACTTTGACATGTTTTAAACTTATCCTACACCATTTGTGCTCCAGACATCAATAATACCTCAAATCATGTGAATTGTTTGCAATGGCAGGCACCACTCACATTTACTTCAGAAAAAAATAGTTATTGACTATTTATAATCTGTTGTAGTTGGAGCTGTTGGAAATTCGGAAACAACAACTGGACATACAACAGTACGGACAAGAGGAAGAGAAAGACAGCAGGTAAACATAAGATCTGGGGAACACTGTACTTCCATTCCTCCGTATTCCATATTAAATGTTGACATTTGACCTCCAGGAGAGAAGACACAGGTTTTGCAGAGGAGTCCTCACAACTTTACCCCACAGAAGAACAGTCTCTGGTGAGTTTACGTTTTGTATTAGAATCTTGCCATCTTTCTCTTCAAACAACATTCTTCATGTCAGATATACTTTCACATTTCATATTGTCACCTCTTAATGTAAATACAGCCTATAATATTATTTTACTCCTTTTTGTACTGCAAAATATTTTTTTAAATATTACATTTAATACTTCTTAATTTGTACCTGAACTTTGTACTCATGTGGTCTTCAGTCTGGTTTAGGAGTAATAGAGCCTAGTTCCGGCGGAGTTGATGGCACAGCAGGGGACTCCACTGTGCCTTTGATCTCAGAGATGCAGGAAAGTGGCTCACTAGAGCTGGACCCTTCCACATCCATTCAGTTTTCCAAAGAGACAGAAAAAGCTGCCACACTTCCCACTGAATCTTCACAAGGTCAACCAGTCTTGATGGAGGGAACTCTAGCCCGCAAACATGAGATGGAAGGACATAATAAAAAGGCATCCAACAGGTTAGCTGTTGTTTTTGTTGGTCAGCTAAATTATGTAATTGGTGTTTGCTGAGGTATCATCACTATTACTATTGCATTGGTGAAACTTTGAACAAATTCCTAGCCCTAAGTATTAAACTTCAGCACATAACTCAGCCAGCACATGAATAATACCTCAAATCATTCTGCAAGTTGAAGATATGATAATTGTTACTTCTATAAATAAACAATCTTGTAATTTTCTCCTGGCAGACAATAAAACAGATAAAACTACTACATTATATATTGAAGGACCCAAGCAATATCTAGAAACCACAATACCTAGAGACCAGTATATCACAGCGACTGGGCTCTTTTGACCACGGAGAACCACTCAGTCAGAACACCCTAGCATTGTTGCATTTACATTTTCAGAAGAAATCTATTTGTCTTGATTAAGTATAATGCTTCAAGATAAATTTTCAATCACAGTAAGTAGCCATTTTACCAATTTTACCAATTGACTTTCTTTTCTCAGGTCCTGGAACAACCTTTACTGTGTGCTCAAGCCTGGACAGCTTTCTGTCTACAAGGATGCCAAGAGCTTTAGTCACAGTGTCACCTACCATGGCGAGGAACCCCTGACCCTAACCAATGCTTCATGCGAGATCTTGACCAACTATAAAAAAAGGAAGCATGTGTTCAAACTCCGGTAAGGGTCTTGGTTATCAATCTTTATAATAAGTTAAAAATAAAATGTAATAAACCTCATTGTTGTGAGATTGTGGAGTATATTAGCCTACATATAGGCCTTGCTTACCCGTTTTCTCCTTGTTCCATTTCCTGGTTGCTTAGACATGAAGATGGAAGTGAATATCTGTTCCAGTGTAAAGATGAGGTGAGCTATTGAATGCTTCTTCCAATTAGTCCCTAGTTTGTAGCGTAATCTTTGAAGTTAGCAAGTGAAGAACTTTAATGATGGTATATGTGTGTTTTGTCTCTCTGTCCACAGGAGGAGCTCCAGAACTGGACTCAGGCTATAGAGCAGGCAGCACAAGCTCAGACAGAAGAACCAGTAGCAGGGCCATCAGGAGTGAAGGCACAAAGCCTACCTCCACCTTCTTCCACTACTCTAGAGGTTCCCTCAACCAAGAAGGACAAGGAGAAGAGGTTTAGTCTGTTCGCTAAGAAGAAATAAACTCCTGGACAGACACAGGTGAAATGGGACAGATTTATAACACCATTTTTTGTTTTTTTTTACATTATATTAATTTGTAAGAATTTAGCTATATGAAATGTAGATTACACTGCTGCCTGTATCTAAGCTAATGAGGCGTTGCTAATGTCCACATGTATTGCTCTTTATGTTTTATTGTGTTTTCCTATACTAGAGTCACATACCACATTCACTCTGTATACAAATAAAAG
The DNA here is from genome assembly GCF_949152265.1 of Phoxinus phoxinus. NCBI lineage: Eukaryota > Metazoa > Chordata > Actinopteri > Cypriniformes > Leuciscidae > Phoxinus > Phoxinus phoxinus. The sequence goes on from NC_136888.1 coordinate 28,860,470, forward strand.
CACAGGAACCTGATTAAATTTAACCAAAAATATTTGTAGGAAAAAATGATTTCTTTTTGTCTTGATTTGTTTTATGTATTGAGTTTCTTCTAGGCATGCTTCAGTATGTATTTTGACTATAAATAACATGCATAGTTTTGTTAATCCGCCTTATTTCTTTAAAATGGTTGCAAATGTAATACTGTGTTCTTTGCATTGGAACTTATAGAATTTTCATAGAGACACGGGAGAAGCGTTTCCTTTTGTAAATGGCGCTCAGCTAGCAGGAGGTGTGGTAATGAAGGTGCATGGCATTAACATGCTCTATATGCAATAAGCACAGTGTTTAGTGTGCTTTTAGACCGTCCTAAGTGTTGTAAAAGCTATTTTCCACTATTCCAACAAACATATGAATATGAATATTATAATAATATTATATTCAAATGTGAACATATTAATGCTATTATATATTAATTCATTATGAAGTACAGTCATGGTACTAAAGAAAAGACAAAGATGAGGGCAGTTTTTTTTTTGTTGCAAAACATCAGCTATGTTAAATATGACTTTTTCAAAGCATGAACTGATATATTAATTTAATATGGTGCTAAATGTTTAATATAAGAGTTTAACCCTCTCTTAACTCAGGTTTCCCAGTATGGCTGCCACAGGCCTAATCCCCTTATAAATACCATTACACTAGGGCAGCAAAACCATTATAAGCAGTAAAACATATCTCTTGACTCTTACATCATGCATCATAACAATAATAAAAAATTCGAAAGAGATATGTACAGCTTAAATAATGTAGTATGAATAAAACTTGGTAGCCAATGAATGTTTAAAAACATGGAAAATATTTGTAACTCAAATATGAATGTAGAAGTAATGGTAGAGGGAAATTTTACCTGTAACAAATAATTATTATTATAATAATCATAAAACATCATTCATAAATGAACTTAATACCTATATCCAGATCAAACTAATTAAACATTTATTATGATTTTAACTTATATTTGTCACACAAGTTTCTGAAAGGTTGTATCAAAACAGTAAGTTGTCTTTAGTACATTGTCTAATCTGATTAGAATTAAAGTGCCCTGTTTCCAAAGTCTTAGTTTCTTTCAGTATTATATATTAACCTTGAATTATGTATATGTACTGTTTCTGCCAGGCACTGCAAGCTAAAACGAGTAATGTTTTAAAATAAAATGCAGAAAAAATTTTTTTAACAGTAGATAAATTGCATCTCACTGTTTGGTTTTTGGATAGGAATAGGTTTACAGAGTCATGTGTTATGAGGGTCAGCGTGGTGCTTTATTACGGTGGTGTTTTTTGTTGGCCTCTACATCCCGGACCTCCAGATATTTCCGTTTTATTGCTTTAAACACACTGCAGCCTACTTTAGAATGAACTCCCTTTCAACTAATATGCCTCCATTCTCTTTTCTCCTTTTATATCTGTATGACTCATTTTGGGAGTATGAAAATCAATAAACTCTGTTTGCAGTAACCTTTGACCTCTGTTGTCTTTTTAAAGCCTTGTAGTTTACAGAAGTCAACCGGTTTTCCCCCGTTAAAAAATAAATAATTGCATATAATGTCTGATTAATGAAACAATAATAATAATATTGTTTCATTAATCAGACATCAGTACTAGTGTCTTAAATCCTCTCATGCTTAAAGGTGCAGTATGTAAGAATCTGGCAAGAATGACTAGTGGTCGAAATAGGTACTGCAGTCCTATTCAAAATATCAGAGATCGTTGTTTTTCCCCACCTCCTGCTTCTCAGACTGAACAGCTCTCACACAGGTTGCCAGTTTGAGGATACACAACAGGAACGAGCGCAATGGACAATGAAAATTGACAAATTGGCAACGTACAGTATCACAGACCAAAACAATAACAAAGATTCTAGCCTGGAAACGCACATTTCAAAGTGAAATAACTGGCTGTAGAAGTGTTTTTCAAAGAAACGAGTATGAGAACTTAGCATGTTTCCTCAATATATGCAAACATATTATGGTATTTTTATGCTTTAGTAGAGTGAAAACGTTACATCCAGCACCTTTAATCGTTTTTATTGATTTACATTTCTATTGGTTGAGTATAAAACCAGTATGATCAGGTGAGGTGGAATTATTATAACCAAGGGAACAATCATTGTAAAAAAATAGATCACTCTTTTCCTGTAGTAGAAGTGTGAGAAATACAAATATAAATAATTGTTGTAAGAAAATATTTATAGGCTACTACACTATTACCACTTTGCAATAGGCCTAATAGTTTATATTACCGGTAATGTTTTGTGTTAAGGATTTTCTTTGAATGTTTAAAAAGCATGAAAAGTATTATGTCAGTGATTACTGAATTCATTCACAGAAATCAGATTGCAACATGGACTAAAACACACTGAGCCCAGATGCAGAACTGCACGGACCCACTGAACTTCAAAGACTCACCTCAAAGCCCAAAATTTTAATGACACATACCTCTTAGTGACACAAACCTTTGATAACTAAATTTCACTACGAATTACATTTTAATGGATACGTAATATCTTTTTAATGCCAAATTTTGGTCAGGAAACAACTGAAACGCGAGGTTCGGTTTTGTGCAAATATCATACGTAATTAACGTAAATTACATATTTTGTATTCAAAATGTGCATACAATAATTCTGAAACCAAAGATAAAGTTTTTTTTTTCCTTCTTTACATTTTTTTAAAATTCAAAACCCGTGTACCTGACTCCAAAAAAAACAACTGCTAACGTTACTGATTAATGTCTTTTATAAAGGTAACGCTTCTGTATCCAGTGTTTAATGACATGCCAACCTGTGTAATTTTATAGTTAAATGTTTACCTATATAAAGCAAGGAAACGTGGTAAACAAAGGCAAGTTTTCAAAATGTACAAACATATAACTTACATGTTAGTCTACCTGCTGAGGGTGCCAACGAGCTGTAGTTGAGCTTTGGTTGTCACGACAACAGTTTGGCCTGTGTAGGTTACGTCATTTTGAATGAAACCCTGTACCTACGAGTCCGCTATTGGTCGATTTACTTCCACCCACCGCTAGAAACGCACAGCTGATTGGCTTATGAGCATGTCACTCTCCTGTGCTCTTCGTGTGCGGGACTGCGGGTACAGGTTGAATACGCGGCGACAAAGTAACTCTAGCAATAGCTGAGAGTAAATGGCGAGAAGTTTAACTTTAATGGTGCAAGTCCGCGTAGACTGTAGCGCTTCACTTATGTGTTTGTAACCTTTCACTTTTGGGACTGCAGATGATTTAAAAGCTTTTTTAAACCAAGGAATGTCTTTTTATTTCCCTAATGGAGTTGCTTCGCGTCCCCTGCATTGTTCCGCGACGGACAGTAATGTGGAGTACATAAAGCCTTAGAGGAATCCGACGCACTTTGTTTTTTATCTATTTATTTTGACGCACTTTAAGTTGCAAACAATTTTAACTCTTGCTTGGGTATATTGTATGCTGTTTTCTCTCCCCAAAATGGATATTACAGTGTCTGAACTGATGTCTAACTTCATGGATTCGCCGCTTGTGGTTTGGGTAAGTCACAAAGACACGATGGCACCTGCTGTGTTTGTGTTTGTGTTTGCGTTGTGTAGTTTGTTGAGCAGCGGTCAGTGACAGTGCAAAGCTGATCAATACTAATGTGGGCTGAATGTTTTCTCTACTGGAAAGAGGCTAACATGCTTTCCATTTAGCAGATGTCTATAAGCATTTTACAATTGTACCTTAAGTTTATTGCAACATTTAATTCGTTTATTTTATTTTATTTGTATCTGTATTTATTAAAAAAATGGTGATATATATATATATATATATATATATATATATATATATATATTACTTTATTTGCAAACTTGTTATGAATTACGTTTTACTACTAATAGCTATTTTTAATATAGCCTATAAGTATATATTGCGCTAAAATATTTTTCTATGAATGTAATGTAACAAATATTATTATAATGCTTTTTTCTAAATAAGTCCCATGAAAAGTAAAGCATAAGTTAGATGTGTTTAACCTGTACACACAACAGCAAAACATTTTTATGAGCACAGTACATACATGAAGAATTTAATGACAGTTGACAGGGTTTGGCGAAACCTGCAGAACTTCCTATGACCCCCTTACCTTGACCCTTGTGTCCTGTTTGGCTGTGCTTTCTCTGGCCAGTGTGTTTCCAACCCGTATGTCTTCTTAAAGGGTAGTTCACTCCACAATTAAAATTTTGACATTAATTACTCACCTTCATGTCGTTTCAAACCCATAAGGTTTTCAGTCATCTTCAGAACACAGATTAATATATTTTTTTATGAAATGTGAGTGTTCTGTCCCTCCATTGACAGCCTACGCAACTACCACTTTCAAGCCCCAGAAAGGTAAATACAACATAAAAGTCATCCATGTGACCCAAGCGGTTTAACCTCAATTTTATGAAACGACACCAGGTCTTAGTTTGCGCATAAAGTATAGGTTAATTTACCTCTTTATCTACAAAATATTAATCTCCAACGCACATTTACCAGAGTACTATGACACATGCTTGTTGTTGACGCGAGAGCAGATGGAGATTAATATTATTAATATATTCAGAAGTGTTTTTGTTTTGTTTTTTTGTTTTTTTTGCGTAAACAAAGCACCAGCGTTGCTTCATGAAATTGAGTTTAAACCACTGGAGTCACATGGATTACAAATGTTGTCTTTACTGTCTTTCTGGGGCTTGAAAATGGTAGGCTACTGTAGTTGCGTAGCCTGTCAATGGAGGGACAGAAAGCTCTCAGATTTGTGTTCCAAAGATGAATGATTCCCTTATGAGTTTGGAACGACATGAAGGTGAGTCATTAATGACAGAATTTTCATTTGTGGGTGAATTAACCCTGATTAGACAATCATAAGCAATCCCACTCTGATGATTATCTGTTCCCTGATAATTTATAACACTATAAGAAAAACAAACACATATTATAGTAAGGGGAAGACAGTTGTATTTAGGCTTTGGGTTTGACAATATTGACGAGCAATATTTACTCTTCACACAGACAAAGTTTATCTTTACAAATGTCTAAAATAACTCTGCAGTTCTGTTCTGAAACCGAAAGCATGGTTGATTTATTGTGCAGCTGTGCATGTATCCTGCCGTGATATTACTATTTACTTTTTTCTTTTTTTTTCTTTTTTACAGGTCAAGACTTTTGGACCCCTTGGGTCCAGTTCAGAAGACAAGCTCTCTATGTTCATGGATTTAGTGGATGGTGTTTTCCTCCACAAGATAATGACACACATGTGAGTGACAGAGTCTGAACTGTGTATGTGTGCGACTGTGTGTAGATGCTGTAATATAGCAGCTGTTGTGGACCTATCTTTTTTCATTAGAAACCACATCCTATCCTTTCCTGCCTGCCATCCAACAGTGCAGACACTCAATCCGAATCTTCACGCTCCATCAGTTTTTTACCTCTTGTATAATTAGTGTGTTAATAAAGGGGCTGATTTGGGGTTGTGCTTTGCCCAGAGTTTTTTGCTAACATCAGTTAGCAAGCATGCAGTCTCTATTTTAGCCGCGTTTGACTGAACGTTAGGTCACGGAAGTTTTGGTTAGCTCAAGCTGTAACCTCAGCTTAACAGGTGACTAGGCAGCACTCTTGTGTGTGTTGCTGATGAACAAGGAAATCCCTTCTTTGAGAGTATTTGCATCATGTAAATGAGCTCATTACACTTCTGACGGCTGAAGTTTGTGCATTTAGGTTGAGCTTTATAAAACCATTGTTATTAAGAATCCGCTGCATCAGCTTTGTCCTTTAACCTACTTTTACTCCGGCAGACTTGCGTCCCTATCTGCCTTAATCGGGGGCTTAAACACTAGACCTTCTCAGACAAAGGAAATATTTTCTCTATAAATCGGGGGGGCAAGTGGGAGGGGGATCTTTCATGTCTAAAGGGAAGACGACACATCTACTGTATGAGCCGTCCTTAGACACTCTCGTCACTGTCCCCGATAAATTATTGTAGCCCTGGTGTCATGTTCTCTGCGTATCATGTTACTTGGAAGAGTAACTGCATCAGTTTCATTCCTATAGTTGTTTTAAAGTCAACACAAAACTGCTTTTGCAATCCATTTTGCTTCCCTAATGTGACATTTTCTGCAGAATTAAAGTCACCATGAAATCAAAACTTTTATGTCACTCGTCTAGAGCACCCGACGTTATCAAGACAGCTGTTGTGAAAGGTAGTCAGTGGAAGGATGTGTCAGAACTCATAAGTATTATAGTGACAGCTCTACAGACAAGGAGAACATGAGGGCTTGTATTGTAATTGTTTAAAAACTCGGCTCTCGTTTTCGCATCCTCCACTTTGTTTTTTATATTGTCTGCGCTTAATTTCGCTGGCTTCAGTGGCAGATCACACTATAAATAAACGTGTAATCACTTCCTTTAATGTCCTCTGTTTTAAATTTCGTATGACAGCGTGCTGTGTGATGTCTTTTTATTGTTCTTTTGCACATGCGGGTCAGTTAAGGACCATGATCTGTTTGCAATGGAATCGGAATATACATGTATATGTGAGCTTTGGAACAAAATGAGTTCTTGTATATTGTTAGTATGAAGATTCACTTACTCAGGTGTCCAGTGTGTTTCCACTGAACCATTACAAATGAGTGGAGATGTGGAATGCTGAGGGCTATGTACACACCACTTCTTTCTCGTCACCCACATCCATTTATAATGTGCCCACACTTGTATGCCTGCAGCAAACCGATACCTTTGCTAGTGTTTTAATGCACCAGGTATGCAGTAAACACCATCGCTGTTAGCAAATGAGCTTATATGCTAATGCATCCCATCTGGCAGATGTCCTCTGTGTGCACCCTATCAGTCTTCCCTCGACTTTTACCAAACAATCATTGTTTTTTCAACCGTGCTGTCAGGTGCTATATCTATGGTTGTAAAACGGCACAAAAAGTGAAACTCAATGCAGTGTTCTTTGCTTCAGGCAATAGAAAACCGTTGAGCCTGACAGCAGAGGAAAAAACTGACCCTGATCTTTTAAGTTTCTTTCACTAGCAAGTGGGAATTTGTGGGCCAAGCTGGCAGAATTTGCATGCCATTCTCACAAAACAAATGTAAATGAGCATCGCACAAACAGAGTCTATGTAGGACCTCAGAACTGTCCGGGCCAAGACGAGGACCCTCCTCTGAGCATCACTCAACTCTCTGACCTCAGCTTCTGCATCCACTGATCCAGGCCAGTGTTATGAAAGCCTAATTACTTATGTCAGAATAATTTGGAAAATATTTGTTGATGTAAAAGTTTACATCAACAAAGATTTATTTTGTGACGCAAGGAATTGCATATAGATTTTCTCCCTCCCATTACAAACAAATCCTTGTTCTGAATAGGCTAAATCCTTTAAAGGGGTCATGATATGGATTTTTAAATTATTTGTATTATTATTTTATCACTTATGTTAACAAAAAAAACACAAACAGTTATTTTCAACCCTGACCCTGTCTGAAATGATCCGTATTAAGGGGCAGCACCTTTAAGGCTTGTCTGTATCGCTATTACACGTTAGTGGTGGAACGGATCCCAAAAATCACGGTACGGATCATTTACGTTTTTTAAGCCATGGATCGGATCATTTTTCAGATTAGCAAATAATTTTTTTTTTAATAATCATGTTGTCTAATCAGCATTTTGATATGCCACACCTGTAAAAATGCCACACCAAAACAAAATGCTCCGAACAAACGTATAATCCACCGACTTGATCCGGTACATCATTAAAATTAACCATCCACTTGTTTCCGATGCTAGGATCCTTCTGAAGTCTGAACAGAGATGCCAACCTGTTTAAATGCACGCAATAAAAAGCGAAGGTTCTTTCTCTTTTCAATTTGTCATGTTGTTGGCAGACTCGAGCACGTGGAGTATGGAGTATGTCGGAAACTGAGCGGGCATCTGTATACTGTATCCAGTGTAGAAAGCATCAGTTATTATGGATTCAATTTGCTTTAGACACAATGTGACCCTCGTACCCGGTGTAGGCAAGTGTCAGCCTTCAAGCGACTGAATCCCAGTGGGCGGGGCCTATAATGCGTTGCATAACTATTCGTCGATGTCTTGCTCTGAAGGCAAGCATATGCAAATGTATTTGTCCTTGTGAATTGCCATTTTTAAAGCTTGATTTAATAAATGCTTTGTTTATAATGAGGAGGACATTTTAAGCTATGAAACTTACCTCTTATATGCCAGAAGATCAAGGCAAATTTGATTTCTCATATCATAACCCCTTTAAACCAACAACATTTTTCTAAATGATTCTGGCATAATAACACACTTTCATATTGGTTAGGCTTTCATATCACTGGACTGGATATTGGATACAAAGATATTGAAGCCAGTGAGTTGAGTGGTTTTTTTATTTTTCTTTAATTTTGACAGATAAAAATAAGACAATGCATTTCTAAACTTTAGAAACATTCCCACAGTAAAGAATGGATTGGAAGTGAATAAAAGGTCAGGATATAAACCGAAAGAGAGATGAAGGATTTGGGAACAGAAATACAGAAACGAGAGATTCCAAGTGGAATAATTCATGGGATTTTATTTTTATTTTATTCTTTATCAATTTGCCAACTGCAACATAATGCTTAGTAATATTATAATATTTCTTCCCACGCAATTTTTTTGTCAAATTAACCTGATTATAAAAACGAGCTTACACTTGCATTACAGGAAAAATTTATAAAAATACAACTCAGACTGTCAAAAAGATTTGGTGTCTTGAAGTTGTGTATAATTAGGTCAACCAAACCGTTAAAAAATAAGAATGGATGTATGTAGATATAACTAGTCGTTCTCACTAGTTAATTAGGTTGGATGGCTAGTTGAACATTCTGCCCTGCCCTATTAAAGTTGTGCTTATGTGAAGATTTTCAAATGTACTCTTTTTGCTTTTGGTCCACAGAGACCCAAGCCCCATGAATCAGCGAGTGAACAAACAAGTCAACAATGATGTCAACCTGAGAATACAGAACCTCAACACTGTCATCCGACATATCAAAAACTACTACCAGGTAAGATCTATTCCTCCATGTCGTGTTGCAACTGGAAAGAACTTCCTGGTGTTCACTAGAAAGCAAGAGCTTAAGCTTTTTTAAAGACAACATGGTGTATGTGTGTGGTTGTATTAGATGGCAGACAGCGGCTGGTCTCTGCAGACACTGGGTGGTGATGCTGGTGTCATGAGGATTAAACCTGTCTGCAGATGTGACTATGATTTGTGGGTAGCTGGGCGCCTCATTTTTGATCCCATAGAAGAGTTTCTGTTACGTCAACCCTGAAACCTCAGATCTTAGTTATTATGTGAAGGCAACCAGTAAAGATGTGCAGAAATATATATTTTCATAAATCATCTTGTTGGTGGGTTGTCTGAATGACTAGTCACTTATGAACGGCATGCATCATTTAATGGTTAAGAGTCATGTCTGTCAGCCACCAATCAGACATGTTTCTTATTGATATTTGAAATAAAAAACTTTAAAAATGAAGAAAAATATGCTAGTTTACCTCCCTAAATGATTAAATTCCTTTTTGTAAAATATTATTTAGAGTTTTTAAAGATTAAAGTTTAGCTTTGAGTTATGGCAAAAGTAATATAATAAAAAAAATTATGTTATATTTAGCATTATGCATATCCACTTTTCATACTGTACATTATAATATTGTCTAAATTATATTGGAGAATTTAAGCATTTTATTTTAGTGTTTTTATTTTTTATTAATTTAGACCAAAGAATTTTAATATTGGCCATTTTTTTGTTTGGACCATTACATGAAAATAATTATTGTTATTGGCCAGTCTTTAATATCATATTTTTAAATCCTAATATTAAGGCTATCTACCATGCTGCTATGTTTTGTGAACACGCTTTTAGAACGTTTTTTTTTATATGGATGTTGTTCATAGGGTAATATCAGAGTGAGAGTGCTTTTCAAGACCTCATGGAGTTGAAGGTGGTCTATAAGAAACTAAGTTTTTATGAGAGACTGTAGTCATAATGATAGTAATTATTGTGAAGAAAACAGGGATACATGAAAGGACAGCCTTTCTCAACACTATATTAGACATACTGTATCATTGACTCAGTTTCTGGTCTCACAGAAAACATTTCTCACTCACAATTACTGCTGGAAGGGGTATTTTATGTTGTTGGTTTTGGGAGTTGAAATCTTTTGATTTGGTTTGGACTGTTCTGGGCAGCGTCCCACCATCTGAGTAAGCGTTTGCCACATCTGACCCCCTTTTCCCTTGGCAGATCGTCTCAGACGCATTCCTGCTCAGATCTCACTGCTTTCCATCCCAACATAGTGAAAGAAGACTGATTGTGTGTCAGTCACTGGGAAATGTCTGCCCCCCCCCCCCACACACACACACACACACACACACACACTTGTTTAGAATTAAAATGTATAGATAAATAATATCTAATTATTTATAATATAAATAATATATACAATTTTCTTTTATCTCTTATCCCTTTATCGTGGTAAATGAAAAAACCTATATTTATTAAAATATTGGTGGGGGGCATCTATGATGGTCCTGCACGTTTGCCCCATCGTATACTTTTGCCCTCCAACAGTTCCCTTCTTTGTTCTGTTTAAAAGAACACTCGGCAGTAAGCAGCTGAGATATTAAAAGAACCTCTTATTATATATTATGCAATATTTTTGGCAGAGCTTCAGAATGTAGTAATCACACTCCTCCAGTGATGGAAGGCCCCCTTAACCACATATTTGGCTTGGGTGGAGCTCATCTTAGTGTTTTTTTTTTATAGGTCACCCAATGGGCTCAGTAATAAGTAACTGAGAGGTTTGTGTTCATACAGAAGTGCTCTCACCTTGGCGTAAGTAAAAGAGATGCTATCTGTCAGATATTTTGGTCAACTATGGTAAAACTCAGGTTATTCATTAAAATTCTTTACACTGAGGGGTAAATGCACACTTTGGGTTGTGTGTGTTGTTCGAAACTGGTCAACTGTCTCAATTTCCTCATGTGGCTGGTCTAAAACACACACAAAGTGCTCATTCTCAACCCAAGAGAAACTGTCCTATATGATCCTGGAAATGGACTTCAGAAAAGCAACATTTGAGCATCTGATTTGGACCAACGCTCTGCTGAACAGAACCAGATGTGTTGTTTTATCCCGTGTTAATCGCTCCCCCGGAGACCCAACTATGGGGGTCTTGATAAGGGGGAAGGGTCACGGTAATGTGAGAACTGAAAGCCTCAAGACCCTCTGAAATTTTGTCCTTAAGACGTTCGACTAATAGCCAAAGCATATGCTTTTGTAACACATTAGCTCTCTCATTGCAAATGATGCTTCTTGGTTTCTTCTAGTGATTCAGGAGTTGGGTCATTCACTCTTTGTCTGTTATCTTCTCTCTTATGTCTTACTAAGCTGTGATACACTATGGTGGTCCGTCACAAACACCCAGGGACCTAATTAGAACGTTTCACACTTCTGTGCTGTTGCTGCATCTTGATAAGAAATGAGGTGGACACTGAATCGGGTGACTCAATTTTATGGCTAGCTACAGTTTACAATCTATTAATCTTTAATTTATTACCTGGATATAGTATACGGTTACTATAGAATTTTATATAATGTTCAAATGACTTTAAATGTTCAAAATGAAAATGTACAATTTAACTGTGCAGTGCAATGAATTTAGCAACAGTTGAGTTTTTTTTTTTTTTTTGCTAGCTTGAGTTTAATTTTTTGTTAGCAGTAGCCTACTATGTCCATAACTAATATGCAATATCTTTTTATCAACAAATTTGCATTCAAACGCATCAGAGCATTGCTTACGCATCTGCTATGCAAATGTGTTGCCTTATTTGATACATCAGTGGATTGAATATCTTGGTCCAAACATATGTAATTGGTTTAGCCACATGTTTTTTGGTTACTATGTGGCTTTTTCATAAATTGTTTTAAATGTGACCTGTGACTGCATTGTTAAAATAATTTTGAAGAAGCATCAGAGAGAAAGATACCATAACCAACCACACTATTGAATATCAATAGTCAATGCCAAATATCTATGCGGTTACATGATAACAATCAATATTAGTGTCAATATACCATTCAAAAACGGAACTAATCATTTTGTTGTCTTCCTCATTCTATTAATTTGGATTGATTTGCAGAAATAACTGGAGCTTTCTATTTGAGATCCCCACAAGACGGGAATCTGAGATGAACTGTCATTCGTTCTATTTGCAAAGTGCTTTCTCTCTCAGCCATAAACTACATTGTATCTGAGTGTCAACAGGAGTCTCAGCCACTGTGTACAGAAATGACCCAGAAGGCCAGTGAGATAAGCAGATGGCTGTAGACTGGTCTTTTATGCTCATGTGAGTAAGTCGAACAATGTAATTCATTTCTAAAAAGATCTATAAACTGGAACATGGTTGTTGACATGAAGGGTAAAATAGCGCACATTGTTTGAGCATGTTCATGCAGCAGCAACACAGGAAGTGAGTGTGATAAAGGAAGATGATTTTAGTGATTAATTAGTGGTGTTTTCTAAGGCACGTCTCTCTCTATATAGGCATCTATATAGTTGCTCATTCTATTTCAAAACCACAAAGCCTAAAGGCCATTGCACACTGAGTCCGAAATTTTCGTATGCGTTCTTTCGTATTCGTGATTCGGTGGCTCTGAATTGTCAAAGCACCATTCAAACACCATTCAAACTGCTTGTTACGGATGCAAAAAACGCAGAAAATCAAACGCATTTCGATTTTTTTTTTTTTTTTTTATGACGGATGAAAGTTTCGGAGCCAGTGTGCAAACGTGATTGACATAACGTGAGGTCGTATTTATTTTTTAACGTGCCAAAATTTCGGATGCGAATTTCGGACTCAGTGTGCAATGGCCTTAAGGATTAAACATTGGTACTTTTTTGTTCCACCTTGTTTGTGCTACAGACATAAATTATGGCTAGAATACTGAGGCTTATTAAGGAGAGGTGTGCTTACTTTTTAGCCGTAAAACTTTTTTTTTTTAGGCCTGGCGAAAAATTAAACGGGCACCCAAATCTCTTGGACTTCAATTGATTGAGAACTGAGAACTGTCGGAACCGTAAACCAATTGTATTAGAAGGTGGAGAGTGGAAAATTGTTTTATCCAAAATAAAATGTTTTGTTCAGATTAAAAAAAATCTTCTAGACTATTTATGTAGCCACATGAAGTACAAAGTAATAATTAATCTGTTACATAACCATTTAGTTCTCAAGTCAGTGGAAACACAGGTTCACTTCCACGAACCCCAGGCACTGGATCTGGTACTAATACCATTCTGGCAACTACAACCCACAACATCTGGGCTATGTGATGCCAAATTTTGCACAAGTTGGTGTCACTCACATTTACTTGAGAAAACTGTATTTTGAACCGTGTTTGTCATGTTTTTGGGAATGATTAAAGATGGTGTTAATTGGTTCTCTTTGAGGTTCTCGCAGTTCTCGCAGCCTGGGTAGATCAGAAACAACATCCTCTTAAGTTTAGATCCCACAGATCATTGATAGGCACTGCATGGTTTCTAAGGACTTGTGACCTGAACTCTATAAATATTTGCACATAAAGCAAATGTCTTTCTCACGGCAGGTTATGAAAGATTACACGTCTTCAATATCTAATGCCAAAATGATGCATTCTCCCAGCTTAGCCTAGATTTAGCTTTAAGCCTAAACCCTCACATTGGGTGATTTAATCTACACCGACCAGATTTGCCCCAGTTTCATCAAGGAATTTGGAATGTATAGTAATCCATTCGGACTGTGGGTTGGGGTCTCACCACAGCCCATTTCACTGTCCCAGTGTCATCTCTCGATGTCTGCCCATACTTTTTGCTCTCCCCTCATTAGCTCTAAAATGACTCTGTGCTTGCTCACCAGAAAGCATCCCACCGCAGGGATCCGTGCTACAGACAGTGGGAACAATGGACCTCTGGGGGAGGGGAGGGGTTGTATGTTGGTTCCTCCCTGCCTATTGTCTGAAGAGCAAGTCGTTGTGAACATGAGGTCCTGTAAGCTGACTCCTTTCAGAGCTTGAACATGAGATATGTAGCCTTGCCGGGCCCCTGATCTGCCCAGGGCACGTGCATAATGAACTACAGTGGACCGCAACACACTTAACATTATGTTAGGACATCCAACCGAAGCTGTTTTGTTTTAGATTGCACTCAAAATGGTTCATTCGAAAATGTGTCGCACAGCTCTGGCAGAAAGTTTGTCTCAGACAATGACGTACCAACTGTTTTTGTTTATGGTTTGGGTTCGAGGGTTGCCCTTCTACCACCCGCCTAGCTAGCCCGACAGTCTGAGCATTCCCTTCTAGTCTGTGATTGGCTGCGTTCCTTGGTTCCACATGCACTATTGTAAAAGTAAAAACCCCTCTTCACTGTTGCCACACGATTCGGTTTGAGTTCAATAGCTGTCTTAAAGGATGTGGTTAAGACTCATTCGTAGAATTTGTGAATAATCCCCACGCAAGCCCTGTAAACGAGGACAGTCATGTGTTGAATTGCCGTTCCTTGGCGGGTTTTTACAGGTTTTGCTTCACTACATGGCTCTAAATGAAGGGAGGTGTCTCTTTGGGCTAGCATACTAGCTCTTTGTTCTGCTGTTTGCTCGCGTACTGTGGAGATGACATGGCTGTTCCCAGAGGTGTACAGTTTCCCTTTTGCCATGTACCTGAACAGCCTTAGAGGAGCTCTAGGGGCTCTTCTTGAACACTCATCTTGTTCTGACATTTCATTTCTGCATGATTTGCTTAATTTCAGGATGTGGATGTGACACTTCTTTTGGCTGTGTCTTGTAATGCCTGATTATTTTAATACTCAATGTCGCTTAGACATGAATATACACATGCTTCTTTTCACTGCCTTTAAAAGGCCTGTGTGTTTGTCCCTGAACACAGGAAACCTCCCTCCAGAGACAGACTGCCATGGGAAACCCCAAACCAAAGCCTCATGCACTGCTTTAAAGCTAGCCATATTTCCCCTATTCTTTTCTCCACATCTCTCTTTCTCATCTCTGCCAGCACTTAATGATTATAAGATACACACATTTTCTCTACAAAAAAGTGACTGTTACTTGTCCATGGATTTCTAAGCGGATAGACCATAACATTTGCTACTGCAGACTTCGGCACAGCATGTATTCATGTGTTTGCAATAGAATGGAGAGCAGGCTCAGGAAAAGCTGTAATGTAAAATCCTAACGAGGTAACCCTGTTATCATAGGCAAATAGTAATGATTATGCTGCCTTCAAGTCTTCCTAAGAGGTTTCTATTTGTTGTACTTATGATGCGATTACGATAAGATACATTCTTGCTCCTTTGTTACCTGCCAAAGACCAAAGAATGCACAACACTGACCAAAGGATGCACGACACTGTGCCCGGACCAGGTGCGATGCAACAAACAATTTGTCTGTCTACACTGAATGCAGAAATAGGGTGTGACAATCACAATTCACTGTCAATCAGAACTGTGTTAAGACTCTGTTTGTACACTCGTTTATACTCACAACGCTTTGCACAGCATAAAACGTGTACCTTGTATTTCAATACTTTTTATGGTTTTCCTAGTGCAACTCGAGTGCTGTGTGGCATTCGCAGCAGGACAAACTCCTGCTTAACATGGAGGAACGAGATTAGGACATAATGGGGAATGTAGTTATGTAACTTGTTGCCTCATGAATAGGCTAAATGAGTAGTATTTTCTTGCAATTCTGGCTATTCATTCAACAAGACAAAGTTAATCATTCTAACAAGACAACCTTTAAAAAAAAAAAAGTTTTTTTACCCTATGTTTTTTTTTTTTTTTTTACTTTTGCCATTACACATTATGTATCCTATTGTTGTTTAATAACATAGTGCTCATTTTATATTATGCTTGTTTGCATAAATCAGGTCATGACTGAGCCTGTATTGTTTTAAGGTAAAACATTTCTGTGCGTCTATTGTCAGTTAATATTGCCCCTTGTTTTTGCTCCAGATAACTCCAGACTGAAGGTTTCTTTATTTATTAGCTGCCATATGGAGTAACTCTAGTCTTCCTCCTGTCTTTGATGGACATCTGTTGCTTCTGAATGTGACACATGAAGCAAACATGTCCTCTGTGGGCCACTGGTCAAAGATCAAGCTGTCTTTAAAAGGTAATGATTGAAGACAAGAAGTCTTATTCTCCTCCACTGCAGCGTATTTTTGGTCCCGAGGTGCCGGGACCTGAACATCTACACAGATTTGGTCCAGCTGCTGTGATGGTCACTCTACCTCCTGTGGAATGGGACAGAAGTGGGGGGAGGTTCCACTAGGCTGATTTTATTTAATAAAGAATTGGGGTAAAGAGGGAGGTGGTATGGCTCTCTAGGTCAATTGAAGTTGCCAGGGAGTCTGGAATGCCTCTCTTTCTGTCCCTGCTGTTGACCTCTGAGTCAATGAGAAGTGAAAGCTGGTGTGTCCACGCACATACAGAGCCTGTAGGAATTAGGTTTCCCTTTCTAAGACATTTGTTTTTGTTTTGTTCAGGGATTTGGGCTTGGACCCTTTAATTCTGAGTTTTCTTGATTTTAAAAAGTTACTCAACAACTACTGAAACCTAAATACTTTATGTATGTATTATGCTTTGTTGTTCCTGTGGTCTTACTGTGCTTTGTGGAGATTTCACAAAGGCAATAAGATTTCTGCTAACAGGAAGTGGTGACATCACATGTGACTTTGTCACATAGCAGCAGTGCTCACCTGGGCCCTTTGTGTACTCTACAGATTTTTCATTTGTTAGCGGCTGATATTTATGCTCCTCTTTTTGGACTATATGTGACGTCTTGGTCTTTATGTGGTTTCCATCTTTTATGTCTCCCCACATTCTGACAATATATCCTTGTCTCAAATTACACACCCTAAAACAGAATAAATGTGACTGACAACTGCTATATTGTGTGTAAAAAAAAAAAAAAAAGGTTCAATTCTGAATGCGAAGGAACACAAAATTCTTTAGATACACAACATTGGCTATTGGCCAATGTTAAATAAATTAAACACTGCAATAAAGAATAAATTTGGCATGAAATGAAAATGCACCCTATCTATTTTGTAGATGCATGTTATATATCTTATTGTGAATGATTCATCCATGTATGTTTCATTTATTTGTATTTTTTTGAGCTTGTGATATATAATGATAATGTCATAGCTCGTTCCTCCAGTGAAAATAAAAAAAAAATCTCTCTGGTGAGTATGCCAGATTTCTCTAAACATTTAGTCCACTTAAACCCCGCCTCTCCACAATTGACTGCATTTGCTTTGCGTACAACGCCCACATCTCAAAATTCGTTGCACTTTAATATCAGCTGATAACCTGTACCATATCGTGTATCCCTATCTCTTGCATGAATACACTCAAACAGCAAAAGTATGCCTATATGCAGTATTTTGGAGTTTTTGAAAACACGCCATTACAATATAAGAACTTTTTGGGTTCTTTAATGTTGCCTGCAGTGTTTGGACAGGAGCTCTGTGGATTGGGCTTATTATAAATCTATCTACCATGTGGGTGTGTTCATGTACAGAGCTGTAGTCAGCTTGTGGTTTACTCCACAGGAGAGTGAATATAGAACACTGGGTCACTGAGTACAGACAGCAATGGGGCCACAAATTTGGTCAAATTGACCTTTACTTTCAATAACACAAACAGGCATACATAGACACTTTATATGAGCAATCTAAATCAAGCCAAAGTCTAAAACATAACCATAGCTCAGGGTGAACATGTGGCATGATCTGGTCTGGTGGATTAGATATTGATCATTTGTGCGTTTCTCCATTGTATATTCAGTGAAGAACCCTCAGGCAAACCTGCAATATGGGTCACTGTAACAGAGGAGAGGATCTCCATGACCATTGATCTGCCCCCTTTTGCCACCAGCATACGTGTCAATCATGACAATGGGCACATTTGCTTCACTCTTCTCCAGTGTAACGTTAGAAACAATTAAACTTACACATTCTCCTAGTTGCAAAGATGCATTTAGTGAAAACACATTTCTCAAAACTATTATTACAAAAACCATCACACACCTGTGCAGACTTTAAAGACTAAGTAATTTTAAGCCCATAAAATATTAAGATAGCTGTTATTAAAAAACTCACAATACACTATTTAAAATGATGATTCATTTACTAAAATGAATTTGAATGTAATTTTTTTTCAGAGGAACTTGCATTTTGTACATTACTGGTGCAAGAATAGTTTTTGTGTGTATAGGCCTATGTGTCTGCTGTTTGAGAAATGTAAGAAAACTTGCATGTGTGTTTGCAGTGTCACTGTCCGATTTTCACTACGTTGTTGTGGCCAAAAGGATTTACAGTAATTATATTATTTCTATTTATGTTATTAAAAAAGTGTATCAGAAAAATCCAACCAATTTACAATAGTATTGTATGTGTAGTATAAACATGATCATTATTTAAGTTTTAAATATCATTGTTATTGTCAATACTGGTATATTGCGATACTGCTACTTTGCACATAATTCAAATGTAAAAACAAAAAAAAATCTGAATGTAAATAATTTAAAAACATACTACACCCCTTCCAAAGAACCTGTTCAGATTTACACAATTAATTAATAAAATAAACAGATTTACAACCATAGTTTAGTGAAATAAGGCTTATGTTTGAATTTGTTTTATTGTCCAGTAGCTGTACCGTCGCTAAGATTCTCCGTTTTCTTGTGTGAAGTATTTTTGCGTTTCCTCATTCCTGTGATGGCTGCAGTCTCAGAATGGAACACAATGGCACTGAATACTCCAGTTACTCACTTCTATTCATCTGAGCCTGGCCAATTCTAGCCGTGTTTGTATTGTGATAAGCACGAATGGTCATTTTGCTTTGACTTTCTACCCATCGAATCCAAATATTTACTTGAATTTGGAATCCAAAATAACATCCTCACAGGGAGCAAGTACATACCCAGTGACCCTGAACAGTTGAATACAGTGATTCGTTTTTCACTGTTCTGTGACCGTTTGTTTTCTGGTATTGTCTAACTGGGCAGAACCGCAGAAGAGAAGCTGCTGATGTTCTTTGATGTTTCCACAGAAGTCTGTGGGAGAAAATGTGATTAGTGTGTTGATCCCAGAGCTCCATCACGGCTGTGTTATTGATTTATTACTACCGGAGACGGCTCCCATTGCCCCCACAGCCCGTTTCTCCATTCTTCCTTTCATCTCAGATGAAGAGCGCTATTTACCTTTATCTTTTTCTCTCTTTTTGTCAATACAATCCCAGATTTCTTCAATTCTTCCTCCTGAATTAATTCTGAGTTAATTTAATAAGTATACTAAACTTCAAATATTTTTAAATTACCATTAAAATATACACTTCCATTTAAAAGTTTAGGGTTGGAAAGGTTATATAATGTATTATTTGACTACGGCTCCATTTATTTGATCAAAAATACAGTTAAAAACAGTATATTTAGCGATATTACAATTTAAAGTAAATGTTTTTAGTTACACATTAATGCCCTATTCTGCATAACCATATTATTCTACATCCCTTAATCATACATAATACCTAAACTTAACAACTACCTTAATAACTATTAATAAGCAGTAGTAGCCTAATTAGGAGTTTGAGGCAAAAGTCAAAGTCAATTATAGTGAGAATTGGACCCTACTCTAAAGTGTGACCAATGTAATTTATTTGTGTGATGGCTAAGCTGAATTTTCAGCATCATTACTCCAGTCTTCAGTGACGCATGATCCTTTAGAAATCACCCGTAAATGCTGATTTGCTGCTCAGGAAACATTTCTTGTTATTATCAATGTAGAAAACAGTTTATGTCAAAATGCCTTTCTCGGTGGGTATCCTCGTAAACGCAGTTGCTAATGGCTTACGTGAACGTAAACAATTGAGAAAGAAAACTGATGCGTATCATCATACTGGATCCGTGCATTATCTCTTAATCACTTTTGTAGCTTTTACAAAGATGAATTGTATTTAATTATACCATGAAGACTATGCAGTGTTATTTTACATTTGATTATTCTATATTTTACTCTATTATTTCTGTACAGCATCTTTGTTCTATTGTATTTATTTTGGCTTGTAATTTATTTTCTATGCAGATTCACTCCTGTACAAAATCACCCCAATCCTTCTAGAATGATAAATTATTTCCCAATAGAGCTATTCATCTGGCAAAATTATTTTAATTTCGCAATATATATTGCAGAAAAACTGTTTTTTCAAATATTCGTGCAGCCCTAGTGTACACGTAACATATGTTAAATACGTGAAACTACATTTGCGGTGCGTTTGACTCCTGTAATGCGAATCATTTTAAAAGGAACAGCAGGAAGTAACTTAGGTTGGGACTTGGTTTTACCAATCAGGATGTCATTAGATAGAATCATTTTAGGTTATTATACTTGGATATTATTTATCCCAGCCCACACAGCTTTGGTCATGTCAGCAGAAACATAACATCAGATGCAAGTAAGTAACATTTAGTTAACTAAGGATTTTTTTTCCCATAAAATAACATGCACTGATGAAACATGCTCGATATAAGTAGGAACAATTATGTAAGGAAGTAAATTAGGTTAATTTTGATTTCATGTTGTTTTTAAGATCAGATTAGATGATTAGTGTCAAAACCAATCTGAATTCCAATGTCCACTCCCAATATATAGATAATGATCATGTGTCGCACTGGCTCGTAATGCTGAAGCCAGCAGGGGGTGGACAGCCCCAGAGCCAAAGGTCTGAAAGGCACAAGTGCTCCTGTCCTACTTTACCGTTCAGGCATTGTTCCGCACGGCAACAGAGGAAATGAGCTCAGGAAAGTTTCTATGAAACTTTCCCACTATCCCGACCATTTGCACCATGACCTCATGAAGTCATATGCCAAACCGCCATTTTTAGTGGATGTTCCAGTGGCGTATGAAGTATGAAGGTGTTGAGGTTATCTTTGTTGTCCTGATTTTACAGTGGAAAATGCAGTTTGAATGTTGAGTGAAGTTTAGGAGGCCAGCAAAACCAACACTCCCATATTTCCTCAGTGTGAAATCATTGAAAACATTGGCTTTTCGCCTTTCCTTTCGCTTTTTTCGCTTTGTTTTTCCTCCATTTTATAGAATATTTGTCTCCTTTTAATGGTCATTTTGTTTTCAAAGGGCTTTGGCTATAAAATGGGAGGTTAGTCTTTCAACCAACACCTTGCCGGCGTTGTGATATGGATACATGTCCATGAATAATTTACTTCAGGCAGGTAATTTTCAGTAATGATGCAATTGCAGGTCCAGTATCGTCTTGTTATTATCTGCTATTGAAGGTTATCTTTGTGGTGACATTTACATTTAGAGTTTTTCTCTGATGTGTTGTGTGTATATTTGCAGTAGTTTCTACAATTGTAATGTGTCTGAAATGGTGTAGGCACCTTAAGTTACCTAAGCCCGTCTCTGTCAGGTAAGGAACGTTAACTGATCCTTTATAATTTTTTCCACCCTCAGCTGTTAGTTGAAACGAGATACTGACGCTGGCATGAAAGCCTCCTCGTCTTGCATATGAATAAAATCTAGTAATTAGCCTGCTTGATCTAAGCAGCGCTAGAAATGATCAGGTTTACATTCATTGAAGAATGAGGTGTTTATGGAGAGAATGCTTAACGTGACAAAACTGTACACACCCCATCATGGTGCAGATGTCCATTAAAACACCGTAAAGAGCTTTTTTCCCCCGCTCTCAAGTTGAAACGTGTACCTTATGTAATTATACACACCAGACTGGCTGTCAGTCAAAACCACTTAAGTTCTTCCCAGAGTGCCTTGCTTGTTCCATTGTGCATAGTTATCTCAGAAGTGGTCTTCACATCAGTGGTCCAGAAAATAGAGGAACGACAAGATTACTCAAGTGGATTGTAAGGTTTGTCTTGTGTAGTGTAAAGAAACATTCGTTTTGATGAGATTTAGAAAGTGTCTGATGTGTATAAATACAATGTAATGATGCAAAGTAGACTTGGACTAAACTGAATTTCTGAAATGAAAGGAGCCATGAAAATCATTTGACCCAACCCGATCCGACCAATACTGTTGTTTTGAAGCCCGAACCCGAAATTGCTTTCTTACAGAAAGTAACTTTTTGTAATATGCTGTATTTCAGGATTGCGTGCAGCAGTCACTATAGTAACATGTAAATAAACACAGTTTCATCATGGCACAGCGGCCTCTGCTGTAGAGTAGCCTACCTGTCGTCTTGCTTTTGTAAGCCAAATCATCTTTACAAGTCCTGCACGTAACTGCTGAGCTCTTTGTTGGTTTTACTGACAAGTTCATAATTCTTCCACAGTGCAGCTTTCAGTGCAGCATTTGCTACCGTAATAAGTTCTCCCTCATAGTGCGTTGTTCCGTCTACCGTATTGTGACAGAGCGAGCGAGAGCACATGCGCGAAACAAGTTGCAATGAAATAACCTGACCCGAAGCGATTCATGAAAAATCTGGTCGGGTAGCAGACATCTAGTGACCATGGCTCTCAAACTCTTTATAAAACAAAACTAATACCAAATTATAATAATCATTTCATGTCATTTCAGTTGGAATCCAGGCGATAGGGAATTTCACATGAGGGTAAAAGATTTCCTCATTTATATTTCACAATGGGTTCAAGTTGGTTATATGGATTTGCTGCACTGACCAACAGAAAGCTGCTTGGTTTAAAAGTGATTTCTGTGTGAGCTATGTTTCATACATCTCTACTCTATTGACATGTTGATGTATTGAAACTCTTTCGGCTGCACATATTTGTGGGAAAAGTAGATGATAACAAGAGTCTTTTGGTTTGTTATATTCTCAGTGTTTGTAAGGACAGTAGTAAAGAAAGGAATGCACGCAGGTCTATGTTTTGACAAAGGCAGTGTGGTCTGGCCTCGGCCTCAGTTGGGGCGGCTCTATTATACTGGATGTGGGTCGTGTCTCTGTTGGTCTCTATACACAAAGACCTCCCCTGGGAGTGACTCCTCTGAGCTGAAGGTGGAGTTGTCAGTAGGGGGTCCGAGCTTGATGATGTCAAGTGGGATAGTCCTCGTTCTCATTAGCTGTGTAGCCATGCACTCGGGTGAGAGTGCATGTCCATCTTCCTACAGCATGTCTTCAGTTTGTTAAAAAGTAGGAATGTACTGAACCTCATATTTTGAAAACTGACTAGTCAGTGGGTTGGCTGTTCGTCTAATTGGTCGTAAGGATGCCCTGTATAATCAGGCTAGTTCACGTAAGATGTGTTCTACCATTCAAAAATAGTAAAACAAAGCACAACAGAATGGAACTGAAAAACTTAAAACGATATAGAATACATTATATTTATATACAAAATGTTTTATGTGAATATATATATTTATATTTGTAATCCCCACAAGACCTTTGATAAAGAATGGTTCAGCTTTCAGAAATGATTCTCGAATATAATTTCTTGACAGTTGCACAGAAACAATAGCTTAAATCTAGTATGTAATTCTGTCACCGATGTCAGTGCTCTTATCAAGTGTGTTTTGGAATGAAGGGTTTGGTCAATTGGACCTGTTTGGTCTTGTTTTTTGTGTACTTTGTTGAGCTTTGTTGCCCTGGAGGCCATTGTGCCTGAAGGCAAATCTATTATTACATGGGCACACGTGCACTGATGCATAATTATGCCTTTAAATCTTGTTCCCTTCGTCTTTTTTTTAATTAATAATATTGCTTAGCTCATATTTTGGCTGAATGCTGGAATTTGATGTTCTCCACCCGTCTGGGGCTGCTAATGCTTCCCATTTCCATTTAGATTTCCTGCCTGTCTGTTTGTAAGTAGGAGTTTCCTGTTCCCACGTAACTACTGACCCTGTTTTAGGTACTCGCCCCAAATATTGACACCCGTCCGTGTCTCAATCTGGCTGCCATCTTGATTAATGCCTATTTTGACCCTTCACTGTTGTCCTTTTACATCGATTACCAGTAAATATTTAAGGTGCCATCTCAGTTTCCATGTCCTACCCATTTACAATAGGCATGTTTTATTTTTTTCTCTTAGGAGAGTCTTCAGCAGCTCATCGTCATGAACCTGCCCAATGTTCTGGCCATCGCCAAGGACCCATTATCAGGTATTGCTCATTCATATCATTTTAAAAATGGGTGCCTTTCTGGTTAAATTTTTTTTTTTTAATTAACATTTTAAAAAGGTTATATGTGTAAATAAACTGCATTGTTATAAATTAAGCTTTTTTTTCTTCTTTTTTTTAACACACCTTTTAATATTTGTGTAATACATGTATTTATATCTTCAGAAAGCTAACAGGTTGGATGGTGCCAAGGTTACGGTTTTACTATTTAATTTGAAATTATTAGATCAAGGTCGTAAAACCAATAAGGTCTGGTTAAACTTTATTTTAAGGTGACGTAGTTACATTGTACTTACTCTAGCTAGCTAGATAAGTACTGAGTAATATTAATTAACTACATGCAGTTGCTCTTGAGTTATGGTTATTGTTTGGTTTAGCATTAGTTACTTGTACTTACTATAATAATAACATTAAAATGAGGCATAGTTACATGTAGTAACGTGTAACTACGTCACCTTAAATTAAAGTGTTACCTAAGGAGTCTATTAGAAAGAGAATTGCATTGACCTTTTTACCAAATATCTACTTTTTAGGCTAATTGTTTACTATACAAAATCATGATGGGTTGACATAAAACACAAGGACAACTTAAACTCTCTGCTTAATGTTACTTTTAATCTTAAAATATGTCATTGTTTTGTCTCAATTTTTTTTCTAATGCATGTTTATAAAAGTTACTTAAATGCCCTAATTGAACTAAGGCCTAATCATGGCTTAATTAAAGCCCTGTCTGTGAAACCAGGCCTAAAAGAGGAAAAATAGGATAGTAACAGGGCTGATGCATAATCTGTGGACAGAATTTCAAGAAAAATTATTAATTTTTATGCACGTTTATGACAGACCAATATAGCACTCGTTTTGTAGAATCACCTTCCCATCAGCATACTTTTATTTTCTTACTTTTATCTGGATCAGTAGCTGTATCTTCACTATAGTCACTATAAATCACCTACTACCACTTTCCATCATACTACAAAGCAAAACGTACACCCTACTGAACAAACCTCTTAATTTATCACCTCACATTCACACACCAGCTTTCATAAACACCCTTTCCCCTTCTGATATGGGATGTGCGGACAAGGTTCTGGCTCTCTGGGGAAGGAAACGCATGTTAGGGACCTTGTAATGGCAGGAGGAAAGGAGTAAGGCCAGAGGAAACTTCTTGGAACCAAGCCCGGGACCAAGTCCAGCCCCAAGCGCTGACTGGGGATCTTGCTGTTGACAGTAGAGCAGCTAGAGACATGAAACCAGAACGTCTAGGAAATATGGTCTGGGACTATAGTCAATTATAAAGCTTTAATATGTAATTTATACTAAAATATTTGACTGAACAATGCTGGCAATCAGGATCAAGAGAGCGGTGTAATTTTTTTTTTTAAAATAGTATAGATATAAAATGAACTGTTAGCAAATGGTATAGAGTAAAAAAAATGCTGCAATTAAAGTAACTTTGCAGATTTTTCAACCCGCTTTGTATTGTTACAATGTCGGTAGTGTATGTACGTTTATTCCTCAGCAAAAGCTCCAGGACTTTTGTTAAAACTACAGATTATACTTCTGCATTTTTGTATCCCTCCTCACAGAAGGTCGGATCGACTGGGTTATTAACAGAACAGTTATTGTAAGGTTTATCACTGGAATTTGTATCATACTATATCTACTCTTTAAACGGCATTATTGTAAAAATAGAACAATATGGCAACAGATTTCTTACCCGTACGCAACAAAATACATACAGTATGATAATGTTACTGTAGACTGTTGACAACAGACACATATAACAAGCCTTTGTTATAATGAGGTGTGTATCTGATCTGCAGATTGACCTTTATGAATATGTGCGTAGACTAGATTTCCTTCTCTGCTCATGCTTGCTACCTACAGGATGCTGTACAATGCTGGTTTTGCATATACAAAATGAACCCTTATCATGGTTATGCCGTCATTTTCTGCTTGTCATGGGTTATCAAAACAGTCCGAGATTAATTTTTATTTTCCTGGATACTGTATTGGAGCTTATTTCTATACATTTTGTTCAGTGGGTTCCTGTGGACCACATTCTAGTCATGAAGAGCTTTAAGGAAGTAATGTTTTCCCTGAAAATGACGAATATAAATAAATATTTCACTGACGGCCTTATGTTTAAGGGTTTTTATGTTCTGGTCGATTTGCTTATCTTGTTACATGTGCATTGCTCTCTGATGTTTGTGTTTTTTTAGTAAGCTTCACTTGTAGTGGACAATAGAGTCATTTCCCCCACGGCTGGTAAAGAGCTCCTCCTCTGCTGTCTGTGTAAAGGGGGGTACGATGTAGGGTGGGGTGGCGTTCAGCAACAAATGGTCGCCATGGTGACCGAACCCCCACACCCACTCCATTCTCTCCAGAGTATTTATTAGTCTAAGACTGCCAGACAAACAAAATCACCAACACACAGAAACAAGCTTCAAAAAAGTAATTTAAAAACTTGATCTCAAAGGTTTTTTTGTGATTTGTCAGAGTTGATATGTTAATTTCTGTTGTTTATAGTACCTTTATTGTCAAATCCTGTTTTTTATTTTATTATTTTATTATTATTGATTAAATAATTTATTCATTTATTTTTTATCCCTCAGGTAAAAGCATGGAGGAGGTGAAGAGACTGCTGTTGCTAATACTGGGCTGCGCTGTTCAGGTAAACTGCTTGAACTTGCAGAAATCGCCAACCAACATTTTGAGACCAGTACAGGAAATCATATCCATATCACCATGCCTGGGCTTGCCTCTGCTTTTCCAGAGTAAAGCTTACACACTCATTATGCTGCAAAATCAAGCATCTATTCAGACATGTCCCAGAGAAGATACCAAAGATAATTGGGTTAGATATGCTAAAGTTTTTGTCCCCTTCGCTGAGGATTGTTCCTCACATGTCTGTTTTGTGCAGGCCTATTTGTCCCCACACTTTTAGCCCCCTCTCTAGCTGGTTTTTCCTGTTCTATGAATGGATAATAAACCGCTCGCATTGATTTAGAGCCTTAAACTTCACAGCGTAACATTTGCCTGCTGATTTTCTTTCTGTTCAGGGTTTCTTTGAGCTTGTCTAATCCTCCACCTTAACTTCCTCTTACTGTATTCCAGTCACGAGATGCACAATTTAGTCTTTGTCCCATTTGAAAGTATCCCCTGCATTCTTTTATTCAAAGTTGGGCTCGATCTCTGATGTGATTACCACGGTTTCATCTGTGCCAGCAATTTATTAGACTAATGACTATCATTAAGTCATACTCTTAAATTCTTTGGCAGTGCTGATTTCATTAACACACAGCATAGTTATTTCCTTCTTTACTCATATCTTCCCCTTTCTCTTTCCTTTCCTTTTATTGTTAATTTTTGTGTCCTTTTTATATCCTTTCCTCTCCCATTCCCATCCTCCTTCATTTTTTGTTCCTTCACATTTCCCATAATTTCCTCTTTCCTTTCCCTTCCTCTTAATCATCCCCTTTTCCATCCATTCCTCTTCCCTTTCCTGTTCCTTTTCCATCCCTTCCTCTTCCCCTTCCGGTACCTTTCCTTTCCTTCTGGTTCCCGTTCACATCCTTTCATCTTTCCGCTCTCTTCTCATTCTCTTCCCTGTTCCCTTAACCATTAATTTCCCCTCCCCTTTTAATTTCCCTTCTTCTTTTAATCCCTTCTCCTTTCCCTTTATCTTTGCTTTTCTGTTCCTTCTCTATCCTCTTTCCCTTTTTTCCTTCCTCCTCTCTTTTTCATTCTTACCTTTTCCCTTTCCGGATCCTTTCCCTTCCTCTTACTCTCTTCACTTTTCCTTTCCTTTCACTTTTCCATCCCTTCCTCTTCCCTTTCCTGTTCCTTTTCCATCCCTTCCTCTTCCCCTTCTGGTACCTTTCCTTTCCTTCCGGTTCCCGTTCACATCCTTTCATCTTTCCGTTCTCTTCTCATTCTCTTCACTGTTCCCTTAACCATTCATTTTCCCTCCCCTTTTAATTTCCCTTCTTCTTTTAATCCCTTCTCCTTTCCCTTTCTCTTTGCTTTTCTGTTCCTTCTCTATCCTCTTTCCCTTTTTTCCTTCCTTCCTCCTCTCTTTTTCATTCTTACCTTTTCCCTTTCCGGATCCTTTCCCTTCCTCTTGCTCTCTTCACCTTTCCTTTCCTTTCCTTTCCTTTTCTACATTCCTTCCTCTTCCTTTTCTGGTACTTTCCCTTTTCTTTTTCCTCTTTTCCCCTTTCCCACCCTCTCCTCATACCTTTCATCTTTCCTTTCCATCTATTACCTCTTTCCTAATTATCTTCCTCTCTTCCAACAGTGTGATCGTAAAGAAGAAATTATTGAGAAGATCAAGCTGCTTGACATTGAGACACAGGCTACCATCGTGACTCATATTCAAGAAGTGAGCTTCCCTGATGTCAGCCAATAACTTATAAATATCATGCATGGACTTTGGAGCATGTATTTGAGGGCGTTTTGATTACAGGTAACTCACAACCAGGAGAATGTTCTGGACCTGCAGTGGATGGAGGTTGAGGAGATTCCTGCTGAGCAGTTGGACCCTCTGTCTCGGACCATGGCTTTTCACCTACGTAAACTCATAGACGAGCGAGATGAGTCTGCTGAGGTATGCCGATCTAAGCAGCACAAACTGCAGTCAACTATTTTTTTTAGGAAGTTGCATTAAACTTTTGAAGAGATTGATTATCACTGATTAGATGCTGATAGGCCTGTTTTGTGTCCTTAGCTGATCATAGAGCTGACACAGGAAAGGGACTATCTTCAGACCCAGCAGCCTTCCGGTCTCTTTGGCTTTTCTAGCCCTGAGCACACCTCTCTATCCCCCGTCACCCTACTGTCTAAAGAAGATCGTCAGCATTTAGCTGTGGAGCTGGCTGACACAAAGGCCAAACTGCGGCGGTCCCGCCAAGAGTTGTAAGTGTCTTTTGTACAGTTACGACTTTTTACATTTTACGCCAGGTTCAAACTAACTTCACTGACAGCTGCATCACTGTTAAAATAAAAGTCCTGCTTCTGAAAAAACCCCTCAGTTCTTTATTATAAATTTTATGTAATATTTCTTTATATTTGCCTTGGCAATATATTGTTCATCCACTAGTTAAGCATTGTCAGTATTGTAAACACTTACTCTTGTGTATGTGCTCTCTACAGAGAGGAGAAGACAGAGCATTTGATTGATACCAAGAATGAGATTGAGCGCCTGGATGCAGAGATTCAGAAAATCAAGCAGGAGGTATCACATCAAGGGCCAGATTTACTAAACGGGGCAAATTAGCGTGAAAGCGCAATCCCATGAAAGCACAAATGGGAGTGGAAACTTCTGTGTGTCATCTACTGACGACGCGCAAATTAAAGAACACAGACGAAGCCAGATCATTTTGTATAATGACAACGCAATCTCAAATTTGGGCGTTAAATAATGGCACAAATACCAGTAAATTGACTAGTGCAAACATTAGTAAATCACCTTGCATTATTCATTTACATTCATTTGTATTCTCCTCCCATACATTTTGCGTCTGAAAGGGAAACTCCTACAAATGCATATGCAATAAGGTCAGCCGCAAAAATAATCCTGTCCACGCCTTTTCAGCGCTAATTTTTCAATGCGTGTCTTTAGTAAATTCTGACAAGTTGTTTTTTAACGGCAAAAGATGGTTTGCACTGGCGGAAGCTGTTAGTAAATCTGTCCCCTAGAAAAATTCACACTTTACATGGCTTAATCAAACTGGAAAACACTTTACTGTAGCTTCAGCGATCAGTTACTATCATCTGTTGTATTCATGTATGAGTAGAACACGCAGTTGCTGACAGAGGCACGTTCGGTGCGAGTGTACCGTGATGAGGTGGATGCTCTGAGGGAACGTGCTGGAAAAGTGGATCGTCTGGAAACGGAACTGGTTCGGTGCAAAGAGAAGCTAAACGATGTCCATTTCTACAAGACACGCATAGAGGTAACCACACACCAACCTATATTACATTTCCATTTTAAGAACTTGCTTTTAGCATTGTATAAAAAAAACAGCCTTAGACTTTTTGTCATTGTCTGGAAAAGCATGAATTATAAACTAGCCTCACACCACTTTAATCAGAAGGGGAGAAATTGTTTTCTTTGTGAGGTGACTGATGTACAGCTGCCTACTGAGAGCCCCTGCTGCTTTTATTTCTCAGATATAATGCCTCAGGTGTCCGCTGAGGCCCTGAGCTGCTGTCACTGACAGCCCTCTCTCAGTCTGCTGTCGTCATGCTCTCTATCACTTTTGATCTTTTCTTTTTGCCCATCTCTTTATTTTTCTCTCTTGTCTCTCTTTTGTGCACAGGAACTAAGAGAGGACAATATGACTCTGTTGGAGACAAAGTCAATGCTGGAGGAGCAGCTTACTGGGGCTAGGGGGCGCTGTGACAAACTACACGAGCTGGAGAAGGAGAACCTTCAGCTGCGCTCCAAATTGCACGATATGGAAATTGTGAGTGTTATGGGAAATAATTTGTTTGGTGTTCATGCTTATTAATCTTTACACACCTTACAGTTTAATTTGATTTCGTTCACAATGTGATTACAAAAAAAATCCTTGATTCATCTTTTGTTTTGTAGCGTAGGGGTGATAAAACATGCTGTAGACCTAGCTGATTCATTTAGACCTTTCCAAAAGTATATGAAAGCTTTGATACTTGATACTTGAGGGTCCTCTGGAAGTGACCGCAAGAATGCCATTGTTCCTTCAGCTCTGGGTGTAAACATGCATTATGTAACATATGGCATATATCAGACCTATTTTAGCTTAAGGCCTGTTTACACAGTGAGAAACACTTCTAAGCAGCATGATTTTCTGAAAGAAAATAAATTTGATTAATTTTTGCCATCAGAATACCCTAGCAGCATGCTAGAAGCCAACTAGCAATAATTGATACCAAAGTACCTGGCAAGTAACGTCCTAGCATGCACGCAGACAGCCTAGTCACAACCTAGAATACCTTGGCAAGCACATAAAAACTACCAAGCAACACACTAGGAACACCATAGTAACTGTATACTTAGTTAAAAAAATTGTAAGATTTGAGAAAACATCTTCGCAATGGATTTGTTGATCCTTTTTTTTCACCAGACCTAAGTAAACGATTTGTCCTATTTTGTATGTGAATTAGGACCGAGACAGTGATAAGAAGCGGCTGGAGGAATTGCTGGAAGAGAACATGTTGCTGGAGATCTCTCAGAAACAAAGCATGAATGAGTCGACTCACCTTGGCTGGGAATTAGAGCAACTGGCCAAGAACAATGAAGTCAATGAGGGTGAGTCCAAAATCGTGCTCTCGCATAAAAGTTCAGTTTGAAACCTTCTGAGACGATGTCTTACGCCCTGTTTACACCTGGTATTAAGATGCGTTTTGGTTGATCGAATCACAAGTGGATGACGCTAGGTGTAAATGGGGTCAAAAACGTTTTGAGCTCGTCAACTCTCGACCACTTCCAGAGGTAGCCGAAAACGCATTCAACCGGATTGCTTTCGTAGTGTAGACGCTCATGTGGTCAAATGGTTTCAAACAGCCACAAAAGACCACCTACTCTCTGCTTTCTGACCTAATGCATAAACATTATGGGAAGCGTGAAAAAGCCCATACATTTACCCACACATAGACCCTGCCCTCAA
Organism: Phoxinus phoxinus; assembly: GCF_949152265.1. NCBI lineage: Eukaryota > Metazoa > Chordata > Actinopteri > Cypriniformes > Leuciscidae > Phoxinus > Phoxinus phoxinus. Next base: position 28,892,368 of record NC_136888.1, read on the forward strand.
AAGAAATAAGGACAGAAGTGGTTGAAAGTGGACAAAAGAGACTGATTAAAACCCCAGGTGTAAACGGTAATGTGTCTCCCTTGTCTACTTAAGATCTAATCGACCAAAATGCATCTTAATACCAGGTGTAAATAGGGCATTAGTCGGGACCCTGTGAGACACTACTCTTGGACTTGAATATTAGATTTTGTGTTTGTAATACTAACCCAACATAGAACCCTTTAGAAAATACAGCACAAAGAGTCAAATTTAGGTCATGACCTATTTTCTGTTTGTCAATTGTTTGTTTTAAGAACCCATCCCAATGCAAATATTCTGCCAACAGAGAATCTTGCCGTTTTGTTCATGCAAAGTGAACAAACGCTTTTTTGTTCTTAATAATGAAGCAAGTCAATGTTATAATAAGTCAATGTTATCTTGAGAGAACTAGTAACTGAATTATCTCTACCCTCAGGCTGTTTGTAAGCCGTTAGGTGTGTATACATTGTTTCAAAGGTAATGTACGGGTGACTAAGCATCTGCCTACTTAATGTTTGTTACTCCGGCTGCAAAATAAATATTATAAACAAATATCTAATAAATAAATACAATGTATACATATACAAGAAACATCGTACACAAGATATATAAGAAACTATATAAATACAAAAAAAATTGTAGTTGACTGTGGGATTTAACATCTAATTTATTAAAGCATTATTTATTGATAATCAATTATAATGAATAATCAGTAGGTCTTCGATTAAGAAGGCACCATTTTTAACTGATGCTCATAATCTCAATTAGATATGTTGGTAGTAGTAGGGGAAGACAAAACAATGCAGCTAATCTCAATGACCTGCATTGTTATGTCTTCCCCTACTACAGCCCGTAAGTCATTTGTGTTTGAGCTGAATGAGTCCACATCCAGCCAACTGTTGAAGCTGGAGAAGGAGAACCAATGCCTTCAAAGCACAATCCAGGAGTTAAGAGAAGCCTCCATCAACCTGGAAGAAGGTCAGCTGCATGCATTGGAGCTGGAAAAAGAGAACCAGAGTCTTAGCAAGAAGGTACATATCTTTTCCACATTTACTATATACTGAAAGACAGAATATTGAATACTGATGAGAACTTCTGTGTTGTGTGTTTTAGTTGGAGCGTCTGCAGTCTCAATTGGACCAGGAAAAACAGACAACTCAGGACATGGAGAACCTTGGAGATGAGCTACTAACGGAAAAACAGAGACTGGAGAAAACTCTAGAGACAATTCAGACTGATAAAGACAGACAGGTGAACATCTAAAGAAAGAAAACTCTTGTTATGTAACATGATGATCATAACAATATATTAATTATTCATTTATAAACTTAATTTGTTTGTGTGTGGGGGGTATTAGATCTCAGAGTTGGAGCAGGAGAAGGAGCACCTGACCCAGGCAGTGAGCTCCCTCCGGAAGCGTGCTCAGGTGAACAGTGAGGCTCGTGTGAGAGAGGTGGAGACAGAAAACCGCATTCTCCACCAGACTATCTCTGAAACGGGTGGTAAACTTGCTCGCTTGGAGTCTGAGAAACGGCAGGCAACTAAAGAGCTAGACTCTCTCCGTGAACGAGGAGAGCGCTGTGAAGAGATGGAAAAGGAGGTAGCACGTCTGGAGCGAGTCCGAGAGCAGCTACAGCGGGAAGCCGCCTCCTTAAAGATTGGCAGTGAGCGTGTCGAGACCCTGGAGTGTGAGAATGCTACTCTGGAACAAGACAATCGCCGGCTGAAGAAGCTGGCTGACACGGCGCAGAATGCCAGCATGCGCTTGGCTGTTCTGGAGAAGGATCACCGGCAACTTGAGGAGGAGAACCTGGAGCAGCGGCGTGCGTTGGAGACCCTGCGGCCGGCAGCTGCTCGCCTGGCACAACTACAGCAGGAACATGCCGAACTAGAGCGGGAACATGAGGAGATGTGCCGCACTTTGGAGGAGCTCCGCTCCCAGGCCAAGAGGAGCGAAAGATTGGAGATGAGCTACGGCAGTCTGAGCCAGGAAAACCAACGGCTCCAACAGACTCTGGACAACAGCGCCACCAAGATCCAGAGTCTAGAGGGCGAGCTGAGGCAGAATGAGGCGGAGAAGAAGGATCTGCGCCGTGAGTTAGAGGGCTTGAGTCAGACTCTAACATGGGCGGAAGCAGTTGAGAAGGAGAAGAGAGGAATGGAGCAGGAATTGGGCCAGGCAGAGAAGGAGAAGAAGCAGCTGGAGAAGGAGACGCGTAGGTTGAAGCAGCAGTTGGAGACGAAGGAGGCAGCGCTGGAGGAGAACTGCCTCAGGCTGGCCAGCATGGAGAAAGAAAGCACGGCTCTCAATAAAGAGTTAGGCCGCCTTAAAGAGGCTGCAGGGAGACTCAAAGAGCTGGAGAGAGAGTACAAAGACCTGCAGAAACAGGCCACCATGGATAAGAAGACTCTGGCCACACTAAGAGAGGTATGACATGTTTAGTACATCAATGTCAATGACATGTTTATAGAGTGTTCACTATAAAGAAAAAATCAAAATCGGAAAAAATTCTTAGAAATGTACTCTTTGTATTCATGTTGGTTTCATAAGGTTTTGAAAAACATTTATACAATTTTCATAAATTTGTTAAATTTAATGACTCCAAGTAACTGTCAAATAAAATGTAACGGAAGTAGAGACATTTCTTCTATATTTTGACTTAGATCTGAGCTAAACAGATTATCGTTGACTGGATGGAGGCAGGTCTGAATGCGAGCTTGAGGTCGATTTTGAGAAAGGCACATTATTAATTGCAAGGGATCAAATAAGATTTGTATGTCCAGACATAAGCAACCTATCTGCATGGGTTGCTTTGGTAAAGACGTAGGCGTACCTAAGTGTCTTTCAAATCAGATGCAGGAAAAATGGAGGTGCATCATCTCTAGATAAAGTGCCCTGTCATGTCACGACGCAAAACAGATTCTTGTATATTGTGATGCTCCATGCTGTTGTCACAGCCAAAATCTTTGGACATACTGTTGGAATACCGTATGAGTGCTTTCCTGCATTTCCATCACTGGTTTTGGCCTTATCGGTGTGTTGTCGCATTAAGAGTGATGCAAAAGACAACTTTAAGAGACTTATTTACCTTGACACACCGTTATGAGGGTCTGCAGTGGTGCTCTGTATGATATTACTGGAGTTCAGTGTTGGCTTTGCATATTCTTTCGAGCAGGAGCTGGTGAATGAGAAGTTGAGAGTGCAGCAACAGTGTAATGAACTGGAGAAGCTGAGTCACGAGCTGGAGAAGATCGGCTTGAATCGAGAGAGACTCCTACAGGAAGAACACAGCTGTGAAGACAAGTGAGTAATACGAGTAATAAGAAAATGATCAGTCATATCGTTTCTCGGGTTTAGAGTTCATTGGTAGTTTGTAATTACAAGGTGTTGCAAGATGCTTTAAAGTGTCTTGTTTGTTTTATGTGGACGCTGCCCTCTGAAAGGTGTAGCAGGTGAGGTGCTGCTAAAGTTGTAGACTTCCAATGCGACATGCTTGGTTTTCTCTCTTGTACATACCATCACCACTTGTCTCGACTCTGTCTTTCTTTCCTCTCACTGCCTGTGTTGAGGTTAAAGTGTTATAAGTAATGTGCCCCACACATTCAGATTATTTTTTGCAAGTGGCACGTTCATTTTTTAAATTTACACCATACAAAAAAATTATGCAAAATTAACTAACATGCTACTAAATTATTTTAGTTTTAAAAGTAGTGTTTCCCAACACTGTTCATTGCATGCTAACTTTACTGTCTTTACTATAGTGTGTGTGGTTCAGTGACCTAAAAGCGAAAAGTTAAAAGCTCTTTACATGGTTGTTGTCTGTAGTAGCTTTGCTGTGTAGTGGTGTGTTTATAATTGTTTCTTCCATATTGAAGCCCCAGTATGAAGAAATTACAGAACTGACTCTTGGTATATACTCCAGTTTGATTAGTTTTCACTGGAATGTTCCCTGTAGAGGGATCAGTAGTGAAGGATTCTACTTTCTAGACTCGTTCTCTCTCTCTCTCTCTCTCTCTCTCTCTCTCTCTCTCTCTCTCTCCCACCTTTAACCCCGTATTACGGTGAGTGTGACATCTGACATGTATTTGTAAGTTAGATCAAAAGAAATGAACGTGGCTGAATGGAAACTGGAACATTTCTCACCAGCTAATAGTGTCATAAAACGCTAGTTGTCACTAATCGCTTCGTGTTTGAAGAAATTTACTACTAACCGTCACATTCCACTGTGCTTCGTAATCCCTCCAAGAGGGTGTGTGTGTGTGTGTGTGTGTGTGTGTGTGTGTGCGCGTGCGTGTGCCCGTGCGTGTGCGTGCGTTATATTATAAATTATATTGAATTTTATAAATGTGTTTCTTTTAGCTTGCTATGGCAGTTTTGTTGCTGTTAACTTGAACTGTTCACTTTTGTTTTTTATTGAAGTAAAGCTCAAATAAAATATAAATATTAGTGGAAAAGCTTAAAATTAGAAAACTTCAGCCCTGTGGATTTTAGCCCTTAGGCTTTTTAATACTACTCACTAGTTAATTTTTCTACCAGCTATGTCAAACTGAGAAACTGCACTTTATTTCAAACAAATGTCATTTTAACCTCATCTCATTCTGAAATTACTTTCTTTTTTTCTTTTTTTTTCAATTACCGACTTTTTGTCTTATTAAAACTAGTTTGCGTTTCCTAAATAAACACAATAAAAAAAATTTGCGCAAAATATTTTTCGTATCTTGACAAAGATAATTTATTTATTGCTAAGGTTGTTGTAATGACTTACTGTCAGAGATCTAAGCTTTTCTATTTGACTGGTCAGATTCTGATGCTAACACCGATTTAACATTCTAATATACCAACATTCCATTTTCATTCTTCAGTAAATATAAGATCCTGGAGACAAAGATTGAGTCGGCACTGAAGAAAACTTTAGAACTGAGAGAAGAGAAGATCCAGAGCCTGGAGTCTCGCCTGGAGGAGAGCAGCAGCTTAAACCAGCAACTTCGCACCGAACTCACCGCTGTATGTTCTGGCTTTCTCAAATAACAAATATGTACAATTCAAAACAAAGAAAGTTGGGGAAATGGTGAAAGGAAGTCTCTGATAAGTTGCAGCTTATATCAGGCCTGATTTTCTCTTCCGTTCTCTCCTTTCCAGGTGAAAAAGAACCTGGAGGCCCTCAAGCAAAGGCAAGAGGAAGAAGCGGCTCATTCTGAGATCTCCCAGCAGGCTTTGGGGCAGGTTAGATCGTTCCCAGATAAAGAGAAGTGGGAGACTGAACATAGGGAGGCCACAGCTGAACTTCTCAAGCTGAAAGACAGACTAATTGATGTTGAGAAGAATGTAAGACGACATATCTATATCAACCCAGCTGCTCAACTTATACAGAATCGCCTTCAGTATTGTAACATGCTTTTGTGAACTCCCCAGAATGCAACACTGCAGACAGAGAAACATCTTCTGAAGGAGCAGCTGAAGCAGTTAGATTCCCAGAATGCACAGCTCAACGCACAAACACTAGCTCTGCAGAAACAGGCATCGTCGTTACAAGAGCACAACACCTCTCTTCATAAAGAAACTGCAAAACTGCAGGTACAGTGTACAGCAACAATTAATCATTACTGTCAGGCTTCTGTTCTTACATTTTAATGCAGTATGTCTTCATTTTGTTCACTACTAAACTGAAAATTATATTTTAATAAAAAATATTGTTACATTTTCACATTTCTTTTCTTATAAAAACACACGGCTGTTAATATACTATATAACACATTTTGTATTGTTTCTTTTCTCACTTTTTTTCTTTTCTCCATTGAATTATTTTTGCGGACCCCCTAGCTCCCCTTGTGGCCTACAGGTTGAAAACTCCTGGGCATAATTTTTGACATCTATTGATTTGCTTACAACATTAAAATAAACCATCCACTTGTATGACGCCTTGTATCCTCCTGAAGTCTCTACAGAAATGAGTACATGAGCTGTTATACAGGACGCATCAAAGTAAACGTTCCTTTACTTTCCCATTTACTCTTCTATTTGACCTCTTGTCATGTGAAGTGCAACAGAAACTGAGTGCGCCTCTGTATACTGTCTCCAGTGTAGACCGCGGCAGTGATTATAATGGGTTTTATTTGCTTTTAACGCGACACTCGCATCCAGTATAGGCAAATGTCAGCCATTAAGAAACTGAACGTGAGTGTGCGCGGCCTATGATTAAATAAATGTTTTCGTTATAATGAGGAGGACGTTTTAAGCTATGAAACTTGCAGGATGTACAAAGACCTCTTATATGTCAAAAGATCAAGGCAAATTTGATATCTCATGTCATGACCCCTTCAAGAATTTTGGGATTGTAAAGCTAATCAGTACTTCCTTTTTGATCTCCAAAAATATCTGACATGGTCAGGCACATAGAAATAGTTGACATTGCCAATGCTTACTAGGTCCAGCAAATACCGTAAGAGAGAACAGGTGAGAATGCCGCCTTCTGTTTTTTGGTCGTGTAAGGGTCATTGGTGACGTGAGAAAGCAATTTTGTGACCAAAGAGATGGCAGGTGTGATACAACTGACTGTAGGATTGACATTTCCAGAATTAAAACAGAATGTTCACCTGTTCCTCTCTGACCCATACGGCAAGAAAGCAGTTGCTTTGTTCAGCCAAGAATAAAATCTGTCTGTCCGCTTAAAATATACAAAACAGAATCTTTAGATGTCCAATTTTCACAGTTGTTTATTTCCCTTCTCGTGTTCAGGTGGAAAATTCAACCCTAAGCTCCCAGAGCTCCTCTCTCATGGCTCAATATGGAGCTTTACAGGCCCAGCTGCAAACTCTGGAGTCGGAGGCTGAGTCTCTCCAGAAACAGCGTGAGGAGGTGTGTGCCGCCCGCGACCGAGTGACGCAGGACCACGAGCGCCTGCTCAGCGTACACGACAGGCAGGCGACCGAGTACGAGCAGTTTATCGCCCAACACGCAGCGCTGAAGGGCAACCTGAGAGCTCTGGAGCAAGAACACCGCACGCTGGAGAGCAAGTCAGTCCCTTTCCAACTCAATCAGTCCTTCAGAAATGCATTCATCTACCATCCAGCTCTACATCAAACATGATGGCATTAGGTCTATATGCGGGAAACTATAACTATAACGGGAAACTAGCATAGTTCATGTGATATTCTCTATATTTTTAAGAAGAATTGTCATGATCAATCGGAATTGCAAAAATAATTAATAGTAATGAACAAATACTTCACATTTAGCTTTATTTTCTGCAGCAGGTTCAAGATCACATTTGGTGACCTTTGTTGAGTTATTGACCCTTTCCGTAGGTGGCAGCTTATGCATCTTTCTGTCTGCCTGAGGAGGCTGTGTAACAATAGAGTAATGAGCTGCGTCTGGTCTGAGCCGAGACGCCACAATGACCCCATACCATTAGGACTGCTGACAGAGACGTTGAGAGATGGAGGGCCCTTAAAGGGACAGTCCACCCAATAATCGAAATTCTGTCATGTACTCACTCTCTTTCCAAAGAGGTGTCTTTCCAAAACTGTGCGACTCGTTCTTCTGCGGAACATAAAAGTTTTAAAGAAACTAATAATATTATGCATAATACATAGTATTTGCAAGAATGTTGGTAACCAAATGGTTTTGGCTCCCATTGAGTTTTCATTGTACAGACAACAATCACAATGGAAATCAATGGGAACTGAAATTGTTTGGTTACCAACATTCTTTACACATTGTTTTATGTTCCGCAAAAGAAAGTTACTTTAATAGTAAGGAACAGTCAGGGTTTAGTGCTTGTAAAAATTGCCTTTTTTCCCAACTATACGCAAATGTGTTTGATAACAATTGTAGGTTTTAAGGCCTGACTTGTCCTGCAATATGGTGTTGCTAATAAAACAGCCCCAATGGGAATCTGAATGTTTTTTTAGAGGTGGGTCACAGTGGAAAATGTCCCTTATTTTTATACGCACACATTAGACCTTAATTAGCACAAACACAACCTGCTCTAATACACACTAATCCTCTCACGTCACACTAATTTTTCCATGGTGCAATGTGGAAAGTTGTTTCTTTTGTTAGAGACAGGAAAAACATGGTTCTGTTTGCCTGTAGTTTTGTAGTCTCCCCTTGTCTCTTTTATAGCTCGGTCTCATGAATAATGCAGTAGTGCGTCTCTGGGGGCCTCAGCTGAGGGGTTCACCAGATGGCTGTCAGGGGCCCAATCAGCTAATGTCCACCGGCTTCAGCGTCCATGCCCAACATGCCACCTGTCACACACACACACACACACACACACACACACACACACACAATCTCCTAATTACTATTATTTATTTAAACTAGCATCAGTCTGGAACAGTACTGGGTTTTTTGGGGGGGACTGTAGGCATATGAAGCTGGTTCCCAAGATTCAGTGTTGAGGAAAGTTACTTTTTTAAAGTAATTAATTACAATATTCAGTTACACCCTAAAAACTGATTGGAAGCTAAAAGGAAATCCAAATTCACACCTGGACAGTAGAGGGCGCAGCTCAAACAAACCCTGCAGAAGAATAGGATGCATAAGAAGAAAGTTCAACACTTCAGCAATAAATAAAATAAAATAAATAAAACCCAAATGTGATGTTTATCTAAAGTAATTTTTGCTGCTTAGTATGGTTGAATTGGATAATAAAATGTCAACAGCAAATACTGCCGAATAAAGTGAGTTTAAATGCATAAAGTATATTTGTGTAATTTAACATTTAATTGTTGCAGGTTTGCATAATCTGAGTTTGCATTTCACGGTTCTTATTCATTTTGAGGAATATTGAATCTGTTTTTGCGCAAGTGAGATGAGTATATGAACTCTGCATTTAGAACTACAATAATCATCATGTTCACACAGCGCAAACAACGCCTCTGCACTTACTCCTGATTTCTCAACATGGAAAAATACTTATTTATTTTAAAAAGTAACAAATATTTTGATGTAAAGTAAAAAGTATTACTTTACTAGTTACTTGAACAAGGTAATCTGTTTATGTAACTTGCGTTACTTGTAATGCGTTACCCCCAAAACTGGCAAGCTTTTTTGTTAGCTGAACCCCCATGACTTTGGTATTTAAAGTAAATAATTAATGTAACATCTCCACAAATAATTAAAACATTATTTCTCCAAAATATATTTCTTTATGACAGAGTATGAAAAAGTCCAAGGCACTTACAAACACTGCTTATTAAAAGTTCAGCAAAGTCTAATAATAATAATAATAATAGTTGTAGTAATGATAATTAAAAAAATTTTTTTTTACAAAGTGTTGGCTTTTATGTGTACATGCATTAAAAAAATATGTGATTGCCTTTTTAATTTATTTTCAAATTAATTCATTTTAAATGTATTACAAAATATTAATGCATGTATATTAAAAAATACATTTTAATTTAACAGTTTCCATCACAACCTGATAGCTTTGTGAACCCCTAACCCTAACCTTGTGGGCCTTTGTCAGATTAGACCCTGTCTTTAGTTTGACACAAATGAAAAGGAGTCTGTGATAGATAGACGTACAGTCTCTTCAGTGGGTCATGCTGTCCTATGGTCCTCCTAGGTTATGTCTAAGTGTAAAAAGGGTTAACAATCAGACGTGTTTTTAGTCCACTGGAATTGATTTGACATTTTCTTTGTTTTTTAGGCTAAATTAATGCTATAAAGGAACACAACACTACAAACACATTGAAAAGACTGAACTGTTGGACAAACATATTTTTATTGACATCAAATTATAAATATAGCATCTCCCTTAACTAAGACCCATGGGGAAAACCTGTTCTACATTAGTGTTAATCAGACTTTGCTTCCTTATACTCCAGAATCATATGACTTGAATGTGTATTAGAGAAATTGTTTAGTTAAAATCACTGTTTGTGTTGAACAGGTACATGGTTCTCCTGAAGCAGAAGGACGCTATGGAGGCGCTGGAAGCGTCACAACACAGGGACAGAGAGAGTCTGGGAGAAGAAATTCACAAGAACACTCTTATCCTGGGGGAGAACCGCAGTTTAAGGGAAGAAGTAGACAGGTTAGAGAGACTTTTTAACAACAAAATGCACTCAGTAGGACTTTCACTTTCAGTTCAAAACACACAACGGGCTGAGTTGATTCATTTTAAATATGTACTGCCCTCTGCTGGCTGGAATAGACTTCAGTAATTCAGCAGTAGTTACAACGTGAATGTATACATGCACAATATTTAAAAATGCATTATAATGTATAAAATATTATATAAAGCATCTCTGTTTATGTCCCTGCAGAATGTCACAGAATCACACACAGCTGAGGCAGGAGTATGACAGCCTGCAACTGCAGACCAAAGAACTAAAGACTTCTCTGAATGAGTCTCAGCTGGAACTGAACCGCTGGCAGGCACGTTATGACCAACTGAAGGAACAGCATCAGGGCCTGGACATCTCAATGACCAAACTGGACAACCATTGTGAGGTTAGCATTTGAGATCTTACAGGATGAAAGAACTGATGCTTCTTTATACACGCAGCTTCTGCAGAGAGCCCAAGACTGTACTGTACCATCACAAGCCGGGCCAGATATTGATTCCGAGGCTTGAAATTGATTACTTTTAGCTTCCAGCGCTAATGTATCTTTTTTTCTCTAAATTTAGCTGCTAACCCGTTTGAAGGGAAACTTGGAGGAGGAAAACCATCATCTTCTCAGTCAGATCCAGATGCTTAGCCAACAAAACCAGACCCTTCTGGAGAGAACCATGGAGAGCAAAGAACTTTACCATGAAGAACAGAAGCAATACATGTGAGCCGTGTGCCATACATCATCTTCCAATCATATATCAATGATTCCCATCCTGGGTACTAGGAATGATTATGATTTTGCATAGCTACATGTATAAAACAGAAGTTACAAAACATTAGTTTATTTAAATAGCTCATTGTGCTGATTTCTATGTCATACATGTTGAAAATTCATTTTCTAAATGCATGTAATGATCTTATTGTGAACGATTAATCTATGTATATGTTTAAAAAACAAATGTAACCTTGTATTTATAATCAAAATGTCAGCTACTCTCTTGTGACTCTCCAGTCATTTATTGTGCTTAAACTCCGCCTCTTTCTAATGATCAACTGCAAGGTTGCATTCATCTAATGACAACCAATGCATAGAACCAAGTTCCTGCATCAATTTTTTTTCCTTTGTGATAATCTAATGTTGCTATTGCCGTGACTTCAAACAAATATATTTATTATTTGGCGTACTTAAAATTAATTGAAACATTGTTTCAAAGAAACTTGTGGTAAAAATGTCTTAATGCCATTTTCTTAATAGTCATGGTTTCCTCTTGCAGTGATAAGCTGAATTCGTTACGACGACAGAAGGAGAAATTGGAGGAGAAGATCATGGACCAGTATAAGTTCTATGACCCGACTCCTAAAAAGTGAGTCCAACTGATTAAGACTGAATAGACTTTACTCTTAGGGCAATTTATCAAGTTAATTTATATCAAGTTCTTTATACTATGAACTTTAAATACAAACTTGTTTTTCTCTTCACAATAACACAGGAGCCGTCATTGGGCTGGAGCCAAAGCAATAGCAAAATTCATGAAACCTAAGAAAGAAAGTTCACGAGAACGGGCTGAGGGTCCACGTGAGAGGATCCGAAGCGCTCCAGACATCCCTCTTCCAGAGATCCCCACATGCATAGACTGTCCTGAGAGCTTGCCACCCCTTCCCCCTCCACCACTGCCCCCCAGACAGTCACGTCTCAGTCTGGACTCCATGAACGGTCACTCCGCAGAGGAGAATCATATACAGTCTCCCATCCTCTCACCTGCCCTTAACGGCCGAGGTGAGTTCTGCTGTCACAGAGCTGAACTAAGCTCCTCACGTCAAGTCATACAATGGTTTGGATCAATATATAAATCAGTTTGATTCCTCTACTTTTCCCACTATTATTTAAAGGTACAGTGCACCCAAAAATGAAAATTCTGTCATAATTTATATGAAAACTTATATGACTTTCTTCTGTGGAACATGAGATGGTATTTTGAGAGATGTCCATACAATGGAAGACAGTGGGAACCAAAACATGTTGTTTGGTACCAACGTTCTTCAAAATATCTTCTTTTATGTTCCACAGAAGAAAGAAAATCAAACCGTTTAGCAAAACAATACATAAGTCATTTTTTTAGTGCTGGGCAACGATTAATCACATGCAAAATAAAAGTGTGTACTGTGTATAATTATTCTGTATAACAAACATGCATGTATATATTTAAGAAAAAAATATTTATATATATTTATGTATAATATTTATGTATGTATATATATATATATATATATATATATATATATATATATATATATATATATATATATATATATACATATATATATATATATATACATACAGTATATACATGCAAATATTTCTTAAATATATACATGCATATGTGTGTGTATTTTTATATATACAAATAATTATACACGGTACACACACATATATTATGTAAACACAAACCTTTATTTTGGATGTGATTAATCGATGCCCAGCACTGTTTTTTTTTATTTTTTTACTTGGACTTAAATTATACAATATAAGGGACAAGTGGCAGCAACAAAAGTGAAAGTGATTACAAATTAGAAAATTGCTATCATATTAATCATGAATAAGACTAGAGTCTATATGAATCATACTCCTGATGCTCATTTTCAAGCGATTTGGGGGTCTTGACGCCCATACGAGTTCAGAAAACTAAACTAAACATACTCAGGTCTGCACTAAAAGCTCAAATTGGTACAAAAAAGTTGGGACACTTTTATACAAACACAGTAAACTAGCATTTAGTGTGCTATCTGTGTTTTCCACTAGGGGGCGCCATGCGACTTTTTTTCTGGGTTTTTGGTATTATACAACCTCTTTTTCTTCTTGACATCTACTCAATGAACTAATCTTGATGTAAATTTCCATTTTCAGTCTATCATTTCTCAGCTTTCCAAGTAATAATACTTTCCCAAGTTTCATGCTATATTATTGCATGGCCAAAGTAATCTTCAAAGGAAACCTAGGGGGCTTCATTCTTCATGAATCATAGATGTAGCCATTTTTCAATCTCTGAATCATCATTTCTTCTCTTCCACTGACTCCTCTCTCTCTCCCTGTCTATGTATCTGTCTGTACATTAATCCTCACACACTCCAGTCCCTCCAGCAGCGAAGCGTTTCACCTTTCTCAGGAGCAAGAGCCAGGAGAAAATGCGCGTTCCGGGGACGCCGCCGTCTCGACGATCCATTACCAGACGCCTACGCTTCTGGTCCTCATCCGATAACATCGTCCCCTGCCCCCCCTGCGAGCCTTTTTCGCATATCGGCCATTTCTAACACTTCATCCTTTTCATCATCATCAGTCACCATCTTTACTCTTTCCATCTACCATTATTCACATTTTTTTATTTTCTTACAACAAAAAAAAAAGCATCAAGCTACACTTATTAGGCAATAAAACCAGCCAATGCACACTCCGAGCTAAACGCTAAATAATTAAGCATTTTTAAATGTTCCTATCACCCTCACCATCACAGGCTCACAGTGAAACACACATGCATACGCACAACACACACCTTAACCACACCTCATTGAAATGCTCTGGGGGGCTCTGGGACCGGGCTGCGGGACTCTGAATGCCACCCTGCAGTAAGTAATGTGAATTAAATGGAGCGAAATGCAGCCCGCTTTGCGCTTGCTGTGAGAAATGTGTGTTTGATGTTGCTAGCACTGAATAATGGGGGTTAGGTGACCACAGTTGCAAATCAATAGTAATCAAATTAAGTGCACGCATACAAAGAGAGGTTGAAAGCTAGGCGGACAACTTCACGGAGGCGACAACTTCATCAGATAATCCCTGCTGAAAGGAGGATTTATGCTGTGGGCTTTGATGTGTGGCATGTGAACTTTGCATTGCATACGTTTTGCTCAAGAATGGCCTGCAATATTTAGATTATATCCAGCAACCACAGTCCAAGTTTGTCACCCCTTTTTTTGCATCTTTAACATCTTCCTTTGTATGTCCACTGTGGGTCATGTACATGTGCATGCGACTCTCCCATTTATATGTGGAGGGTTCACATGCAAATCAGACCTGGCTGAGATGCATTGATTTTTACCTTAGCCTTTTCAGCGCACATCACTTATAAAAGCCATTCTTGGGGGTGGAGATGTGTCGGTATGTCCCGTAACCACAATTCTTAGGACAGCAAGAGGTATCTTAATTGTACAACAGCTTCAGTATGAATAAAATTATTAGATTTACATGTTGCATGGTTTGTGTATTTAAGCAAGTAAGAAAGTCTGAAGGCAGTGTGATGAGATGTGTGACAAGTTATGTGTCACACATCTGTCAAAAACCGTACAGCAGGAAAAACTCAACTCAAACACCATCCTGTGGTTAAGTTTCAGGTGTAAAACGGATGCTTTCTGTTTCCGCTTCTGTGCTTATTTTTTGTCTATGTTTTCATCCCCATCGCATCTCATTATATGTTGTGAAAAACAAACAAACCAAGAAATTATGTAGATTTACATAGTCTTGCAAGTTAACACATGCACTCAGACACATTAATGGTGCTCAAATAGACAATGCATGTTTGAGTCTGGCGTGCGACATTTCTGATCTCATTCTAGTTCTTAAAGGTGGCAAAAAAGGACAAAAATATTCACAGCCGTAGTTATTTGTTGGCACATGCACTCTTACACGTACACACAATGCACGTTTGAGTCTGGCTTACAATATTTCAAATCTCATTTTTGACATTAAAAGTGGTAAAAAAGGCCAAAAACTGTCTAGAATTACTTGGGTCTGTATCTTAGTGCTTAGCACATGCACTTTTGAGCCATGGTGTTCATATAGACAATGCATGTTTGAGTCTAGCTTGCAACATTTCTCATCTTATTTATGTCATTTAAAGTGGTAAAAAGGCCAAAAACATTATGCAGAATTACCTAGAACTTTAAATTATCGCTTAACACATGGAATAATACAGCCATGGTGCTTATACAGATAATGCATGTTTGAGTCTTGCTTGCAACATTTCCTCTTTGCATTTGTCATTTAAAGCCATTAAAAGCTAATATGTAGATCTTCTGTTATAATGTTCTAGGCAGTTATGGAAACTAATTTCTCCTTGTTTTTAAAAAAACATGTAAGGGATCATTTGCAGAATGGCTCTAATATAATGTCATGGAGCACCAGAGTTTTCCAGCTGGTGTTTTAGTTTGGTCACAGCAGTGAAGCTTAAAGGAATTTTTGGGTTAAATACAAAGCTCTATCCACAGCATCTGTGGCAACAGTGGCATGCTGTCAATTTATAAAAAATTTTTTTTTAATTTGACTTGTTCGTCAATATGTAAAAGCAAACAAAAATGATGTTTACAGTTATCCACTTAGCTTGGAAGTCTTTGGGTCAAGACATCGCACCAGAATGCAAGTTTAATTGTTAAGTCTTGTGGCTACATAGCCAGAAGTGCACAATATATGGTAGATTTTTTTCAACTATTACATGATCAAGCCAATAAGTCTAGTAACTTTTGGATTTGGAATATAATTGCCCATAAAAATTGACATCTTTACTGCTCAAATAATGAATCACTTAAGACAGACACCGACTGGTTTGTTTTTACAAACTGAGCAACCCATGAAAATTATTTTCTGTGGAATCCATCAATATTTCACAGATGCTACTGATAGAGAGCTTGACTTGTTTTGAACCTGGAACATTCCTTTAACCTTATTTAAAGTGTATGGAAAGCCCACCGGTGTTCTGCTTGAGTGTTTTTTTTTACTAACACGTGCTTGTGCTTTTGCCCCGGCACCTCCTACACAGCTTCCTGCAGCGTCACTGGAGCCCAGCAGCGGCGCTTGCACTGCACGCTCTGTACACACAGATACTGACCTTTTCTCTTGATTTTCTTTCTTTTTCTTTCAAGTGTTGAACGACAGTGGAGGGTCCAAAGGCAGAGAGGGCTATCACTCAGTAGGGGGCAGTATAGAGGGCATGAACGGGTACGAGGAACTGGTCCGATGGAGGGGCAGGGAGCCAGGAGCCACCTGTTCAACTCCACTGAGCCGCAACTCCCACAATGCACCAGGCTTCACGTCCTCTTCTAGCTTGCGGCCGGGACGCAGGCCAAAGGGTAACCCTAAATTATGCCGATTAGTACATATGTCAGTGACCTTGAACCTCAAATGACAGACCATGTTGATTCTGTCATGTTTGGTATAATTGACTCATTCTTAGAGACATTTTATATTATAGCAGAATTTTGTGTGCTTTTAGATTTCACTATTAAATTAATATTTGGGGTTAAACACAAAGGGGAAAAATCAATTAAATATTAATATTCTGTCATTATTTACTTGTCGTTTCAAATCTATATGACTTTCTTTCTGTTTTTGCCTATATGATGAATGTCAATGGGTTCCACAACAATATTTTACTCCAAATATAATTTAACTATTTACTTTAATTGTATGGTCAGAATGAAACACAGAGACATTTTTCTAATTATCTTCTTTTGTGTTCAGCAGAATAAAGAAAGTCATGATGTGAGGGAGAGTCAACAATGACAGAATTTTCATTTTTGTGTGAACTACTCCTTAAAACTATTTTCATATTACAAACAACAGATACTGAGAGCTTAATTTCAAAGGATGATTAAAAAAAATATACACTACATTTACAATACAATTGAATTACTCTAATACATTTAAGGAAATATATACAGTACATGGAATTATGTTCAAAAGCTTAGGGCTGTTAATGTTTTTGCAAGTTTCTTATGCTCACTAAGGCTGTTTTTATTTACGGTAATCAAAAATACAGTAAATTTGTGAAATATTCTAATTCTTTTCAATGTTTAAAACTGTTGTGCTGCTTAATATTTTTGGTGGAAACCACATTACATTTTATTTTTCAGGATTCTTTGATGAATAGAAAGTTTTTAAAAATACAAAGTTCTGGCATGAAACTCTAGATGGTGTGCTAATAGGTCCTTAACTCAATCTGCTTGCAGTCACGTCATTCTCTATATGGAGCAGCTGATTGGTTCCTGCTGTATCAGCAGCCAATGAGCTCACTGCTCAACCTTCAAACACTTGTTAAGCATTTTGCTGTAGCAGTTGCGGCACACTTTCAGAAACCCTCCACCATCCCCAGCTCCACCTGTATAGATCTGCTATGGGTAATTCATGTATGCTATATTGTTCAGCAGCAGCATGTCTTACTTGCTCACAGCAGCATGTTGTGTATGTATTTGCAGTGGCATGTCCCGTACTTGCTCTGCAGCAGCGTAGCAGATCTATTCCCCCAAGACCAAATATATCAACATTGTCATACCCATCACCATGCTCAGAGAGTTGTCATGACATGAATATCATACCTTTTGTAGCTTTATTAATACCTTTACTGCCACTTTTGATCAATTTAAATGCTGATCCTTGCTGAATAATACTATTAATTTATTTTGTTAAAAAAATAAAAATAAAAATCTTGAATGGTAGTGTACAGTAGACACCAAGAGTTTAAAAACGTGAAGCTTATTATTTTTGTTAAAGTACTTAAAAAAAATTTTTTTTTACTTTAAAGTCTACGGTAAATCATTCTTTTGAAATGAAATTACTTTTCTAGGTGGATGAATGTCTGCTTTAGTCATTTTTTGTATTACTTTAAACATGCTTCATTAATTTTTCAATTTGAAGGATGAGTGGAAATAATTGTCTGTGGTAACCAGTAGCACACCATGGATAGAGCTTAAAGTTGGCGTCACGCTTCCGACATTTTTAAACCGATTTCCAGGCTAGATTACTGATGGGTGTTCACGGTTAATGGCCCTACCTACTCTGTCAGCTTCTCAATTTTCTTCCATATTTAAGTTGAGTCGTTGAAGTTTCCGTTAAGAGAGTTTGTTGTTTTTCATACCGCATTAGTTTATTTAGCCATTAGCAAGTTTACATTGTGTAATGTGCCACGGTGTACACATGGGGGCTTCATCTTTAAACACCACTGACCCTCTCAGTGACTCCCGGCCAAAAAGCCTGAAGCTCATTTCATCAATTCACTGTCAGCGTAATAGCGAAGCGTTCACTCTAAACCAATGTTTATTTTCAAGCGCTTGAAGCTTTCTCCGATATCCACTGCACTGCGTAAACAAGCAGTCATGTTCGTACAAACGCACACAGGAAGACTGCAGTAGCCGGAAGCCTATCCCATGTCCAATAATGACACTGTTGTTAGGAGAGCATCTTTAAAATGGGAACTAAATTGTGTGGGGAAAAAATTATGTATTAAAAAATGTATGCTACATATACTGATATTTTCCCTATCCACATTGTTGGGCTACACTCTCTTACTTTTAGGGTTGGTCTCAGAGGAAGACTTGCGCCATCATTCCCCAGATGCTGGCTTTGGCAGCGGTGTCCATGGAAACACAGGTAAGAGAATTAACTAAATCAATACATGTTGCATTTACAGCCTGTTTACTTCCTGTGCTAATTCAGTATGTGATGTGTGCCCCCCCAATCTACAGGGCACCGACCCAGTTCTGCCGAATTCAGCCGCAACACCTCCAGCAGCAATTCCCCCATCAGTTCCAAAGGTGTGTGTGTGTGTGTGTGTGTGTGTGTGCCTGCCTGTGCCTGTGCCGTCTGTTACATATGCATGCATAGTCACTTCATTAGCTGCTATGGGAAATGCCACCCCCGCACACTCTCTCTTTCAAGAACTATTGAGACCGTAATTGTTTCTCAGGTTGAAACAAAGAACATTAGCATGGCTCCCAGACATTATTAATTTGCAGAGGCAGCTCTGTTATCGAGAAAGCATTATTAAATTATAAATAAACAACTCAATTATTTAAGTTAATCAAATGGTTATTTCATTGATTATCAACAATTGTATTCATTTTTATAATCTTTATTTTTGTATTGGTGTATTATTGTGATAATACACTAGCATAAAAAAATTTGGGGTCAGTAAGATTTTTTTTTAAAGAAATTAATACTTTTATTCAGGTAGGATGTTACAAAAGATTTATTTTTCAAACAAATGCTGTTTTTAGCTTTCTATGTATCAACGAATCGAATATTAAGTAGCACAACTGTTTTCAGCATTAATAATAGTTGGTTTAATAATAAACAGTTTCTTGAGCATCAAATCAGTATATTAGAATAATTTCTGAAGGATCATGTGACACTGAAGACTGGAGTAATGATGCTGAGAATACAGCTTTGCCATCACAGTAATAAATTACATTTTAAAATATATTAATTAGAAAAACAGTTTTTTTTTATCAAATAAATACAGTCCTGGTGAGCATAAGAGACTTCTTTCAAAAACATCTTGTTTGTCCAAAAACATCCAAACTCCAGTGAATATTTCAGATGAACCCATCACAAAATTGCACATAAAATAAGATTAAACAGTTTAGTCTATTTACATGTCAGTCAGTCTGTGTGTTTGTGATCAGAATAAGTAATGGACCAGTCATTTAGCCATTTAGTCAAATGTCCAGCTATTTAAGCTAACTATTATAATGATTTATTTACAGTGTACGGTTGCTCTTTATACGTGTACTTACAGTGTACTTGCCTAAGAAAGTACTGGGTAATATGAGGTAACTACATGGGTTAAGGTTGGGTTTAAGGGTAGGTTCAGGGTTAGTACGTAGTATTTTAATGACTATAATAAGTACATAGTATGTACATGGGGAACAGGACTTTAAAATAAAGTGCTACACAGTGTATTCATTTGGAGACTCGCAATCACTGTGGTGTGGCAAAGTAGTTTGTGGTGCTTGCTAAGAGAAGATAAAAATGATGATGTGCTTTTGATAATAAAGTATCTTGCATTTGTTTTGCCATTATTGATGAGAGAAGACTTCCTAATGATCAGCGCTTTTATTCACGCTGAAAGGCAGTCTGGAGACCATGGACCAGATTTTCGCCTCGTTTAGGGAACCAATCGCAGAACGGGGAGGGAGCATTTGATAGACATTCTTAGCACCCAATAAACGGCGCCGGGCATTCGTAAACCACGCCTCAAATACGAGAAAATGCACATGTGGTTCCCAGACCCAAGTCTCAACGAGAATTGGGTCTGGCGTTAGCCAGGCTAGAGCCGGACAGTAACGGAGTACATTTACTTGAGTACAGTACTTAAGTACAATTTTGAGGGATCTGTACTTTACTCAAGTATCATTTTTGGGGGGTACTCATGACTTTACTCAAGTACATTTGAGAGGCAAATATTGTACTCTTTACTCCACTACATTTCTATCCATAACCGTGAGTACGGAGTACTCGGGAACCCTCTCGGAAACCCTCAGTTTGTTGTTTCCCTCTCAAACGTGACTGGATTGTGCAGGCGTCACTGATTGGGACAGCCTATCAGCAATCACCTTTCAGAGGTGTGGTTCAGAGGTGTGTCAGAACATTGCTATATTGCCGCCTTTGCTGGTTTAGGTTTATTGATTTGATTGATGAAAAAACAGAGAAACTCACATGTACACACAATTGTTAGTTCAAATGTGGGTGCAAAAAATCCATTAAAACTCTAGCAGCAGAGGTATGTCAGAGCATTGCCATTGTGCTATTGCCTTGTGGGCAAGTGCGAAATGTTAAATAAAGCAATGTGGTAAAAAGATGAAAATTACTTGATTTTACTTTCAATTCCTTTTACATTATCCAAGGTATTAACTTTTTTCATAACTCCATGTAGGACGTTTCTGTACATAAATGTAAGCATTGTGGCAGTAGTAATGCAATTTTTAGAAAATGTACTCTTGTACTCTTGGTACTCAAGTACTTTTAAAAACAAGTACTTCAGTACTTTTAATTAAGTAGACATCTGACTGTAGTACTTTTACTTGTACTTGAGTAAAATTTAGCAAGGGGTATCTGTACTTTTACTCAAGTAATGAAGCTGTGTACTCTGTCCGCCTCTGGTGATTTGTTGATTTCATTTGTGGTATTTGATAAAGCAAGGAAAAGGATCATTACCCTTGTGAAAAATAAGTACATTTTATCATACTTTTAAAAAGAGTACTTATTATGGACATAATATACTTTAAGACAATATAGGTAATGTTTCCTGGCACTTAATGCAATAGCTTTTAAAATACTTTTTGACCCAATTAAGTAGGACTTAAGTACATATTTATGTGTAATTTTATAATTGCTTCTATTGTCTTTGGTTAAAATATACTGCAGAATGGACTGATTATTTATATTGAAAGTTTTATTTTCAAAAACGTAGATTTCTAATAAGTTACTAGATGAGACAGTTTGAGGTGTGACATTTTGCTCTACAGCGTGAACTTCACACACTCAAAGTATCGTCAAGTTACGTTTACCACAGATATGATTTTACTCATAAATTGAAAAACCCTATTATAAAAACCCTTAGGAAAATCTGGAAGAACCACTGATGATTTAGTCCTCTGGGTTCTGGCATCATCCATGCATCACTCTACATCACCCTGATGTTTGTCTCCTGGGTTGTGGGAGGAAAAACTGTGAAATTCTGATTCAGATTGCGCAATAAAAACTCAAACTAGTGCGTGTAAATGCTGAAACTATAATTATACTCACTGTGTGAATAGTTTAATTGACACACACAGACCCACATTAGCTACCTTTACCGTTTACCATTTTTACGACCTCTCACACTCTTAAATTGTACAGTTCATCTTTTAATTTCCTGTGTTTCTCCAGGTTCTCTGGACTGCCTTCAGGGTCGATCTGCCAGTCTGTCAAGCGATGATGTCGTTGGACTGGGTCATGAGGGTTCACGTCTCAGTCAGTTGTCTCTGATTCCCCGTAGCTCCACCCTTCCCTGTGACGCCACACCTGCTGCACGCTCTTCCCAGCGGCCCACTTCTCGGCGCCCGTCCTCTCCTGGCAGCGAGATGGTCACCCTGGAGCAGTTCTTGCAGGAGAGCAATGTCCTGTCCCCACCCACTGTAAGTTGTTTTAACACTTCTTAGCAGATTTTAATCTGACCTTTTAATCCAGGTATAAAATGATCCTTTTGGGAAAATAATGACGCATCATCAGAATAATTAGCAGTCGTTTGTAGGGGATTTTAAAATGTGTGGTGAATCATACATCGTTGTGAAAGTGAAAGTTTCGGATGTGAAAAGGGAAAGTTGTGGGTGTATATTTATGCAGTGAGAATGGCAAAAGGGATTTTTTAACTCCTGGTCAGTAGAGACATTTATGCTTCTAAATAAATGAAGCCTGATATTTGATCTGCACTATGGATTGTTGCTTGCTAGTTGCGGATTAAGATAATGTATTTTGAGTGTTGTGTGAGATGTTTATAATAGAGATGTTGACCGGGATGGATCTTAACCATTTCAGCTAGTGGCCATATTTCCAATTTGTCATATTTGATGTACATATCTGTTATCATAAAGGAATATAATATGTCTTCTGCATGCACGTTTTGAGAAATGCATGCAACAGGATTCCCATGGTCATAAACAATTAAAATAATTTTAAAACGATGATTTCCAGTGATTGGGTCCCCCTCACCCACAAAAATAGTCATAGTCATGATTTTTATAATTTAGGATTCAACAGGGCTCTCACGCATTCAGCTTGAGACTCACACAATTTGCACTGTTCTCACACTCTCTTGCCACACTTCCGTTTCTCACACAGTGAAAAAAAAACGCAAAGAGGACAGACAATAAGCTGACGACAAGACAGCAGGTTACTTATAATATGGAACAAAGTCTCCAAGCTGAACATTGAAGTTGGCAGCCCTTGGATTAAGTGTTATTTAAATTTGTTAAATATTTTTAACACCTTTTTATTTTTGCGCACACAATTATTTTTTTTGTCAAAAATCATGAGTTTAATTGCAGTCAGTTATTAAATGAGCAATTAATGTATTCAGGTAACCCTGTTGAGCCTTTTAACAGAGAGAGAGTAAAAACTAAATCTGCTTTTTATGTTTATATAGATGTATATCTAAAAAAAAAAAAATCATAAAGTAGATTTTTTTTTATATAATAAACATTTTAATAGTAATATTTTAATTCAACTTTTTTTTCCCCTAAAATTTGAATAATTTAATTTAGTATAAGAACGCATAAAAAAAGTTTAAATATTGCAGTCAAAATTGTTCTTACACAAATGAAAGAGTCCCTTACAAGAGGAGAGGGTCCTTGGCATCTAAAAGCTCTGGGAACCCTGCATGTAATTTCCATTGTAATCTTGAAAATGTTGGGCACAAGGGATACAAAGTTTTTTTTTTTTTTTTTATCCAAAAAGCTTTTATTTAGTTAAATTTAATTGATGATTATATGTCCTTTTTTTTTAGGTGCAGACAGGAAGCCGAGAGGATCTGATGACTGATTTCTTCACCAGATCTACTCGACCTGTCCCTCTGCGAGAGGGCGCTAAAACTCCCACCAATTATGTCACTCCCACCATCAAGAATACTCCACCAGAACTAGATGGTCGGGCCACTAAACCTGGACACAGTGTCAAACCAAGCATTCGTCTCACAGAAACCTCCACACCGCCATCTCAGTCGCAAACCCTTCCCAACCGAGGAGCAGGACTGCGGCCCTCACCTCTGCAGCCGTCCAATCCTCGCACCAGCCTGAGCCGAACGTTCAGCCTGGCCTCAGCAGACCTCCTCCGCTCCAACGGACCGGACAGCTACCGCGCCGAGGCCAGTTCTCCCAGCCAAAGCGACGTGGTGTTGAGGAGGTCTGGTGCAGTCGCCAGAGAAAGACCCATGTCCGCTAGGCTGGCTGGATCCTCGCCTCTAACTGTTGACCCAGGGCACCTGTCCGTGGACCCCCGTCGCCTATCTCTTGCTCCACCGAGAGATGAGTTGTCCCTGGCTTGTCCGCCCCCAATGCTCTCTTCTTCTACATCGCTGCTGGCTGAGCGGGAATACATTGGGAGTGTTAGTAGCCGGGCTGGAGCGGTCCGTTCTGGGCCTGCTCAAACCCGAGCAGCGCCCCACCGTGGTGAGGTGGCCAAGGTGACTCCGGTGCGAGCTGTATCAGCTTTGAGGCTGAAGGATTTGGAAGAGGAACCCCAGGAACAAAGGCAGGCAGAGTCGCCTCTACTGAAGAAAACAGACACTGCGGACTTAAGCTGCGCCGCCAAGGAGGAGCCCACCAGCAAACCTGCTTCTCCTGACCCCAACAATGACCCTCAGACTGTGTGGTATGAGTATGGGTGTGTGTAGAGCCTCGCACTTGGTGAAGAAACATGTTTGACGTATGAAACTGCACTGTAAACAAAGAAAAGCCTCAGGCAGCTCCAGTGAATCTGGGAGGCTGGTAACGTCCTTTCATTCTCCATTTCTCCAGGTGCTTCAAAGGCACCAGGTGCATTTGAGGGTCTTGCACACGTTCACACTGACCTGGAAACAAATGTATGGGGCACTTGAATGTATTTTTCCCCTTCGTTTCAAATCGAACGCCTTTGATTTCCGCAGCTCCATGGCAGGCCAGTCCACGTTCTATTCTGAATGTGGAAAACAAACGTTGGGCTGTGTGCTCGGAGCCACTCCCAGCGTAATTACTGAGTAGCGACTGCATCCATCTTTAGGAGGCGCAGGACAGTTGCAGGTCCATCACCAAGACAGCCTCACAGGGACCCGTTACGGGAAGCGGCCTCTCTCTCACTCGCTCCCCGCTGACAGACCAAACAATCTGCTCTTTTCTGCTTCTTGTGGGTGACCATGTATTTGCTGTAGGACCTGGGTTTGGCTCAGGCTCTGTTCAGAGGCAAGAGGACTACACAGAGCCAGAAAGAGAGAGACAGGCAAGAGAAGTCAATAGGACAAAGAAAGCACCTAAGGTGGAACACTGTTTAGGGAATGGGTTTTAAGTTGGAATCTAGAGTACTGGACACATTGCCCTGTTTCACGCAAGCATTTAGGGTTGTTCTGAAGAGAATCTGAAGCTCAGATTGGTGTTTTGTTTTCCCGACACACTCATTTTATAACACTGCACATCTGTTCTAATGACCAGAAGTTCTTTAATTGGTTTATTTATTAATGTCTTTGAGACAATTAAATGACACTTGTTTGTGTGGTTGTTTTAATGTGCGTGCATGCCTAATTTTCCAAAAAATTTTGTTTTGCGTGGTTGATGGTTAAGTATGATGATGTTGTATATACTGGAAGAATGGACTAGTCTGATTGTAAAAAAAAATTCTTAAGTGAAAAAGCCCATGGATTCCCGGGATCCCTCAATCATGTCACCAATCTAGTGTTCTTTGTTTCCTGTCAGTGGTGCTTCTCTGCATCTCATTTCACCATCTCCAACTTCTCAACGTCTGCTGTGGCAAGAGCTGGTCACCGAAAGAGATGGTGGATCTTCATAGAAATATATTTGGAGCAAGCATTCACACTGGATGTGTAAATATAAGGAGAGTCTCCTGTTTGAGTGTGCACGACTACTGGTTAAATGATTTTAGATATAAAACTGTTTTATACACTACTGCACATGAACATAGATCATTAACTGTAAGATATGGTGTGAGTAGATACCCTAACAACCTTTTACACTTAATGTCAAATTTATTGTGAATGATAGAAGCCTGTTTAGAGAAAGCTGTTGTCCAAAACCTAAACTCTGTGTAATAAAGCTTTTTTTTAAAAAACAATCTCTAAAGTTTCAGTAAATTATACCGGTTATGTGCTGTTTTAGTTTCTAGAATGTTTGAATCAGTTTATTAAAAAATCATTTTATCAACAGATTATTATAACTTAAGATGTCACTTGATCTGTCTAAAGCAGGATCAAAATGTTGGCTTGTAGTTATTGATAAACTTCTATTTGCCAGATAAATTAGACAAAATATTTGTTTGATCTTTTTTCAATAACTTTGATATAAGAGTTGAAAGTTGATGAATACCGTAAAATTTGAGAATTTGTTTTATCCTGCCATAAAAAGTGTCCAAACTTTGTTGCCAATAAGGGATGGTACTTTTTTATTTTTTTTGCAAACTGAGGAAATCATACAGTAACAGGATTACACGCAAAATGTGGGACACAGGAATTTTTTCAGTAAAAATTGGTTTGTATTTAAAACATTTTACTGCAATGTAGATTACAAAATCAGAATATTGACGTTTTAATTGCTATTTTTCATGCTAGTTAAATATTTAAATATATATATATATTTACATTTTTCATGGTAGTATAATATTGTTAAAAAAAAGTTAACAAAAATTGTGTTGAAATTCACTTCTGGAGTGCTACATTTCATGGGGACACGAAGTGATGAAGATGATTTCCATCTTTTATCCATGAAATAACCTCCAAACGCTATACATATGGGGATTTCTATGGTTTAAAAAATGTAATATGTACCCAACTATAGGGTGTCCCTTTAGTGAATCTCAGCCATTTCCACCACTGGCTATATAGGACACCAAAGTGCATATTTGAGGAATGAACCAACGCATTTAAGATCTTTTCCTTAGCCATTGTGAACAATACCATTGAGGGAACCTTAGATTTCACTTCATACATGTGTAAATTTCAAAACAACTGACGGAACATGTAGTGTTGACATTAAATTTGATGAAATCTGAAAATCTGAATAATCAGAAATCAGAATATGGATGAAAATGAACTATACATGTGGGACTATAAAAGTGGGACTATAACATGCAACAACAAATAGGCTAACAAAAATGTAATAAGAGGAATTTTTTAAAATGGTAACCATATTGTAAAACTTTTTTCCTGTCGGTTTTCTCTAAACACTAAAACAACTTAAATTGTTTCCATATTTTAAAGCTTTATATTCTGTATCTACATTTTGCTTCTCTCATCCTTTCTTCACTCAACAGATTGAACTTAACGCCTTGTCTTTTCTACTCTTTTCCTTTCTTCAATCTCTGACTTGAATTTCCTAGCACAGTTATTTCTACTCTCTGAAAAAAGTAGATGTCATCATGTCATCAACTACTAAATAGCCAGTGAACGTCAATTTACTTAATGAATTTGAGTATAATTACTGAAGCTAAAAAGGTCTCCCACTTTACCTGAATCCCACTGGCCCACTTTATTTAATATTTAAACACCTTACAAGAAAACTATTTCATCGTTTAAATAAATAGTAGCCTTTAACTAAAGACAACTGTCATGCCCTTAAAGTGTAAACCCATTGAGCACAGTATAATCAAACTTAAATGGCCAACTTTCTGCATTCACCCTATATAATTTATAGTATAGGCTATAATTCTGCGTTTTATGTCAGTTCTGACACAGACTGTTCAGCAGCTTGCCTGCTCGGAACGCATAATGACCTAAACACGCATTCTGTGTAGGCAGGTTCACGACGATATGAGACACGTCCTGTTTCTGAGGAAGACCCTTGAGTGTTGACTGAGTAATTGCGCGCATCATCGCGTAAAACGGTTGACGCAATTTATCTATTTGTCCTTTTCAGACGCGATAACCGCGGAACAGATCTTATCTCTGCAGAAATGCTCACTTCTGCGAGTAAGCGAATAAAGACAGGCTCTCTATCACAGAGTCTGAGGAGCTGTTGAACGTGAGGATATGATTTTCATCACTTCAGAAATGGCTCGAATGAGTGGCGTGGATTTAAAAGCGGCAATCTGAAGGTAATACACTTTGACTATCTAATAGGCTACTCACTCACACTAAGAAAATACTATCTACTATGGTAATTGTAGTAGGCTAAAACTGAGCACTTTGGTATCATAAAGTAAGGAAAAGGTGAACATTTTTAATTTCTTTGACTTTCTAATAATACCCCACAACAAATAGCCTAGCCTATTATATAAAATATAAAGTTATAGCCACTGTGTGTATATTCACGGTGGTATTTTTGCTTGAGAATATCATGCGATTTGTCGGCTATAGCCTAATCTAGTCAAATAGATGCTGCTGCTTTATATTTCACAGATTTCCACAAGCTGTTTAAGGTTTTTTTTTTTCTTTTCTTTTTTTTTTTACAATAATTGAAAATGAAATATAATTTAGCATATCAGCCTGATCGTTTCTCAAGTAGCTAGGCTACGTTGCGACAACCGCAGACGGCATTGTGAAATTATTCAAGCACATTTGCGTAACGCTGTGCTACGAATGAGAAATTAACATTGTTTAAGTTTAACCCCGTGTTAGGGTTCAAGACTAGTCAAAATGTTTTATTTCTCACATGCAAAACTAGTCAAATATATAAAATTAGGCTACTATCATGCAATTGTGAGGAGAATTGTAAAATAATTTGGAATATGCCTTAATGGAATATTGCCTTTCTTCTTTCCAAATTGAAATGTGCTATTTTATAATATAAATAAGCCAGTATAGTCCAAGTGGTGCAATGACACGGCGCAAACAGAGCAATATTACTATAAACTCGGTTATTACTAGCCTACCAAACATTTGTTTCTTATGTCACACTTGCACACTAATGCTACCGGAGAGATTACATGGCTTTTAGTTAAACATGTCCAAAGTAAGCGTGTCAGCATGTTCAAGCACACGGTTCCCCGAGTCTGATCAGGGTTATTGAGTTTATGTTAGACAGTCTGTCCCTAATATTTAACCTTAATTAGGCTAAACGTTCTCAGTTTTGTTTTGTTTTCATAATTAAATGGCAGAAAATGTACATCCTTTTGGCTCTTACAAACATACTAGATGGTTTCTGATTTTGGGATTTTAGTTTGGAGGGCACAAGTATTTCTTTTTTTATATATATATATATATATATAAAATAATTACTGTTTGAAAAAAAAAAATTGCAAACCCACATTTGTGCAATTGTATTTTTGATTCAAAGAACTTCCTCATGTGGCAGCTAGTCCTGGAGTCCCCTGTACGGATTGTTTGGGGACCATCATAAAGCAGATATTTAGCAGGCAATCTACTAATACTCTAACGAGAGTTAGTTGACGTGTAGTTTCAATGTTACTTATAGTCAAAATAATGTCTAAAGGGGACTATCAAAATTAAGTGTTTTCTAAAATAGGTAATTGACTTTGAATTCTAATTGGATGTCATGTTTGAAACCACTGGAGGAGATAGATGCACATCTGTGACCTCACTTTAATTGAATTATGTTTCTATGTTGCACAGCAACCTCCATTATACTACAGCTAGCTTGGCTGAAAAATGTCTGCTCTAATTAGCAATGATTAATGCATTTATTGGACTACTGAACCACGGTGTTGTGCCTAAGAACACACCTTGCCTCTCTTGTACTGCTATTTTATACTGAAAAATGAAATGCTTGTTTCTGTTATTATCATATATATGACTTCATTGAAATTGAATAGAGGAATGTAATGGTGCATTCACTGGGCAAGACCTACTTATCAAATGTCAAATTTCTAAGTCCCTTAGGTTGATGTTGAAGCTGGCTCAATATATCAAGAGCAAAATCCGAAGTAACCTCCAAGAACAGAAAAACAATTCTGCTAAAAAAAAGAAAAGCTTTCCCATATTGAGACACTGTTCTGGGTAATAATGTTGTACTTGCACAGATGTCATGCATCACTGTCTGAGCAGTATTACTGAAGGTGTTGTGTATGACTCAGATGCAGGGAAACATTCTTAAGCATTTAATGGATTGGTGATGAAACGTGTTGTTCACGCGGGTTCATTTGTCTGTTATATGTTGTGTTCCACAGTAGTCACAGCCAAGGCCTCACTCCCAATATATCAGATATCCTTTCATCAGCTTGACATTCCGTGTAACAGGTCACGGCCAGTTTGAAAAGGGCAATGTATTTCACTCAAATCCATAATTGGGATTGAATACGTCAGATCATTTCACACTGATCAATGAAGAAAATACCTATGCTGACGTCGAAGCCAAGTGCAAAAGACATTAAACTATTGAATTCAGAAAGAATTCAACTGTACAGTTTCACTTCCTTCAAGTTAATATCTCTTTCTGTATGACTAGAATAGTTTAGTGTCTGAAGGACGCAGCCCACACACAAATCCACACTCAAACCATTTGTCACTCAGCAGCCATCTTGATAACATCCTCAGGCTGCTATTTTTAAGCATGCAGAAGAACAACTTCTGTCAGCTTAAATTGAGAGAAACCCAAATCATTTTGACAAGTATGTCAAGTACGGCAAGCAATCAAATCTTACAACAATGGTCATAAAATGTGCTTCTTTAGCTGAAATTGACAAAAAAAGAGTAGCAATGTGTTGTAGTTTTATGGTAACTTTCCTATAGAGAGCAGAAGGAAAATGTAATTTTCTAGACCAACCCGGAAGTTAGCATCACCCTGGTTCCCTCGATTACTTTCTTTAAAATCTATAAGTTTGAGTAAGAATAGTTTGCAAGAGCATGAGTATAAACTCAACGAGACTGTAAATGCGCATTAGTCAGGAGATTTTTTATATTTGGCGTGACTAACTTAACTTAGTTTTAAGGCTCCTGCAAGACTCTTGTGATTTTTCCCATTAATTTTTTTGGGGGGTGTCTCATCCTATACTTGGCTTAGGTATCACCAACTACATCACGAGACAATACACATGCCAAACTTGAGCCATGATTCAATACATTGTGATGCATCACACTATCATAAATGGATTATGACAGAAACACAAATGAATGTGAAAGACCCACAGTGCATTACAAATCTAGTACTGTCAGAGTGTGTACTGCATTTGTTTAACATCTAAACCTTCTAGTTGCAGTACAAACAAAAAACTTAGTTGTAATCTAGTTGTGTACTCAAAGTTTAGCACTACTGTTACACTTAAAGTATACTTTCATACACTAAAAAGTGGGCCAATTGAGTCCTAAGTAGTATTGAAATAGTACATTTACAGTACACGTATACTACTACTACATTGATATTGGTAAACAAAGTATACTTCAAAATATACTTGAACTATAATGATTCCCCTTCCCACGTAACGCGCTTTGAGTACACAGAAAAGCGCTATATAAATGTAACGAATTATTAAGCTATGTCACAGTTTTCTGCCGCTTACGAACATCACGACTCCTTTCCCATGATGTCCGATACGTACATCAAAATCTCTGAAAGCTGCAGGTTTTATTTAATCATTTGACAATGTTTTGTTTGCTTCCTTTAGAATTGATGGAATGTTTTTCGGAGACCTCTGTTGGCTACGAACGTCCTGCACTCATTGAGAATCATGAGGTTGGAAAGATGAACATGTCTGAGGAGCAAATCAACTGCACTATAAGCCACGAGATTCACCAGTACCTGTTCTCAGGTGCGTACATCCTAGTCCTGCTAGTGGGTCTTCCCGCCAATGCTTACTCGCTCTACCATGCCTGGCTGCAACTAAAAGCCCGCAATGAGCTGGGGGTCTACTTGTTAAACCTGACCATATCGGATCTGCTGTACCTGGCCTCCTTGCCCCTCTGGCTCCAGTATATTTTCCAGGGGGACGACTGGAGCGGCTCGGAGTGGCTCTGTCAGCTGTGTGGTTTCCTGCTCTACGAGAACATCTATGTCAGCATTGGTTTTCTGTGTTGTATCTCCATTGACCGCTACCTTGCAGTGGTCTACCCCTTCCGCTTCTCCGCTTTCAGGACGGTACGAGCAGCAGCACTGGTCAGTACGGTGGTCTGGCTCAAAGAGCTTGCCGTAGGTGTGGTGTTTTTCCGGCATAAGGAGCTCAGCAAGGACAAGCATAACCAATCTGTGTGCTTTGAGCACTATCCCATGAAGACATGGGAGTACCCAATAAACTACTACCGTTTTTACATAGGCTTCCTGTTCCCTTTAGGAATCCTCTCAGTGTCGTACTTTCGAGTCCTCCGAGCAGTGGGCAAGAGTGCAGGCACGCAGACCGCCCAGAAAACTCGCATCAAGTATCTAGTGACCAGCACCATTGTCATCTTCCTGGTGTGCTTCTCGCCGTACCACGTCTTCCTGCTGGTGCGCACTTTATTTGAGCGGGACTGCGCTTTCATTGAGAACATTTTCAACTACTACCATTTCTCTCTGTTGCTTACTAGCTTTAACTGCGTGGCGGACCCAGCGCTCTACTGTTTTATCAGTGAAAATGCACAGAAGGGCATCCAGAAGGCTCAGGATGCTTGCACTCGGGTCTTCTGCTGCTGCTCAAAAAGTCATGGACGGTTCAGCACGCACTCCACTGAGCTGGCAGTCACCCATGATCGTCTTACAGGCACGTCAGTGGTGACACTCTTGCAGCAGATCAAAACTGAAGTTTGAACTTTTTTTTATCTATCCAATCATACAGTTTAGCTACAGGCTCTTCGGTGGACATGCATAGATGTATAGTCGCATACAGTCAACATACAGTTGTTTTACATTGGTTATATTAGCCTGCTGTTTTAGTGTCATATTGCAATATTTCATGGTTTTGGTAAGCTAACATTCTACTGTTATGTGGTGTAATTCTCAGGGATTGCTACCAACCTGTGGTTGACGTTTGAGGTTTCAATATCCGATGATCTAAAAATGTACTATTTTAATGTACTGTTGCAAGTCCCTTTAGCTACATGTGCATGTAGCGGTTAAACATTGTGTCCAAGACTAAAGCCATTTCTGCTTTTATACCTCATAGGTTTCAGTTCCCGGGTCTCATTTATAAAATGCTGCTTAAAAAAACATCCTACATTTGATCTTACGATCATTTCTTAAATATGCGTACATGTGATTCAGAGAAAGAATGTGTGCACGTCTCTCTTCCAGATGTGAAATCTGAATCACGTTTTATAAATGAGGCTCCCAGTTATAGTTAGACTGCTAGCATGACAGGAAAAGGCCGTCATTGTTTTCAATAGTTTAAATTTCAATTCTGTCATCATTTACTCACCCTAATACTATTCCAAACCTGTACAGCTGTTCCATACATTGAAAATGAACAGTGACAAAGGGCTTTAAAAGTGGTCAAATTACAGTGTGCTTAACTGAAGTCGTTTATAGTCACTGAAAATCTCTTTTTGACATGTCAACTTTGCGTGTCAGATGAAGTTATGAGGCTTGAGAACCAATGGCATTTGTTTGCCACTCTGCACCTTGATGCTTGATTATTGATTTGAGAGATTGGGAGGGAAAATGTGTCAGTAAATATGATTAAAATTGTGGTTGTAAGGCTTCAGAAGTCTTGTAATATAATTTCCATGGACTAATGTGGCAAAACTTTTAAAGATTTATTGGAGCTTAAAGGGTTAGTTCACCCAAAAATTAAACATTTAAACAATGATCAGCAAACATAAACATAAGCCCTTCCAAAAATTTGGACTAAACCACTTAATTCTTATGGACCAGTTGCACAATATTTTGAAGAGTCAGTGGTAGTTGCGTAGCAGTCAATGGAGGGACAGGAAGCTCTCAGATTTCATCAAAAAGATCTTCATTTGTGTTCTGAAGGTGAACGAAAGTCTTAAGGGTTTGAAATGAATGACAGAATTTACATTGTTACTCAATAAAATGACAGATTTAAAGGTTTAGAACATAATGAGAGTGAGTAAATGATGACAGAATTTTCATTTTGGGGTGAACCTTTACTTAAAGATAAGGCTTCATTGGTTTTCTTTTCTTAGTCACCAGCTCAGCTTTTTAAAATTTTATTTTATAGTAAGGCATGGAGCACACAGACCATTAACAAGCACAAGAAGGTTCACGAGTGTGAAGGGTCAGCCACCCCCAAACAGAGCATTTTAATATGGACAGCTTCCCACTGATATCACATCCTGGGAAAACAGTTGAGGAAGAGGTGATGGTTGCTTCCAGAAATCATGGATCTTTTGTTTGCTCAAACCACTGACTTAAATAAAGGTGATGAGTGTTTGGTGCAGTGTTTACATTTTTAAGATGGAAGTGACCACAGCTAATACCAGTTTGAGTGAGTGACCTGAACTGAAACGACAGGCGTGGAAGTGTTCTGATTCCTGCTCATTCAAGCTATGTTTACAGTGACGACTCGACATGCATGCAGTTTGTATGTAACCAAACCAGGTTATTTCATGATCTCACAGTGACTGATGTTCAGTTTCATTTATGAGATTTTTTATTATGGGTTTTTATACTCTGCCAGTGATTTGTGCACCACAAACAATAAACAATGATTGTATTATTACACAGTACATGAAAACAGAAATTGTACAGCAGGGGTATAAAAAAAAGTACATAGAAATTGTATTTAATTATGGGTACTCTTACAAAAATCGAACAAGTTACCTTTTTTGAAGATACTGTAGGATGTTCTCTTTAGGGTGTCTGATCAATGAATTTTGAGCCATGTTAGCCTCAGTAAAATGTATAAAATATGGACTTAAACAACAACATGACAGCAGTATATGCAAAACAACCGAATCACGATTTCCACTTTTTTTATGCTATGCAGCCAGCTAGCCAACTAACATACTGCACAGACTAACGGTAAGTGAATATAACAAAAAAAAGAATGTCAAAATGGTTGCAAAAATAGCATGGGAGAAATAATGAAATAGAGTAAATATAAGTCCTCATAAATATGATATGGAGGAGCACAATTGACTGAAAATGATACTTAAAGCAATATGTATGCATCTCAGTTGGATATTATTCTCCTCAATGGTTAAGTATAGCAAAAACAAGACTTAATTAAAGGGAAAATGATGAACCATTCCTTTAACTCAAACAGGAGACAGAAATGAACGCTCCATAAAAAAAATGGCTGCTCTTTGGTTCAGAGAAACGCTTTCATCAGAAACTTGTCCTGTTTGTTTAGTTATGGCCCTTTTTTTTGGCTGTCTTTGTTTGGTTTTGATTATTTTACTTGTTGGAAGCAGAATTGTGACATTAAACAAAGGTGCATAAACAGAAGCTTAAATACAGCTGTGATTAATTAGTATAAAGTCATATTCCCACTAAAAACGCATCCAGCACCATTTTTAAAGAATACGAAGGATTGACGTATTTATTTTATTTTCAGAGCCAGACTAATGAAAAGTCTGTCATTTATTTTACTTTATGATGAAGTGTTTTGGGATGAGCTTCTCCAATGTTGATTTTGGTTGAACCTTGGAAGAGGGAAAGACATTTATCTCTAAAAAGGTCTGTGATAATATACAAATTTCCAAGTAACATGAATGTGTTATGTAACACGGATCTGAACTAAAACAGCTGCCACTAGGCCTTCTCTACAATACATGAGAGAAGTTGTGTAACACTATGGTATTATTATTTTTTTAAGTTCCTCGAGTACAACTTGAATATTATTGTATAATCATTTATTAGGTCCCATGGTATAATCAAATGTGCCTACTAATTCGAGCAATCTGTCACGCTACAAACAACTGATAGAATGCTCAACGAAGTATAAGTTATGTAATTTGAACAAGTAGGCCTATCATATATGATGCCGCTGTGGTTTCATATTTTGTTTTGACAGGTGTGTCACTTTACCTTCTTGACTGTGCATTTCAAAGTTTCTTTGTTTTGACAATGGGTGATTCTCCAGAGAGTTTGCGTTTAAAGTGCCCCTATTATGGATTTTTGAAAATGACCTTTCATGTAACATAGCTCTAAGTGAATGAAAACAACCTGCAAAGTTTTAAATCTGAAAGTGCACCATATATAAAGTTATTGCCTTTCAAAAGTAAGAGTCGACTCTGAGTCAATGAAATGAATCGTTTTTCAAACGAGCCAAACGAGTGTCATTGTGACGTCAAGACAAAACATTAGCATATTGCCCGCCCACTTATTGCACCCGCAACAGACTGAAGTTTCTGGCCAATCAGAGCAGAGTAGCTCAGGGAAAGGAGCGATTTATAGAGATTAATTAATCTGACGAGTAATTTAATTGAGAATCATTGAAAATGTGGTGTGTGCGAAATGCATATTATAAGAAAATTAAACTTTTTTTTTTTACCTTTGATGCATGTACATGTAAACCTGTTGTAGGAGACTCCAAAACAACATTAGGAATCTTTAAGATAGCATAATAGGGGCACTTTAAAGCTAGCTTGCTGGTGATGTACAGTATAATGCTACACAACAACAATATTTCTTGTAATAAGTCACACGAGATTGATTCGGTAGCCAGGATTTTTTCCTGTATTTACAGACATGGCGTGGTAGTGATAGGGCAATATTATGAATTTGAACACTATTTTCTCAATAATATAATTTTATTCATTCTTAAGCACAATTTCTTCCATAGAACAGCTTTTAAAATATTGTTGACAATATTCAGTAGGAAAAGTTCCCCAGTTAGATGTTAGAATATTTGTAATATCTGAAAAACAAAATTGTTAATTTATTCTTAAAAATCATTTATTTCCTACAGCAAGAAATGTTTTTTACAGTGAGAAGCAACAGCTTGTTTTATAAGGTGAGAGCACAAAAATGAAACACTAAAGACAATCTTCAACGTGAAATAAAGAAACAAAATGTTACCATGGCAACTATTTCTATTTCTATTTCTATTACATTCACATTCTTGTATTCATCTTTGAGATGTGTGTCGCCTTTGAATTATGGCTTGCTTAGTTGGAGGACATTTAATATTCAACAGTATTATTGATCTGCCTGCATTCACACCTGAACTGAGCTGGACGATGACATCAAGGTTTGCTCCAAAATATATATATATATATATATATATATATATATATATATATATATATATATAAATTAACTAAATTAACAACTTTTTAAAAATTCAATCATCACTGAACTTACTTAAACTGAACTATGACGCTATTTTGATCTAGAAACAAACTTTGTTTTAAGTGACTTGACTTGAGAATAGTAAAACATTGGCCACAGATCTGTATCTCAACTCCTGTGGCTATGTGATTACACATTGACATTAGGCAAGAGTGAGATGTCTAAGACGCTGTATGATGTCAGAATGGTGTGGATAAAAGGTCAATCCGTCCACCTCCAGTCCCAGGTTTGCCGTTTTACCACTGCGGACGCCATATTTCACCAAAATGTGGAGCATGTCTTCCTCCTGTTTTCAAATAGAAGAACCACGTCAAGGCATGTCTTCAGTAATGCATTCAGTGGTAATGGTCTTTTATTTTAAGCTACATGTGGGAGTGGGAATTTTAAAACCGGAACAGTATTATTAAAATGTCAACCCCTAGCAGCCACTAAGGAGAAACAACATGATAGACAGAAAATATTCAGGCTAACAGGAAGGAATGTGAACACAGGGTTAACGGGCTGGATCCAGCAGTTGTGGCCGTGGTAATTATACAGTATACTGGCAGAGCTTCTGAAGTGGTCTGCAGTTCACCACAAATGTAAAAATGGCCAGTGTTGACAGGAAGCAGCACTGCGACGTGCCTGCAAGTTTTATACCAGTGGATTTCCATTGAAAACAAAATGGGATACAAAAATGTACAGTATGAGGTGATATAATGAGGTGAGACCTGCATAAACCCTTGCAGTGCAGACACTCGCTGCAACAAAACACTTTTTTGAGATGAACAGATGTTTTAACTCTTTCCCGCCATTGACAATTTTTTGTAATTTATGAGAGAACGCTTCCCACTATTGACGGAATGTTCCGTTTTCATTCTTATACGGTAGGGGGCGCTATCACATATTTAAAAACAGAGGTTCTGTTCTTTCTTTTAATATAATGTGGCATGTTCAGATATTCATATTCAAAATATTCTGGACCAGAATAGTCGCCCTGCTGCGAGGGCTCTGCAACCAGAACCAAACAATGTGGGGCTCGCTAAACTAGTCGCATCCAAAGCAGTATCTAGAGCCCTTGCATTCTAGAGCTACGCTAAACATGTGCCTGGCAGTGCAAGTGACGATAACAGGAGAATATGTCATGACTCAGTGTTTGTTGACTGATTCTGACTTACCGTCTTTTTTCTCTCTCATGCTCCATTTACGAGTCCGTCAAACAACTGTGGTAAGCCAATGCTAAATGCTAACGTGTTGTGCTAGCAATTAGAGATTTAGATTAAAAAAGCGATGTCAGATTAATGTGATAGGCAATATTAGATATATGGTGATGAGTAAGTTATATTTAGTGATGTAAACAACAAGGAATGATAGAGATTCAAAACAAAGCTATACGGAGCTACAAATAGAAAGCACTAATATAAAAATGCTGGTGGTGGCTGGCAACTTTAAAAAATAAAACGCTGGCGGGGAAAGAGTTAATGTTGGACTGAACTGAGCCATTATCATTAGAAAACAGTGTTACCTTGGCTATGGTGGGCAGGCAGCCAGACCACAGGCTTTGTTGATCAGGTGTGGGTGACGAACCCAAACCTCTCTGGAGGTACCGCCAGTGCACTGGACAACGATTCAGAACATACAGCGCACAGGCGACAGCATAGCCACCCCAGTTAGACACTCCTGAACACATGAAGTGGAAGTTAGTTATGCAAGGAATATTTTGTTCATGGTACTCCTTCACAGATAACAACATTTAATATTAAAATGAAATGCATTCAATTAAATATTTTTGCGTTTTTCAATATTAATTTTGTCTGGAAATATTCTGGGTTAAAAACTGTAGAAGATCTGTCGACTATACTGTATACTGTATGTGAATTGCTGTAATCTCAACCTCAATTTGTAAACAAAAAACAAGTCTTGAAAGTTTTTTGTTAATCAAGATTATGGCACAAAAGCGGTCAACACAGCTTAATTTATAATGTTAATTTATACGTTTAAAAAAAAAAAGTAATTTACACATTGTTTTATAGAACTTAAACTACTATCCAACTGAAATTAGATTTTGAGATTATTCTTAAAGGGGTGGTTGATTATGATTTCACTTTTCTAACTTTGGTTAGTGTGTAATGGCGCTTTTCCACTGCACAGTACCAGCTCGCCTTGGCTCGCCTCGCCTCGACTCGACTCGCCTTTGTTTGGTTTTCCACTGTGTAAAAGTTGTACCGGTACCTGCTTCCAGGTACTTTTTTTCGTATCACCTCCGGCGAGGTTCTAAGCGAGCCGAGGCGAGCTGAGGCGATACTAAAACGTGACGTGACACACGGGAGACTGCTGATTGGTCAGCGAGAATCGTCACTATTCACTGCGCCATCATTGCACGCGCCAGACGGAGTATCCTGAATAACCCCGGCATTTTTAAATAGTTTTGCCAGAGATTGCGTGATATACCCATTACTAATATTATGTAAAACAGCATACACTCGATTTCCTCCATTGTCCTGTGTGTGTGGGTAGCGGGTGTGTGTCGCGTCGCTATGACGAGCACCAGGTACTATTGTGGAAGTACTATATGCAATGGAAAACGGAGCGAAACGCGAGCCGAACCGGATGGATGGATATTGTTGCTGTTTGAGCATAAACAACATCTGCAAAGTTACGACGCTCAAAGTTAAAGGGAGATATTTTCTTTTTAAAAAAGCTATTTCTTTTAGACTACACCAAACGGCTGGTAGTGACATCACAAAACCTAAAATTTACATTAACCCCGCCCCCGGAACACGATTTATAGATTATCAAGACAGAATATGCTAATCAATGACGAGAAGATAACTATAAACCTGCATAAATTCATCAACTAACCATTCAGAAATGTTGTCTACATGTCACTCGAGTCTCTCCATCTTTGACTTTTATGTTCAAAAAGGACATCAAATATTTGTTTATCCTTTTATGTTCAAAGGACTTTGAAAATTAAAAAAAACTTATCCTTTTATGTTCAGTGCCTGTGTGAGGTAATTGGAGCTGCTAAGAATGAGCTGTTGTAGACAAGATGGGAGCAGCAGCTCATTTGCATTTAAAGGGACAGACACAAAAAGTGACAATTTTAACATGCTGTATAAAAATATATGTGGGGTATTTTGAGCGAAAACTTCACACACACACTCTGGGGACATCACAGACTTATTTTACATCTTGTGAAAAGGGCATTATGCCACCCCTTTAATATGTTCCATTCTTTTTCCATTTGTAAACGTGCCTAAATGTCAACAAAATCTTGGAAATCAACATTTTTAAGTCAGAAACTAGGAACCACTGATAATGATAATGTCAAAGAACATCAACACCTTAGTTGCACTTCGTATATTATCGGAAACTGTCATTCTTCCTTTAGCCCCATAATGAGGAACAAGGGGGTTTATTGTGAAACTTTGCGTCTGACCATGTAGGTTGAGTAATCGCATGCAACGTCCTCACTTTATTTCCAGCCAGCAGAAAGGTAAGTGGTGCTCACTGTAGAGCTCCACCTCTCTGGATGTCATGTGTTGAGTTTGACAGTCCAGCTCCACCTCTGTGGATCTAATGGTTGGAGGGATAGAGTTATGGGTAGGGTGAGGTTGTGGTTGGACCTTTTAGCTCCACCCATTACACGTAGTAGTGGGAAGATCGGATCATTTTACTGACTCGGATCTTTGAATCTCGTACATCAAAATGAACCAACATTTGATGTGTTTGGGGAATTTGGGTAACATGTAAGATTTTAAATACATTCTGCTGAAATGAACGAAATGACTCGTTTAAAAAATATTAAATCGCATATAGAATAAGGAAAAAATTGCAATGCGAGGAAAAGGCCAAATTCAGGATATGCAGTCTGTTAGTTTACCTCACCTCCCGAAGCTGTTCGTTCATCCCGTGACATCCTCATAAACGGATCTATGTAGTCTGTAGCGTTACCGAATACAGAATTGACTAGTTCACGTTTTGAGTCTATCGACTTGAGGTTCGAGTCATTCGTTCATCACGTGACAGCCCCATATGCAGTCGGTACCGGATACAGAATTGATTAGTTCATCTTTTGAGTCTTTGGGTTCGAGTCCTTCGTTCATCACGAGACGAAAGACTCAGAAGAATCAGACCCGAAGACTCGAGAGGTGAACTAATCATTTCTCTTTCCGGTACAGACTGCATAGCCTCTATGGGACTGACAGGAAGAACTTAAGACTCGGACGGACCCGAACCCGAAGACTCGAGAGATCATTTCTGTTTCCAGTACAGAACCCATAGGATGTTGCACATGCACGGTCAACACAAAATGAACGAATCACTCTCTGAGACAACTCGGTAGTCCCGAGTAATGTTAAAGATTCGTTCAAAGTGAACGAATCGTTCATGACCCATCACTACACCCAAGTTACATCCAGAGCGGAGGAAGCTGGACTTCACGCTCCACCCATGGCTCTCCAGGAAGGATGTACACTCATTGCGTGGTCTCTGTGTGAGGTGTGCTTACCTGCTGTGATGGCAAAATCAGCAGCCACGTCACATGCTATCAGGTTCCCATTAGGCATGTATGCTTTAACTGCTGCTTTGACTTTACCCATACCAAGCTCATTACCACCATCTCCGATCCCTACACACACACACACACACACAATTAATCCTGTTAGGTAACAGATCTCATCACAACGCTCCCTAGTGCCAATCGTTAATTGGGAACTAAGTTGGTGATTCAAGCATTGTGATCGTTAAAAAAGAGATTAGGATGTTCACTACGTCACACCAAGCAACATTTGACAGTGCAAGTTAATCACGGATGTTTGTTGCTTAGGCGCTCTGGCTTTGTTACCAGTGGTAGTGATTCCCGCAATAGTGCTGGCAGTGGTGAAGAGATCGTCTATCGAGTCGACCAAATGCCTGATGTTCACCCCCCTCATGTTGTAGTAGTTCCCGTCTGCAGCCCGGCCGCTGCGCTCTATTGCCACCAAGTGGTCGAACCTTTGCAGTAGATATAGAAACAATTATGAGTTGAACTACATGGTAAACAAGATGTGGGCTATGTTTGGGAATAGTGTACTGGTTTTACCATTTCTACTGTTTAGTATACTGTGGCGTTAAGACCTAACCTTTCTTTTTTTTTAAATGTGTAACGAATGAACGGAATAATACCAAGTGTCTGAGTTTTAACATCTCTTTCTTGAGTCATTATTTGACCAGAATGGCAAGAGTTGGATTAAAGGAATATTCTGGATTCAGTAATCAAGCTCAATCGACAGCATTTGTGGCATAAAGTTGATTTCTGCAAAAAAATATTTTCACTTATCCTTCATTTTCTTTAAATAAAAGCAAAAATCTGGATTACAGTGAAAAAATTGGAAGTGAATGGGGCCAATTCAGAATAATTCCAATAGTATAGCCAGAAGATGTAAAAAATATGTGTGGTAAATGGATTTTAGCGTCACTTAACTCTTAAGCTTCTTATGGTACCAGTAAAGGTATATCCAATATCACAACTTTGTTTTCACATACGTTTTACCAAAATAATTAATGTGATTTTATAAAATCATCAGCTTCACACATTACTCTATTTAAACCCTCCAAAAAAATGGTTCCATTCACTTCCATTATAAGTTTTTCATAGAAAAAGCAAGACAAAATAATTTGTGGTAATCAATACTATGCCATAAATGCTGTTGATGCTTAATGCATTATTAAAATAATTTTCCAGACTCAGTACATCTCAAGTAATGGATAATGCACAGTAATGTTCATAAAATAAACCCCAACATGGGTTCTAGTATCACCCTGAAGCGGGTTATTTTATGATAATGATTGGCTAAAAGTATATTATCCCTCTTATTACATGGGTAATCACCAAATAACTACATAAACGGACATAATGACATATTCATTTGAGTTGAGACGGAAGTGTGATACGAGAGACATGAAGCTACCACAGTTATATACTATAAGAAATCGGTTATCGGGGAGAACAGTGAATTATACAATTTAATTATGTACTATACTACTGTTTATAATATTCATTGTTGCATATTGTGCTCAGTTTAACATAACATTTTTTAAATACACTAGTAGGCAGAATACTGTATAAATATACTTGACGTCATTTTCAGGCATATTCTATCACATTTGATCTTAATAAAGTCCAAGAAAAAGCAGTGGATGGAAAATTAGACTGAACCAGCATTACACCTGGGCTTTGTGGGATCTCCATCATGGCACAGGAAGTGAAGTGCTGAGTCAGGGCCTTTACTCTGGAAACTTATTA
This sequence comes from Phoxinus phoxinus, assembly GCF_949152265.1. Classification (NCBI taxonomy): domain Eukaryota; kingdom Metazoa; phylum Chordata; class Actinopteri; order Cypriniformes; family Leuciscidae; genus Phoxinus; species Phoxinus phoxinus. The sequence continues at coordinate 28,935,338 of NC_136888.1, forward strand.
CGGGAACTGGAGTCTTTATCACACCTGTTAGTGAATAACACACACACACACAGAAATCTTGGTACATTACAATAACACCCTGTTCTAACGTCATGTTTTCTGTCCGCACTGAAAGTGAAATGCTATGCAAAGCAACAACAATCACAGCCAAACATATTTTATATGTTTTCTTTGTAAATAAAATAGTTTTCTTTTTATGTCTTTTTTATGTTCTTTTTATTTATTTGAATATATTTTAAAATACAATTTATTCCTGTGATGACAAAGCTAAATTTTCAGCATCATTACTCCAGTCTTCAGGGTTACATGATACTTCAGAAATCATTCTAATATGCTGATTTGATACTCAAGAAACATTTCTTATTATTCTCAATGTTGCTGCTTAATATTTGTGTGAAAACCTTGATTTTTCCCTCAAGTTTTTCTGATTAATAGAATTTAAGGATTTTCCCCCCACTCAATTTTGTACATTTGTTGAATAAAAGTATTAATTTCTTTCAAAAAATAAAATCCATAAAAACGTACTGACCCCACACTTTTAAATGGTAGTGTATGTATGTGTATATGAGCTTGACTAATGCGTTTCACCAGCATTTTCATTAGCATATCAGCTCAAATCACGATACTATGGCTCTATATTTCCTGTTTAAAGCTGTTGTAAGTGATTCCAGTTATTCAGGGGCACTGACCTTCAACATTTTAACCAACCACACACCCTCCACCCCCAAAACATGTCTGCAAAAGGAGTCACAGACAAAACGTTTCTGACTAGCTCGTTTTGTGATTGGCTTAAAAAAAGTACAGACAGACTTTTCACATGGAAACCTTGAAATATCAGGGAATTTAAAATAGTGAAATTTCAAGAAATGTCATGGAAAATAATGGAAATTCAATGTTCGGTGAGTGTGGGAACTTTTGGGAAATTATTAATAAATGCAGAGCTTAGGGCAGTCACAGAAACAGGTGTAATTTCTCATGACATTATTTTAGTGATATCTGTTACTTTAATGCGAGCAACACATTGCAACAATTTTATTTAAAAAAAATATTTTATAAAAATAAAAAAATGAAGCTAGTTATGTTGCTTTATCACGTCTGACTAGCAAACCAGAGAATATCTAAAAACTAAAAACTAAATCAGCAACGATGAAGACCAAATGCGGCACCTTTCTTCACAGCATCCTGCATGATGTGCTGGTTCATCTCCAAAGCCCGCTCATCCGTCACGATGACCACCTCTTTGCGGAGTGCCTGAAACATTGCTGCCATGGCGATGGCCCCGGGCGGCCCATCAGTCTCTTCAGGGGGGGTGTGCATGTAGTGTGTGGGGAAGCCAGTAGTGATGAGAACAGAGGAGGAATGGGACAGAGAGAGACAGGCCTTCAGGAGCTCGTCCTGCAGGAACAGGGCCCGAATACCCCTCGCACCTGCACACAAACCACAGACTTACACTGCATGCATCTTAAAAATGATCAAACAGAAGTAGGGACAGATCACAGACTACAGAAAAACATTGGGCAACACTTATACTGTATACAGTAATAAAGTACTTTCAAATAATTTGCAAACTATTAGATGATAGTTCATTCATTGTAGTCTATACATTGTTAATATATTAATAGGCTAACATACAAATAGTGAGTTCTTCATTTTAACCAATTTATTATTGTTTAATTAGCTCATATGTAAAGCGTTAGATAATGTCTTTTATGCTTTGTTAACTTATTAACTGTAAATAGTCCTCACTTTAGATTAGGTCACATATGTCATTAAGTGCTTTAAACCAACTTTCATTGTCAGCTATTAAGTTTACATGAATTGACCATAAGCTTTACAGTGACCCTAAAAAGTATTTGTACACTTAGGCCACCCTTAATGTTTCACTCAATTTTTTAGACTTACACTGATACCTAGTGGTGTGTATGTAGCATCACGCAAAGGCAAATATTTGTTAGCAATGCCACTGTATAAATGCACTTTTCTGGATACATGTTTCCATGACATTAACTGAGACTAAAATAATTTTTGATTTGTTCTTAATTTATTCATTTTTTTTAGGTAAGTATCACATTCATAACTGCTGATGGTCAAAAAAGGCACCAAACTGAACAGACTGTATGTTTATTATTCATGTAAAGACTGCTGTTAAAGTCTTAAACTTTTATCCATCGTAGAGACTTTTGCACTTAGTGAAGTTTGTTAGTCTTTCATAACTCCAGGTGTACACTTCAAGTTTAAGTGCAAATATCACAGTCAGCCATAAACCATGTCTGCCCTCATAAGACGACCAACTCTAATAAAATGAAATGGTATATATTTTATACAGACTACTAATATAATATGACTGGAATCTTTATCTTATCCGAGTGAGCATGAATTAACTTTTTTTTTTCTTCTTTAAATAAATGACTGACATTTTGTCATACAGTATAAAAGACATTTGTTCTTTGTAAGTGCATCTTTCTTAAGCATTCACATGCTTTTTTGGGGTCAAAACGGTTTCTTCATACCTGGGTCTTCGACAACGAGCTCCTCAATTGCTTGAATCTGTTGTACAGCTCTTTTGCTAGCCATACTGTAAAGCTGAGGATTCTGGGAAATGCAGATTGTCAAAGGGCATTGTGCTGGCTCAAGTGTGAGGGGTGAAACCGTTTCTGCCTTTTGATCAGTGATGAACATGCAGCCAGGAGAGTGTGTGAAGGCTAGAGCGGGCTCTGCAACATTAAAAAACAAATGGTCAACATACAGTTCTCTTTCGACACTGCATAAATCTGTGTATACAAAAAAAAAAAAAAAAAAAAAAAAATGACACTACTGTATGTAAATCTACAGCAAAGTTCCTCAATGATTTCAAAATATGGCACACTTCACCGTTAAGTCCATCTTTATTGTAATATTGAGGAGTTTCTTGAGTTCTTACTGCAGCTCTGTACAGCCTCAACACCAGTGACCCCACAGGCCCAGAACACAGGCACATCACCAGAACACACTTCCACTAGGTCCCCATAGTCTGGCCGTGACAAGTCATGGATGCCCAGCAGCTCTGGAAGAGAGAATCAAGGGAATTTACGAGATGTTGAACACTTTCCCTGCCAGTGACTGAATTTTCCATTTCCTTTTTTTTTTTTTTTTTTACAATCCATGTTTTGACGTATGCGGTAGATACGCATCTTCTGAAATATTACAGAATCTAAATAAAACAATACATTTGATGAAAAACAACTGAAAAAAAGCTCATTAAATTATTACAATAAAAACTGAAGATGGATATTGATAATAAGTAATATTAATAAATAATATAATGGTATATAAATAATACTAAAATAACACTGATCAAACCAGGTGCAAACTGTTTTAAAGAAATAAAGCACAAACACATTTTTCAAATAAACCATTTTAACAAAAATAAGCTACTGTGTGTGTATACTGTATATATATATATATATATATATATACACTGAAAATAAAGACCAAAAAATTACTTACACCTTTTGGGTTGTCAAATGTTGCAGCATTGACAATGTTCATAGGTAATGTAGTTAAACTGTGCTTAATAGGTCACTTGCGTGAACTTGAACACTGCCTAGGAAAGCATCATTCGTTTGCACATGCACCTTGCATCAATATTTTGTGTAACTTTGCCTAACTTGTCCAATTGTGTTGGTCCATTGTAAATTATTATAGAGAAACTTTAATTATTTTGAAACAAGCACATACTAGGGTGTCCAATATGGACAGGGCCTCCATGTGCCAGTGGGGTCGCGTGTGTGCATTGAACCGCAGCATCCAGTTTGTCCTCTGGTACAGGTCTCATGCTCACCACCATCGGACAATCAAACTGACCTGCTCTAATACAAGGTACTGATGTCTGAAAAAACAAGAATAAGCACTTAGAGGATTTCCTTTTGCTCATTTTTACAATTTCAAAGATGGGATAAAAGCAGACTCAAGCTAATTTAAGTAATACGCTGTCCTGCACATGGACTGGGGCGTCTACTGACCTTGTACATGCTGACATTTTTACCCTGTTCCACATTTCTCACTGGAACCCCAGCGGCCGTCAAGGCTGCTTCGAAGCCAAAACTACAGCCGAGGTAGAATGTGACCATGTCCGCAAGCTGAGGAGTGTAGGACGATAAACTAGCCATCTTCTTCATTAGCTTGCCATTCTCAAACACACAGTACTCTGGACAGTCCTCCCTGATCAAAAGACAGAACAAGCAAGTCTCTTCATTTATCTATCGCACTTTAACCATCCATCATGTCATTTACAGCAGGAAAGAGTTTGAATTAAACGCATTATGTGAAACATATACTGTATGGTCGGTTTCTAGGCTTAAGCCTAGTTCCAGACTAAACTGCATGTTTGAGCTGTCTTCACTGAAAACAACTTGCACTGATAAAGCTTAAAATATGTCACATCCATTGTTTTGTCTCAAGATGCACATCAGTAATGTTTTTACCTAAGGCATGTTTATAAAAGCTACTTATTAGTCAATTTAACTAAAACCTAATCCTGGCTTAATCGAAGCCCTGTCTGTGAAACCGGGCCATAGTGAGGGATTATGGGTTGAGCATACTAAAGGTCCCAGCCTGTTTTTCTTATTCCTAGTCCATCTCTTGGTGTAATTATTAAATGACAAAATTATACTAGAACATTTCATTGTGAAAAACAATTAATCTTTTACACCCATTAATGACTAAATCTGTTCAAGGGGCCATATTACTCCCTTTTATAGTCTTGATTTTGTTTTTGGGGTCTACTAGAATAGGTTATGCTTAAACGTTCAGATTTTCCATGACTGCTGCACTTCTCTTCCCAGTCTGTCAGTAACGCTCTTGGCTGCGTTTCCCAAAAGCATCATGTTGATCATTGAGACTACCGCCACAAACGTTCTCTACGCTCAACTTAACTCATGATGCTTTTGGGAAACGCAGTTCTGTTTAGTTGAAGTTCCTGTCTCTATGAAGCCCCTCCTTCCGAAAAGTCAAATGTGCTGTGATTGGTCAGCTGGGCCTGTGTGCTGTGATTGGTCAACTGCTTTGAGTGTGATTCAGAAATGTTATGCCCCTGGCCAGAACCACGAGTTTCAACTAACTACTAATGCAACTCAACAGGCCAGGGTTGCTGCACACTTTTAAAGCTTTTTAAGACCTATTTAAGACCGGAAGAAATCAAGTTTTGTTTATAAGATATTTACTGAGTGTTTTTGTGCTGGTGCCATGGCTGGTTTAGGCCTGTTGTTGACAGAGCTGACTCCCGAAGATATTCATATTCTATACGGTGGTCAGTTCACAGCAGTGACAAATATATTTTTTTTTATTAAGGGGCAATATTTGCCACCTTAAATTGATTTCCAGGGGCATTTTCACTTATATATTGGCATTTTTAGATGTATGCATCACCTTTTATGTCAACTTTTAACATACAAATTAAAGTCTATTAGAATAATAACAGTACCACTGTTACCAGTCAAATAAATCATTCAATCAAAATCCATCGTTGCAGTGCAGAGGTGACACAGAAGCGTCATCAGAACTGGCATTAATATATTTACTCTCCATTTACAATTGCATAAATAAAGCTATGAGATTGTTTTTTTTATTCATTCAATATTTAAATATGAAATGATTTCTAATTAAAGGGTACCTTAAATATGAAACTAAAACCACCAGTAGGTGACGGCAAGTCATTAAATTAGTTGAGGGAGTCATTCATTCAACCGTTTTGTAGAATCCGTAGGATCCGAATTGAATTTGTAGTATCCGCGGGAACCCTGTAGGCCCCGCCCCTTTATTTTGCATATGCATATTGTGGAATAGCCTTCCGGATAATGTTACGTAATGTAACGCAGCTCTCCCACTTTAAATCTAGATTAAAGACACATCACTTTAGCCAAGGTTCACATAATGAACCTCATAAGCTTGTACTCCAGTTATATCAAATGAAATGCACACGATTATATTTTGCTTTAAACGCTAATTATTATTTCCCATTTGCTTTTTGGTCTCTACCCCGGGACACCCATTAGGGAAGCTCTAGTTTGTATCCAGAGTCTTATGAAGATTTCAAATGACCCAACCACTGCGAGGACTTCAGATGATGTAATCTCTGAATCAACATGCACCACTGCCAACATTTATATTGTAATCATTCTGAACACAACTTGCAATAATTGCTTTAAAGAGATAATAGTCTAAATGAATACATGATGTTAGCAAACTGGATGATTTGTATCATCTTAGAGCTGTAATTTTATGACAGACATTAGTCATTACTTTGACAGTCACCTCTGAAAACAGATTACTCTACATTGTAATTTTGTGAAAAGCACAATAATTCAATGCAATTTACATTTATTTGTGAGTATGTTCCAGCAAGAAAACTCAAAACTACTACAATCAAGGCGTTTCAGGGAGTTTAGAAACTTCTTACTGATATAGACAACAAGCTGGCAACACTTTTCCCTTGGCTTCTAATCTATTTCTATTTACGAAAAAATACATATACTGTGTTATACTAAACTGGAAAGCGTCACAACAGTTGCATATTGTTGTCCTATTGTTTGTTTAACTGCTTCTATTGCTCTCCTCATTAGTAAGTCGCTTGGATAAAAGCGTCTGCTTAATGTAAAGTAAATAGATATTAACTCCCTTCAGTCACTGTTGAAGGGGTGGTCAAAATCCCTTGTCTCTTCAGTCAGTTATATATATACATTTTCATTCCATATCCTTTTGAATGCTTACATTACTTTTATACAAATCAATAATCAAATATATATATATGCATTATCACATAATCATTTCTATATTCTTTTGTGCTTGTGAAATTATATATTTTCTCTAGAGAGCAATGCCATTTCTCTGCCTTTCTTCCTGAGGAGCTATGTTTTGGCTAACTGATAATACGAAGCTCAAGCACTCTTCGGCCTTGGCGATGTTATTTGGTGGTGTTCTGTGTGTGTGTGTTTGACTTTCTACGTAGGTATTAGGGACACAACGCTCAGCCTCATCGGCGCTCTCTTCTAACCTGCGAGGTCAAAACTGACCTACATCTGAGGATTGGCGACAGCTATCCTGACTAATGGCGATAGGCACCTTTTATCTGCTCACATGTGTGAAATTGTTTATGGTCTTATATTCTCTTAGCCAATCAGATGTATGATGATGCGATGCTTGCCCTTGCAAAATGGTATAATTGGTGTATTATTTTGTGTAAGGTAGAGTTGGCTTGCGACCTCCTCGTGAGACTTTGACGCTCGCTCTACCAATGAAACTGCAAACTATTCTTCAGTAAATTTTTATCTTTTTGATTGACTCCTGGTCATCTTTTCTACATATCTGGTCTCGGGTCTTATAACTGTTCACCCCTCTGAGAAATGCTGTTGAAAGTGGTTCAGACCAAGCACTACAACACACTTGTAGCCAATCAGCAGTAGGGGGCGTGTCCACTCATGATGGGGGAGGAGAGAGAGTGAGAAAGAGATGGCTGAGAGACATTACAAAAAAGAAAAAGTTAGAGGAATATCACTGGAAAAAGTTGTGTTAAGATCAGACAGCTTTAATATTAAAGCGCTGGAGAGATCTGAGAACGGACGCAGAGGTTGTTTCTGCTCCATACATTGGTTTTGAGTGTCATTGTCTGGAGCTGGTGTGCTGCTGCTGGCGACTAACAACCAACTCTTGCTTTTATATACTCTCGTGTACTGGATGTTCATTTTTTTGTTCATAATCTTGGCTTTATTTTCCACAAAACTTTATTTTGCTTCACTTCTGCTGTGATAGAGAGATGTCCACTCTGGCAGGGTGAGTTAGTTGGGGTTGATTTCAAATATTAACAGTGCTAAACAATGATTCTCCGAAATTGTTAACTGCAACTTTAAGAAACAGTCCAATAGGTGGTGGAAAAATAAAGTAAGAATGAAATGAAATTTGAAAGTGTTGGTCAGGGGTTTTCGGTCTGTGATCTCTCTGTTGTGCAGATACAGTACCTGATGTCAGATCCTGTGGCGAGGGAGCAGCTCCATTCTCCACATTTGCTCCTGTACAGCAGAGGGAGCGGGCCGCTGTTAGCCCGACAAAACGCCTCAAAGTCATCAGCAAGATCCTTGTGCAAGATCACCACGTTAGCCTGTTGATATCCTGTCAGTAAACATCATTTCCTCTGTGAGATTCTGCAATTGTCTCCATGCTTGCAGACTTTGCAAAAAAAAGTAGTAATATTTCATTTTACAGATTATGAATGTACAATTTGGTATGCAATAATAAAAAGGATCTGAGTCCTCTAAAAATCATAAAAGATCCTTCTGGAACAATGAACTGAAGTTTCAGATTTTAATTTATATACTATACAGTACAATTATATTGAATTCTTGGTACTCATATTATATTAATTTAGAATCGGTTCAAAACTACATTAGAAACAGAATTACATTAGCATTCCTTAAGGAGTAAATCATCCAGCTTAGGTGTCAAAGTCTAAGTGAACACTCGTGAGTGAAGTTCAACAGTGTCATAAAAGCAAAACAGTAGTTAAGTTATTTGTAAAGCTTTGCACTATATGCAGAACATTATTCAAATGTATCAATCTCTACTCTTTTCTTTAGAGAAAATGAACACAATGTACTTTGTCAATGCATTTAAATGACATGTGCATAATAGGAGTTAAATGAATCCCCCAGTATAAAGCACACTCGTTTGTCAAGCAGAAATGTGCTTTGCTAACACAATGATAAAATCATCATAAAATCAAGAATTTAGGTACCATTAAGGTAACATGGCATCTAACCATGATTTTCTTTACCCTTCCATACCTGCTGCTATACCAGATGTGTTGCTAATATCCCGACTCTGCTGGCGAATAACAGTCCGCAGAGCACGCGGAGACTCTGACTTCCACATGCTAATTCAAGACACTTTCCTCAGCCAGACACTATAAAGCCAGCTAGTTAATGATTTTAAGCTGTTGTAAAGATTAATGCAGGATGGTGCACAGTAACTAACACCAAACCGTTTGTAAATCATACCTGGCCTCATGTTTGCTGCTCGGGTGCTGTATTTCAGTCTGACAGCACGACGGAGAAAAGTTCTCATACCCGCACATTTTTTCAACAGCACTGCAGGAAACATGGTCACACGTTACTGGTCTGCAAATGATGATGTCCTGGAAATATCAGAGGAAACTTACTTTCTTTATATAGTGCTAAATACAACCGAGGTTGTCGTAAATGCTTTACATGAAAATAAAAAGAATAAAAGATGAAACATACATGCATATTAACAAATCTCACACCACATTGAGATGACCCGTTATAAGCGGTCAATAAAAAAATGCGCCTTGAGCAAGTTCCTGAATACTGATAAAGATTTAGCAAGACTAAAAACTGATTTCAAGGCCAGAAAATGTGCGTGCGTGTAATGGAATATTTAGGGTCGTATTTAACCCTTAAATAAAAGAATGTTTCTTTAGCTACCCAGATCTATAACCAACATGGATGGATCTCTACTTATACGAGACGATATTTATATACGAGAATATAAAACTCTCCTGATTGTAGAGTAACAATTACAGAAGAATAAATGAAAGCATATTTTGTTACCTTTTTGAGCTTGGAAGGGTTCAGTTTGAGCAGATGTTTTATACCATCATCACCTCCTCGCCAGAGCTTATTTCCCAGAACAATCAGCATCTGTCTCATATTCGCCATATCAAACATATACTCAAAGCTTCTTCACCAGATCCACTATCAAGTGACAGTGACACTAATATTTGACTGCGCTCTGCAGGAAATCACAGAGCCATTTCAAGTTTTGCTGATGATTCTTCCTATTCTCTTGTTTTCTGCCTGCGGTAACTATGAGTGAAACGTCACTTCATCACTGTGTATCAGACATTATCAGTACATGTATCAGACCTTGTGGAATTAAGGTGAATTGCACTTATTCAGTCATCAAAAATTCAATTATTGTTGTGCAGAAAAAAAAATATATACTGACAGGTTACACACCTCGGGTTATTAGCGACCCAATACCATTTTTTTTACAAAATGTACATGTTTATAATGAATTGATTGAGAAACACTAAGATGCTAAGATTAGACTGTCTAACTTTAAAAAATGAATTAGGAGGAGGGTAGTGAATGACGAGGTATGCTTTAAGGGTTAAATAGTTTACATGCATCATGTATGTATCAAGTGGAAAGCGTGAGACGTCATAACTTATCTCTCTTTACTCATCTTCTGCATATGTAGAGTTCATAAACAGTCTGTCTCATGTCTGATTCAATTTGACGTTTTTAACTGATATAAGCGAAGACACTAATTAGGCTAAGTAGACAACTTTAACTCTTCAAACATTTATTTTAATATTTCCCATTCCAACATGTATTTTCCACTGGCCCTAAGTGTTAGATTTGACTGGTATAGGCCTCTGGCTATAATTTTATTTTGTTCATTGATGAAATATGGCTAATATGCTGGTAAATCTGTATATTCTAATGAAGTTTAACAATGAAATGTAATATATAATGAAATATAAACAGTACCTCTTGTTAAAAGCGCTAGCCTATAAATGAAGGTGACTTGACTTAAAATTAATACAAATAAAAAACTACTACAATGCTGTACTTTAGTTTTGAGCATAGGCCTACTGTAAAATACTGTAGTTAGTTTAACAGTACTTTTACAGTGGTATAATACAGTGGTATGGCTATTTGTTGCCAGTAAGTTACTGTTGATTTTACGGGATGTTTTTTGTACAGTGTAGCAGTGGAATATTAGGCTGTTTATTTCACCCTCACAAGGCGAGATCCTATTAAATACAGCTTGCACAGAATTTACACACATCTGGCTTACTTGAACATACACTACGCAAAAAATAATGGCACGCTTGTTCATTTGCATTGAAGCAATAGCAAAGATTAAAGATTATTTGTACTATATTAATCTGTCCACCTAAAATACTTTTTGGATTAAAGGGATGAGGATGAAAGAGGGAGGAGATGGCTGGATGACAGGATTTTGTTTAAGAAATTAATGTATGAAATCCAAATTTTATTGTAAGCTGTGACATTAGCCTAAATCTGGTTTATTTATGGCTAGTAGAAGTTCTGAATGGCTGGTAACTTAATTTAGCAGCCAAATTGGCTGGTGAGAGAAAAACCCTGGATATATTGGTTTTAAATATCATGCAATGGCAAATGAGCCCACCGGTGCCAGTGACAGTTAACAGGTTAAAGCTAATTTTAGACGTTTCTACTGACTCTCTTGTTTGATCTCGTTCATTAAAATGAACAAATCTTTTTTCGAGTCATTTCTTAAAGCCCCTTAAAATGTTATACTTATAACAGCCAAATTCCCCGAACAAATCCACCTACGCAATCTTGATCATATTCTGAATTAAGAAATCATAATGCAGTCAAAAATTATTTACAAGGAACATAAATAATTAGTTTACCTTCCGAGTCTTTCGGTCATTTGTCACGTGACAGACGCAATGAACGGATCGTTTATGAACGACTCCTCACTAGTCATCACATCAGCGCTGTTACTACACTACACATCGACGCCACATGTTACTCACGTCGTTCGCAATGTAAAACGATAATAAAAAAGTGTATATCTGCAGTGGAACGGAAATATACGCCGTCTAGAAGCGCACTGACACCGTGTCTGGGACAACCAAACAAAATTTTCACCAACAAAAAACAAAAAATTAGATATTTTCGATGCTATGTCGGATTTGGCAACCTAGCGAGGTTACCATAAGCATTTACAAAACTCACCCATCGCTGTGGATCAGAAGCGAATGCAGAAGGTTAACAGCGATTCTGTTAGAGAAGAAAACAAAATGGCCAGAACGGCACTACTGGTTTTGTACACAAGAGGGGGCTAAACAATCATTCAATGGCCAAATACAAGACGGACACCAAAAAACATTTATAAACTGTATAATTTAATTGTTTTCTCCATACAATACTCGTATGTTTCTTATAGTTATTCATATTCTTTTTAGATTATTGCTTTACATTAAAATGCATTGGTTGGATACATCCATTGCTTGCAAGACAATACATTCAAGTTACACACCAACGTCTTATGTTGAAAATCATTACATCTGTACCTTACAGGTTTCTTATCTGCCGTTCCACTCACAGTGCAGCAGGTCACTTGTGAAGCAGTGGCGCATGTATCTGTGCATGTGTCTTTAATAAATCAAAAGACTGCATGAGAAAGTCTCACACTCGTGTGCATATTAATGCCGGACAGAGTCATTTGAAGCATTTTCCTTGAAGTTTCTGTCCTCTGAAGACACATACAACGGAGAGTGCATATAAGACTACTCATGTGAGAGTGCTATACAACTGGCAACAAAGACATCCCATCTGAAGTGACCCGATGAAACAATCAAACCACCCCAGAGGTCAGAGGTTTATAAAATACACAATGTAAAAAAAAGAAGAAAAAAGTTTTCAGTTCAAATGGTAGCACTTACATTAAGCATGGCACAAATTATCTGCAACAAAGTAAATAATAAAGGATAGTATGCTGACAAGTATCTTAAGGTGTAGATTCAAATAAATCCAGTATGAATGCACAAACTATTGCACTGGAAAAAAAAGAGAACTCCCAAAACAACCAGGAGAGAAACTTAACAGATCAGAAAAAAAAAGTATTACTGGCAGCATTTAATGCTGGAAAGACTTAACTATATAACATGGCAACCAGGCATAGGAAGCTTTCAATGCTCCTCCAACATTATGCAGATGGTGTATCTATTTCAGCTGAATAATGTAATCGCAGATCACCACTGAAAAACACCACAGAACAAAGACGAAAGAAAAGAGTCATCAAGACAACACCGTCATTCCGCACAACACAGCCACAATAAACTAAAGTCGACATTCTACAGAATGGCAATTGTGTGATGTCAGATTAGATGACAGAATCTGCATGCTCGTGTAACAGCGGTGGGCGATTTCAGCAGCTTTCACAAACTATGAAAATATAATCCCCATACTCAGCCCTCACCCACTGAGATTGCATATATATATATATAATGTGTACATCAAATACTTCAACACCTGTCGTTCTGCACACACAACAGCACCTCCTAGCACTTGACAACGACAGGTTCTACGACTGACGAAAGACACAAAAACGTGTTCTCCTAAGCTCAAGTTCAGATCTCCTGAGCCCACTAGCAGCTGAATAGGGGTCCAGTAGCTGCCGTTTATGGGTAACTCTCAGGAGACCGGTCGAGAACATGTTCAGGTCATATTTCACCCCAAAACTTTTTTATGCTCAAAGAAAAGTCTATCTTGAAAACTATTTAATATTTTTATGTATTGGGACTTTCACGATTTACATTTTCTAGCTTAAACCTCACTACTGTTATTTTAAATCATGGCAACGCAAAAAAATAATAATCTCATAATTACGCAAAAGAAGAAGAAACCGTAACATTTTCATGTTTCATTTCATTCTCATAACCGTAATGAGATTACTTTTTTTTTTACCGTCATACGAAAAAGCATTAAAAAAAAGTACATTTTAAAGTATACATTTTTAAGTGTTTATAATTCATGGTAATATTTTTGGGATTAAAAATGTGCTTAACTGCGATGGAAATAAATGGTGTAATCCATGTAATTGTCCTAAAACTTTACTTACTGTACTTTCAAAATAAAATGTATGCGTTTTTCTTTTGATTTTAGGGTGAAATATGACCTGGGCACAATTTCTTGATTCATCCTTATAGGGACATTGACAGTGAGCTCACAAAGCTTTTGCCCTGCATTAGAAATGGCTTCTTTGTGTCAAATCATGCATTACAGACAAACGGCAATAAAGATCCAGAGAGGGAGGTACGGGTGCATTAGAAATAAAGAAAAAGTGGCCTCTTAGGTCACATATGTAAATCCACCCCCCACCCCTCATCTGTAAGGAAGCACTAGTTCAAACAGGATCAGTGATGTTATATTTACATATAAACAACAAACACGTAGATTTATAGCATGTTTGCAAAATCCAAGATCCTCTGTGATGTCATCAGTATGCGTACGAAATATTAAAGCAGCCACAGTTGCTAGTCTCATCTTTCACACTGCTAAACAAGAAGAGCGGTCCTGAGGGTCGTCTGCTCTGGTCTGAACGAGAGGTGAGGAGCAGCTTTTGATGTGTGCTTTATGGTTGGTTCCATTCACTAATGCAGGTCTGGAATCATAAAGGGAAACCCAAACAGATCTAATTGCAGAGCTTCTGTTTCGATGTGTCAGAAGCTGGTCGCCCTCGCTAACCTCTCCATTGGGCATCTGCCAGAAGCTCTCAGCAGGAAATATATTGTCCAGCTCATAAGGATTCCAGAACATCTCGCCCCCTGCAGCATGATCCATAACAGAAAATCTGTTACGAGTCATATTTTTCTTGGGTGTAATGAGCTGCGAGAATGACTTTCTTGCCCGAGGGCAGTGATTTCATCTTTTTGTTGCACCACATCAAGGACATACTTAAATTTTTTCGTAATGGAGGAAATAAATTAATGTGATATAGATGTTTTATGCCACATATAAAGTGCATTATATTCATGTTCATGTCACAGAGTGTCTTAAGGGAAGACAGAAATTTGAAAATGTAGATTGCTAATGCATATAGGAATGAGCAGCATTCTTTGTCATTGCTGTGTGTGTGTGTGTGTAGTTTGTGATAAAAGACTGTACAGACTGAATCCTCCAGCTCCAAACAATCCAGTAAAGAATTACGAGCTGCATTGTGATTGTCCAAGGTTCAGAAGTGGAAGAATATCCAGTTATAAAGAGAGCTGCCAAGGAGAATTTCATTTCCTGGAATTGATTGAGAGTCCACAGTCTTCTGAGAAATGCAGTTCTTCCATCTGAACCACAGTGGTGTGAATGTGAAGTGGGAGACAGTGGTTTTCTTCAACAGTAGAGACTCAGTAAGGAGATTACACAGAGGAAACAGCAGAATCATTGGTGATTTTGGTTCCTGGAGGTATTTTGGTTCAAAGCCCATGACAATCTCCTGACCTACAGTTCCTCGAGGCACATGGGCAGGTTGACAAACGTGAAGACGTTATATTCGATCATGACAGAAAAGCAGAGGAAAATGACATATAGAATAAGCACGTAGACGCCCAGCTTAAAGTCCAATCTCCACTTGTTCACATGGATCCCCAACACCTGAAGATGGAACAAAATTAAGAGTTAAGTCAAAGCAAAACATCTTATATACACAGCATGGACACCTAAACACTGTCATGCTGTAGCAGAACTGTAATTAAGTAGGGCTGGGGGAAAAACTAGATTTTCCCATTTATTTTGATCTTCATTTAAAACCCAAGATTGATCTTACACGTTATGCCTATTTTTAGTGGCTGTGTACAACGTACTTGTAAAGCGCTTCCAGTCCTGCACATGCTGCTACGTTCTACTGAATGCACTTAACTGCATAGTTGGTCGACCAATAAATCAGTTTTAAAGATGAACGATGTAACAATCATGAGGGCACATAATAGTTGGACACATTTGAAAAATATATTTAAAAACAAGTTAATTTGACTACGATCCTTTGCTCTCTCTCTCTCTCTCTCCCTTTCTGTGATATATTTATCCAATTATAAACCGATGAGCCAAAACATTATGACCACTCACAGGTGAAGCAAAAAATATTGATCATGTCAACAGTCACATCAAGTTGTGGGTTGATTAGATGGTAATAATTTCTCGTTGTCAACGAGTTGGATGCAGGAGAAATGGCCAAGAGTAAAGCTCTGGGCAATGTTCTGCTGGGAAACTTTTGTTGGGATTTTCTACCCAAACATTGCAGCAGACCAGGTACACTCCTTCAAGACAATGGTGTTCCAAGATGGCATTGGCCTCTTTCCGCAGGATAATGCACCCTGTCACACTGCACACATTGTACACAGGAATGGTTTGAAGAACATGATGAAGAGTTCAGGGTGTTGCCCTGGCCTTCAAATTCCCCAGATCTCAATCTGATTGAGCATTGGTAGGATGTGCTGAACCAACAAGTTTGATCCATGGCAGCTCCACCTCGCAACTTACAACACTCGAAGGATCTGCTGCTAATGTCTTGGTGCCAGATACCACAGTGACAGGACACATTCAGAGGATTGGTAGAATTCATGGTTCAGTGGGTCTGCTCGGTTTTGTCGGCACACGGATGACCAACAGCCTATTAGAGAATGTTTTGGCTGATCTTTGTATATTTCATCACAATAACTTTATTTTATTGAATTTATTGTAATAAAATCACAAAACTTTCTGAAGTTATTTTTGCTAATTTTGTAATAAAGTTCAAGTCTTTTAATGTACAAAATATACTTTTTCCCATTGAGTTTTTTTTCAGATTTTAAAAACTATCAGTGGATTAATCAGTGGAAAATTATCATCATTATTAATCAGTTATTTGCCAGGTTATTATGGTTATCTGTAAAATTCATTATTGGTCGACCCGTAGGACCCTGCAGTAAATCTAAATAGTGTAGCCTGATTCCCAAAACCAATGACCCTTAGGAGTAAGTTCTATCGGTTCAAAAAAATAAAAAAAGGAATTGGCAGTTTGAATCTAAAATAATGCCCTCTATAATTTAAAATGTGCAGAGAGAGTGAGTATTTTATATACACAAGCAAAATATACCCATATGAATCAGAATCAAATCTAGAGACCTTATGTAGCTCCGCCCCTTTTAAGCGCTACACTCGTTGTCTTGTCTTCCGGTCTGTATTCTTACAGTGATCTTGCCTATTTATGAATGAACGGCTCGTTTTAAAATCTTAACGGTCTACTGACATTTGTTAAGACATCTGCTTTAAACATTACAATCCTAATGATAGTACTTTTGGCCATGTAGTGTATTTGTGAGGTGAATTTACTCACAGTTAAAGTAACCGAACCTAGCAGCAGGACAACGGAGTAAACCAATCCTCTACTGTTGATTTGAACCTAAACAGGACAAAAAAATAAAAGGTAATTTTACAGTATTTGTGGGAGTGTGTGTGTGTGCACATGGTTGAGGAGTGACAAAGACAGATACCACAGAGCCGTAGTTGACAGCCATTGTCTGGATGCCCCAGGGAACGCCGAGCCCAACCAGGATATCAAAGACGTTGCTGCCAATCGTGTTCGAGACAGCCATGTCCCCCAGGCCTGAGCACATCCAAGACACAAATCCAGAGTTGGAAAGTAAGCTCATTTTGGATGAAAGATAAGCAAAGGTAAGAAAACCAAGAAAACAAAACAAAGGAGAGCTCTACCTTGTCGTGCGACAATAAGACTAGCTATGCAGTCAGGAACACTGGTGCCAGCAGCCAGGAAAGTTATACCCATAATGACATCTGGGATTCCAAGTGTGTATCCAACGATTGTCACCTGCACACAGCAACCCACATGAGAGCCTCAAAGAAATGCAGATGCTTAAAGGAATAGTGATGTAACATGACCTAAAATAAGCCAAAACTCAAAGAAATATTGAGTCAAAACAGAGACATTTTCTAACTGCCATCCGAGGGCCCCCCAGGGGTCTAAAACTTAAGGAAAAGCTAAAACCATTTTACAAAATACTAGGACAAAGTTAATGCATATTAAATTCAAGTTTATTTGTAGAGCTTGTAACATATTGTTTCAAAGCAACTTTACAAAAAAATGCTTGTTTCAATGTTACAATTTAGAAAGTACTCTGTTATCAGTTAGAGATGAGTATCAAAATAATGTCCATATAGCAGTAATACTGTATACAGCTATAATATAGTATGTTATGTGGTTAGTGAACTTTATGTGAATGGAATGTTTTTGAAGCTGCTGCCACCGATAACATCATAGATCAGTTTCTGTGATAATATGTGCATTCCTACTAGGACATTTTTATCATTCAATAATGATAAGCCATGGTTTACAGCAACACTCGAGTCAAGACAACTAATTTGTTTCTTTGTCATGCTAAAGAAGATGCTTACAGAAGTAGGGATAAAATCTTGTACAACCAGGCCAGAAACACACTGACACACTGAGATCCGAGTGGCTAAAATAAGCTACTATGAAAAAAAAGAAAAAGTTCATCCCAACAATCCGGCATCAGTCTGGACAGGCCACTGCCCCGATCTATGGAGAATCAACAACTGGCTGAGGATCTAAACCGGTTTTACTGTAGCTTTGAAAAGCCCAGTCTTACACCCCTCCCCTGCTCTGATCTGCCCTTTACACATACTGTACACCAAAACCTACTTCAACCCCCCTCCTGCTATTCAACCTGCGCTTATGGCCTGTGTGGAGGACGTGTGCAGGGCAGTGTTGGGCATGTTACTTAAAAAAAGTAATTATTTATAGTTACTTCTCACAAATAGTAACTGAGTTATACATATTTTATCATTATAAAAGTAACTAATTACCAGGGAAAGTAACTATTGCGTTACTTTTAATAAAATGTTCAAATATGTCAAATAAGTTAAATTAATGAAATGGACACTAAATTGAATAAATTATTATTATTTAACATTGTACACTAATCTACACTATTTTAATGTTGCTGTGGGACAATGTGAGATACACCTATTAAATTCAATTTATTATAAATATTATCACTACTATAGTGGAACAATAAAACAATAGATGGTTTAGAACTTTAAATATTTATTGCACAGACCACAACTGGCCAACAAATAAGTCTAAAGATTAATTGATAAAACTTCCAGACAACTTCACAACTGGTAGACATACTGTAGCCTACTTGAAGTATTTTCTTCCTCACAAAAGTAAACAGTTTAGTGCTCTCAATAGCCTATAATAATGAACAATGTACCAAAAATAAATAATAATAATAAAATATAATATTTTTTAAATAGGTTTATGACAAAACCTAAATGAGTCTTTATATACTTATATTTTTATTCTTCAATTTTATTACAATATTTCTATGTTGTTGTATTTGTATATGTGCACGGGAGGCTTCAGTACCAAGAACAATTCCTTGTGTGTGTGAAAGCACACTTGGCAATAAAGCCCTTTCTGATTCTGATGTGTTACGATTTTAAATATCCTGCATTAAGATAATTTGTTATGTTTAAATACTAAATTATATTAAATAATTCAGGAAAAAGCAGTATCCAAATACAGATGCTTACATACACAAAGGAACTCACCATCCACACCATGATGTAAGAGAAGGCAGCTATCCACAGCGTTGAAAGGAAGAAGGACAGCATGAAGCAGAACTCCCACCGCGGCTTGGCACAGTTGGGCACGGTGAAGTACAGCAACACCAAAATGGGCCAGGAAATGAAAAACTTCACTTTATCCAAAGCGCCCCCTACAGTCACATGGTACAGCATGTCACCAATTAAGCCTCCACAAAAAACAAAAAAAAGTATGGCTTTTATTTATGGTGACTTAGGGGTTCACTGGGAGGGCAGCACAGCTCACAAGAAAAAACAAAGGAAAAAGCCATAATCTCAACACAATAACAAAAGATCCTGTGTCATGTGATTCTCACAACTGAGTTCACACAGATTTAAACTGTGCATTGTTCAGTCAATTCTTATTGTACCAGGTACATTCACAACAAACAAACCCAAAATATACTGTATATGTGGCAAAAGATACATCACTCATAACTGAAGATAATAAAAAAAAACAGCTTAACATGCAAGTTAAAATGTCCAATTCTTTGTTTTTCCATTTCCAGATTTTACTATCACCAAAAGTGAAATATTTTAGTCGAGTTCATACCGAATACCGGTGTTTATTTTTGTTATGATATGAATTTTTAATTATGTTTTCAGGCAAAGAAGGGCGAGGAAACGCAAGAGGAATCATTTCGATGTTTGAGCGATGTCTTAAACACGCTTCTCTCTTTCTGCGTGACTCACTTCGGGTGCGTGTGGCTGTGCGTACAATTAAACGTGTGAGTCTGGATTTTCGCCTATTCTTCTGCATTTAAAATAGTTTGAATGTGTAAATTGGCAAGACAAAACGCATCCGAATTATAAACTTTCACTCTATGATGGTAAAATGTAGCAGTTAATCCGCGAATCACATGCGTGCCGAACCGTTGATCACGGATAAACTGCGATCCGTCACACCCCTAATAGGTTAAACTATAATTGATAGCTGTCAAATTATATTACAGTGCTTCCCATACATTAGTTCACATATCAAGACAGCCTTTTAGAAAGTCTATTGGTGGTTGGTATTCAGGGCTGGACTGGCCTTCGGGCATACCGGGCAAATGCCCGGTGGGCCGACGTGCTTTTTGGGCCGATACATATACTTTTTTTTTTTTTTAACGGGCCATAAAACTCATACATCGGCGGCCCATTCGTTTTGTTTTGTTTAATTGACAGCGCTGGGTTAGTGCCGGTGTAATGCATTGGTCAAAAAACGTAAGCGTTAGTTTTTTTCCCACTGACAGACCGGCCCATGAAACGCGTAGATCAGCGTTTGCTTTCTTGGATCTAAGATCAGATTGGTTGTTTTCTTGATTGACACTGGGCTGGCCCAATCACATCTTTAAACACCTCCCCCTTTGAGCGAGCATGCCGTGTCAGTGTGTATCTGTCAAAATAGTCGGAGAGATGGAGAAGAAACGCACGGAATGTGCAGAGAAATAGCATGAAAAATAAATACAGGCCCTTCAAGCAGACGCTGTAAAATGTGTCAAAATATATATTTTCTGCAGCAGCAGGACCTTCATCAGCTCCAGTGATGATGAGGATAGTGAGGAGGATCAGGAGAGAGATGAGAGAGTGTAGAGTCCGCGGTAAGCAGAACTACTTTCAAAACACTTCGGCTATGAGTGTAGGAACCCATTACCCAGTTACACATTATTTCCACATCTGCATAGTTGACGATTACAGCAATTTACTAGAAGTTTAATAAGGCGCGTTTGTATCCATGTTTTCCACCAAAATAAAAGCTTGATGCAGTTTCCGCCAAAATAAAAGATCACGTGCTTATCTCTTTCAAGTATAGAAATTAGTACAAAACTAATTATGAAAGTTTCCTTTATTTTTCAGTGCATTTGTTTTACAATTGTTTTATGGCTATTAGGCTACTGTCATGAGATTAATATTATAACTATTATTATGTAGTGTAATGTAGACAGACACTGTTACTAAAAGAGGTTTGATTTTTTTCTTTGTTTAATTTGCACACTTAATATATGGGTTGGAGCTTTTAATTTTGAACTCTCAAACTGCACCAGATTGATGAATTTAACATAAAAATGCACAAAATTTTCTTACGGGGGGGGGGCATGCCCCCAAACCCCCCTAGAGGGACAGAGGTCCTCACCACAGCTTTACAAAAGATCCAATGCAGCTTATAGCTTGTGTTTTGGATGCATCACTGTGGAGTATAGTTCAATTGTATTAATAAATGACAATTTTGTACTTATTTCATCTGTTAACTCTCTCTTTTTCCTACTCACTCATTACATGGCATTAGTGGTTTTAATGAATAGGTGTTGAACAAAAACATATTCAAGGGCGTGCAAAGATGGGTGGTGTTTACGATCATATGTAGTGGGCCAGTCTGGGCCAAAACGCCCGGGCCGATTTTGTGTCCCAGTCCAGCCCTGTTGGTATTGACATCGTTGAATAAACATGAGCACTGCACATTTCAAAGTCAAAGCGCGGCGCGGGTTTTTTATATAAATGCATCTGAAGTGAACTGACTGTCTTTAGAAAAGTTTCGATGTTATTTCAATTGAATCTTTCTTTATCTTTCCTGATAAAGCAGCATTTAGGAGCGCTACGCTGGCAACACTTTAATACAGGTTTGAAAGCCCCACAAAAATATTCTGTTTAAAGGATGTTCACTTTCAAAAACACTTTTGCTGATAATTTACTCACTCCCATGTCATCCAAGATGTCCATGTCTTTCTTCAGTCGAAAAGAAATTAAGGTTTTTGAGGAAAACATTCCAGGATTTTTCTAAATATAATGGACTTCAATGGCAACCAACTAGGGATGCAAACGATTAATCGATTATCGATTAATTGTCGATAATACATTAATCGATCAAACTTATCGATCATCGATTAAGCAGGTTCATGCGCGTGCGTGCTGCTCAACCGCGAAACACAAGCGAGCGCGCCGGAGTTATGTTTGGGACTGTTTTACACCTTCATCATGACTATAAGTTTGCGTGTGCATTCGCAGCCTTTTGTTTTGTGCAAATGCAAGTTGTAATAGTTTATTATGTGTACGTTTATTATGTGTATTATGTGTATCTATATCTGATTTATCTCATAGCCTATATTGGATGCATTTGGTTAAGAATTGTTGAAGCGTGATCTTTAGCGCGCGCAGCTCAAACGGCAATGCACGACTAATAATGACTATTGGGACTGTCATATTACATAACATTATAAAGAGAACAATAGTGTAATAAAACATTGTGAAGTATTTGGGTTTAGTTGCCGTGTCGCGTTGTTCCAGGAAGAGCGTGTCCACAACATGAGTCATTCTGAATGGCACGTAACTCAAGTTCACTTGTGCATTCACGTCATTTTGTGCAGATATAATTTGTAATATTATGTTTATTTTGTATATATCTGACTAATCTCATATAGATTGCGCTTCTTTGAGATAAATAATGCACTAGCAAAGTGCTCAACGGTTATTCATTCAGCGCGCGCCGCTCAAGCAGCATTAATGCACGACTAATAATAACGATGATTAATTTGGGACTGTCATATTACATAACATCAGAACACTATTTTATTAAATCGTTGTGAATTCATTGGGTTTAGTTGCCGTTTTCAGTGCGTTTCAGTGCATGTCTAACGTAACACTGCAAGCACGCATCTGAGGCGGCGTTGGTGACACGTTGTATTATTAGTCGTTATATTTGATTATTAAATAATTAATTTAATTTATCATTCACATCGAAACATTTTACAATCCTACTAGCCCTTCATTTGGATTAAAAAACATTCTCATTCATTTGGTGAGTAACATAGCGTTTTTAACAAACCCTGTCATGCTGGCCATATGCACTGCAGCAGACGCATAATTGATCATTCATTTAAATTACGATCGATCATAGGAATTTGTGAAAATTGACATCCCTTCAGTTCTATATTTGAAGTTTCCAGGTCTAGTAATCTTACTGTTACCTTTCTCAGACCAAGCATCAATAAGTGCTGCTAATGTTTCAAGTTTTTCAAGTTTACCAGATAGATTATTATGTAGACTTAATATAGTTTAGGCTAAGCCTACCCATATAGATTTTTATTTAACATTTATTTTATGTTGCTTAATGTTTGCAACATGTGAGCCAGTGCACAACTATTTTTTATGTATTTAAATTCTCTGTGCATAATTTATTTTGTTAAACTACATAAATGCCATTCTGTACCGTATCCCAACTGTTACAATAAAACATCATTTGAGCAATATAACATGCATTTTTGTTCAGTATATAAGCAATATTTTGCTTTTTATGTTAAAGACACTGTTGATACCGTGAGAAATGTACATTCTCAGGAAAATAGCCGCTTATCAGTTAATCGTTAATCGATCGATAAGGTCAATCAATTAATGATTAATGAATTAATCGATAATTTGCATCCCTACAACCAACGGTTTGAAGGTCCAAATGTCAGTCTCAATCATAGGTCTCAATGCAGCTTCAAAGGCTCTACACTATCCCAGTCGAGAAATAAGGGCCTTATCTAGCGAAACGATCGGTCATTTTCTAAAAATAAATAAAAATTTACTTTTTAACCACAAATGCCCATCTTGTACCATCTCTGAGATGAGTCACGTGTTACGTCATCACGTTGGAAAGGTAAAGTATATTTTAAATTAAATTTAAAAAAATTTCCATTATTTTATTTTTAAAATAAAAAACTTTTCTATAAGGTTGTTTAATTAACAATAGTAGATTTATAAATTAATATCAACAACCTATATTAATAAATGCTATAAAAACTTTAGTTCATTGTTAATTCATTATACCTAAATTTTAAGTGTTACCATTTAAAAAAAATTATAATTCCATGATTTTCCCAGTCCTGGAAATCTTTTAAAGAAATTTTAAAATACCTTGATATTTCAAGATTAAAAAAAAAAAAAATCATCATAGGAACCTTGCAGATAAAGACAGAATAAGACCTATGGTATACATATTTCAGATGCCACCACATGCAGTTAAAGATCCATTGTGTTAATGTGTGAAAATCAAACGGCCTCACCAGGCAAGCTGAAAGGAGATGACATCTCACTCTCCAGCTCCTCAGAGAGTTTGTCTTCCGCTACGTTGCCATTTTCCATGGTGTCAGCTTTCTGGTCAGCCACCAGGACTTCGTCCCCCCCATTGGCCGTCTTTACCAGCCGCTGCTGCTGCATGCATGCATAATGAGCAAAAACTGCTTTCACAATCTCACTTTTCAATTAAGATACTTTGAAGGAATAGTTATTCCCAGCCAGTATGATGCTATTTTTCCCCAAAACACATATGGGTTAGAAAAAAAACATTGTAAATAGCAGATTTATTTTCCAATTTCTGGGTGATCTGTCCCTTAAAAGGTTATACTGACAACCTTCTGTACAAGGGTTTTCCAGCATTTAATTTTTTTGGTGGCCGCCAAAGCTCGGTCAGTGAAGTGCTGCGCTTGTGACAGGGCGTATGCTACTGAAAGATCGAGCAGAGAGCACCGCCCCCGGCCGCGTGTGCGCACACACCTTCAAGTTTAAACTAAGCGCTGTCTTGCTCTCTATCCCTCACACATATTAATCAAAATCAATTAACGCAATGGTAAAAGGTCGGCAGACCGAAGTTTCACTTAGAGCATTGCTCCACTTTGTAGGCTACGCTGCGACTTGATACTTTTTTGCTACTTTGTAATAACTTCCTGAGGCCAGCGTTTCTGGAAATGAACGAGGGTAAAACCTTTTTTAGACCTGACTAAATGAAATTTAAGACCTCGGATGAAAATCGGGCCGTTTTTAAGACGTTTTAAGGTCTTAAATTTAAAGTTCCGAAATTTTTTCTTTTTAAGACCCCGCGGTAACCCTGTGAAAAGCGTTCCGCACATTCAGCTGTCAAACCTTTAAATAAAACGAAAAAGCCTATCCAGTGATGAAATGTCTTCTGTGTTGAGACAAATCTTGTGCGATGTCCTAACAGCTGGGATAATCACACAACGTGTACATGTCCGTAAGGACACTTCCGATTTGCGAACTATTGACTCATTTGAACCGATTCACTTTAAAGAATGGTAAAAACAACTGATATGTCCAACACTGAACTCACAAGAAGTCTGAATCGGCATATAACAAATCGGTAACACCTTACAATAAGGTTCCTTTTATTCAACTCTAGTTAACTACATTAGTTAACATTAACTATTAATAAACTGCACTTCTACAGCATTTATTAATCTTTGTTGTTTGTTTATTTGACCATTTACTACATTATTGAAATCATTTGTGTTTGTTAACATTAGTGTACTGTGAAGTAACACGAACAAACAATGAAAAGCTGTATTTTTTATTAACTAAGATTAATAAATACAGTAACAAATGTATTGCTCATGGTTAGTGCATGTTAGTTATAGCCTAATACATTAACTAATGTTAACAAATCAAACCATATTGTAAAGTGTTACAAACAAATAATTTAGTCAAAACACCTCTTAAATTTGAGTACCGGTATGTACGAGTGCTTACCCCATTTTTTTAAGTAAGAGTGGTAAACTTTAAATAAACTAATAAAACTTAAAATAATTTCAGGTTATTTATTTAGCAATGTGTAGAAAAATTACCCCAAATTATTTAGTTTAGACTAGAGTGAAGTGAAATTAGGAAAAAAAGCAAGTTGTAGTTAGCTAGCTGCCAATTTTATTCAATTGTATATGGTAGAAAATTAGACAATTAACGTTTTAATGCTACTTTTTTATATTATTATGATCACATACCAAAGTAATTATCAGTTGTTTTTTAAATCTATGGAAAAAAAAAAGCTTTTTTTTTTTTTTAAAGAGGTTAAGAAAGGATGACAGTGTCTGTCGGCCACCACCGAAGACCAATTTTGACCCAGGAAAAACCGCCTTCTGTGTCTATAACATTCATCCATCATCAGTTTAACACCATTCCCAGCCTCAATTCTTTCTGAACTAGCTGACATGTCCTTATCAAATTCCTCAGCAGTCTTTGTAGCAGGGGTTTGAATTTCGAACACAATTCTTTGAATGCCAGCATGTGGATATTTATAGAAACAGTTTAATCAGCCTCACACCCAGAACTGGGCTACCTGATGAGAGATCTCCACAGTGCCGAGTTAACCAACAAAGACGGGTGCATAAGCTATTCAGAACTCTGGTTTATAATCCAGTCTCTGGGTTGCCAGAGTTACACTATTATAAATCGGATAGTGCAAACTCGTAATTGATGAGCTGCATTTGAAGCCCTTATAAAATAGCTGAATACGTCCATTTTACATAAAACATTGAATTTAACAATCAACATTCACAACCCATATATTTCTCTATTGTCACATTTTCCATGTAAAAGATGATGTTTGAAAAAGCTACAATAAGTAAGATGGATGAATTTAATGGCACAAATTTAATGTATTGTGTTCCACTCATGCAATTCTAAACCTGTTTTTTTTTTCTTTCTGTCCAACACGGTCCTTTTAAAATGGACTTGAGGTACTCAGTTTCCGTTACTGTGTTAAAATCAACGTAACCCAAAGACTTTTGAGGATTATTAGCTTATTTTCTCAGAGGTGTTCACTCAGCAGGTGTATTTTCTTACCTCGTTGATGATAAGTCGGCTTGCCATGCGCAGACGTGTCTTGGGTCCAAAGTGGTTGGTGATCATGACCCTGAGGCCGGCCTCGGGAAACCGATAATGTGGTGGGCTTGAATTTATCATCTCGTCCACCATCACAACAGAGCCCCTAGAGTATATTTTACTGGGCTTTACTGCGGACACGGAAAAAAAAAAAATTGTAAGTGGACCTACACATGGTACTCATGCCCAAAACACACAGTATTTGTACACACACACACGCACACACGCACACACCTGTCAAACCTACCCGAGAGACCAATAGACCAAAAAATAAATAAATACACAAAACAATGGTGCACGGAAACCAGCAGGACCATAAACCCAAACTCTCAAAAGAAAAAAAGATGCATCTAAAGTCCTCTCTGTCAGTGAGAGACTGACTCCTGCTGGGATAGACTGTAGGCTCACCTCTGAGCCCCTCAGGATACTGTCAGAAACCATCAACACATAGAATACTGACATAAAAAAAGATATCTCAACCATCCTCCAGATTACAGCTGGACATCACAGGAAGAGCTCTACTGCCAATACACTATCAACAACGACAAACACAATGACCAAAAATATATTTAAAGAGGGGGTTAGCGTTTCCCAAACACTCGTTTCTGCTATTCGTTGGCCAAACAGATCTCAATCTCATGCCACCAAGTCTTCATTGTTGTTAGGGTGTCGCAATATGTCGGTATTGACTACTATTGACTAATATTGTGATATTTAACCCTATAAAGCTTACTGTATCATTTGATACACACCAAGGACAATAACTATAAAGAGTTAATACAAATATTTCTCAGTATTAAAGAATAGCAGAGTTCACTCCACAGTTATAAATATAATGGCACAGAGAAAGAATATCATTTGAATAATTTTCAGAATGATTTTATTCAGCTGATGGACGATAAAAACATTGACAGCAAATCAGAATCCATCCTGCTGTAACAAGCTGGACATATTATCTTACCAAGAGATTATTGAGAGATAGAGCCACAACTTGTATTTATATCCATTTTATGCAAGTAGTCTGCTATACTGTTATAAAGATTTCATTTTTTTAACTTAGGCTACAAGCTATCAGAATTTCATATTTTTGGCCATATAAATATCAGCCCAATATATATATGAAAAGTGGTTTCTATATGAAAGGTGTTAAAAATAACAGGGCTTGGTGACATCAAAAAGTCATTTTAAAAGCAGAGCAATTATTATATTTTGATATTATTATATGAAGATTATGAAGACAACGGTTTTTTCTTTGGAACTACATACTCTGATAAATTGTGCACAATAAGACCAGGAATATCCTCAATTCTGCCGATGGTACCATATCTATTATTTCACTTGCCTTTGTCTTTAGAAGCTATCTTCAAAAAAACTCAAATGAATACAAACCTTATTATACAGGCACAGTGACCAATACAATTTTGTAAAAGAATGGAAGGATGCATCACTGGTACTGGGAATAAGACATGAACACACACACACACAAACGCGCATGCACGCGCACACACACACACACAGCACTGCAAGATGAGACAGGAGCCAGGGCAGATTTAGTAAGGCTAAACAGACAGGCTTCAGCAGGGGGGTGACAGAGACCGCCACGCAGCACAATGGTTAGAGCTGCACTACAGGACACTGTGCTCTGAAACAGAAAGCGCACCACGGTTATTCAGCAAGGAAGCAAAGTGTCAGCCTCTCATAAGAGATGTCAGATAGCTACGCATTCAGTAAGTGTTGTTGGCGTAGGTTTTACAAACAGAAGACATACAGATAGTAGAGTGAAATTAATTTAAAGAGAACAAGATCCGACTTTGTTGCAAGCAGCAGAGGGTTAGTCGCTATCCCATGAGGAAGCCTGTCTAGTTACCCTTACCTGGGCTGAGTAACGGCCATGATGCATCATCCCAAAACTGCCCATAACATTCATTACCATCCTCCATCTCGTTGCTGACCGTGTTACCATTGACGACACCCTTGTCTTCCTTCCCCGTAAAGTAGTTTTGAATGCTGGTGTTAAACCTAAAAAAAATAAAAACACCACAAAAACTGATTTAAACAAAACAATCTAAAATCCAAAAGGTGTGGAAACAGTGAAATTTCACAGTCCATTATCTATTGATAGTGACATGATATATGAAGCAAAACTCGCACAGAAATCACTTTTAAACCAAACCAAACTTCCTGTTGGTCAACATGTCGAATGACCAACTTGAACCATTGCAAAATCTGCATAAGGAAATTAGGGCTGGGACGGTATGGATTTTTTCTTACCGCGGTTGAAAAGCAAGAAATTCCCGCAGTATAGCGGTAAACCGTTTTGTATAAATTGTATCTTAATTTTAAATCACAGTTTCATCAACAAATTGCCTGGAATTAATAAATAAGAAGCAAATATAGCAGACATATAATCAGGACGTGGAGGCGCCCGTGCAATCTCTTGCATTGCATTTCGTAGAGAAGACTTTACTCTGGGAAAATATTTATTTATTTTTGTCCCCGATTGGAATTCTGGGGATACAACATAGCCAATAGGCTATACTAGGGACTTTAGCCGTTAAATATCTTTGCTGCATTGGATCAGTCTCCTTTCTAGAACAGCCAAGAGCTTTCTAGCCTCGCGGCAGCAGCGCCTTGCATCGCCCATAGACCTTAAAACAATCAGCGGGTGCGGTTTTGAAAATTGGTCAAAAAACTTTGGTGCGGACGGATGAGTTTTGTGGCGCATCAATGGAATGTTATTATGTGTCATGGAACATTGCGCTCCCCAACTCGCGAAAGGTCGGATTTGCTCCATCTTTTGATAAGTTTTGTTTAGAAAACCTTGAATCCACGAAAGACTAGGGATGGGAACCGAGAACCGATTCTTCTTCAGAACCGGTGCCCAGTGAATCGATTCCTTGGAACCGTTAGCATGCCTGCGTATCGATTCCGCGTATCGGTTCCGCTCGTTGCAAATGTGTCATGACGTCACACACGCGCTGCATTGTTTTGATTCAGAGCGCGGCAAACATGGCAGAGGCAGAAGTTCGACGCAGAAGTATAATGAGGCATTTAACGGGACGCCATGTTGCTTTCCGACCAGCCATCGCGTGCCGTCTCACACACATTCACTCGCACACATACCCACTCACTGCACACACACACACGCGCTCACTCACTCACACAAACGCACACATGTTCACTCACACACACGCGCGCGCACATACACTCACTCACTAGCGCTCACACGCTATCTCGCGCTCACGCACACACTCTCGCTCACTCATAAGCGCACATACACACTCTCTCGCGCTCACTCACACACACACAAACGCACACATGCTGCTCACTCACACACTATCTCGCGCTCACTCACACACACACACGCGCGCGCACACACACACTCTCGCTCACTCACTCTCGCTCACTCACTAGCGAACACACGTTTTGTTTCAGGTTGAATCCAAATGAGCACTGTTAATATTCCAAAAGGCACAAGCTCTTCCTTGACTGTTTTCAGTCTGTGTTTTTCGTTTTTATGGCACATAAATGGCAGTTTTTTTGTTTTATTTTTTTGTCTGGACCAATGAATGCGAAGGCACTAAGGCACTCTTCTTGATAATCTTTCAAGGCACACACTAGCGTGCCATGGCATACTGGTTGAGAAACACTGCGGCTATAGGTTCCTGGACTTTCCTTTGAGAAGTAGCTCACCTACTTTTAGGTTTGTTCTGAGGTTGCTACACATAATTTGTGTATATGTGCTCTGTCCTGTGTCTTCTGATCAGATATTAAAGCGAGTTAATACTGTAAACAAACAAATTTGTTCTTATTCCCTCACCCAATGAGAATCGATAAGAGAATCGATAAGGAATCGGATCGATAAGCAATATCGATAATGGAATCGGAATCGTTAAATCCTTATCAATTCCCATCCCTACGAAAGACACAATGTCGTTAGAATCAATGAATCCATGTCATTAGACACAACGTGCGCACATGTGCAAGGCAATGTTTTTTTGTGGTGATGACGGTGACTAGCTCAGACCCGCGGTAAGCGTCACGTGACCGCGGTATTGCGGTAACCTTCCCAGCCCTAAAGGAAATCTTTCACCCTCACACGTAATTACCAATCGCGAGGATTCTTGTTGAAAAAAATTGGATTTCACCCAAAAAGAAAAAAAACTAACAATGTGACCGCGTCAGTATACCAATACCAGCTAAAATTAAGAACTCAATGCCTTAAATTTCAATACCACAGAGTAAGTACTTTGATAACACACTCCTTTAGTTATTTAAAGAGTTAAAAATGAATGCGTAAATTATAAATAATTTCAAAATATTTGAAGGCTAAATGTTTTTTTTTTAATAAAAATAAAGATTCTAATGTTTAAATGAGTATACAAAAAAATAAGAAAAAAGACGACTCACTTCATGATGACGATGTAGCCAACATACATGAGAATCAGTATCAGACTCTCCCACCTGCAGAGAGAGAAGGAAGCCAATCAGATCTCTGCCTTCAACTAGTCAGAATTAGGTATACTCAGACAGAGGTTCACTTACCACAAAATCTTGTCATCGTAAATAAACTGAAAGAAATACACAGTCTGTAAATAATCATGGAGTGGCAGCAGAATTTCAGTGCACATGGTTCTTTTCATCATGTATTTTCTCCTGCATTTCCTTCACAGATAAATTAGTCTAAAAAATATATAAATATAACTTAAATATTTACTTAAAAAAAAAAAAAAAAAAAAGTAAAAGATTAGATCCAAACCAACCAGCCCCAAAATTAACATTCAAATAAAAAAATATATATTTTTTAACAAGAAAAAATCTCATTGGTTCTCGCACGTCAAGCGAACATGCTTGAGCTTCTGTTTACCACAAAAGATGTGAGTTGATGAATGTTTATATGTGAATAAAAGCCTAAATTCAATCTATTCATATAAAGCTATCATGTCTTCAGAATTTTTTTATTAAACCCCTCAATTCATATGGATTAGTTTAACAATCTCATTAACTTTTTAGCATCAAAGTGGTAGTTGCGTAGCTGTCAATGGAGGGACAGAAAGCTCTCCGATTTCATCAAAAAGTTCTTAATTTGTGTTCCGAAGATAATATCCATGTAAATATAAAAGCACTAGCAAATGACAGCAAGCATCACTTCCAGTCTTTCATAAAGGCTTCTAAGCCATTGTTTAACAACCTCAGAGCTCATAGAATATATTATCATGTATGCTAATTATCAGTTTCTCTGTGGAGAAAGTTAATGGGATATTTACTTACAGAACCTAATTTATGGTACCACTTAATTGCCAGATCTCAGATAAATTGACACTTACTACAATAAGGGCAACCACAGAAAAAATGTAGTAGGTCGAGTCTCTGAATACAGCATACTTGGTGAGATAAACAACCTAATTGGAAAAGAGAAGAGCTTTGTAAACAGAAGTCAACAAAAGCAACTATTCTTTTTTTTGTTCAAGTGTCAGGTCTACTGTACCCCCAAGTTTCCCACATGCAAAAAAAAAAAAAAAGGTTTATGCCCGGTTTCACAGACCAGGCTTAAGCCTAGTCCCAGAATAAAATGTATGTATGAGCTGTCTTAACTGAAAGCAACTTGCACTGATATATCTTAAAATATGTAAGTGGCATTGTTTTGTCTCAAGATGCACCCCTGTAATGTTTTACGTTTATAAAAGCTACTTAAATGTCGTAATTTAACTAAGGCCTAGTCCTTGGCTTAGTCTAAGCCATGTCTGTGAAACCAGCAGGGGCCAGTTGCAAAAACTGCTAAGACTCGTCTTACAAGTTATTCATCAAATGTTTTCCTTTAAGACGGTTCATAACTTGAAGTCAGTTACATAAAAACATATATTGGTCTAATTTGACACCGAAAAGTAAGACTGATTACCCCTAACTAACAGCTAGTTGGTCATACAAGTTCTTAAAACATTATAACCGTTTATGCAACTGGCCCCAAGCCTCAATTTCTTCAAAGAAAAAGAAAAAACATCACAGCAATGTACTTCAAAAAGGTCTTTCTTAGACCTCACTACAGTAACCATAGCATTTGTCTGCAAATCCTGTATTTATTGTGGTCGAACTCTTACATTGATTTATTTTTAATAATTCGCTTTCAAAAATTCCACTCTTGAAATGAGAATGAGAGACAGAAAACAACAGCAAGTCTGGAGAGTAATTTTCACATTGCAATGCTCAGATGAAAACATGAAAAGGTCAAGAGTTGCAGCAGCTCTGAAGGAGGGAAGCTGTAATATAGAGCTCAGAGAGCTGCTCACCTGCCCCGCAAAAATCCCACACACGCCGATGATGCACAGGATGTTGAACACAGCTGAGCCCACTATGGTACCCACCCCTACATCTCCATGTGTAATGAACACACCTGCAGAAAACAAGAGGGATCTAATCCACAGCAACTGTTGACACATGACTAATACATATACAAGCATCTGTACGTGTGGCTCACCAATTATAGAGGCAAACAGTTCTGGGGCAGAGCTTCCAGCTGCCATGAAGGTCGCTCCTGCTACATCTTCACTCATGTGCAGTTTCTAATGGATGGGAGGAACATACAAATTCACACAGAGAATTTGCGAAGGCCATAATTAAAAGGTCTAAATAGACTCGAGATGTGCAAAACTGCCTGTGGGTTGCACAAACAATTCCTTTAAGAGCTGCAAGTTATTCACTCTAAAAGGAGATTTTTTACATTCTTTGATTAATAGAAAGCTCAAAAGAAATAGAAAGAAAAATAGAAAGTTATTTTTACTGTCACCTTTGATCAATTTGAGCCCAAACTTTTGAACAGTAGTGTATATGACTCACTTGTGTTTTTTTTGTCCCTTAACCTGTTAGCCTTCAGCGCCACTTTTGAAAAATCCCCAGAAATTGCATTCTCAACCGAAAACAGATTCAGTTCATTGACGCTTTGTCCTAAAAGCACAAGTATGTTCTCATTTGAAAGCTGACACCTGGCACTTTATTGGAAATGTAGAATGAATTATTGTCATAATGAAAAAAAAAATTATGAATAGCTTCAAAGTTGTGTAAGTTATTAGAAATTTATTTTTATGAAACATCTTCATGAAAATTAAATTGAAGTTGGCCCGTCAGCACTCTAGAAATGCACTCCAGCTAAAGACACATGTCTGACCATGTTATATTTAAAATTTGAAGGTGATAAGTCTAAAACTCTGTATTTTGTTAAATGTTTTTCAAGATCATCTCAAATGACTTTATTTTGAATTGACTCTAAAATGCAAACTTGTGTTTATTGTCATCTATTAGCATCTATTCAGTCTATTGTCTCTATTGTTTTGTGGTGCAAACGAGACCCATTCAGTGACAGTCTCTCCTGCTCACATTTACACCTCTTCAGCCTGCTTATGGCCATAAATATGCTTTTCCTTTGTCTCCATTATAATGCCTAACGACTGGCTATTCACGGTTTTTCACCCCCTAATTTCTTTCATAATCTTCACTTCACATTTGAAACTGTATCAAATGCCTTTCTTAAATAAAGAAATATTTCAGTAAGCATTCCGATTTAGAAAAAAATCATAAAAAATAACAGCTAGATGGCAGGTGCAACTAGAGAGCTAGCTAGCATGTTAGCTTAGCACACCATCAATACACGACAATTTATGAGATTAAAACCATGTGTGTGCTCCAAACTTACTTTATAGCGCAAGTCGAGTGTTTTAAATAATCTTCTATGATCTTATTTGGCTTCAGAAAAGAAAATCAGACAGAATATATATTACTTTATGGTATTCTGCACAATGCTAAAGTCTATATCGATTAGCATTAGATTATAAATATAATCTATTATTATAAAAATACCTGACATGACTCGAAGAACACAGGTAAATCAAATATCATTGCAATCATGTTTATTGTCTTCAAAACATCTTTATCTGCGCGATCTCTGATAGCGTTGTTTATGTGAGTGACGTCCTGGAAGGTCACAGGTTATGGTTCTTCTTCGTGAGTGCACTGTGCACCATATTTGGAAAAATTCTGTGCATAGATCGCCCTCAGGCTGCTGGATGGATTGAAAACACAGTACATCAGAGTATCCAGCGCTCTTTATGTTTAGATCGACGCATTTGGATATAAATTCAATAAATATTATTCCTGTCTATAGAAATATGATGTAAACCTATGAGAATCTATCAATATTTCTCCAAATCTGCACATTTTTGAGCCAAAAGCCCTGAGGGACGTTGTTTTGTCACGCGTTCTCATGACAACACGGGAGTTTTTTTTGA
This sequence comes from Phoxinus phoxinus, assembly GCF_949152265.1. NCBI lineage: Eukaryota > Metazoa > Chordata > Actinopteri > Cypriniformes > Leuciscidae > Phoxinus > Phoxinus phoxinus. The sequence goes on from NC_136888.1 coordinate 28,970,454, forward strand.
ATGGACGCGGCTGATGCTCATAATTCATATTAAAGGTATCGACTCATTTTTTCAATACATAAATCCTGACACAAATTAAGACATAACTGTCACTATAAGTTTCTCAGAATACAATAGTGGTCAAATACTGAAACGTGAGACTTATATCTTTTTAATGATGTATAGTTTGTCAAGGTAATAACATTAAATCTGATAGTAACTTTGAACTATATAAAAAAAAAACGCTTCAGTGCGTCCTCGCTCTGGTGAAGGCTAACAGGTTTTAATGAAGCGCAACATTTACAGTAGTCGTGTCATTGCATTGAAAAGATCTCCATAAAAATTATTTATAAAATACACTATTCTACCACAAATATAACAGGTTCCAAACTACATGAATGGAGTAAATGGCACACATTTAAGTCTTTTTTAGTAAACTATTCCTTTAAGGAACACTGCATAATTAGGATGGTTTTAGGGTCATCATGTCACTGATCAGACATATTTCTTAGAGATATTTTGACACTAAATGCAGAGTAATTGACATATTCAACAAATTCAAATCTTTAATAACAGATTTGAGGATTACGCATGAGAAGTTGAACAGTAATTTGTCTTGAAATGTATTGTCAAATACAGTGATTTTGTTTTGACAAAGGCAATGCTTTGATGATCGCTAAAGCACAGCACGCAGTCAACATGCAAAAAAAACACAAGCCAACCATCCTGACTTATAGCTAAAAGAGTTGCATATTAGTATAACCTGAACTAGCATTTGGCATTAAAGGATGGTGTGGGGAATTCTGGGTTTAGAAGAACAGGTAGAAGCTCATTGTCACTGCTGTACATTTATTCTTACCTCACAGATCTTCTCTAAAGAGGTCACGAAGTAGTCGTCACAGACAATAGCAAGGGCCAGAAACATATATAAAGCCTGAAAAGGAAAGCACAAACCACAATAAACCCATTAAAGAAAGACAAGAATGAGATGCACCATAATGGGGTTGATGTGCAGAAATAGTATAAGTGGTGTCTAAGGGTGCTTTCACACTGGGCTTGTTTGCTGCGGTCCGAGCCCGAGAGCGACTGTTCCCGGCACCCCCCCGCAGCGCCGGTCTGGTTTCACACTCAACTTGATTCTATCGAACCCAGGTGCGTTTGCGTGCATATTACGTCATCACAAACGTGCACAGCGCATGATAGAAAGCAGAACGTGGGTCAATATTGACTTCTTTTTTTTTTTATTGGGTGCCATTATGCGCAGATGAGTGAACAGGTTCACTGTGCATAAGGTGGCCTTCTGCTCCTTGCAAACGGACTCTTTTGAGACAGTGGATTTCCAAATTTGTTGGAAGTGGTTTTCCAAATTTGAATTTCTTCCAAAAAATTCCACGTGCTATGCGCGAATACACTGCAGGCTCACTCTCGCTCGTATCCAAGGCAAATCATCAACACTATCATCCCTTACATGCGTTTTATTTAATGCATTATAATCCGCTAAAGCGCATGCGCAGGTCACTTTACTTCTTGAACAAGCGCGCAGCCGAGTCAGTGTTGCTTTCAGATTCACGCGAACTGCAGCACGGTTCGGGAGGAACCAAAATCAGACCACCTCTTCCAGGTAGTCTCGGGTTTGGTACCCCAGTGCGCACCCGGGTCCGCATGACCGCGTTCACATTAGCGATTTTTCATGCGAACCGTGCCCCATTCCGAACTAAACTGCCAGTGTGAAAGCACCCTTAGTGATCTTCTGTTCTATAAGCAGTTGTTACAGGGTGGCCTCAGTGCTGTAAACTCATAGTGGCAAACTCATGACCAGTCACAAATTACGAAAAAAGCTGACAAACTATTTATAATTGTCATAAAATTGTCAGACATGCACTATTTATCCTGGATGACAAGGTCAACTGGTGAGCAAGGCTAGATGTTGATGGACGTACACACAAAGTTTGCCTACCGCAAATATGTGTAGCAGAACAGCTCCTTGTGTACGCTGTCTGTTGGTGAATAAATCCACAGGGAACTCGAGGATGGCTGCATTGGAAATTAGAAAGAAAAAGTCACTTTGGCGCAAGTTGTCACTTTGCATGAAATGATGGTACAGTCCAAAGAACGATTGGAATGTGTGGGCAACAGAATATAAATTATGCCTGCAAGGACATACTACTTAACCTGTTAACCTTCACCAGAGCGAGGACGCTCTGAAGCGTTTTTTTTTTTAAATAGTTCAAAGTTACTATCAGATTTAATGTTATTACCTTGACAAACTATACATCATTAAAAATATATAAGTCTCACGTTTCAGTATTTGACCACTATTGTATTCTGAGAAACTTATAGTGACAGTTATGTCTTAATTTGTGTCAGGATTTATGTAATGAAAAAATGAGTCGATACCTTTAATATGAATTATGAGCGTCAGCTGCTCCATTCAGAAAAAAACTCCGGTGCTGTTGTCTTGAGAACGCGTGACAAAACAACGTTCCTCAGGGCTTTTGGCTCAAAAATGTGCAGATTTGGAGAAATATTGATATATTATCATAGGTTTACATCATATTTCTATAGACAGGAATAATATTTATTGAATTTATATCCAAATGCGTCGATGTATACATAAAGAGCGCTGGATACTCTGATGTACTGTGTTTTCAATCCATACAGCAGGCTGAGGGCGCCATTTGCACAGTTTTTTCCAAATATGAAAGCTCACGAAGAAGAAATAACCTGTGACCTTCCAGGACGTCACTGACATAAACACAGCTAACGTTAGCTTTCAGAGATCGCTATAACATGCAGATAAAGATGTTTTGAAGACAATAAACATGATTGCAATGATATTTGATTTACCTGTGTTCTTCGAGCCATGTCAGGTATTTTTATAATAATAGATTATATGTATAATGTAATGCTAATCTATATAGACTTTACAATAGTGCAGAATAATATCAAATCATATATTTTCTGTCTGATTTTCTTTTCTGAAGCCAAATAAGCTCATAGAAGATTATTTAAAACACTCGACTTGCACTATAAAGTAAGTTTGGAGCACAAAAAGGGTTTTAATCTCATAAATTGTCGTGTATTGATGGTGTGCTAAGCTAACATGCTAGCTAGCTCTCTAGTTGCACCTGCCATCTAGCTGTTATTTTTTATGATTTTTTTTCTAAATCGGAATGCTTACTGAAATATTTCTTTATTTAAGAAAGGCATTTGATACAGTTTCAAATGTGAAGTGAAGATTATGAAAGAAATTAGGGGGTGAAACACCGTGATTAGCCAGTCGTTAGCGATTATAATGGAGACAAAGGAAAAGAATATTTATGGCCATAAGCAGGCTGGAAAGGTGTAAATGTGTGCAGGAGAGACTGACACTGAATGGGGCTCGTTTGCACCACAAAACAATAGAGACAATAGACTGAATAGATGCTAATAGATGACAATAAACACAAGTTTGCATTTTAGAGTCAATTCAAAATAAAGTCATTTGAGATGATCTTGAAAAACATTTAACAAAATACAGAGTTTTAGACTTATCACCTTCAAATTTTAAATATAACATGGTCAGACATGTGTCTTTAGCTGGAGTGCATTTCTAGAGTGCTGACGGGCCAACTTCAATTTAATTTTCATGAAGATGTTTCATAAAAATAAATTTCTAATAACTTACACAACTTTGAAGCTATTCATAATTTTTTTTTCATTATGACAATAATTCATTCTACATTTCCAATAAAGTGCCAGGTGTCAGCTTTCAAATGAGACCGTACTTGAGCTTTTAGGACAAAGGGTCAATTAATTGAATCTTTTTTAGGTTGGGTATGCTATTTCTGGGGATTTTTCAAAAGTGGCGCTGAAGGCTAACAGGTTAATCATAATGCAAGAAAAATACATTGTATGTAGTACAGATGGTCACCAGCAGGCTTGGGAGGGTTACTATAAAAATGTATTCCGTTACAGTTAAAAATAACTTCATAAAAAAAGTATTCAGTAACGTGATCCAAGTACCACAATATGAAAGTAATGTAATCTGATTACTTTTGGATTACTTCAGGGAAATATTTAAAAAATATATATATTTATTAAGAATTTCACAGCCCTGAATATATATTTATGTAAAGAGCTAATACAGAAATCTAGTGGCTACTGTATGGCATTACAGATTATTGTGTTTTATTTGTAACTTTTTTATTTTATGTATAAGAAAAAAACAAAAAACATTTTTAAATTCTACACAATATACATATTAGTTTATTTTAAAATAGGCCTACATGTTGACTAAAGCCGTGATCTTTCTTAATTTGCCTGACTGAACTTGGGGCATTGGCAGTGGGAGTTCCCCTATGTTTCCTTGACAGCGAACATCCCGTTAAGTGAGAATAAATTAATAAAGCACATTTTGGGTCTAACACATTTTCACAAAAAAAAACGTCACTCTTAATTTCTACAGATTCCAGCATCCATGAATTGAAAGCGTTTTTACCCACGGGCAGCATCGTTTCTACTAGCAGCAGTGATTCAGTCTGCATCTGAAGAGATTGTAGACAGCTGTTATTTGTGCATGCACCAGCGGGTGGCACACGTGAGTCATTACTGGCAACAGAAACAGGAACTACTGTAGGCTATAAACAAGCAGCGCTTAATGTAGTGTTATTATGCCAAAACACTGATTTATTTAGTTTTAAATGAAACCATTGTAATCCTGAAAGTATTCCCCCTATTTTTCAAAATGTAGGTGATACATATGACATACTGATTACATAACACCGTTACATGTATTCCGTTGCTCCCCAACCCTGATCACCAGTGTATGGGACTGAATTTATTATTTCACACATTGACACCACAGCCATGGGTAAGCTCAATTTAGAAATGGGAAAGAAAATGACTGATGCATGATAGCATGTAAGCAGTATATAGTAAGCTCAGAGAGACCATTCAGTGACACATCCAGTATTGCGCTTTGCTAGCGGGATGCCTCTCTTGCTACACCTAGTACTCTTGGATCTGGGTGGGTTGAATATGGATTCCCACACCCAGTATAACAGACTCTAGAAAAATATCATTGTGTAGTTAAATGTAAACAAAAAAAAGCTAATAAATTTTTTTACATTTGCCTATGATTTGCAGTGAAATGTCTCTAATGCTTTGTTTTTGCTTGAAAATAATGTGTCCAAATAAATAAACTAAACTAGCCTATATGAACTAAAATAAAATATGTAGGTTCAAATAGTCAATTCTATAACAGACAAGGTAATTGAGCAGTTAACACACTAGTCCAGTAGTTTTCAAAGTGTGTGGCACGATCACAAAATCAAGTTCAAAATAATTTGTGATAATCAACATTTTGCCACAAATGCAGTAGATAGAGCTTAAATCCATATTGAACCCAGGACATTCCTTTAAATCTGGCTTATATGCCTCTAAGGCCTGTTAGAGCAAAATTACTAAACATCAAAACCTCACAAACACATGGCTGGGTAGGTCACACGTCAGTACATTCTGTCATGGCAGCCCTGTTTGTGACCCGGTCAGCCCTGTAGGTCAAATAATTCCCAATGGCACAAGATGCTCCCTGTCAGGGCCACACTACCAAAAAAAACCTCACATAATTAAATCAACATCATGCCTTAATCTACACAGGCATCTGCCCCGCTAAAGCAAATTAAATCTCAATTCTTTTGGTCTACTGATGGGGACAACCATAACAAGTTGCCACGATGATGCTACGGTGTTGTGAGTGGTTGCTGGATATTGCCAAGTAGGGCTAGGTATCATTCAAAAAAATTTTAGATTTTGACTCCGATACCGGTTCGTGGGATGAGCAAAAATCGACTAAAATATGTTGAAATAAAATGTATTTGTATAGCCTAAGCAACGTATTAAACTGCAAATTAACATTTATATGCCCTATAACATATCATAAAAACGACATGTTACGGACGAAATATGAATCTTTAGACAAGATTTTTCGTTGACTATAACTTTATAAATATAGATTATAAAGTTTTTACTGTAAAATAGAAAATACTGCCACATCAAATAAGCTTGAACTATCACGTCCATAACATTATTTTTTCCTCATAACGCAAACATGAGAAATAAAATAAAATTAATATTTTATGTTCTGTGGAGAGCCATCCCTTCTTCACCTGGAGGGTAGTATTACTTTTGGTTTGGGCAGTGTAATTTTCACAGAATTACTAAATAAATATTTTGGCACCTAAAAGTTAGAGAATTTTTTTTGTCACGTCCGTAACATATGTGTATTTCTCTCACATTGTAGACTGATATTTTTCTAATGTCTTCAATCCTTTATTAAGGGAGTATGCATATATAAAGAGAAGTTTCAATATATTGGTATTAAATGCATTTTCTGAGAATTTATATTTCAAGTTTTGACTGCAAATGTCACATCCATAACGCTGGAATTGCCCAGCATCAAAAACGGCTTAAATCTTCTACTGCAAACTCATTTTTCAGTCTGAAGAGCTCATTAAAAAAACTTGAACTAATAGCTCTCCCCGTTAAGAAGTAATCCATCATAAATGACAGCATGATGTTTTATCACAAGCACCATCATCGCTACTATTGTAGTTATCTGAAGGGTTGAGAAAAACAAACGAAATCCCAACGTTTTATCCATCAAGCGGAAGAGTCATTGGTGCCCTGATCACATTTCCCTTCCCACAGCTTGCCCCTCCCATATCACGAGAAGGAGAGGACACCCTCAAGGTCGTCTCTTGAGAAAACCCACAGAGCACATGCAGACATAGAGTTTCATGCACAGCCTACCAGAAACAAAATACACAGGCCTACACACACACTCCAGACATTCACAGCAGCCACATCCAAGAGAACTGAACTGCTTGGTGCTATTGAATAGCCTACATTATACTTGCATATAGTAGCTACATTATATTTTGAAGCCAAAGGGTTATATGCTAAAAAAAAAAAAAAAGTGACCCCTGAGTGCACATGCAAAAGTTGCCACCATAATGCTACAGGGTTGTGGGTGGTTGCTAAGCAGTTGATAGGGCATTCTGGGTGGATGTAAAGCCATTGAAAGGTGGACCCAAATCAAATAGCCCACGAACAAGACTCTGTTCTGGTCTCTAGATATGGCACGGATCCCTTCTTAAATTCAAGCCTAAAGGCGTTTTAGCAATTGTACCATTTCGCCCATCAAGCAAAATCGTACAGAATCTCTGATCGTTTAGAAAAGTAACAGCAGCTTCATAAATTTGTGTAACAAAAACAATGAAAGTCAATGGGGTCCAAAACATTGAACCTCAATGACAATATACAAAAAATAATGAAATTAGTACAGTTTTAAATTATACAGTGCATTCATAGTATACTTGCATAGTGCATCAATTGGGACACAAGTCTTCTGAAGAAGCATAACCGCCTTATATAATAAACAGTGCATTCATAGTATACTTGCATAGTGCATCAATTGGGACACAAGTCTTCTGAAGAAGCATAACCGCTTTATATAATAAACAGATTTAATAGGTTTTATTAATACATAAACATTAAATCGATCAACAGAGCTCATCAAATTAAATATTGCAAACAGAAGTTCAATGATGCTTGCTTGACACACAAGAACATAAGGTTTAGGGAAAATGCATGAGTAAATATGATTAAACATCAGCAGATATGAATGATGAAGCAACCATTTTCCATAGGTGCTGCTGCTTCTGTGAGATGGGACTTCATGTGGTAATCAGCAGGACCTGCTGCTGACAGTGGAAGTTGTTTTTATCTAGGTTGATGCACTTGTGTGAAGCATCGCAATCTCTTGCAGGTAAATCTATTAAAAGTCCTTAGGAGCTCTGGCATGCTGCATCCATTATTAATGAAAGTACCATTAAAAACAATCTATCAAGTCTCTGTGGACATCATGACAGTGCTTTCAGGTGGAGGCTTTGTCAGTGTCTCCAAACAAATGGTGAACAAAATACAGTACAAGCATGTACGTATGTGCTTTGGGTTTGTATCTGCTATACAAACAGCCTATAGGATGAGCTACTGTGGAGAAGCATCTCAAGTAGAGCGAGACCGTACGTGCATCGTTCTCTCCCGTAATCTGATGACCTTTTCCATCAACGTCTGTCCTGATGTGAACACACATGGCAGGATCAGCGCCTCGCAGTTGGACATACTGTGCTTCGCTGGAGGTGTGTGTGTGGTCGTCAGGGTGGCATGTTAGAGTCGCTGCCTTATGCAAGAAATTGTAGGATGTGTTCAGAATGGCATATACTACATATTACTAAAGGCTGAGCGATATGGCTAAAATGTTACTGTCAGTCTCTAATGATAACTATCACGATAAATGTCAAATCTGTATTTGTAGTTTAAAGGCAGATTTTTGCACCTAAGTGAAAGTTGTAGAAACCAGACCAATAATTGTGGTTTTAAACTACGCTTTACTGACAGAACATGACAAACACTTCATGTTTTTGAATGCTTTTAGGGATGGGCAACGATTAATCACGATTAATTGCTTTCAAAATTAAAGTTTGTGTTTACATAATATATGTACTGTGTATAATTATTTTGTAAATATAAAAACACACATGTAGGCTTGCTACGATAGTTGGTGTTACCGGTGTTCAGTCACAACACCGGTTTCATCACTTGCCCACCGTGGCACCGCAAAAAAAAAGAAAGAAAGTGTTTTAAAGCTTTAAAAATATTTAACGCAATTTACTAGCATTGAATGATCACGCTCTTATTAATGTGAATGCTTTTAAACCGTTCAAGCGCGACAAGACTAAAGAGACCGCGCTGTAAGTCCTACCTATTACACACACACAACCCACAGAAAAGACGCGCGTCAGTCGCCTATCGAGTTCTCTTTCGGTCTTGAACAAATAACACACAAATTATGCCAAAATGTCCGTTTTGTCGAGTGTCCTTATAAGACCAGTCTTAAATGATTTAAATAAAGTCTAAAATAGAGATTTGTGAGAAAATGGGACGAGTGTCAGATCGCGTCTCTGTCAGCAGCGGCCGGTCTTAAAGTGTCATTAAAGTGTGTATGTCAGGTTAATTTTTTTTTTTAGATATATTAAATAAGGGTTAGATGCCTGAGTGAAAATGTAATTAGCATTAAAATTATTACTGTAACTGCCCTGCAATAAGATTTATAGCCATTTCTGTCAAGGTCATATTTTTAAAACAAGGGCTGAGCTGTGACGTCATACAAGGGAGTCGCGCCAACAAAGTTCTATTGAAGTATGGAGAGTTTTGAGTCTGAGGAGATCCAAAATCCCCCTCAAACCTATACGATGGCCCACAGCCATACAATTTTGAGCCTCCCAGGCGGGAGACAGATGAGGAGCCAAACAGAAATGTAAATAATTCATATCGAAGAAACATAAATATCTGGTGTGAAGAAGAACCAGTGGAGAGTTGGTCAGGTGTCTGGTAGTATAGGCATAACTTAGCGGTGGAACGGTACATGTATTCGTATTGAACCGAAACGGTACGGGCGTCATGGTTCGGTGCTTGAATATACACGGAGAATACACGGTATGAAAATAAATAAAACTCGCGTGCAAATTAATTCATGCGGAACTAACGTTGGCTTACTGTTATACGCGGGTTATTTAAGGACACCTAATCTGTAGCTCCGCCTTAGCTCTGTAGCTCCGGCTATAATGAACAGCCTGCGGTGTCAAGATTGCAATGCTGGAATGTGTGTGTGTGTGTGTGTGTGTGTGTGTGTGTGTGTGTGTGTGTGTGTGTGTGTGTGTGTGTGTGTGTGTGTGTGTGTGTGTGTGTGTGTGTGTGTGTGTGTGTGTGTGTGTGTGAGAGAGAGAGAGAGAGAGAGCGATCGACTGCTTCAGTAGCACCGTAGGCACCGCATCAGCCAGTCTCACTCGGGTTTTAAATCCCATTTTATAACTCATGAGATCTCCAACCGCGTAGTCCTTCTCAGTGAAATGGGCGCTGCAAATGACCGAAGTCTTGGATACCGAGGCAGCACTGAAGTCAGCGCGTTTGGTCCGAACAAAGTTGACCCAGGCACGGAACACAGTGGACTCTGTGACCGGTTTTAACGGTGTTTTTGCACACAGCACAAACGCAGTAATTCACCATCGTGAAAATACGCCTGCGTATACTAACTACCTAACTTAAATAACTAACTAAATAACTAAATAAATGTCCTAATCACTAATTCTCTCGCTCTATCACTCGTACAATTATCAACACAGCTCAGCGAGCTTGGGAGACGTCTCCCTGTTATGACGTCAATCGATTCGTTTGGGGGGATGGGCAGTTTTAAGTGAGGACTGAAAATAACGAACTTTTTCATCTTATATTCTGCCTTTAGGAATCGAAAAACATACAAAACAATACATCAACTTGTCAAACGTGTATTTCCCCTCACTATTTTGTGTCAATCATAATAAAAAATTTAACCTGACATACACACTTTAATGTTGATCAAAGAACAAAGGTAAGAGAGTACATTACTCACTCAGACCCGGCGCCAGGAGGATTATTATACCGGTAGCCTAATAATCATGAATGCACTCCGCTATCTTTTAACATCTCCGGCGAACGGCTTCTTCACGCAAAAGAAAAACTCATGAAGTGCAGTGAAATTCAGCGACCCATGTGGCGTTTCCTGATGGATCGAGGTTGTTCGTTAACTTAATTTTATATATGCAATTCACACAAGCTCTAAGCGCATGCGAGAATGCTGCAAGTAGTCAAACTTTATTAATAAAATAGAAAATCAGAGGGAATCATTTCTGTATTTTTTTTTTTTTTTACCGGTTGGCCGGTCACACGGCTTTCATAGTTTTCAGTTACGTGACTGGTGCGGAGACCTGGAGTGTTATTTATATTTTTTATTTAGTTGTATTCATATTTTGATTATTTTTTTATTTTATTTTTTTACATCGCTCCTCCCACCCGATGAAACCGATATTACCGGTGTTGTCACATGTCGATTAACCGGTGGGAGAATATTATCACCGTCACATCTCTGCACACATGGATATATTTAAGAAATATTTCCATGTACTGTTTATATATATCATTTATATTATATAAAAAAAATCTTAAATACACATGCATGTGTGTGTATTTATATATAAAATATAATTATACACCGTAAACACACATTATGTAAACACAAACTTATTTGGGATGCGATTAATCACGATTAATCATTGCCCACCCCCCTTTAACCTTTTTTTAGTTATGTTTCCATAAAATAAATATCTTAATAGAAAAATGTATTTCTTCGTTTCTGCATGTGCAAACGGGTGATAAACCCATTTCATGAATTGAAATGGTATGTTGCCTGAATTTGATGGCACGTATCTTCGACACAGTTTGCAGCGCTGGCTGTAATATTAATAATACATGTCTCTTATGCACATTTGACCGTATCTTGGGTTGACAGTAGAAGTAGTTTGAGTTAGGATGCAACGTAAATTTATGTTCATTAACAAAAACAGTAGGGCTGTCACGATTCCTCGATTAAATTTGAGTACTAGAATCAAATTTAATTCAAAATCCTCAATTGCAATTTCTACCAGTGTCGAGTAACGGAAATACCGGAAGTGACACATTCCACAGGCGAGAATCCATGAACTGCATTATAAGACACTAAGTTTTCTAAGGCTGCATGATGTATTAAAAACATATAGAACAGTGCTATTGTAAATTCATAAAGGCTTCGATTCAGTTAAGTAAATATACTTTTCACTCTGTTTTACAGTGAATAAAAGCCTACATTTTTATCTGTTCATCATATAAAGTGATCGTGTCTCTTCAGAAAATTTTGGACTAAAATATTGTGATTCCTTTTATTTATTTATTAAATTATAAACATCTTGCAGATTCTGCAAGAGGGTGCAAACTTACAGTTAATTGTAACATGTACACCTATAGGACTCTCAAAGTGGGCTGGGCAAGAGTGATTTCTGGAATGGGCTAAGCTAGCCATCCTGCGGAGGTGGTCCTGTTGTGAATGCCATTTCAAGTTTCACTGTGGATAGTGTGTGGTTACTGCCAGTGATTACAACCCAGAGCACAACCTAAAGACTTATTTACTGCTTGATTTGAAAGCAGAATTACACCAGTCAAGGTCTGAAAGCATTTAAATGTCGAATAGTTACGAGTCTTTTCCTGAATAAACAGCGTAGTTCATGAACAGGAGCAATACGGAAAGAGCACCATGAATTTTGGATGAAATACAATGCCGCTTCTAGCCCCATCTCTATCTGACAAGCCTCCCGATGTAACAATGTTTTCTTTATTCAACAGCTTTACAGTTATGCAGCATATCTCAGTGTATTAACCCATGTCAGTGCCTGAGCTTGCAGTAGTCACATCATCCTAAAACACATTCTACCGCTTTTCTTTACGAACGATTCGATCAATCTTTTCCAGTCTGTGAAAAATGTAAGTTCCTAAAATAACCCCTCTTCATGCACAGGAGCATTCTGCTTATTCAATTTTCAGTCATCAAGCTGGCATCCAACCCAGACTGTCTGAGCGCTCTCTCTCTTTCGGATTACTTATTGATTTGAGCAGCTTCTGAGGAGCACAAACATAATGGAGGCCGCTCTCATCAAAGCACCTGCTTGTTTGCCTATGTGAACGCCTCTTCAGTGCGATTCTCCGGTTACCAAAATCACAAGAACAAGCAAAAAATCTTCTCTTTACAGCAATAGATTGAATTGTGCATGTTTGAATTCTGAACAAATGCAGAAAGAACAAGTGCTGTTCTCCCTTGAGAATGCTGTTTGCACGTTATTAGCCTAGTTGTTTCATGTCGTTCTTGAGCTGAAGAGATTGGTATGATGCCCTAATCACATCAAATTATATCAACTTCACAAACTGACAATGAAGGAACATATTGTTTATCAAGAAGAGAAACATAAGCTTATTGATGACAACCTACCCTATAGTCTCAGCTTCAGAAAGTGTCCATGGACAGCTTAGGGATTGTATGCATATTGCATGCAGAACGGCAAGATCTGGCCAGCTCCAAATTTGATTGGCTCATTGCTAAGCAACTTCCATAAATCAGTGAGCAATTGATTTTAATCAGTCTGCTAGGAAGGAGTGTTTACCAAGAACTAAAGCTTCTACAATGAGCTGTAGCAGAGGAAGCAAATAAACACTATTCACCAAAGTGTGCGAGGTGCATGGCATAAAATCCTTAAAAGATATTTGAGAGGCACTTAGTATCAAGTAAACTTGATATTCTCTATAGTCAGGATTGTTTACAGAAATGCCTATGAAATAATTGCTACTCATTACTTTTAGATGGATGAAAATTCTGACCACAGTTGCAAGACATTAAACAAATTGCTTAAGTGTAGTCTGTGCAAGCTTTCACAGAGATTGCTGTATCAGTACTTGAAAGCGCCCCCACTTTGCACATTGGCTGATTATTACGGTATCATCGATTTTACATGTACCTGCTTCTAAATGTCACAAAGCTAGATACTCTGGCCGGTTATGTCAACTTTTCTTCTGTGAGTAGGTTATTTTTGGCCAGAATAATAATGTGGTGAACTGTCAAATGTTTTACACCGTGAAAGTAGAATGTACTGATGTTTTGTGAAACACCTTTATTTAAATGAACTCATTCACCTTTATTCAATTATAGCTAGAAGTATGCGTGGGCACTGTGTTGATGTCTACAGCAAGGGATGAACAATGGTTTGAGGAAAACATATGTTGTTGGACTGCTGCTCTGATGCATTTTGGAAACAATCCACCATAGATCTGGGCGGGAGCTCAAATGAATCTAAGGTTGTTTTTACACTGGCAGTTTAGTTCGGAACGGGGAACTGTTCGTATGAAAAATTGCTAATGTGAAAGCTGTAATGTGGACCTGGGAGCGCACCGACGTCCTGAACCCGAGACTACCTGGAGGAGGTGGTCTGAGTTCGGTTGCACTTGAACTGTGCCGTGACTTGGCAGGGACTCAGGTGCGCACTTGTTCAGGAAGAAAAAAGTAACCTGTTTGTGATGAAGTAAGATGAACGCAAATCCACCAGAATAGGAAAAAATTAAGTTAGGGGGGAAACCAGACCAGCGCTGGGAACAATTGCGCTCGGACCGCAGCAAACATGCCCAGTGTAAAAAGGGCCTAAGAGCTGTACAGAAATATCAGCATTTTTACCACAGTGAGCCATTCTGCAAAAAGAAAAAACCTTTATCATCAGACAGATATTACTGAATTAGTTGTGCTAAATGATCACACCTGTATCCATGAAAGCCACCTAAAAGGTTGGGTTTTCTGAAGTTGAGAGTTCTGAAACTAATTTGAATTAGTTGAAGGGTCTTGAATATTCTTGTGGACAATGGGGAGCTTTGGAGTCAAAAATGTTGAGAACCATGCCATCAGAAGTCTGAGGTGTTTTCTGCCTATCAAACATTGTGTAGGTCATCCTATAGAAAGAAGGAATGTAGTGAGAATGAGAATGTAGTAGCAGAATCAGTCAAGATAAGCATATATTCAGCTTCATAAGCAGTTGTCTTTTAGTTTGTTATGCAAGGCTCTATTTTGCTAATTTTGCCTGTTAATTAATTTGACAACACCAAGATGATGTAATGCTTTCCTGCTCCATCTCAGATTACAATGGTCTCAAAGGTATCTTTGTAAGTGGGAGTTTTGGAAAAACAAGACGTATCTTTTTCAGCGGCTTAGAACCGGCTAACTGCTTCAATTCCTAAAAAAAAAAAAAACCTAGTCAGCATTGCATTACAAAACTCACACGCAGCAGGATGTAAATGCATTCATATTTTCTCCCTTCTCACTCATGTAGCTGGCAAAGACCTCAGATCACCGCTCGCTCACATTCTGGCTGGGAGCAGCGAGGCTAAGATCCACTATGTCAGGGTTTGACAACAGCACTGAGCAAATGTGCCTGAAAGCTGTGCTGTTCCACACTACCCGAGACATTGAAACATTCATTACAGACATAGAACAAATTGAAAGGGCAGATTCCATCAGCCCACAATGACAAACTTACTCGGCTCACAACTCTAATAGAGAGACAACCCCTGAAAGGTTTCAGAATCTCACAACGCAGTGCATGCAGGGTCACACACACACCGAACTGTGGCGTCCAGCAAAATAAGAGCCGCTTAATGAGAGAGCCCTGGGGCACTGAGATGCCGGGATTCCCAAGATATATCCGAAGATCTGGTCTCATCTTCCCTAGCATCTCCTATGGTCACAGCAATGTCGAGGGGACAAATATCTAAAAATATCCTTATTGCTTCCATATAGAAGACACAAAGCAAAGCCACAGATCCATTGTTCTCATAAATCACAAATATTCCTTTACAATTCTTTTGTCTTTCCACAAAGCTGCCCCGAGCGATAAAGATTTCAAGTCAGGGCAGCTTAATTTACTGTCGGAACAATTCATTTCAATAAGTTGGCAGGACCGGGCCCCATTCCATTGACGTTCTAATGCATATATTACATTTTGTTGAAGATTTATGTCTTTATCAGCATTGTCTTGTCAATATCTTTGACAATAGAAAAAAAAAAAGAGGATGATATGTGAAGCAAATAGCATTTCCCAAAGTGTGGGCAGAGGGATGCAAAAAATAAATCACAGACATTGAAATTTCATTATGTGGTGTCCTAACCAGACATGACGTGACAAGATAAGTTATCTTTAAATTTAAGGAAACAAAAACGTTCGGACTATGCACTTAATGTGAACTTAAGTGTAGTCTATGACAAAGCTTGTTTCAGTTAAATTTTTTAATAATGTTAAAATGGTGTAATATTTATGAATTTTAATTAGTAATTTTAATTGTACTTGTTAATTCGTTGCGAGTGCAGTGTGCTATCAGAGAGCCCGTTCACACACCTGATTGACAGATTTTTTTGCATCCTATAGTCGGGTCACATCTGTGTTGACATACAAATAATTTGTTAATGGAATATTATTACATCGTGTCCTGGCATAGCTGGCAACTCATAGGGCAGCATAGCATGAAATCAAGGATTTAAATTGTCATTCATGCGTGTCCTGTGACACCAGATCTGAACATTTTTCTGAAATGCAACAATTTACCCCTAAGACGATCTTAGAACATTAACAGAAGTGGTTGCAGGAATTTCAATGCATTCCCAAACTCATGGGGGATATGGGAACTTTTTTTACGTTTAGTAAACCCTGCAATGACAATGTCTTTTATCAGAATGAACTAAGAAAATCACAGGAAATTGTAAATAGGAAATACTGGTATGAATAATGCCCTTTTTCCTATTACAGGGTACCCCCAGGATCCTCAAACTTAAATTCAAGGCTTTTTAAGACCTTTTTAATACCATTTCAAATGAAATTCAATGCCAACTTCGTACCCATTCCAACATATGAGGGGAAAATGTAAAATCTGTATACATTTTAAACCCTTAAAATTTTACAATTTTAAATAATTATTTAAAATAATTTTGTACATGTAGGCTACTTGAATGAAATAAAACATGAAATAAAACATTTTATTTAAATGATGCATCATATTTAATACATACGCTACAGCGTTGTAGTGCGCACGTGTGTGTAGGCCAGTGTTCATTTTGGCAGCCATTTTTGATTCAGTAAGTCTTCATCTTCAGACGAAAATGCTTATGAATGCAAACTTTTAGTCATTACTTTTAGTCAAACTGCAGTTACTTTACTTTTGGTAGCTATTTTATATGTAGTCTTTAGACAGAAAATGTCATAATTATTCTCTCTAGGCCATTCAATTAAGCTTCTGATAAATCATTGACATTGCACTCTTTAGCAGTAGCACTTGTGCAATTCTACATCCCTTTTCATAAGTTCCGTGGTTCACCAATTTTTTAGAGTGCCGTACCCCCTGGTACCCCCTCTCTTCCACTTAGACTGCAGTCACACCTTTTCCATTAAGGGACAATATTCGCCCCCTTTAATAAAATGTTCCATTTAATTTTTAACCTTTATAATACCTTTTAAAAATGAATAATACTTTAAATAAAACAATGTTCAATAAATATGCAATGTTAAAAGACGTTTAATATTAATAAAAATATTATATTTAAATAGCCAGTAGGTGGTGGTAACTCACTGTCTTTATGAGTGAGTCATCGAGTCTCGTTTCATTGAGTCATTGATTCATTGAATCTCACGATTCGTTCAAAGCCACATATTTTGTTGCAAAATAGAGCAATAAGCCTGACTATACTGTTTTATGCAGTACATCACTTAATGTTACCCTTTTGTTGTTTTTTAACTGTTGTGTAAAATCAATCTCACATTTGAAATCGTGTGGATATTCGGGAAACATTGCATGCTCGTATAATATGATCAACATTAAAACACTGCTGGATATCAGCCGGCATTTTGATCGCAGATTTAGTCGGACAAACAGCGCAAGCGGCTCGTGACAGAACACAGACCGACTGAATGACACTTTAATTTAAGTAGAAATCTCAAATAAAGATCGCTGAACTCCAGCTTGTCTGTGTTTTCAGATCATCCGCGCTTCTTCAGCAGGGTAGAGAGCGCGCGCGCGCATGGTTGCCAGATACTATTGAAACGACCGCGTAGAAAACGTGTTCTTTTAACAGAAAAGCTCTGATTTGGGGTTAAAATTATTGAATTCTGGCATTTGTGGCCACCGCGGATTAAACCGACACTTTCCCATTTCAGACGACAAACTAGGCTGGGGCTGGGCTACTATCTCGTTCTGTACCTCACTAGCCTAGTAACCATAGTAACGGGTGCGCACGCTTTCGCGCTTTCTGCTATTTCGTGGAGCGCGAGGTGCACTCAACGCTGCATGCATTTTTAATGAGCCTACATTAGTTACAGTAAATTTTGTTACGGTATGAACTTAATCCTAGGAAAAGCAAAAAAATCTAAGACCTTTGTAACGAAATCCAAGACTTTGTATACCAAATTCAAGGCTTTTAAGGCCTTAATTTGAGATTATCAAATTTAAGACTTTTTCAATGCTTTTAAGACCCCGCGGGTACCCTGTATTAACTAGACTGTAGCGGCCCGCCATAGAGAAAGAGAATTTTACTTGCCCGACCAAACAAGTAGCCTGATTACAATTTCTATAGGCTATAATACCTAGGAAAGCAACGAAACGCAAGGAAGACTCTGATTTGATCACATTCAGTGTAAAGAGCGATTGATAATGGATAGTGTATTTCTGGTAACAAGGGGCTGGTTGCACCAGCCGGACGAAAAAAAGTTGTCCGTAAGCTCTTTTCGATTAATTTTTACACCAGTTGCACCATCTAAAACTACAAAAAGGTGCAGTAACTTAGCGTAGACGATGCGTGATACACGTATTATTATAATAATATACATTTTTATTAATATTATATTAGATCATATTATCTATTAATTATTATAATATAATTATTATAATAATAATTTTATATTATTCAGGGCTCGACATTAAGCGATAATTTTTTTTTAAAATATTTGGTGGTTTTGATATGTTCTACCAAAACCACCAAATATAATTTTTGCGAACGGTCAATTGTTTGGCTTCCTAAAACACATGTGTGAATGTAATGTAGACTATCACAACAACAACAAAAAAGGTTTGAGTCACCTTTAACGTTCTGGTACATGTCAATTCACTAACTTTTTTCTTTGTTAAATTTGCAAAAGAAACATGGGTTGGAGCTCTTAATTTTCAACTCTCAAAGTGCTCCAGATTTATGATTTACTTTACTTAACTTTTACAATATTGTCTTGCCCGTAAACCCTCCTAGAGTGACCAATGTCTGCCTACCACAGTCTCACAAAATCAGCTGGGAAGCACTGCATACTATTAAGTGACATATGCATTACCTGGTTTTGTGCAGTTCTCCTCAGTCTCATTGTCTCCCTCTATGGCCATAAGCCTTCGGCCTAAGTGATCTCCTTGAGAAGCAAAACCCTCCTGTAGCACCAGCCCATGACCTGTGTATGAAGATGCATCTCATTACATAAAATATTCAGAATTATCTGTAGATATAGAAACTTAGGCCTTACATGTATTATACAAAATACAAATTATAAAATAAAATGAATGTTAGTATTTTGTTAACCTAATATATTTCTGTAAAAGCATTTAAACAGTCAAATATTGTTAAAATGTCACTGAATAATTTTATACGTTTGTACGCCACCTTGCATTACATTTCAAACCAACGACCCAAATACTCAAAGAATGGTTAACAACTTAAAGCTTATTAGCTAAATTACTTGTCGTTTTGGGGTTCGGTGTGTGACTGTGGCCTTGATCTGCCAGGCTTTCTGTTTTAATCAATGTTCCTACAGGATGTGCATTGTATCATGGTTAGCACTATCAGCACCAGGGGGTATTTATTTTAGGAAAAAAAAAAAAAAAAATTTGTGTGAAGATTCAGCCATGCATACTGTCCTAACAGCCAGAGCTTGAATTAGGATTTCATGTCTGTATGTCTATGCTTCAGCAGTTGATTTCAGCACATCACTTTTCCATGAGGATTTGCAATGAGGTCCAAAAAACAGGATAATCACATTTATCTTGTTATGAAACTAAGCATAGCACACGGCATATTTATTGGACAATTGGCATATAGAGCTGTTAAATCACTGAACACATAGTGTTTATTCATATAATAATAATTTTAACAAAACAGCTCTCCTAAAAACAAATTCCGACAAAAATATATAAAAATGTGTGGTTACATTTTCTGTATAACATGACAAATTATCCAGCAGAATGACTAGGCAGCTGTATAATTCGAGTTAGCAATCGGTTCTATTTTTGAGGATTTTCATGACATTCAATACCATAGACACTTCAATACCACGCCTGGATTCTTGGTCTGATAACTTGTATTGTTTACCTTTATATGATGAACAGATTGAATGTAGGCTTTTATTTACAGATAAACATTGAGCAGCGAACATGAACAGAAGCTCAACCGAACCTGCTTGACGCGCAATAACAAACTTCATTGGCTCTTGCACGTCAAGCCAACATGCTTGAGGTTCCGTTTTTTTTACCATATCAGATGTGTGCATTGACAAATGTTTATATGTGAATAAAAGCCTAAATGAAATATGTCAATAATATAGAGCAATCGTGTCTCTCAGAAAATTGACTAAACAGCTGAATTCATATGGATTCGTTTTATGATCTCTATGAACTTTTTGGAGCGACAAAGCTGCGTGGAGTGAACAACGGAGGGACATATCAAATTTCATTAAAACACCTTAATTTGCGTTTCAAAGATCAAAGAAAGTATGGCTTGGAACACATGAGCTAACATTAGCTAACCCCAATAATAAATCGGTCCAAAAATGACTCTCAAACTATCTGTTCCAATAAGTCCAATTAGAAAATGTTGAAGTGGTTCTTGACATTTTACATTTTTCATGTCTTACTCAAAGTGAAAACGGTTACTGTGTTGCGTAAAGGGTGTTCATTTTAATTTTAAATGGTTACATTTTAAAATGTTAAAGGGGTGGTATTATGCCCCTTTTTACAAGATAAGTCTCTGATGTCCCCAGAATGTGTATATTAAGTTTTAGCTCAAAATACTCCACAATTTTATTGCATGTTAAAATTGTCTTTTTTTGAGGGTGATCAAAAACACATCGTTTTGTGTGTGTCCCTTTAAATGCAAATGAGCTAGTGCTTCCCGCACAGAGAGCAGAGCTACAACAGCTCGTGTCCTTCACAGCTTGCAGACACACACTAAAATGTCAGAAACCATTCGGCCTTTATGTTTAAACCAGAGTCGGACAACGATGGAGACTTGAGTAGAACTGACAACATGTAGTTGTCAGTTGTCAACAGGAAGTTTCTGAATGGTTAGTTGATGAAGATAGTTAACTCTACATCAGCTTCATAAATTCAAGTCATTGATTAGTATATTCTGTCATAATTTATAAATCACTCGTGTGGGAACTGTTGTAAGATGCCTACAGAGTGGCATGCTATTGCATTTGTGTTACGTACTGTATTGCAATAAATGTGAAAACAGCTTGAGTAGACTCAGAAATGTGACCCTGGACCTAGGGATGGGCGATATGGCCTAAAATCCATATTGCGATATGCATTGCAGCCTCTTGCGATAACGATATATATCACGATATATAAATTATAATAAAACCATTTCAGAACAGGTTACACAGACCCTAATGAAAGCCAAACAACTGCTAAATATAAAGATAAATAAAATTTAAGAACACTAGCTGCAGAGACTTTAAGTAGCCCTAATGTTTATATTATGGCTAGCAGCTTATAAAAAAAACCAAATTCTAAATTAGAATATTGTGAAAAGGTTTTCATAAAGCTGTAAGCCATAGGCCTAATCATCAAAATTATAAAAAATAAAGCCTTGTAATATCTCACTTTGCATGTAATGAGTCTATAATATATTAGTTTCACCTTTTACCTTATATTCTAATTTTTCGAGTTTCACCTGTATACGTCAACTAAAGAAAATGCTTCAAGTATAAAAGTTATTTACAGTAGTGTCATGCCATAGACAGTAAAAAGTGCAAAACAGTGCAGAAGGCACTCCAAATCAAATGTAGTTTTAGTTTGGCTATTTTTTAAAGGACACAAAAGATGCAAAGAGCAGGAAAACTGATGTCTTCTCAGTTAAAAAGCAACACAACAACGAATCTTAAAATCCGGCACACACAGAGATTTTGTGTTTACACCACTATTCTGTGAATACGCGCTGGTATTCAGTGACACGTTTCGTTTTGAGGTGGTAGAACAGATTAGTCGTGTGTGTTACCGAACTGTTGCCCCACGCACTCTGTATAGTTTGCTGCTGCTCGTCGGACGGCTTAAATCCGAACCAAGTCCAAATAATGGATGTTGCACCGATCTTTTTCACCAGCGCCTCCGTTTCGCTTTCAGCCATGTTTACTCAAGATGACAATGAATATGATGCGTTTCAGCCGGTTGCAGCTCGTGACTCTAAATTTCGCGGGTAAATTGCGTCATCAACATGCATTATCGCGATAGAGCAATAGGATTAAAATCTCTATCGTAGGCCAATTTTGTATCGTTTATATCGCATATCGTTTATATCGCCCATTACTACCTGGACCACAAAACCAGTCACATGGGTCCATTTTCTGATTTGAGATTTATAAAATCTGAATAAATAAGCTTTCCATTGATGTATTGTTTGTTAGGATAGGACAATATTTGGTCAAGATACAACTATTTGAAAATCTGGAATCTGAGGGTGCAAAACATCGAAATATTGAGAAAATCTCCTTTAAAGTTGTCCATTTATGTTCACGGTTGTGCTGCATTCACTCACAAAAATAAATGTTTTATATATTTAGGGTAGGAAATTTACTAAATATCTTAATGGAAAATGGTCTTTACTTAATATCTTAATGATTTTTGGCATAAAAGAAAAATCTATAATTTTGACCCATACAATGTTTCGTTGGCTATTGGCACAAATAAACCCGTGCGACTTATGACTGGTTTTGTGATCCAGGGTCACAAACGTGCTCTACTACAACAACTCTTCCTCTTCTCATGGATTCAGCCCCTTGGCCTTTGTTGTGTGTTCCCGAGGGAAAGGTTATGTAAATTTTAGGGTTCGTGAGGTCACTAACCCGGGAAGAAGCTTGTGTAGTCCCCATCAGCCGTTTGTTGTAGTCTTTAAAAAGTGAATTCTGTAAAAGATAATCTCCCTTTGCTTTAAACTTTTAGCGTTGTAACTTTGCAGATGTTGTTTATGCTCAAACAGCAACATTACACACTAACTAACGTTAGAAAAGTGAAATCATAATCAACCACCCCTTTAAATTATTTACAATCCCAGTTTAATATACAGAAAGCTACAGAACAAGACTTTTATTATGACTGTACAGTTCCCCTGAAAAGTACAAAAAAATTATTTAACTATTAAAGTTTTTTTTTTTTTTTTTTTTTTTTTAAACCAAAATAGTGTTTTTGATGAGGGTGGGTGATGACAACTTTCATTTTGGGATGACCTATTTCTATAAATACAAAAAATATATTTTTTCTCTTGATTCTATGAACACTCTCTACTAGGGCTGTGACATTTGAGAAAAATCTAATTCGAACGAATATAAAATACCAAGCTATGTATTTATAATATATTTAAAGCGTCTGCGACTTAGGCTACTTTCACTTTGATTTGCGATAGTTTGCAAGTTGGCTTGGCGCTTGATGAATAGATAATCTGCGGTGATGTGTGTTGCAGCGCGCCGTCATATCTGACTATAACATACAGCCTGTAACACGCTTTCAAAATAACACGCTTTTTAAAAATAAAAAACAAACAATCTAAACATAGACTGTAAAAAATGCGCTAGACATGGCACTTTAAAAACCGGATAGTTTATTTGTAGTTCGATTACGGATATTTCACGTCATGTTCGAATGCATATTCGAATATAGAATAAAAAGTGACAGCCCTACTCGCTACCGTACATTAGTAGCAGCCAGTTAGACACTGAAAAAAAAAATCCACATGCTGAAATCTACTGCAGCAAAACCTGACAAAATATTCCAACTGCTCCTAAATCAGGAACAGAATGACCCACTTACAGCTTATGAGAAGCAGAAAAAAGGTGCCAGTAAAGTTGTGTAACAAACCGTCACAGGAGGACAGGATAATAAACTCAACAGCCATAAAGTTCATTAAGCAGCATTTTCAGCCCACACTAACTTCTTTACAGCGATCGATGGAGGTAAATGAGAAGATGCAAAAGAACAGGAATGAGAATCGGGAAGCAGGAGTGCACAGCAGATGGACTCCTGACAGGCTCATCAGATATGCCAGTATTCATAGAGCCATTAAGCAGAAAGCACATATTCAGCATCCCCATCATTACAATATCATGTGCAGGTAATCCCTTAAGCTGCTTGTAATTTTGCCGTAATTAAACTCAACCGCACCCACTAGTATTGCTCAGCCAGGCGGGCAATGCTGTACACTTTGTAGACAATGAGAGTAAGTGGAAAAGCGTGATACCAAATCCCCTGTAATGAGAAATCATTTGTGTCTGAGATGTGCTTGTACGACAGGGAAGGGCAGTACGATTAATCATTTTAATCGCGAGAATGATATCTGCTTCGCTTGATTAATTAAAAATAATCGTCACCATATTGGCTCGCTCGTTATTTATCCTGAGAACGCTTTATTTGACATTTGGTTATCTTGAAATGGTAACAAGTCCTAACTAACATTGATATTTGTGGTTGCCAGATGTAAAGAGCTTAAATCCCCCAAACTAGTGGTGGTAAACTTTTAACAAACAATCACGGTCCACGATCTGATTTGTAATCTTCACAAATACACAAAAATAAAGACTTAATTCAAGTATTCGTATGTCACACGCATCACACACGACCAGCGTCGGCCAATAGTGAGCCGACGTTACTGACGTACAACAACAGAGCGCTGCGCTGTTACACTACGTGAACTCACATCAGAGGCCCACACAGAAGAAAATTGTCTTCATAAAGTTGTTCATTTTGGGGGGTTTTGCGCACAAAAAGTATTCTCGTCACTTGATAAACTTATGATTGAATCACTATAGTCACTTGGACTATTTTAAACTATTTAAAATTGTCTTTTCTAACTTTCTAGGCCAGCAAATTTCGATCCCATAGAAGCCTATGGAGGAGTGATCCAGCTCTCAGATTTAATCAAAAATATCTTAATTTGTGTTCCGAAGATTAACGAGAGTCTTACAAGTCTTTTAAAAAATTTGATTCATCGCACAGCCCTACTGGTCTGTAATTGTTTTTCAAATAAGTCACCACGCATGAAAGACGCATGATAGAGACCATCATTGCTGTATTTTAACATTATTACGAGGACATAAAAGATCACAATCTTGATGATTGGTTTGAAAAGTAGCTAGATTGTGGATGTCTTCAAGATTGATCACGTTGTAAAACTGTCAGATTGCCCACCCCAAGTTGTGGTGCTCCTAAATTTTAGCTGGCGCTCTTAACTTTAAATTGGGAAGTTAATTTCAATCCCTGCAAATTAAGTTCTCTTTCATGGCTTATTGCACTCGAATGGTCAAATACAATACGAACAGTTAAAGCACGAATAATAACAAATCAATAAATGGTATCATATTGTCTAGTCTTTTCTCAGCAGTGTAGTAACATTAGAACCTCCAAACATGATCAAAACCTATTTTCTTCAAAATTTGAAAGGATTTCTATCAAATGAGACCATGTAGCCTACTTGATAGCTTGTTTTTATTTTTTTGGTAGAGCTCCATTACTTTTAAGTATGCCACTTGGATTTTAAATCATTAAAAATGCCTTCAGGGTGTAAGGGGTTAACAGTGACAGTCAACAGAGAGCTTACATTTCACTAATATAAAGCTTGAATGAACGGGATGGGTATCGGCCGTAGGGCTGCAACTAATTGATTAACATCAATAATGAAAATAATCAACAATGAATTTTATTGATTAGCTGCATCTGGACGCTGTTCCCGGGAAACCATTAACCAGTCATCACTTTACAGTAGTGATTAACTTTTTGTCTGGACAAGACCGATAAGGAAAACAGCAGAGGACACAGAGTGAGCTGCTGCGGGAAAGGTACATAATCTAAGTTGTCCGAAACATTTGAATGCTTTATATTTATAAGCGCTTCAAACTAAAGCATAAGCGTTTACCGTATCTTGCCTTCTCATGCTTTGACAGAGCAAAGTGATGTTTAATGCATGCGACAGGTGTTTTCTTCAGCGCATAGGCTAACATACATTTTGTTGTTATATCCTCATCTGTTAATGTTAAAAAGTCCCGCAAATATTTCCATTTTGCACTTTCTGACAAGCGAGTCCAGTTAAACTTCACTGAACGAGCGCCGATGGGCACATACGCGTCAAACAGAGAGTAGAAGAATAGGAGCACAATAATTCTGACTAAAATACACATTTTGCTTAACTATATTTGTTAGGAAATTAAGTGTAGGTTTAAAAATATTCATGCAACACAAGTAATCATATTTATGAGAGCAGTAACAGTAAAGGCACTATTTTTGGAATAGCTCATTAATGTAATAACCATGTTGATGATTTGTGAATGTGTGCGTTTTCTTCATGCCTCATACAAGTTAACATTGTGCTTTATTTTATCCATCATTTCTAATTTAGCAGAGTAGTTTTAATTTCTGCTTTAAAATACTTAGCAATCAGTTGTTTTAGGTTTAGAATGTATAAATGTACAGCACAGCCTACATTCTCATTTACTAGATTTGTTTTCAAAGGCTTTATATTACACATTGTGATCGGCCAGTCTGATGTGACATATGCCGATTTTATTCCAGTCAAATGCACTCGGGCACCACATGATCACTAATGCATAAGTCACTAATGGAGATAGGCAGACACCGATTGATGCATGACCACGCACCCGCACAAATGCGACCCCTTCAAATTTTAACTCACATTCTCATTTTTTGATTGGGCTCATTTTTGTCACAGTCTAGAGCCCTGAAAGTGTCACTTTGAATGTCAAAAGAGGTGCAAGAAGCAATGTATTTTGCAGAAATGTTGTTTCTGCAAAACGTTTTTGCAATATATACGTGTTATAATGATATATCATAGTTTGGAATCTGTGCTGTCTGTGTGGATCTTTGTCTGGCATTGATTCCATTTACTGCATCCTCTAGGCTAGGGCACTTTTCATCTCCATACTTAAATTTAACCATTACACATTAATTCGAGCAAAATTTCACAATAAACCACGCTAAACTCAATTATACATGTTTGTCAGTTCATCAGTGCTTTTTGCATCGCAAAGTGAGTGCGTGCGCATGGTAGCAAGATTAAGAAGATTACGGTGAGTAAAACACTGGGCAGGAAATGTATTATGAGAAAAGCCCCGTTTTTATTTATTCTCTTGACATCTGGCAACCACAGGCAGGAAAGCTTGTTGCAATGCAAAGTTTTTTAGACTAAATGCACTAGACTAAAAAAAGTTTTTTTTTTAAAATGAATTTACAGGACAAATACCACGACGATTATTTTTAATGAATCGAGAGAAGCAGAAATCGTTATCACAGTTAAATTACGATTTATCATGCAGCCTTAACATTACAACCTGACACAAAACACAACCTGTGCTTTCTGGGGTTTTTTTTCACAATGATAAATTGTATTTTATCAGGTATATCAGCGAGAGATGGTTATGGTAATTCATCTAGAGAAAAAGACTATTCTTGAAAAGCTAACACCAAGTATAATTAATTATTGCGTAATGAGCATAATGTTTAAAAAATTTAAGGGGCATTGGTTGCATATATTTGTTGTCTCACCTTGCTTAGCCCAGTCATCATTTGCTGATGGAAACGGATGTGAATAAAGAGGGTGTTTATATTTGGTTGTTAATGCATTTGAAATGTTTCCCAATAAAAAGAACGAAATGCGTTTCTCATCGCTTGGGTGGTGGGAGGATATAGGGCATGGAGTGCAAGCATCCTCTGGCAAAAATAATAAATCAGCGCCTATGAACGATAGATAAAAACCAGTCCTCACCCTATATATTTTTATATCCCATTAAAGTCACATGTACATGACAATATGGAAGAAAAAAGAATTGGTCGCTACTTCTGTTAACTACTTTAAGAGCTAAAGGTACCAAGAAAGTTGATCCCTAGTTAAATGTAGGTACTTTTTTAGCAACAAGAGCAAATTATTTTCATGGTTGTTGTTAGAACATACGAGTCAGGCAAATAGCAACGAAGTACGTTCTGGAATAAATTAAGTCAAAATGAAACAGAAGTTGCGATAGACTTATTTTTTTTTGTAAAAATGTAGGACAGGACTGTGGTTTGCTATTGGTGCACTCTCGTGTGAGTGACAGGTTGATCCCGCCCTCACGCCAGTAAACACGTCATCAGAGAAGAGATGTTGCTGCAAGAGGGAGGGGAAGTTATTTTGATGAAAGATTACAAGAGATTAGCTATTCATCTACTACAGTACATTCAATAAAATATTCATGAATGTATCCCAAGCAATTAATTCACTGTAACATTCAAAGAAATTCAAGTAATAGTAATACTACATTAACGTTAATGAAAGATTAAGCAATTTTAGTCACAGATATGATTGTGATGTTGACTCCGCCCTTCAAAACACTGACCCGCCCATCTAAACGTTTGAGACTCGATTCAAACTCTTGACAGCTTGAAATGGCAGCTAGTCGTCGAATGATGTGAAACGGTGCATTATTTATTTTTTTACATACCGTTACAGACGAACATAAACAAAGACTATATGAGAAATATATTATTTACGAAATACAACGGCTTGAAATCAGCGTTGTTTGTCTCAATTGCGACTTAAAATACACACAAATGAGAATATAGGCTACAGTACAACGTGTACAGTATGCCAACCGACATAAATACATACACTACTAGGCTATCCCACAGAATAACGGACGATGCTTCCAACCGTCTTTGTGTAATCATTTGAATTCTGAGAGAAAAGGATGCCCGCCTCTGTTAATAATTCAACGTCTGATGTCCCAAAAAAAGGACAAGTAACGTTAGCTAACGTTATGTAGGCTACTGCTGCCTTGTATCGGCGAATTAATAATACATTATATAGGATAATGACCCTCATAATTAACATTATAGTATCACCAAAACATATAGGGACAATTACTTACCCGTTGTGAGCAACGCCGACATACACCACGCCAATAACAGGACGCTGCAGATGAAGCACACCTGCACGAACAGCATTTCTCTCCTTTTGCGAACTTTAAAAATTTTGGTGATCATGTTCTTTTTTGACATACTGGAGCTCTGCTCCAGCTCCGTGGTCGTCTGAGGCTGTGTCATTTTGTATGAGTGATTTCTCCTCCGAATCGAAGCCACACAGATGGCCGGGACCGCAGGAAATCAGGCTCGGGATGAGGTCCTCTTCATGTCCAGCGCGCGGATCCCGTGTTCTGTTCAGTCAGTGTGGCAGGAGCGCGCGGCGGCGTGCATGTGAGAGATTCCGTGTCCCAGGTGCCTCCACGCGCTCGTTCTGAATGTTGTATTATTAAACCAGCCCTCTTGAGAATTGTGTCCTGTTGCGAGAAAAATGCTAATTATAATCAGCTGAAATTAATCACTGGACAGTATGCAGCCTGGCTTCACAGTTGTTTGGTGATAATATGACTAAAAAACAAATTTTCTTTGGCATAAGAACCATACAGGGCGAGCTAGGTATACTGTTATTTCATGAAATATATAAGAACCGTGTCAGTAATTATCTTTAGGGTCCGTGCTCTCAAGTTGAGGTTTCATCTCCCTCTCATGCAGCTGCCGACTTCTACATGTGAGGGACTGTTACGCGCGTTCACGTGATGCTGATGACGTATGCACACTTAGCCTACTACACTCACTAGACTAGACTACTATAATCCTTGGAAAAGGCATGGCTTCTACCATACAAAACTGTGTAGGCTATTTCTAATAAAGCATCTGAAGGTCATTCTAAAATCACACGTAAAATAGCCTATCACACTAATGAATTATATAAATTCTAAAATCAGTGATCATTTTATTTTGTGAATCTTGTGTCAATGGACCATTTTTCTGAGCAATTTGCAGGACTAAGTTTGCCTTAATTATATAATGCAATATTTATTGTGATGTACATCAGGCCTACCACTCAAATGTTTGAGGTCAGATTATTTTTTTAAATAATTTTATTCTTTTACTGATGCATTACATTTGCATCAAGACACGTTTTCCACAAATATTATTAAACAGCACATTACACAACTGTTTTCGACTTTGATGACGATATGAAATGTAAGATATATCAGTACTGGTATTTAATATTTAAATACCTGTATATTACAGTATTTACATAGAATACATGAAAAACAGTAAACAAACACTAAACTGTCGTAAATTAATCCTTGGTGAGTCACTTTGACAGACTAAGGTAAAGCAGCTTACATGGTGACGAATGGCTGAACAACATTTTTTCCAGGCTTTTCATGGGTTCTTGTTGTGTGAGGCGGCGGACCTGAGGACCTACAATTACAAATTACAAAAAAGGGGTTCATAAACTTAGTAACGCATGTGACCCCAATGGTTGTACTTTTAAAGGAAAAAATGCTATTTTTGTCCACTGTTTGAATGGTGTAGTTTTAGAAAATGTCCGGTGTAGGTCAGTTCTCAATATGATTTTATTTTAAGTCACAAAAAGGGAAACCTGTAATTTCAAGAAAACAGTACATATGTTAAATCAGCATGCCTAAAATGTAATTCACTGCATGGGTGAAAAAGCACATAATTGGTAATGGTTATATATGCACAACCAAATGATGTGCAGTGAAAAAATACACCCAAACAAATGAAACGTATGGATATATTTTCTAGAAACATAAAGTAAACATTGAAGTGATGTGAAGGCCAATGGTAATCCATGCTCGTAATTTGTTCTCTGCATTTAACCCATCCAAGTTAGATATATTGAAAGAAAGAAAAATGAAAATAACCATTTACAACCCATCCTCAACAAACAATATGTCCCAAATGATGTGTCTTCATGCGTCCATTTTTAATGCAACCTGGGCTTTGACCTAATAACCTATCTCAACGTCATTCGCATTTACAAAAAAATCACATTCTTGTCAAAGAAAAACTCTGGCACATTATAGTCATCAGTTTCCACCAACATAATGTAGTTTGTGTGAGCCAAATGTGTTCAACCTTTTTTGATACCAATACTGTTTTTGACTTCAGGGTGTTGTCTGGCTCGATTCACTGCATCAATAATCTTTTCTGAGAACAGAGGCCACTTCCTTCCTATAGTCGCAGCCTCAGTCAGTGAACCATGCTGGTGGTCAAAAATATGGTTATGGTTAGACTACTTTCTGTCTTCATGTAGGGCAAAGTTGTGCCCAGTGCCTTTTGGATTACTGACTGTAACACTTTTATTGACTGAGACAGTCTGTATGATTGATTGTTGGGAGTGAAAATCATTTGGCTACTCCGATTGCCATGGAGGGTCACCCATGTTTTTACTGAAAACTTCTGTCGTCTTGCCATCACAGCCAGCAGACATATCACCCTGTAGCCCAAGACTGGTTTCCCACTGAAGCTAAGCAGGGTTGAGCCTGGTTAAACCTGCACACTGGTAGTGGTTGAGGAGAGATCCCCTGATATGATTGTAAAGTGCTTTAGGTGTATACAGTACATATGAAAGCGCTATATAAATTATGTTTATATAGCGCTCCCCCCCCCTGGTATAGTTATATGAGATGTGAGCCCGCAACATCTGTGGCCGAGGGTATACTGGTGGAAATAGAGACTGAGGACTGGCTGATGGACTTCAGTACGGATGTATCGTCTCCCACCCTATCCCACCCCGTTTCACGTTCATCATCGGTTTTCCTAGACAGCACCATGGAGTATTTGGACGGTAATTTGTTTATTTGTTCTGAATGTTCATCTATGTTTATAAGTAGCACTAAGAACTATTTGGACTATGATTTGTGTCTCCATCTTGGCTCCTCCCACATTCGGCTCCACCAGACATCCTCTCCACCAGATTCCCTCGTCCCACCAGCTCCCCCTTGGTCAGTCGTCACTCCACTTCCGTCATGGTCTCGCGGTCCATTGAGCTCCGTTCCTGCACCCCTACGGCTGCAGCGGGCTCTTCCTTCCCTTCAGGTACGCCTCGGTCCTCGATCAAACCGCCATCGCCTCAGTCCTTCGGGCACTCTGGCTCCACCTCAGATGCTCGTCACCGCGGCATCACCTCGGCCTCCTGTGCCGGCTCTCCGTCTGCACCCTGGGATCCATCGGCTCCATCTCCGTTGGTCGTCCCCCAGTTGTCGTAAGCAACAACACCACCGTGTGGCTCCTTCCTTCCTCCCTCGACTCCGCCATGGGCTGTCGTCATTGGGCTCTGGGTCTGTGCCGTCGGCCGTCCACCATCATTGCCGTCAGGGTTTTGTCGTCGTCCAGATGTCACCATTCCTCCGTTGACACCTATCACCATCCCTTCGCCATCTCCTATCATCATCTCTCCACCATCTCCTGTCAACATCTCTGCTCCATCTCCACGCCGCGAGGTTGCGCCTTCCAGGAAGGGGCGTTCTTTCACACATATTAAATTTAGTTTGTTCTTAGTTCGTTCTGAACTGAAGTCTGTTCTGTTTCCATGTACTTTTGGTTTGTTATTTTCAATCACGTGTTTGTCTTTGTCTTAGTTTCCCGTCAGTCATAATCATCACACCTATTCGTTATCATCCCATTATCACTGTGTATTTAAGTTGCTTTTTTTTCAACCTATAGTTGTTGTTTGTGTCTGCGTTTGTTTCACACACTCCCTGTTACACCTACTGTATTTACCAGTTTACCTAATTCTTATTAAAGACTTTATGTATTGAAACCAGTGGAATCTTCTTCATCTTGTGACAGGGGGAGATTTGACACAGAGGATAACATGTTTCTCTCTCTCTTTCTTCATTGTATAGCTCTCCTTTTCCCTGGAGTAAATAATGTGCTCAGTCAAAGGAATTATTAGCCTCCCTGAGACTCCAGTATTTTAGCAAAGACAGCAACTGACCGACCAATAAAAAGTGGTATCCTACGGCAATGGACCTGTTTTTGTTTTACACACAAACACTATTTAAAGTGAAAACTGTACATTTAGGCCATACATATTGGTTATTTTGTCGATACCTGACACAATGTTTAAAAACGAAATATATTTATCTGCTGAGTAACATCTAAGCCTGGCTCATCAGTTTGTGCGTGTTAAAGCCCAACAACAAAGAATCACCCTAAGGGTGCACTGTTAATGTGGCCTGTTTTGCTGGGCAAGAGGCAAGAGGGTGTTGCATGCTGGCAAATCTGTTTTTACCAGCTACAGCCAATGCTGGCCGATGTCAGTGCTTTTTAGTGTCAGTTTTTTGCTAACCATTCTTCAGGCTAAAGGAACAGAACTGTGTGTCTGGACACTGATGCTAGCGCTGTGGCCCTGGAGTGCACGATGGCAAAAGACGATGTTGAATAGTTCAGCAGTCATGCCAACTACCTGCTTGTAATCATGTGAATGGTCTAAATTCTCCAGTGGTGTGTGTGAGTACTCTCTCTAGAGTTTAAAGGTCAGCTGACGGGAATTTAGGCTGAGGTAGCAGGTGAGAAGACACGTAATATATGGGTGTATAAGACATGCGGTTTCAAGTTGTACACTGTAAAAAAAAAGTTAAGAAAATTCAAGTTGCGAATAAAACAAGTATATACTGTACGTTTTACAACAAAATACTATTTAACTATTTCTACTTCAAAATTTCACATTTAATTTGATGTGTTACTTACAATTAATTGTAAAATGATTTATACACCAATTGTTTTCTTTATAGAACCTATAACCTACATTTATTTAATAAAACAGTACAGTAATATTAAAATTATGAATTTGAAACTGAAATTAATTGAAATTAATATATTTTAATTTTCAGCATCATTACTCCAGTCTTCAGTTTCACATGATCCTTCAGAAATAATTATAATATGCTGATGTGATGCACAAATTTCCTATTATATGATCAATGTTGAAAACAGCTGTGCTGCTTCATATTCCTTTTTTCAGGAAACTTGAAAATTATACAAAATTCCATAATAGGTGCCCTTTAATTTATTAATTGTATACCATGACCTAACAGGAAGGATAACAGTTAATGTAACAAACTTTTAAGTTTTTGAGTCTAAAAACATATGCTTCAAAGTAATAAATAAATAAAAAATAATTAAAATAAACAAAAATACCAGCCTGAGAGATATTCACTGTAAAAAAGTGACACAAGTAGCCTCTATCTTCTTCTAAGTACTAAGTATTTTTAAATAATTTTAATTTTCAGTAAATATTTAATTATAAATCAGAGTGAATAGATAATTTAAAGAGAAGGATCTTGTGTGCTGTTGAGGTTCTGTAAGGAATGTGGGAGAACAGCCCCAGGTAACACCACGACAGCATTTTCAGATTTAACATTATTAAAGGTGCCCATGAGAATTATGTCCTGCAGGAAGAGAATGTAATTTATTATTTATTGCAGTTAATCACAGAACATTTATTCCATTTCCCAGCAGGGTATTCTTACAGAATGTTTTCCAGTAACCAATTGGTACTTAAAGAAGGATTCATGCTGTTAACCTCTCTCGATCGCTCATTCCTTGAATCATGTGTTTAGCTCAGATGACTTGCTTCCCTTGACAATAATGACGAAAGACTTGAGCCTTTTTCCATGTTAAAAGGAAGGAAATTGTATTAAAGCACTGAGAAAGTTTTAATTACCCAACACTAACAGCTTAGCTGCTGCAGTCACAGTTGTTGTATTGTGTTTTTGATGCTCCATACTTGTGCTTTTCAGAGATATAGCTTATAGTGTTCCTGCAGAACAGACATGTGACGACCATGCCATTAAGTTTCTCTGCCATGTAACGCTCTAAAACATGCATTTTATGGCAGAATGATGTGGAATCAGCCATGTTGTTGGACTATATGTGAACTGTTAATTTGAGACTTTCTTCACTTGCTCAAACTAAATGGAAGACAAAGGGTTTCAGCTTTCAAATAAACATGACTAGCAATGTCATTCTGACTAACTTGGACTGAAATAATGTGTGCTTTTCCTTAACGCTCTGCTGGCTCAGGGATCATAATGATGACTCCTTAGGGATGATCAAGCAAGATTTAACGCTGTCACTCAAAATATTCACAGCCGCTTACATCAGCTGTAACCGGATCATGCTCAAAATGTAAATGAAAGTGGAGTATAGCCAAACCTCATTGTGGAACTTGAAATCCAGAATAAAGACTTATTTTAATGTAAATTCAGAGATTTAAACTTGATGACTCTTTGTTGATCCCCATCAAGTCAATCTGTTGACCCGACTCCCTGTATTTGATAGAGCAGAGGAAGGCTTACACTAAATATACATAAATATGACAAAATGTGCAATTCTTGAAAAAAAAAATCATATTTTATTGTGCCTTTGCATGCTATAGGAATAAATACAAGTTGCCTAGTGGGAAAACGAACATGAACGGCCTTCTAATGTCATATTTACGATATGGAAACTTTTGGATACCGAGTTTCCAAGTTGGGAGGGCCACAAACTTTAAATATGGCTGAAGAGAGAACTATTGAAGTATTATTAATTTTCCCCACAACATATACATTGTTTTCTCTTGGCGTTGCAGTCATATTTATGTATCCAGTATACAATAAATAACCAATTGATGCCTATTGTATTTTATACAGTGAAAATAGCACTTCCAGCAAGCCATCTAGATCAGGGGTGTCCAATCCTGCTCCTGAGGGCCACCGTCCTGCAGAGTTCGGCTCCAACCCCAATTAAACACACCAGCTAATCAAGGTCTTGAAACTACCAGACATGTGTGTTGAGGCGAGCTGAAGCTAAACTCTGCAGGACAGTGGCCCTCTGGGACCAAGTTTGGACACCCCTGATCTAGATGGTAAATGTATGCAATCGTGAGGGTAATGTTATGGTTGTTAACAAATGAGACACTACATTATTCATAATCAATTGGATACTGAGAAAATATCGTCAATACATTTTGGCTTTAATAAGATTTCCAGATTTCCAAGGCAAGAATGAACCTATTGTCCTCCATGATATTCTTTCAGACAAAAAACACTTGAACACAACAACCTCGTAATTACGACTTCAGAAGTAGGAAGTAGTACATTTCCAATCGCATGTGAAGGCAGCATTAATTGCGTTCGATACACTTCAATTTTGCGTATCTTATTTTTCTGTAAAAAAAAAAATGGTTGTTTCAACTTAAAGTGTTCATGCTGCCTTCAAATTTTAAGTTTAGTCTCCTCAAATATCCAAGTTGTCACTTAGTACAACTTCACATTTCAAGTTGACTAAACGTAAAAAAAAAACAATTGTTACAGTGTTGACCGGACTACAGTAACTGGACATTGGATTTCCAGCATGCTTTGCATGGGAGAGAAAATGTTTAAATTACTGTGTTGTTTTATGTGTTTTTGTGTAAAGGGAAATAATATTTATCATGCTAATATGTGCTATTTCTAAATAGTTGTTCTTACACCAAAGTTTGTTCAACAAAACATTACGTTTTATTCTAAAACATTAGTAATACCCCTTGTTTTGTTTTTTTCTTTAAATGATGTATCTGTGCCTCATGCCTTCCTCTACATGTGTTTATATGCTGCAGTGCCCTCATTAAACAGCCGCAAATGTCACACAGCAAGCGGTCAGACAACTTTGCATGTTTTAATGTGTAAATATTTGTTGGTAAAATGTATCCTCTTGTATCCTCATATTACAGCAGTATAGTCAATATGGACATTGTCTAGACTCTACAGTCTATAGTTCTTAGTTTCTGTATGTACATGTACTGTAGGCAATATTTTGTATCAATTGTATTTATTTATTTTTTTGTTATTCTTCTGTCATTTTTCTGCCCATGTGTTTTTTTTATTGTCAGCATTTATTGTAGTTTGTGGAAAGTGTTGTCAGCTAGATTTTTTGTCATTTAAAAAAATAAATATCCTTAATTTAGTTTTATTTCACTTTTAATTGTAATTTAAGTTTAGTTTTTTAAGTTTAGTAATTGTAATTTAACTTATTTTATTTCCAGTTTTTTAAGTTTTTTTATCTAATTATTATTATTATTATTATTTTATTTAATCTTTATTTCAATTAACACAAACACATTTTAAGTTAACAATAACACTGATTCAGTGGAAACTGATGCGAAAAATGAGGTTTCCATACCTGAAAGGAACGAGACCTGAATTTGAGGTTGAAACAGTGAAAGGTTTCTCCAAGGAACCCAAGGTCATTTTGAGTGTCTACCAGCTTGAAAGGAGATGGTGATATAGAGGCTGAAGGTCAGGTTCACCCTCGAGAGCATCTCGACGCATTGCATTCTGGCCTAAGTGACGTCAACAGAAGAGTAATTTCAGAGATGAAGCAAGTTTGAGAGATTAGGAAGACAAACATTTGTTTCATTGGAATAAGGTACACTGATGAATGCACAATAAGAAAAGGAAAACGCTCTAAGAAAGTAAATATTGTCCATTTTGATTTCATGTTGACTGATCCTTAGTAAACACTGATGCATTATGTACTGGTGTTGAGACAGCAGCTCAGAAGTCATGCTACCTTCCAGCCTGTAATCATGTGAATGGTCTGAATACAGCAGTGTGTGTGTGTGTGTGTGTGTGTGTGTGTGTGTGTGTGTGTTTGTTGGGTAACTCCCAGGCTCAGGCTTCAAGGACTAGTCAGCTGATGGGAATTTGGGGTTTGAGGCACCAGGCAGGACAGTCAGCTGAGGGCTCAAACGCTGTGGGAAGTATGTTTTTAATTCTTAGGGTCAGTGACGTCTGTCTGTGGGGAAAAGCCACACACCCACACACACCCACCCACCCACCCACACACACACACACACACAAACCCACACACTCTTGAAACCCCGCCCTCTGCAGCAGCTCATTTTTAAAGGGCCAGGCACAAAACGGTGCGTTTTTGCAAATCCTCAAAAAGTGACAACTTTAACATGCTATATAAAAATATCTGTGGGGTATTTTGTGCTAAAACTACACACACACACACTCTGGGGACATCAGAGATTTATTTTACATCTTGTGAAAATGGCATTTTACCACCCCTTTAATAAATGTTTGTAAAAGCCTATTTATTTTATCTATAATATGCAATTATATGGCTAGAGTCAGATTTTATTATTTGAATTTTAAATTTCAGATCAGCAACTTTTTCAGATCAGACCTTTGAAAAACCAGGTCTAGAGAACTGGTCTAGATAGTATTGCTTAGTGTGCATATCAGTGAATAATGCTATGCTCTTAAAAATACCGGTTCTTTATTGGTCTCTATGGAACCTTTCCATTCCACAAAAGTTTCTTTGCACAGAGAGACGGCAACAGACACTTCATCAGGTTTTGTCAGATCAGTGCGTTACGTCTGTCGCCGTAGGTCGGCTCTTGTTTTCACCAATTGGACATGTTGAGTCAGGTCTCGGAGTGTGTGCAAAGTAACGTGCCTTAAAAGTGTATTTATACAGTAATTCTACAAATTAATTGTTGCCTTGTGGGTCTCAGTCACTATGTGCATTTCAAACTGTTCCCTGCAGCATGAAATAAATCCATAATCATAATAATTAATAATAGAAGATTACAATGAATACTTAAATTAATACTAATTTGAATGGGACTTAATAGAGGGAAAGGCACTTGCCGCATGCTGTTTGCCGTCAGGACTTGGCCGTTCTCCACCTTGCTGGTTCGTAGCAGCTTGTTCCATTAACATGGTGCTGCTCGGACAGAGCTGGCATTAGAGTCGCAGTAAGAGGATTAGCTGATGGACATTTCTGCCATGCCTGGTCAATTATGAAAATGAAAAATGGACAAAAGGTCAGAGTTGACATACACTACACTCCATATCCCAAAACTCTTCACCCCGCTACGCAAATGCCCATACAAACAAAGAGGGTTTTTGTAGGTCACCACAATAAGCGTGACAGCAGATGCACTATTAGAGGACGGTCTTATCTTCTAGTTTTTCTTGGCTTCTTCTTTCTTTTTCCTCTGCATGCTTGCACTGTGTTCTCATTCTGCATAAATGAATCTCACTGTTGTGTCTTCTTGTATTCATACCTCAGCACCATAAATTAGCAGGAAGTGGAGCATGAAATAAAGTCTAACAACCTGAAAATCAACATTGCTGAACGCCAGCAGAACTGTTATGCATTTATGGAGTCAAGCTTCACTTTGTAACACAGCCCTTCCTGTTATCAACATGCACCTTGATTATAAAACCCATACTAATCTCTGTGGATCTGTACAGATGCCATCTGACATCCTCTGAAACCACTCGAGTCTTTCATATAGCATAAATGATAAAGATTAACATTGTGTGTCATTGTTGCCCCCTAGAACAGCACAGATCTTTCCCTTGACCCTTCAGCAAAAATGTAATACACACTTTTGTTATGGCAAATGTTGCCAGTATGTTAAAATAAGCTTAATAAGCTGCAATTGTTACAGTGTCTAAATGTTAAAATTATATTATCATTTACATACAGCCTCAATGAGAGTTCAAAGTGTTATTTATTAATGTAATTAAAGTATCCTTAAATTAATAACACAACAAGCTTAAAAAAAATCTAATTTATCTGTGTAATGGCAAATGCTTACTGTAAATGTTGCAGGTACTTCGACAAATATTTTACAGTAGTGAAGCAATAATGATAAAATATTCAATAATAAAAATACTTTATTAATAACAATAATAATGTCTTTCAAATGGAAAATGATATCAAAATTTATTCACCCTGAATTATTCAAATTATTATTATTATCATCATCAAAGTATCATTAAAGTAATACCAAAAATCTTAATAAAAATGTACAAATCTTCTAAATGTATCCTGTGTTCCTCATAAAAATAACAGCTTATGAGTTTGGGGTGGCATGAGAGCGGGTTTATCCCTAATGAAAATTAACCATGGTTTAACCTTGTTTTATGTAGTAAAACCATAGTAACTATTAACCATGTTTTTACTATAGTAACCATGGTTAACTATTTTTTTGCAGTAAAAACACAGTAACAACAAAAATAACCAAGGTTTTACTACAGCATTTGCAGTAAAACCATAAACTGCTAAATAAACCATGGTTTTACTACAGAACCTAGCTTAACTTTGGTTTCATTTTTGGTTGAACTGTCTCTTTAAATGATACACTTTCAAGTCCCTTTCAAAGATATATCTCTAGTCTTTGATGATACTGCACAAGCTGAAGTGGAGAAACTGCTTTGTTGTAAGTCGTCATCCTTGATTGATTCCCTGCTTGTGGACAATCATGTGATATAGTGTGGAAAACACGAGTGCCACTAACTGGGAGTGCTGACTTCATATCCTGTCACTGCCTTCACAAACCATCATCTTCATACTCTATCATTTTGTTTACTGCTACATTTCCGTTTTCTTTTTTTCTTTTAGTGCCATTCATGTGACTATTCAGAACAAAACTGAAGTTGACACTGACACTCCAACATCAGCATCTTTAATGGCGGAGCAGGACTGAAAATGTTCCGCAGCTCTCTGACGCCACCCTATGGTCTGATTG
Source organism: Phoxinus phoxinus (assembly GCF_949152265.1). Classification (NCBI taxonomy): domain Eukaryota; kingdom Metazoa; phylum Chordata; class Actinopteri; order Cypriniformes; family Leuciscidae; genus Phoxinus; species Phoxinus phoxinus. Next base: position 29,010,610 of record NC_136888.1, read on the forward strand.
TGTAAACGCATTCCTTTATAGACCGCCAGCATCTTCTCTGTGTTTGGCGAGTTATCACTACTGATGGCAAAAATGTCCTACAAAGACTAATGATCACAGCCATTCTACATACGAGTGACATACCAATTAAAACAGGGTGATATGAAACATTAAACTATATAGCCTACTTCAGAGAAAATATGTCTCTGCCTCTTTATAACTATGTCATTGACTTCCAAAAAGGATGGTTTGATGGTTAGTAATGGTTTGAGCCGAGGGGAGTGTTTTCAACACAAGCCGTCAAACCGACGTCATCAGAAAAGGAACGCCATTCCAGACCGGAAGTAACTTTTCAGATTTTGATTAAAGATTACCACGGCAAATTTTGTTTATTTCCCCCAAATAAATGATTATGTGTTCCCTTTTGTCACTACCAAAACAATGATGGCATGGTTTGGTCATGACTGTTTCGGTAGTGACAATTTTAGATACTTTTGAGCCTAACTTAAAGATGCTAATCAGCACATGGTTAACTAGCACAGGTCTGAACAGTTGTACACACACAGACATTTTATTTTATCGAATAACACACAAAAAAACGTGATGTCACAACCGAAATGTAACATGTTTTGGTAGTGACTATTTCGGTAGTGACAATTTTAGATACTTTTGAGCCAATAGTTCAAATATGATAACCAGCACATGGTTACCTAGCACAGTTGTAAACATAAAAACTAAATTTTATGGAATAACACCCAAAAAAGTTAGCTTAATTGCGGAAAAAAAGATGTTTGGTTGACTTTCCGTAAAGTTACACACAGATTTTCAGACTTTTGAACAATTTCCCTCAAAATGATGGTATCTGAAAGAGAGGATATGAGAGAGAGGGACACAGGAATATTTCCTGATCAAAAATGTAGAAATAAGTCTCAGCCAATGGCCTAAAACATTCACTGTTTCGGTAGTGACATGATTGCGGGACACATTTTTGTACATAGTTTTATGATTTAAAAATAAAATATAAAATAAAAGGTTTTTTTTACTTCACTTTTTAAAAGAAATCAAAAACATATTTTTAAAAACAACAATGGAAAAAATTGGAAAATAAATATTTCAATATAATTTTCACAAGCTGAAATTTAGGGTTTAGGTTTCGGGACAGCCACCTCCCAATTCAAAGTAGCCAACCCAATAAATGATGATTTTATATATTAAGCTTAGGCCTACTGATATTTTAAATATTATGGGATTCAATAAAAAGAAGGATATTTGTAAACATCTTAAATTTAAATACTTAAATGCTTTTTAAATGTGTTTTTTGGTTGTGGATTCGGAACAGCAGTTTGCACCAATTCTGTAGAATGGCCCATATCACGCCATGTTTGCTAAATACATTTGACTGAATCGCTGCACTAAAGGTGTTAAAGGAATAGTTCAAAATGCAGTCACTACTTACCCGCTGTAGTTTCAAAAACAGCTTTCTTCTGTGAAAAACAAACTTGATTTGTTTTGGGGGGGAAACAGTCTTTTCAATATGAGGAAATACGAGTGGGGCTGTCAAGCTTCAAAAACACGCAAAACGTATCATAAACTAATCATAAAAGCAGTTCATATTAGCCTGCATGTGGCTTGTTTTCCAAGTCTTCGGAAGTCATGCGATAGCTTTATGAGATAAACAAACCGAAATTGAAGTTATTATTCGCTCAGTTTCCCACTTCAGCGGCGGGCGGTCGAACGTGGCCTAGTGCTGCTAACCTCATGCTAACCCTGTCAATCCGAAGGAATCCAATCAGATTTCAGATGTTCAATGTTCATGAAACCTAAATTTTGCAATCCTATTCACATGTCATGATGACAAAACTTAAAAGAAAGCTTTTTAAATAAATATTTATAATAGGCTAATGTAGGCCTAAACATGCATGAACATGTATTTTACTATTAACATAAAAAATAAATAAATGAATGTCTAAACTAAAACGTTTCAGAAAAAATGCACATGAACAATGTATAATTAACATTTTTGAGATAATATTTTGAACACATTGTTAAATATAGAGGAGTCTTTCACAAATCGCTGTTCACTATATGATTCAGAAAACTAAAAATAGCTGATAGCACACAAGTTGTTTACTTTGACGATATTTGATCATGCTTTTGTGTCATTTTAGAGCTTGACGGCCTCAGTAAATTCTTATTTCTACTTTAAATTGATATTTTATTAAATATGTAATTACAGTAACTGTGATTTGTGAATGTTATTGTCGTTAAGTTCTGAATGTTTCAAAAGAACAAGCAAAAAAAATCATGACCTCTATCCTTTTGACAATATATATAGCATACATACTGGTCAAAAGTTCAGAAAGATTACTATTTAAGACTTTATAAATGAATATTGCTAATACTAGATAGTTGTTGCACAGATCATAAAACACAACTGTATGTCTTAAAAAAAAAACAAGACTCAATTGTTTAAAAAGTATTTATTGTGCTGCAAAGAAACAAAATAATACAAGAAATTGGGGGGAAAAAAATCTGCTGTGCTACAGGAATTCTGAGTCAACTTTTCATCTACCTTTTTTATAAATCTGCAGTTTCATGACCCATGTTGACAGTATTATTCTTTTTTTTACATAAAAATTAAACACCGTATACAAACTCCAGAAGGGTTGATATTTCATGTAGAAAGAAAGAATGAGAGGGTGGAGGTGGGGACACAGGGACACATTTCTAGAAGTTTCCTGGGCTTCAATTTCTTGGAACAAATAAACTTGCTTAGCATCCTTTTAAAAAAAATTTAACAATTGCGTACTCTCCGAAGAGGCAAAAATAAAAAAATAAAATAAAATAAAAAAGAACAAACGGAGACACTCCATGAACTTTGAAACGCTCTTTGAGAGATCGGCACAACGCAAACATTTGTGATTTGAGCTGTGTCTTCCGCTAAGTTCAGTTTTTCTGCTCAACAATAAATTATTAAGGTCATAGACAATATATTACATCTCTAATTCTTACTCTCTCAAAACCTTTTTTGTATTTTTTTATTCAATTTTTTTATTGTAAGTTTTGGCGAGTGACACTCAAGTATTTACAACAATACTTAGAGAATGCACAAAAAAAAAAAGACTCCACCCTGTAAGACCCAAATAAATATGCAGGTCTGCCCGAATCAAATCTAGTCATTGGTGTTCGTCAGTTTTCATCTCAAGCACAGTGTGTTCGGAGGCAATGAGGAGGAAATGCTGTTTAGTGTGCGGAAATTGCATTTCAACTTGAAAGTGGGCTATGCACAGATTTCACATTGCTCATTAAATATGGATGGCATCTTGTTGAAATGCTGTTGAGTTTATTTTTGTAAAGGTGGTTGGGTCCTCCAGAGCAATGCTCTCTCCAGCGATCCATTAATAATTCTTGTTTACCGTCTCTCTGATGCTTTTTGATTGGCCGTGACTGAAAGACAGGACTACCAATCAATTGTTTAACTTCCACAAAACAGAAACGTGGTAAAGAATAAACAGGAGTGAAGGTCCAGATCTCTGTATTTAGCCTTAAATCCTCAAGAGCAAGTGCTTGTTTGTGAGTTAAAACTCATTAAGTGAATGATATTGTGAACACGTGTGTGTTGAAGTTCTGAAACAAACGTATCATCAGGAGACATATCTAGAACATATTTCAGCCCAACATCAAAAGAAAAAGAAAGAAAATAAATTGGGACATTATTCTCATGACAACTAAAGGGTCAGTTCTCCCAAAAATGAAAATTCTGTTATTAATTACTCATCCTCATGTCATTACCCATAAGACTTTCATCTTCTGAACACAAATGAAGATATTTTTTTATGAAATCTGACGACTTTCTTTCCCTCCATTGACAGCTAAGCAACTACCACTTTCAAGCCCCATAAAGGTAAAGGCATCATAAAAGTAATCAATGTGACAATATTAATCTCAATGCATGTTGTGTTGATGCGAGAGCGCACGTTGTTGCGTGAACGCACGTCAGAGATTCATATTTTGTAAATAAAATGGTAAATTATGTTTTTCGTGCATACAAAACTTGCGTCGCTTCATAAAAATGAGGTTAAAAGTGGTAGTTGCGTAGGCTGTCAATGGAGGGACAGAAACCTTTCAGATTTAATAAAAAAATCTTAATTTGTGTTCTGAAGATAAACAAATGTTTTATGGGTTTGCAACGACATGAGGGTGAGTAATTAATGACAGAATTTTCATTTTTGGGTGAACTATCCCTTTAAACACCTTTTCAATCAGAACTTTCATTTTCTATTCCTGTAATGAGAAGATATTGATGAAATACTTATATCAATGAAGTAAAATATTTCTACATCATACCAGTATTTGCTGCATTGCATTTAATCTATTCTGCTTTTTAGAAAAGTGTCATAAAAATAATGTCACAATCGTCCTAAAAACAGGCTCCATTTTCTTCATTCAAAATTTTATTTATCTTTTTTTTTGCATTTGATTAAGGGGTAAAATGTGACTTGAAGTGTTTTCGCAAGATTCACGAGACTATCGCTGCACAGGGTCCCACAAGGGCTTAGAAAAAGTAAAAAAAAAGAAGGGCGACTCTATTCTATTAAGAAGATTAGTTAGAAAACAAACCAAAACAAGAAAGAAACACATAGGTTACTTTTCTCTCTCTATATAAAAGTGCCAAGTTGTATAGCTCTACAAACAATATCACATATAGATAAAGATACAACCAAGACAAACTATCACAAATCAACAGCCCCGCCCATTCTCCCTCCCACTGCCCCGCCCCTTGCCCCGCCCCCTCACTTCAACAGCTTATGTCCATCAAACATTCCAGTAGTTCTGACACCTGAAGGGACTCATGACAGGAAACAATGAATCAAGAGCGTCAGCGTTCAGCTGTCAGATCACAATGACGCTGCTTCACTTACAGAAACAAAGGCTTTGTTCACACTACACACACACTACTAAAATCTTTTTTTTTTCTTTCTTTTTTTAATCTGATCTATAGAATTGTCTGTCCACACTGTGTGAAAATTAGATTTCTTGTGGTTTTATATTTCACACTACAAAAACCATTTTGAGCCGAATAAGCCAAATAATCAGATTTTTGACCTGCCAAAGCCAAAGTGACTCTCATGGGCCCAAACCGTTCAACTGAGCAAAGCTCTATGAGAAAACGAGAGGGGGAATAAAAAATCAGACAAAAATAAAGGAGAGAATGAGATGTTTGTCTTTTTTCTGTATCATCATCATCATCATCATCATCATCATCTGTGCTTTTTTTTACCACCAAACAAACGCCAAACAAGAAAGGCAATGGAATGCCTGTCATCATCAGTTTGCCATTATATAAATCTCTCGTTTGGCTCAATCATAAATACATTCATTAGGAAAATGAACTAAGAACCTTACAGATGAAGAGAAGTCATGTGTGCGTACATGTGCGTTTGTGTGTGCGCACTTGTACATACATGCGCGAACACATATACACACATACATATATACTCACATAATATTTCAGGTCTTTTCATTCTAGCAGTAATATGTACATAAATGTTCCTATAATAGCTTTGGATTTATTAAGCCAAATTTGTTCTCAGCTAGAAAACCAGAACACAAAGGTGCCTCAGTAACGTTTCGAAGCTTCCAGAAAAGGAGGCCGTTTCGTGAACAGTACAAATAAAGAAAATGGGAAAACATTTATCCAAAAGCTGTATCCGTTTGTCTCAAAAGCCCTACCAAAAAAATCATTCGATCAGATTCCTTGGACTTCGTTCATAAAACTCTGGCAACTTTCTTTTTTTGCGTAAATCATTCGTAGAGCCATTCTCTCATAAATTGTCAATAATTTGCAACTTTTTGTGTAAATTCTTCTTAGGACTACCGGTGTTGTATGTAGTAATCATTCATAAGATCATTTATACATAGTTTTCAGACCATTTAGAAGCTTTGCCATGAAAATTGAGAAAACACTGCTTTGTGAATCTTTGAAATTTAGATTCGGAGCGTGTAACAATGTACAACTTTTTTTGTGTAAATTATTCACAGAACTAACAGGATTTAGGTAAGATTTAAAAAAAAACATTGCATATTCACTAATTTTCTGCTTACATCTCTAGTGTAAAATGGTGTGAGTGGTTTTGTTGAACAATTCACACAAACATTACTACATTTTTTTGACACTCAAGAATGTTTTTACAGGCGATTTACAGAAAAAAATCCGTTCTGCTCGCATTTTTAGGAATAAGGCCATTTGATTCTATGTTTTCTTGGTAAATGTTCCTTTAAAAGACGCAAACGATACTCACTACTGGTATTCATTCCTACAAAATGAGGTTTACAGAATCAAAGCAAAAGAAAAGCGGCACTTGTAAAGCATAGCCTCAAATCCAAACCACTATCGCTATGTTCTTGCATCTCGTGACACAATCCTCGGATTGGCTTCAGGAAAATATATATTTGCTAGGAGTGTCATTCTCTCCTTAGTTGTGGGAGAAAGAGCAAATGGTGTTTGTATGATTAACTGGGAAAATGCTCGTACGTGTAGGCAGAAATACAACATATAGAGATCCCACACATCCATTAACAGGAAGAACTCATGTCCACAGAGCAGCTTACTCCGGTTTCCTCCTTTTGTCTTTAAAAGAGAAATAAAAAAATGGCCAAACTCACCCACAGCACTGGGGAAATCTTACAGTAGCATCTCCTACCAACAACAACAAAAAAGCATCTGTAGCAACAGACTTTTTTTTTCTTTCGGCTGATTTTCCCTCTACCCATCTCTTTGCTGTGCTCCATAGACAGTCCAGCGTCTCCTCTGTCTCTGGGAAGTGAACGTCCCTCCTCGGCCTCATCTAGGCGCATCAGGTACCGCAGACAGAGAAGCTTTGGTTCAGCGTTAAGTGTTCACACAAGCACTTGTGTCAAAAAATTATCACTCCTAAAATAATTTCTCTCTTTCCCAACAAAAAAGTAGGAATGCAGGAAAAATATTGTTAAAAAACAACAAACAAACAAACAAACACCCCAGTTGTCCTAATCCCAAAGATGTACATTTGACTTCACGATTACCTTCAACTTGTGCCTGAACGTCCATGAAATCTCACGCTCACACAAAAAGATGCTCACCTATCATACCTCTGATTCACAAAAATATTCTGGAAGAGTCCTCTCCAATTTACACTCACTCCGTAACGGTTCGGTTACATAGGTGCGGCTTCCATCTCCTGGTGAGACTTCTGGGTGTCGACGTGTGATATATATTTTTTTTATTTGCTTGGAGTGAATTATGTGACTATTATAATTGTTATTCTGCATCAGGGTCTCTTCTCTGCCCACTTGGTTTGGTGGCTTTGTCCGTCTCTACAATTTTAAAGTAGGTGTCCGTGTGCCGCAAAGGTTTGGCAGCTGAACACGGGCTCAGTCTCTCTCTTTCTCGTTCACTCACTCTCTCTCTCTCTCTCTTTCTCTCTCTCTCTCTCCTGTTTCTCACGCGGTCTGGTAGAAGTTGTCAGCTTGCAGGTTGTTGTGTTTCTGCATGCTGTAGTAACCGCTGTATCTTGAGTCGGGATCCGCAATGCGGAGCATGCGCTGGGAGCTGTCCACTTGGACCTTCGTCCCCTTCTGGCAGTCCACATACACCAGCTGGTTATTGAGACACGTGGTCTATACAGCAGATATGAGAGAGACAAAGAACAAAGTGAGTCTTGGACCACAGAGTTTTCAAACAGTGAAAATCTGAAAGTCATGTAGTGTATTCCAGCCTTAAGTACCATTTTGGGAATGGAAATAAAGTTAATAAAAAAGACATCATATTTATAATATAAATAGAAGTAAATAGAAGTATTAAAAAAGTTAAATGACAAAAGCACATCAAATTACTAAAACTCATCCTTAAATTTCAATAACATCTTAAAAATATACAAATAAAAGCTCATTTAAAATATTAAAATACACTAATAATAGTACATAAATAATACTAAACTAGCACTGCTAAACTAAGGATCTATCAATCATTCTCTCTCTCCATTAAGGCCCGTTCAAACCAAGGACAAAACTATAAAGACAACAAAAAAGATATAGTTCTCAGACTCGTTTTCTCAATATTAAAGAATAGCAGAGTTCACAGCACAACTATAGCGATAACAGCACAGAGAAACTATATGGTTGGAATCACTTTCAGAATGATTTTATCCAGCTGATGAACGATAAAAACATTGACAGCCAATCAGAATCTTTAATGCTTTAATGAGCTCGAGCATTTAAAGTGACAGACAAGCATGCACATAGAATAAACAGAATGATATCGTCCGCTGGTGTGGATACTAATATAGTTATCTTTACAGTTATCGCTATTTGTGTGAACTGGCCTTAAGGCCTATAAACCTTCAAACTTTTTTCAAAACTTTCAAACAAATCCATCTATGCAAACATTCAATTAATTCCGTTCATTATTGCATTCAAATTGCAATTCTGCATCCTGTTTAAATTGTGATTTTATCGTTGTAGTGAACTGTGATGAATAGCAATGCACCTTATTGGGCGTGCGGTAGCAAGGCATAGGAATCCACTGCTTCCGCTGGTTGACCAACAGCAGGGCGGCGATAGTGAGCATCATCATTAGGATAGGCAATGCCACCCAGGCCCAGTGCAGACCAGCATCCTCGCTGCGCAATGGCGTCTTGCCATCTAGGTAGGGCATCTGCAGACTTCCAAAGTCACCTGAAACAACCCACAACGCAACTGTTGGCATATTCTGTACCTGACAGCAGTGACTCATTAAGCATTGACTCACTGGGGTGATGTAGAACAATTCAAAATTCAATCCTGCCATATGAAATGCAAATATGGCTTGATTGTAAAAGTAGGAAATGTCAGACGTCTATATCAGCAATTAAGGCAAATGCCAGTCTTGACAGACAGACTCCCACTCACATCAGCCTTAACTAAAGAAACACATGAAAAATCAAGTAGAAATTACAGATTGCTATCAGAGAAAATCAAAAAGAAACAAACAGCCAGCTTTGTGAAACTCTTGACGGGGACGTTTGATTCAAATGACTTCAAAAGCCACAGAATTCTTGCTAATTCTATAGCACAAGTACATGGAATTGTTCAAAGAATGAAATCAGGAGACATCATAATTAGATTTAATCTATAAACGTAACTCTTTACCCGCATTCTTAAGAAAAAGTGGCCTAGCCAGCCCCAGCATTTTTGATAATTCTCACAAAACTTTAATGGCCCCCAGAATATTATGTTTTATGAATATCTGAACATACAATATATAAAAAGAAAAAACAGAGCATCTGTCTTTAAACAAAAAGAAACCATTTTATTATAGATACATGCATTCTTTTTTATCAACTGTTGAATATGGGTAAGTTTCATAATGTGTGTCATCATAGTGTTGTTCATTGGCGGGAAGAGGGTTAATCTTAAAGTAACAACAAGTAACATTTCCTCTGCGGTCGCCCTACTGGTTGGAAGCTGAATTGTCCATTAGCGCTGTCGTAAATAATTTAGCCTACCGCAGCCTGGCTGTCGCACACGCACGCGCACGCTCGCTGTTGATCTCCAGCACCGGCTTTGGAATCAACAATGGCCACAGACAAGGTAGAGTATGATGCATGATTTACGCTTACAAAAGCGTCCGAATTTGAGGAAGTGCTGGGGGGAGTGACGTATGCCGTAAAGCACTCGAATTTTGTAGTTCTTTTTGTGCACGGGTTCCGACCCGAAACCCGAAGTTTAAAAGTGCCAGTAAAAGCGATACAGACCACGTCAGGCTATGGCAGACGTGTCATTTAACTTATTTTAAGTCGATGTACCATCACAGGGGTCTTGGAAATATATTATGAAGGTTGAAAAGCTACTTAGTGTTACTTTAAGTTTGTAATTTAGTATCTTAAGTAAAAGAGCTTAACTACTGAATATCTAAGTAACTTTTTAAACAATATTCTCTTCAAAATTACAAGCAGATTGAACCAGAATACTGACTATAGAAGAAGACAGTTACACTAAAGCTAGCAATAGCACCCCTTGTGGCAACGCTGAGATACGCATTGAATTATAAATTGGATTTTAATAGATTTTGGTTCACAACAAGCCCATTCCATTGAAGTAAATTAAGACTGATTCAAGTCTGTCTGATAAATCAAGTCTTTTTCAGCAGTTCACTAAAAGAATTGGTTCATGAGAGTCATCTGCTCATGAATCAGACTACAGTGGTTGTGCTGTACGTATATGTTTGAGCATCGAACAAAGACAACACAACAAAGATTTACTGTCTATATATAATTTTCTCATACGAACCTCTGAACTGTGGCATTATATCGTTTTCGCTATGAGTCGGCCAGGCTGGTTGATGTCTCAGCTTGTCTCCCCGTTGGTCCGTCTTCTCGATGGGCACGTTTGTGGGAGCGTAGCTCTCTGTAATGAAAACATCAGAGACATGGGTACACAAAGAATGAAACAAAGAGAGAAGAGTGTGTTACACACACACACACACACACACACACACACACACACACACACACACACACACACACACACACACACACACACACACTTGTAACTACATTAAGAGGAGTTGAGAAGTGCCCACTCAGAACAAACAAGATTCGGGTCAGTGTGAAATTGCGGGCCGTGGTCTAATTAAAAGCTCATCTTCAGAGCTGTGTCTTTGAGTGGGAAAGCACCAAAGGGTGAGTGATTACCCAGAGTGCACACGACACCACTCTCAACCCACTGACTGATCCAGAGCCAAGTGACACAGCAATAAAGAGGGCCGTGATCAATGACATTATCTCCCAAATGCAAAGAGAGCTAATTTAGCCTCTGTCCAGCTTCGACTTAATCAATTCTTTTAAATGATTCATCTCAACGAGTCCGTATTTAGACGAAAGACCCATTCAATTAGAGAGAAGGTTCTAAGTAAACACTGCTTTATGAGAGCCAAAGAGAGAGAGTCAGTGAGATTAAAAGAGAGCGCATGAAAAAGAGAGGGAAACGTGTGACAGAACTACAGAGAGCAAGACTGCAGGGTACTTGGATAAGAGATACTGCCATTTATTCTAATCAGTTTAATTTATGCGGGAAACAACGTGCAAACAATTTTAGAATAAAGCAGCTATTAACTCCAGTAATATGATGTATTGTAGAATGAAAATTAATATTTAGTGGGAAATAATGTAGGGCAGGGCTTGATTTTATCCATCAGGATTTGAAAAAATATATTATTGGATAAACTTATTTGCCCCGCCCACGTGGCCTTGATTATGTCAGCAGAACATAGTCATCAAATTGCTTATGGAGCATTGACAGAAGTTGGTCTTGCAGGATGTTTTGATACCATTCTTTATTCATAGCAGTGTTTTTGGACAAAATTGCGAGATGAAAAGGATGAAAAGCATCCCAAACAAGGATGGTCTCAGGATGCTTCACTGTTGGCACAGCACAGGACTCGTGGTAGCATTCACATTTCCTTCTACGGTCAATCAATTTTCCAGATGTCCCAAACTTCATCAGATAAAATAAATGCACAAGTCTTCTACTATCCAATCTTTGTGTGTGCCGAATTTCAGTCTGCCCTGGATGTTTTTCTTGGAGAGAAGTGCCCTTCTTGACAGCAGGCCATTGTCCAACAGTCTTGGCTTCAATGTGCATACAGATACACTCACACGCTGCCAAAACTGAGCAGGTCTGCCCTGCTGACAGGACTTCATAGCCGACTCCTCAGGAGAAGGCAGTCCTGGCACTTGCTATACACTCTGGGACGTCCTGAAGCCTCCTTGACTGCAGTTGAACCTGATCCGGTAAATGGTTCTCTTAGGTGCAATATTCTTTGCAGCAACTTTCTCGCATATGAGGCCATTTTGATGCAAAACGATGATGGCTGGACGTCTTTCTTTGGAGGTAACCATTGCTAATACAAGAACACAAAAATCGGAAGCACTTCTCCCCTCCTTTTACAGCAATCAGTCTCCTCTTATAATCCAATCAGAATGATAAGAGGGATTTTTGTACCTGAACAGTACTTGTTCACACTTTCCCATGTGCTGATGATATGATTAGTGAAATGATGTTAGCTGGTCATTTTGTGGGATGGGCAAAAACAGCGCAATTTGGGTATTTATGATAAAATTCTGATTCAGGCCAATTAAGCTTTTTGCTATGATGTAAAATGCATCCGATCAATCTGCACAAAAATCTAGAAACATAAGCCCCTTTCACACAGCGATCCTGGTGAACTACAGCAAAATTACCTGAATGACGTTACCAGTAAATGCACAAATATGCTGTTCACACAAGCAACGGCGTTCTGGCTTTTTAAGAGACACATCAGCACAAAATAACAGTAAATTCTGTGATGTCAGGAAATGATCGGAAATGATCTTTAACCGCTGCACTGTTTTCATCATCTGCCTCGCATGAGGAGAAGCGCTTTAGTTTTTGACGTCTGTGTGACAGGCATAAGGGGATAATCAAACAGAACGCGCTTTAGCTCTTAAAAACACGAGACGCACATCATTTGCAGAGCCGCAGCACTGATGACAGGAAAAGAAGGCTGGCCCTGGCTGGGTCTTGAGCGCGACATGCTGAAAAAGCTGCGAGATGGCAAAAAAGGTGAAAAATGTCCATCCAGTGCATATTTACATAGAAAAACGATTCAAAGGCAGCGGAGCCTACTGTGAACGGTGCAGAGAAATCATGTCATCTCCATGAAAACTTTATGATTGGCCCAAAGCAGACTTCTTACTTCAGCGTTTTCTGAGTTTGTACGTGCTCATACCGGTAATCTGTGTTCTGCGTTTATATGTAGTATCAAACCTACAGTTTTTTTTAAAGTTCCTGTTCCTCACACATGATCTCTTACCGGTAATTTACCGGTTTAAAAAGACTGGGCAAATATTAAACAACTATTATTACATCTATTATTAACTATCAAATATTAAAAAGTCACCGTCAATACTTTTGGGGACGTCTGTATAGTAGATCTGTAATGCGTTTACCATGCAGATTCACTTTCCCTCAGTCTGTTCTACTCTGATCACCAGATCTAATCTCTCTCTGAACACACAGCACATAAGTCCTGACCTGGACACATGGGGCAGCAGCTGCCCTCCACGGTGACCGGCTGATGGCAGGGTAATGCAGGACAGCTGACAGTCGAGCAGAGGGTCTGGCCCTGCAGGCAGTAGCAGTGAGTGCAGCTGTCAATGTCCCATCGCTCCTCATCCATGTACGTCTTCCCGTTGAAATGACACACGGCCCTCGGCGTGGCATCTGGTGAAGAGGTGGGATAAATGCCTGGTCATAACTGCGTCATAAACACCCACATATGATCAAAAGGCAACTAAACTGATCTTCAGCTGTGCATACCTAGACAGTATGGGCAACACTGGCCCTTTCTGAGCACAGGCCGGGCGCAGTTGACTGGTGGGCACGACTCGGAGAAGCAGCTGATGGCTCCGTCTAGACACACACAACTGGAGCAGACATTAGGCTTCCAGGACTCAGCGGCCAAGAAGATATCACCATCTTCATTCCTGCAGTAGCTGGGCATGCTGTCGTTACTGGGCGTCTGAGGGGTCACTGGGTCATCTGAAGAGAGACATATACATGGATTTATTTACTAGGCATTTCTTAAACATAATGTGACATATTCTAGAGTGAAACAGAGCGAAACTTTATTTTATCCATTGGGAATGGATTATGAAAAGTGGGCATTCAATACTAAAATGGAGCCAGAGCTGTATTCACAGATTTATTCTTGTGCACCGGAACATCGCTTAACATGCCGTTGTTCTCTTAAGTTTGGGGACGGTACGATTTTTTAATCGCTCCCCAACGCTTCAATTATTTGATCAAAAATACAGTAAAACAGTAATATTCTGAAAAATAATTATAATTTAAAATAACTGTTTTCTATTTAAATACACATTAAAATGTAGTTTATTTCTGCGATGGCAAAACTGCATTTTCATAAGTCATTGCGATGAATAGAAAGTTCAAAATAACAGCATATACTTTAGAAATAGACATATTTTGTAACACAAATGTCTTTACTTTCACTTTTTATGAATTTATGCATCCTTGCTTAATAAAAGTATATATATATATATATATATATATATATATATATATATATATATATATATATTGTATACATATATAAAATACTTTTATACACACTTTTATATAAACATAACAACAGTTCTTTTGAAACAGGCCTCCAAATTGCCAAGGCCTTGATTTCAGTGACATCCATTTGAAAAGCTTAAATTAATTTGAAAGTCAACAATTAGCAATATTAGAGTAAAGTTTTGAAATTTAGCTGAAAATTAGCCAATATTTATAAGTTGAGCATATTTATCTGGGGATGTATTTTCTCCATATTAAAGTGAGAGTGATAACGTTATAACGCGGTTTCTCTTCTAACTGAAGCAAGAAATGTCAACATACATTGACTAAAACATAAAAACACATAAATATTCATAGCAACTCAAACAATGCAAGCTCGAAACATATCATATCATAAACATCTTTCCTCCTTTCATTTAGAAAGCTGAAAATGATTTCAGCGGCATTGAAGAGTAAACGGAAGTATGATATATTCTAGTTGCTGAAACATTTTCTGAAATGTCGTCCATCCATTCTATTCCTCTGTCACCCCTTCGGCTCAGAGTGTTGATCATGTACTCCAGCGCCCATGCAGTATTCATCATTTCCAAAAACCCATGCATTATGCACATTCACATTTTGTTAACTTTCCTCCAGTCAAAGGTGTCTCATGCCTATATGCTCTTAAAGTCCTCATAATGATGAATCTTTTAATAAAAAATGATGCCCTTAATTCTTCTCATACAAGATCCAAATACCACAGCTACTTTGACTTCTCTTTGACCCTGTTTTTAATAAGTTAGAGCAGGTCTGATGATCTTTTACAAATGTAAAGGTTTTTGTTGACAGCACACCTGGACAGTGAGGGCAGCAGGAATCCTGCGTTCTGATTGGACTGTGGCAGAGGAGGGGCGGGCACACCTCCGTCTCGCAGAGCACACGTCCGCTGTGGCAGGTGCACTGAGTGCAGGAGTCAATGTTCCACGTCTCTCCCTCCACAAAGTACTCTCCACCCGGGGCCAAACACACGGACGCCTCACTCAGCTCTGGCTTATGGGAACTGGACTCTTCTGAGAGAGATAATCAATATTTGAACATGTAAAAGGCATCTTTTGAGTATCTACGGAGATTGCCAGTATGTTGCAGTGTTGACTCACCTGGGCACGTGGGGCAACAGTGGCCTGGTCGGATGGTGGGGTTATCACAGGGGGGCACCGGGCAAGAAATAAGGGCACACATTTCTCTCCCAGCATGGCAGTAACAGTCCCTGCATCCGTCGTGCCAGCTCTGCCCATTCTCGTGCCTGCGGCCATCCATAGACAGGCAGGAGCCCAATTTCACTGCAGGAGCCACAGACGACGAACTCTGATCTGCACAGAGAAACAAATGAATGAACAATAAACACAGCAGCTGCCTTTCTGCCTTCATAGAGAGTACACAAATACTATGGCAGAACCACGATGGTCAGGTGGTGCTTTGAATGAACCAGTACGTACTGCATGATTCAACCTTTCATGTATATGTAATGCTCACTGTGATTTTGCCAAGTAAGACCTGGATCAACATTCCTGTCCGAAAATTAAGTCCTAACCCTATCCCTACCCCTAAACCTAACCCTAACCATAACTTTTCCCTAAAATCAGAGGAAAATGAGGTGAATGATGTAGAAGCACATAACCATGGTTTCAAGGCTAAACTTGACATCAACTGGAAACTTGTCCCTCAAAACTGATTGGTTGATTGCAATGCTGTTCCAGGATCAACAAAGATATTGAGCCATGTTGTACTTGGTGAAATCACGTTCACCAGTGTGTAATACAGCCGTTTCAAAGATCAAAGTGCACGATAAATGGGGTTTTTGTTTTTCTCAAAAGAAAGAACCAATTCTGAACTGCCTGAAACGATTCGTCAGTAATTCCAGTCTTACTCCGCAAATCTATCTAAGTCTGTAACAAATTTGCATAATTCCAGTCAATGATCTTCATTGGCTGCGTGTGAACAACATCTACTTTAACCCGCCATCAAACACTGTAGTTCAGTTGGTGTTGTTGACGTGGAGAAGACTATTTTTGGCGCTGCGAAAGCAAATTGACTTTGCATGTACTGTCAAAGGATGAGGACTTAGGTTCAAATTGGTACGTAAAACCAACGCCATTATTACGGTTCGTATCACTGTGTATCAAGTGTGGGAGAAGACTGAAATTTAGACATGGTAATGGACGTTATGTTTCCGACATGCACTGTAAGCGGTAAAACAGTCTCAAAAGACTTGGCCATCCGACCAATCAGAGCAGAGTAGGCTCTCGGAAAGAAGGAGTTTAGAGAGACTGGATCCTTTATTGAACCGTTTCAAACACTGTGAGAACAGAGGTGATGCTGCAATGTATATTAAAGTGTTTTTTTTTTTTTTGATGCATGTAAACCTATTGTAGGAGACCTGCGACACATGAAGGAGCTTTTGTGCAGCAAACTAAACTGGTAATGTGTTGGGTCGCCACTTGATGCCCACTGTAAAATCTTGGTTGAGAACTTCTGCTTTGCAATGAAAGCAGATCATAATTAAAATATAGAGGAGGTTTTATTTTAGACACAGAGCAGATGTTTGTTTAGAGTCTTGATGGATTATTTGGCATATTAATAGTGAAACGGGAAAGCCAGAGGATTCCCTGAATCATTTTTGCATTTATATTCCAGGCATTTGACCTCTTCAGCGAAACATTTTCAGTGGCTGCTCCACAAACAGCGTGAAATGACAAAAATATGCAAGCGATGCTTCGCACGCTCCAAACCCCACAGCACACAAAACATTCTCAAATCTCATTCAATCTGCCAAGAGCGTCACCTCTCACTGCCTCTCTATAACAGCGGCACGGCTCCAGCCAGGCCCCAGTCAATATCACAGAACCATTTCACATTGATTAAAATCCTGTCTGGGTGATATGTGGAGGATTCACGTTTCAAAAATTCAACGTGAGAGAGATTAAAAAAAGGGTGTTTTTCCTCACTCTCTCGTCTCATTAAACGGGCCGAGCTTGTGAATGTCTCACGTGCCAGCTTCATTATTGAAGATGAATCAAATGAGGACACAAGAGCCGGATGAATAATGGAGGAGTGTGAGTAACTGTGGGCCTGGCTTTTGTATGTACAACAGGTGGCCCTCAAAATAAATGGAAAATATGGGAAAGGGGGATGAGTCATGCTGGAGACCCTGGTCTCTGTGAATACGAGGTCCAGCAGTGCTCTGTGTGCACATGGCTCACACTTAAGAATTACAGAAACAACACCTCAGCATATCGATTCAGCTGTATGGGGCCAATGTACTATAGCACTAGATCACCTCTGGCCATGGAGGGAAAAAAAGAATTGAAACGTTTTAAATGGAAAGATTCGTATCCATGTTAGTTGTCTAAATCAAGACAGATTCAGGCATTAAAACAGATTTTGCGTATGCATTAAAGCAATAAGACATCAAATACAGTGATTTTACCAAGAATGTTCATGTGCCTGAAAAAATAAAATAATAATAATAATTGCCTTGAGCGGCTTATTATGTATGAGAAAAGTCACCAATCTATAACAAATTATTATAATTATCAATGATATTAAACCGAATAAACAATTTTGAAAAGTAATATAGTTCATAACAGTTCATTGTTGGGTGAACTAACCCTTTAAGATGGGATCTAACATTTTCCTATAAGAACTATATAACACAGAACCATACTTTTAAATATATATAATACTTTTGCTTACCTCTACACTGACAAATCAGACAGCCCAACTCATCATGCTGGAAGCCCATTGGACAGGCCTTGTCACATGGCAACTCGGGGCATTTCTTACAACGGCAGGTGTCACAACCATGTTTGTTCTTACTGGTAAGAGAACATGAGAACAAGAAAGCTTAAAAGAGAAAAAGTAATAAAACAATACATAAATAGTATAGTATACGATAGTATACAGTAAAAAAATACTTTTATATAACAATAATAGAAAACTTTTTTATGACTATGACTAAAAAATCAAAAAAATTGCGGAAGTTAAAATGAGTTTAACTATTAAAAAATGCGTCTCAATACCTTGTGTTATTTTCCCATTTAACTGATCACGTCTTGCATTTTTTCAAAGCAAAAAAAGGTTCTGGCTGACAAGAGATTAACAAATTTTTATTTGTGGATTGCTAGATCCACACCACCAGGTGTCAGTATTGGTTCAGAATGGCTGTTATATTAGCCAGTGCAACATACACAAACATGACTTAGTTAGTGCACCTTTAAAATAACTCTTCAAGACATATGGACTTCATAAAGAGTCAGTGCACACACTCAGCACACTTTGTCATTGGCACATCAAAGCTTGGCATTATACACCAGGTGCCAAAGACACGGTCCAATGTCATCCGTTAACACTGGAACAGAGAGCGAGAAGGAGAGAGAGGAAAGAAAGAGAGAGTCTTTGTTGACCTTACATGAAGTCCTGTCAGCAGATGGCACATTAAAGACGACTAACCAAAACGACAGATCAAAACGCTCCCTGAAGTCCAAGGCACCTTCCTTGGGGAACAAACTCTTGCCTGAACCCCAACTGCCCATCACACACACACACACACACACACGCACACACACACGCACACACACACACACACGCTTGTCCCCCTATCTGCTCTTATCAGATGAATAATAGGGCTGAGAAGCAGCCATGTGCAGTGCGTATTTGGTTTGGTGATAAGGAGCTATCAGGTATGATGTCAGCAGTGGGGAATATCAATATTCTTTGTGCAAGAGGAAGAAATCTGCGCTAAGCTGCATGCATTATTCAGGACGCGAGCTTGATCCTCAGCCATAACTTTGAGGGGGCATAAATAGATATCTAAAATTAGAATCTGAGATGCAAGCATTTGCACTTGTGTGCTCATTCATGACGGCAGAATTGAGAGGGAAAAGAGACAAAGATGGGCCAAGGGCCGAACTCTGATAAATAAAGACTCCTCTTTATTCAACCACGCCTGAGGGAATGAGTCTCAGATAGGAGATTATAGAGGTGCAAGACCAGCTAACACTGCTGCCTTATTCTCTGCAGTTGTCATTATGGTCTTTATTATATTTTAAAGGAACAGTACACCTAATAACAAAAATCAATCATTTAAAAAAATGTGCCCGTTTTTTATTATAAAGACAGTAGAGAGGAGGAAATCATGAGGGAGACGAAGGGGGAATGGGATTGGGTCTCGACGCAGGCCAAATTGGAACCTGCATTTCCCATATAAGCACCAGAGAGCAACATGTCAGGAGCAAGTGTGCTAACCACTACATCACAGCTCCAACCCGAGGTGGGATTGGCTGTGCTCGACATCAACTGTGATCAATTGCTGGATAGCTCCGTCCACAGTGAAATCTCATTGGTCCCAAATCTCACTCCTCATACAGCTGTATATAAAGATCAAATATGTTGTGGAGCATTTTGCTTTCAAAATCTTCTTGGGGGAAACTTGTTGCGTTGGATCTGGGGTGCGTTTTCTTGTACAATGACTTAACTCGCTGCTTAATCACCACAGTATAAGCGATTAATCGAATCCAAAATAAAAGTTTGTGTTTACACAATATATGTGTGTGTATTGTGTATAATTATTTTGTATATATAAATACACACACATGCATGTATATATTTGAGAAATATTTGCATTTATATACAGCATATATATTTTTATATGATTTGTATTATATATAAATATAACTATTTTATATATAAATAACACATTTTTCTTAAATATATACATGCATGTGTGTGTATTTATATATACAAAATAATTATACACAATACAGACACATATATTATGTAAACACAAACTTTTATTTTGGATTCGATTAATCGCGATTAATCGTTTACAGCCCTAGTATAAGGCATCATTGGAAAAATGAACTAGCTAGTCGTGGCTGTTTTCTGACACTGTAGTATCTCAAGTGCCATTCGTCGTCATTGGTTCAACAATATAGAACTGCTGTTAATAACGGCCCGTGATAATAACTAATCTATTTAAGTCTGCATGAAAAGAAGTTATGCTTCTAACCCCAGGTCAAGAGCAATAGCTTCGAACACAACTTTGCAAAACTGTTTGCGAATGTTCAACTATGGTTTCAGGAAACATTGTATTGTTGAACTACAGTTTATTATCAATGGAACTTGTGACCATAGATGACCAGTGATGCTTTTGGGAAACATGCTTGCTTTTACATGGTCGTGTGTAGAATTCGTCATTTGGATAGAAAGCACGAAAAAAAAAAAAAGCCCTGACAATCAGACATCATTCACTAAAAGAAGTGGCACATACTTTCTTGCACTTTTCTCTTCTTTCTCATCTCCATTCGTCACAAGGTGTCTCTTTAACCTGTCGACTGCACAGCGCCACAAAAGTTTTTACAAATTGGCTCAGCGATCTGCCTGCGTAATTGGAGCATTTTTTTTGCAGACGTGGAACAGCAGTGTTTATTCGCAGTGGTGTCAAGACATGGTGTTGTGTAGATTAGGTGTTCAGCTTCGCTATCGCAGCTCATCCTTTACGCGGCGCAATCAGAGACGCTGATCTGAGCCGGCTCTAATTAGCTGTCAGCTCCAAACTCGCAGTCGGGCACAAACAAGCAAAGCATAGCGCAGGGGATCATTTTGTCATTCACAATTTCTCCAGACCGTTTTAGGAACAGTGTGGGATTCGCTTCGGTTTGTGACAAATAATGACTTGAAAATCATTGGGATAACAATGACATAAAATGAAAGATAACAATGGTCTGGACTTTTTTGAACTATATTATTAGCTCAGTGAAGTGGAGACTAGGGAAGACGTATTGTTATACTAATCCCTAAAAGCTAAAAAACCTAACATGTCATGTAGTTAACCTTTTTTTAAATTGCCTTAAAGTGAAACTAACAGTCCCGCAAAACCAATCCGCCTCAAATACAAGTTCTCGTGGTCAAAGCAGGAAGAGCTTTATGGATTTTCATGAAGTTTGAAGACATTTGATCACTTGCTGTACAACTAACAAGTAATGTTTAACAGAAACTGCACTTCTTGTTGTTACCTCTGTGCATCAGATTATTGTTTTCTTACATGTAGCCGAATGGGCATTCCTTGGCACAGGCCACAGCCTTGCACTTCTTGTGACGTGGGCGACACTGGCAAACCTCACAGCCGTGAAGGTCAGTCTGGAAGCCAAAAGGGCAGTTTAGAGTGCAGCTGGTTATTAGACCACTGCACAACTCTTCTCCTGAAGGTTAGAAGAAAAACACAGCAGAGACCAATTCATTACAGCTTTAGACATTAATTGCACTTCAGTATCAAGCTTTAAGATTGGCACATATGAGAAAGGCAACATACATTAATACAAAAAGAAAAATTAAAACACCCTGTATGCACTAAAACACAATATAATATAATATAATATAATATAATATAATATAATATATTATAATATAATATAATATAATATAATATAATATAATATAATATAATATAATATAATATAATATAATATAATAGTAGAATTAGAATATTGCATGGCTGGAAAAGGCTCTCAGCCAATCAGATTCAAGAAACAGAACTTTAATTTAATATAATATAATATAATATAATAGTTTTTCCTTCATTATCTTTAACTCATCCATTATTTATTCATTTAAAAAAAATGCTTTGAGAAGCACCCAACTATTATATTATATGAATTATTATATTATTATATTATATTATATCTTGACTTTGTATATAATAATATAATTAAAAAAGTTGGAAAAACTGAAATGAAATCCTGTACACTTACCTAATAATTACAAAATCTTAAAATTCACAACAAAAGTTGAAAAAGAATTGTACTCTATTCTATTTATAACTATTTACAGTAAAAATTGTATTTAAAAAAAATCTGTTTTGTGAATTTGTAAATGTAATTATATATTTATATTGAAGCATATTCCTTGAAGATAAATAAATGAAAAGTAATTTGAGACACAAATCAGTCAAGTGTGTCCAAACGTTTTACTAGTAATGTATATCTCATAATAGAATATTTATAATCCACAACCAGGCTTGTGGTCCCACCCTAAATCAGCATTATTATCTTTTCCCTCTGACATTTGTCAGACTTAGATTCACCCAGTCTATCTTAGCATAAAAACAATCCTTTAATCCCTCTGCCCTTCAGTGTTTATCCTCATAAACATCTCTGCTAAAGCCAGTCCGTGTCTGGAGAGAAGCGTGTGTATGGGCTGAGGAAGATGAAGCACTTCTCCAGTGACGTAACCGCTCACTTACGTGTCTTGCAGCCGCACGTCCTGCAGCCGCTGGAGTCCAGCCGGAAGCCGTACGGGCAGCTCTTGTCCTCCAGCGTGCAGTTGTCCAGTGAGCCGCAGGCAGGGGGCGCCATCGTGATGTAGGTGGGCTCTGGAAAGCAAAAGAATTCCCCCAGAGGATGTGAGTCACTCTAGACTAAGTCAGACAGTTAAACAGACAGAGAAACAATATGGGAACCATAGGGGTTTAAACGGGACTACGCTTATGAGTCATTGGATTCAAACACAATTTTCCATAGACTTTCTTTTACTTTCAGTTAAAAGGATAGTTCACACACAAACATAAATCCTGCCATCATTTATCATCCTGCCTCATCCTCATGTTGGCTTGGGGAACACAGAGGGAGTTTTGAAGAATATCCTGACAACTTTTTTCAATATAATAAAACCAGTGTTATTTTAGTATTATTTATATACTATTATATTATTATACTTTTATATTTATATTTTAATTTTCAGGTTTTAGTAACTTTGTATTTTTATTAATTCCTATTTTTCAATGTCTATTTCGCTTTATTATTAATTGCATTTTTATTTTTTATGAATTTTAGTACTTATTTTACTTTTTAAACTTATTTTATTTCACCAAGTTTCACCAAATACTGTATCTGCTCTCTCCCTCTCTCCCTCTCTCTCTCTCTCTCTCTCTCTCTCTCTCTCTCTCTCTCTCTCTCTCTATATATATATATATATATATACAGTATATATATTCTGTCATATCCATCCGCACATTCACACAGCCGAAGCACAACCAAAACAATGTTCTAGGGGCCAAAAGTTACACAGTGAGCATTTAATAATAACAACAATACTGAAAAACTGAAATTTTGGGGGGTGAAAACTCCCTTATTTGGATGTAAAAAAATAACAAATATTATCTCTCTTTGCTCACAATGATATCTCAGGCTAATACAAATCCCACTTGGTTATAATTGATCAGAATGAATCGAATATCAGATTACAGAGCTGTTTAATATAGAATATAAACCATTCTTCCATTTGGTTATGACACCCCTGACAAGTTTCTATTTGATCTCGATCTTTCCGGTCGAAAGCTTTAATCCATTCTGAAAAAGATGGGAAACTATGCAGTCAGATGGATAGACAGAAAGAAATAGAGATGATTGATAAAGTTGTCAAGGTCTAAAATGAATAAAAGCCTTCATGACTACAAATACAGTTGATGGCAGCAGTCCAAAAGCGAGCCATCATCACTGGAAATTGACTTTTTCACGGTGCGACGAGAATCTATAATTCGCCACTCCAGGAAAACCTGAATGCTTGTAGTACATGCTGAAATTACTGACTGAATTGATTGGTTTGTGCCTGTCAAACAGATCATCCAATCAGCTTCTCTCTTGGCTCTTTTCTGATTTTTCACCTGCATGCAGCTTTGAATGCAGTGCTGGTCTGCTATAGGAAAACAATTTCATGTTCAAGTATACATGCAAACACGAGTATGCAATTTCATTTTTATTCGAACAACAACAGATGATCCATCTTAAAGGGACAGTTCACACCAAAAAAAAAAAAAAAAAAAAAATTACACAAAGACTTTCTAGTGTGTGCTCTTAAGCGGCTCTTTGAAAATTGAAATATTATGGAGACGGTTTGGCCGTGTATTATGCTAATTAGTAACTGCAGGCATGCGCTTCCTCGTAAAGAATAATCGGGAATCATTAGCATTAGAACGAGGATGAGAACAAATGTATAAGCGTGTGCTGCTTGTACGCAATTATTAGTGAAGCAGACCCACTGTGTTTTGTTTATGCTCATTAAGCTGCTCTTTTAAACAGCATGCGGTCTCTGGTGGGCTGACCCTAGACCACACGGCTGCTGGGACACACTGCGCTGGAGAGAGACAGACTTGTGTCAGGGTTTGCAAATGAGTCAAGACACGTTCATCTTTTGATTAGCTTGAACCGCACATGGAGAAGAGACACATGAGCTGTCAGTGGCCAAAAGAGAGTGCCGTCCTTGCATTAATAATTAGTGCAGTACCTTTCTCAGACTGAATATAAATACAGTTGTCATGGCCTGGATTTTGGGAGTCAATTCGTTATTAGAGCTCAACAGTGTCCTTTTTATTGTATGGAAAGGGGAAGTGTGAATAAGAAATGGTAACACTTTATTTTGATGATCCCCCAACAGACATTCCACTAACTATAAGTAACTTTGCAACTACTGGTACATGTCAACTTATTATACTAACCCGAACCCTGAACCCTAACCTAACAGTCTACTAATACTCTAATGAGAGTTAGTTGAAATGTAGTTGCAAAGTTACTTATAGTTAATAGAATGTCTAAAGTGGACCATCAAAATAAAGTGTAACCTAAGAAACTGCTTTTGTGTTTCATGGGAAAAGGAGAATCAGATAGGTTTGAAATGAAATAAGGGTAAATTACAGAATTTTAATTTCATTGTGAACTATCCCTTTAATACGTTCAAAACAGCATTTGTGCAGTGTTTTCCTGCAGTGCTAAGAGTCACCAGAGTTGGAAGTTGTGGTCTGAATTGAATGTGAAGAAAAAAAGACTGCACTGCAAAATAAAGCCAAGACAACACATCTTTCTACTGTGCATTCACTGGAAACAACCAAAAACAAACATAGAGCGTGACTAGTCTAATCTGATTTACCAACAAATGACTCGCACAATAAGACTCACAAAAAACAAGTTATTGGATTGAAACACTGTCAAATCCCTCATTGAATAAACTCACTGAATTCGTCAAGTCATTACATCCAGGCATGTTTGAATAAAAATAAAGCAACGGTTTTGATGAAACTTAAATCAGTATCATTACCGGCTGACTGTTCATATGATACTGTGTAGTTGCAGAACAAAACTTTCATTAAACATTACATGAAATATATAGCCTACCAATAAAAAATAAAAAAAAGAAAGAAAGAAATTAATACTTTTATTTAGCATGGATACATTAATCTAAACAAATAAGAAAGACCATGGCAGGTGTCAATTTAAATGTTTGCCGGATAAATTTTTTACAATTAAGAATTAAAAATGTAAAGTATAAATATTAGTAGCATATTAAACATAAATAAAATCATTATATAAACAAGTTGAAATAATGAAAATTGGTGACTTTAATAAACGCAAAGACTATCGCTTAACAATTTCGGATAGTTACAGTAGATTTACTGACTTTAACAGTTTATAGTTTTTCGTTAATAATGGCTAGTGCGGTGGCTGAGATATATGTGAACCTACCAATATCCATTGCTATGATTATTCGAATGATTTATCATGAGAGGGAAAAAATACGTTTTAGTTGCATAACATCGGTTAATGGAAACGTCATCATTTCGCAATAGTTTTTTATCGTTATTTACAAAAAAGTTTTGTGCAAATCTGTAATGAAAACGCAACTTATGATTCTCAAAAGCCTATATTTATTTATATCACATAATGGCAACCAATGATTAAAAGTGGCTACTTTTCTCTCCCCAATTTGTCTCAAATGTAAGGACATTCAATTAAAAACAAGCTAGCTCTCAGCGATAAATAGAAACCTGAGGCGAAAAAACCCCAGCATTCTGTTTTCCTATTCATTAAAGCACGCTGTCCATTAACACTACTGTAACATTTGAAGCCATGGCGCTATTAGTGCCTCGTTTTATTTCTTCATATGTAGCTCCACAACAAACAGATCATGCTCATATTCAAAGACTGCTTGAAATAAACAAGTGACATGTAATGAAGGCACATATTTAAACATATTTAATATGGAATAATACCAGTGCAAAACGCTTCTGGCAGTGGGGTTTACTATAAAACCTGATGTGCGATCTTTGGGGGTTGAACCCAACCTGACAGCTTTCATTTGCTTAATTACACAGGCTGCGTCTGGTACAATAACTTGCTTCTGACAGGGAGAGGGTGTCACCTTGAGGAAATGAGCTCTTCTAACAAATAATAATTAGGAAATAAAAATGCACAGAGTGCAGGGCAGCTGGCAAATGAGCTAAATTAAGCTGTCCTGGGACCAGGGGGATAGAGTCAGGGCTGTGTCCAACAGGGCCCAGAGGACAGAAGCAGGACTGAGGCAGGACATGGACACACACCAGCAGCGGTGGGATGTTTCAGTGCCAAAAGACAACACTGGACTGGGTACATCTGTTCACAAAAAGCGGGCAAATGCACCAGTGCTTGTGTTGGGAAAATTGAATATTTACAATATATTCAATGTTAAACAGTCAGTTCTGATAATTATTATTAAGATATACTTACTAACTGGCTACATTTTGTTTGAAACCTGTTGCTAAATACTAACAATATGAACTAAGCCACTCAATATTAAATGAAATAATGCTACAAGATGGCCACGTTCACAGCAGCAGAATACTAGTCCCTAACATGGTTACTTTCACACACAGTTCAGTTATTTACAGGAGTGACAACCACATTATATGGAAGCTTGTTTCTGCCACAGAATAAAACATTTGAAAAGATAATTGTGACTTTTTATCTCACAATTGCGAGTTTATATCTCACAATTGTTACTTTATTTCTCCGAATTGCAAGATATAAACGGGAAAAAATTGAATATCGTGCAAAAGTTCATTTATTTCAGTAATTCAACTTCAAAGTTGAAACTAATATATTATATAGACTCATTACATGCAAAGTGAGATATTTTAAGCCTTTATTTGTTATAATTTTGATTATGGCTTACAGCTTATGAAAACCCCAAATTCAAAATTAGAATATTGTGAAAAGTTTTCATAAGCTGTAAGCCATAATCATCAAAATTATAACAAATAAAGGCTTGAAACATCTCACTTTGCATGTAATGAGTCTATATAATATATTAGTTTCACCTTTTAAGTTGAATTACTGAAATAAATGCACGATATTCAAATTTTTCCAGTTTCACCTCTTCTTATATATATATATATACATTATATAAAATGGCTGTCCCTTCAGTACTATTGTCACTGGAATGTGTTGATAACTTTCCCAAACGACTGCATGTAACATGCCACATGTAAATGAGAAGCGCAGCGAGAGCAGAGTTCTCTAGACCTTGCCAACAGGTATGGCTATTTAAGTCCTCTATCAAGGGGGATTTCAGGCATCATTACAGCTTCCTTTTATTTCCCCATTTCCCATCTTTTATTAGGGCCACATATGGCTCTGCTGAATGCACATGGCAATTTCTTTGCTTTATCTGGCAAGATAAAAAAAAAAAGTCATAGAATGGAGTAACACTCCTATCTTTATTTTTGATTGCAGCACTGCTATCACAAGGCTGCCGACACTTCGACTCTGACAGCAGGAGACAACAGGCTTTGTTATGGATGGAACCATCAAGGTGACAAAACAGAACTGTGTGTGTGACTTCAGAACAGTCATGGAGACAGTACGTTTGTTGTTCTGCATTGCATTGCATAAATTAATTAAGTTAATAAATTAATGAGTTCAAAATGAGTTGCCTTCTATTGACATCATCTTTTGTAAAAACAAGTAAATAGTAGGTAATGCACTTTTTAGGGCCTGAGCACCGATGGTGTGAGGACCCTATGGGAATTGCTCTGTTTATTTGGCTTTATTTTTGAACAAAATGGGCATAAACCTTACACACATTAACAAAAATCACCAAAATAAATTATTAACCTTGTTAATGCCTTATATAGAATTCAAAAAGTTTAAAAAATCTTTCAACTCCTTTAATGGTTATGTAAATACGATAAACCCAGTAAGTTTTGCATTATAAAGCCGAAAGGGATCATTTATATAGACACAAATTGGTAACAGACATCCATTCATATTAAACTGTATAGTCCAATCGGTCAAAGAACGATTTTGAAAACTTTATATCTCAAATAACTGCATATTTTATATTTCCATAATGCAAGGTATACATTCATAGCAAGTGCTTTACTTTAAAGTTTTTTTTTTGTTTGTTTTATAATATTGAGTCAAAATGTCTTCCTTTTTAGAACAGGCCACTGCTTCTGTCGAAAGAGCTTAACTTGTATTGAATCTGGAATATATTTTAAGAGCTTACATTACACCGCAGCCGTGGAGAATAGATGCCCAAATATCAACACTTTAGTACAACTTCTGCTCCCTATACTGACATTTAGCTGATGCTTTTATCCAGAGCAACAGCATACAATATTTATTACAGGGTATAATAGCCCGGGAGCAACTTAGGGCCTTGCTCAAGGGCTCCATGCTAACAGTTAATGAATGGCTCCTCGCTGGGTTCAAACCTGCAAACTTCTGGATGCCATTCCAGATACAGGAATAGCTCACTAAAAATTATGAAAAACACAACAAAAGTAAAATAAAACTGGTGCATATGATCACAAATGCTACATTCCAAGTCTTCTGAAGCCATTTGATAGGTTTGTGTGAGTAAAGGATGTGACACTAACATACATCACTGTGATTGGCAGTCCAGCTTAGCAAACAAGAGCACAACAAGAAGAATGGAGGTGACGAAAACAAGCAAACAGCTAAGCAACTTATCGGACATATTCAAAGAAGCTATATTACAAATCCATCTGTAGTGATCGAAAATTGTGTGAATATGTTAAGCAAGCATGGCTTTGTTTACAGTTTGTATATCCGCAGTCCTAGCTCTTCTGGTTTCCCTTTTTGAATGGCGAATACAGACTACTGCCACCTGCTGGTATGGAGAGTTATCAGAGGCGCAGAACATACGTGCTAGTTGGTCATTGGCTGTAGTTGCGGTGTGTTTAAATGTGAGGCGACACCACAGTTAACCTTTGTTGCTGCTAGCATGTTATGGCTTTTAAACATTTTAAATGAGTTTTAGTTATTTAAATGTTTTTTTTATTTAAATCAGGTATTTTATATTGTATGACTTCAGAGATATGGAGCACAAGACATATGAGACCACTTTTATGGTGCTCTTTCGGCCATTTCTGGAGCTTGACAGCTTTAAACTGACTTCCATTGTACAGAAAAGCAAAGAGATTGTGGAAGATAACACTTTTTTTTGAGCAGTAGTAGAAAAGTGTAAATAATATGATCACGGACTCCTTTTATGTTGTGAGACAATCTGCTAAACTTCTCTTTGTGTCCTCCATGGAAGTAAGAATACCATATCCAGTTGAATGACATGAGTGTGAGAGCAAAATACGGAGTGATAAATTCATATGAAGCACTAAGCGGTTAGTCACCTTGCCGTCACAGAGGGAGGATTTCGAAACCGTTTGAATATTTTCAAATTCATGTAGTCTGTCTGTGCTTAACCTTTCACTGCAGTCCGTGATGATGAGCAGGCACACACGCTGCCTTTGATCTACCTCTGCACCGCCCGGAGAAAGAGCGAGAGAGAGAGAATTCAAATAAAGAGAGAGCGCTGTATTTGAGATGTGGTTAGAGATGCATTGGTGGTATTGTGTGAATAGAACTTTGTATGGAAAGCCATAGTGCACTACCCCCTCACTTCACCTCAGTACCGAAGTGAGTGCTCTCCACGGTCAGGCAGACCCATCTAAACCTCTAATTGCTTCACAGGCCGAAAGGCGTATGAAAGATTAATTGAAAAGGGGTGAATGTGAGCGTGCTGCACTGCGAAGGTCTGCAGACATGCCGCTGTCACTCTCTGTCCATCCACTGCTTTCTCTCTCTCTACTTCAACCAGCTCAAACTACCTCAAGTCTTAAGAGCCGCTAATCACACACTTTGCATCCCAAATTATATTTATTTATTTGCCATTTTTTAAAGAAAATGTGAATAGTGGTTGTGCAAGCAAAACGTATTCCACGATGTTAGGGTATTGTATGCTATGAGTAAATAATAATAATAATATATATAGTATCTATATGATAACATGATAATGTTATTCTGCTTGTATATATTTTATAGAAAATATATTATTTATTATTATTACGATTATGTTTGAGATTATTCAAAGATTATTAATAACAACTGTAGCCTGGCATCAGAATAGTAAAACTGACATAATAAAGTGTCTATTCTAGATTTTTTTTTTTTTTTTAAACACTTTATGATCGTAGGTTGAGTGTTTAAACATGCTAAAGCTAACGGCAACAAATCAAAAAAGGTCCCTTTTTAAATTTGAAAATGGCAATGGTCATTAAAAAAACAAATTTTAAAATGTCCCAGCTTAAAATCAATGTAAAGTGCAAAGTCTTTGGGATTTTTCAAAAGATTTATCATACGGCATGTGAAATCAGAATGCTTAGAAACTGCTTCTCAACAAGCCACACAATTTGAGGCATCACTCATTTCTGTAGCCCATTTGTTGACATCCATAACCCCGAGTGTGAGCCATAGTAAGGCTTGCCTTTACTATTAGCAAGCACCACTATGAGACGAAGCACTCCAGGCGTTGTTTTCTCTCAATATACTGAGCCGGAGCAAAAGAGGGATGCTTCATTTGCTTGGATCTTTAATTGGAAGGAGGTTGAAGGTGCAGAGGGTAGATGAGACAGACAGGAATCCTATTACCCCCGGTGTGACTCAATTCCACTGGAACCGCATTGATCATAATCAACACGACAGTTGGTGGAGTCTCGCCCCCACAGCCACAAAAAAAAAAAAAAAATGCTGCTTGTTTAGTATGGTTTTTCATAACCTCCTCCACACATATTGTCAGTCTGGCATTTAGGATGGCTTGATAAGATTGTTAATCACTCTGAACAAGCTTTCCTTTCCTGGTCCCAAGTCTGTGAATAACAGGAGGTGAAAAGAACATCATGTAACTTTGTGATTTGAAAATCTAGACGGCAAACAGAGACGTGAGAAAATCTATATTCTCCAGCTTTATTCAAAAGGATGATGTCATCGGTCGACACACACAGCCAATCCTGGGAGAAATTCATTATCCGACATTCCTGCCACTCATCTATCACTTGCTCGCTTCTTCCCATGTGTGAAATAACCTTTATAAACCCTCTCTACAAGAATGTAGCCCATGCCCCGGCAAACCGACCTGCATTCCTGCATACCGAAGTGTGCGTCCATACCTCGCGGTGCTTAATCAAAGCTTATCACGAGATACAAAACGTTGCTCGCAACAAACACTGAGAGGAAAACCCAGCCAGCTGCAGTGGGAGTGGAAGTCCCAGGGGTAGCCGTTACAGATCTGTGAGCAGTATGAAAAATACATGGGCAGGTGGGATATGATATTCCACTGCTTGCGAGGGTAGGGAGCAAGGTCTAATGGAGGGAAATCCACAGGAAGGGTTTTGGTGCAGCGTTGCATGACAGTAAAGGAGACACAATGCATATAGACCTGAGATATGAGACGATGGAGATGTTTAGGTTGTGCTGGATCCAGGTATGCACCTGCCTGTCCTGCTCTCATTCCAATAGATTATTCACACATACAGTATGTGACTGGAATGGAAACTCAAAAGATTCAGAGTACTACAGAACATTGAGAGGAAACGGAGAAAGTGCTCGCTCACACACACAGACTCAAAAGTCCAATTCATTTTAGAGACTCGGTAATTTCAGTCAAGCAGTTCAAAAAACAATTCACTGATTTGTCGAATCGTCACTCATTGTGATGTCCTCATTGTTTTGTAGACAAACAAGTACATATTGAGATAGCAGTGTTTGCAAAGGCAAGCATTGCTATAATAAAATCCGTACTGTAGTATTCTGTATTCTTGACCATCTTCAGGTCTCTGCCTTGACCTGGATTCAACCTACTCAGGTCTTGACCTGGACTCAAATGAGTTATAACTGAGTTAATGTGCATTTTTAGTGTTAGAGGTTCGTTCTATGACTTGCGATTGTCACCTGGCTGATTAAATGTGCAGATTAATTCACACTGAAGGGATCCAAGACGGTTTCACTTTATTTTGATGGTCCCTATTTATTTTGATATGTAACTTTGCAACTGCATGTCAACTTTTTCTAACCCTAACCCTATCAGTCTACTAACACTCTAAGTTGACATGCAAAGTTACTTATAGTCAGAATGTCTGTTGGGGGAGCATCAGAATAAAGAGTTAGCAGATATTAAGCAGACAGTCTACTAATACTCGTAGTTGCAGTTACTTATAGTCAACCACATGTTCAAAAGGGACCATCAAAATGAAGTGTTACCCTCAAAACATATCTAGGGCCCATATTATCATAGAGAGCACTTGATTTGGGCAGGTAAGGAAGGAACATTACAACACTCAAGCATCCAAAGCGACCTATAAATTGCATAGTAAGGCCCTTATAGCCACTCAGAACATCTTGGCAACTGTCTAGCAATACCCTAGCAACCACTATAGCATCATAGAAGAGAGTTTTGCAAGCATTGTGTTGTAAATGTAACACTATACTAAACTGTAGCTTCGCCATAGCAGTAGTTGACCTGAAAGTGAAACTGACCATAGAAGATAGTTAACACTAGCTATAGATAACTATAGAAGAGTTAAGACGGGCTATTGTGATAAATGTGATGCATTCTAAAACTGCATAATTTCATAATGACACATAACTATAAACATTTCTGTTCATGTACATGCATAGAGTACATTTCAGGTCCAAGAACAATACAATACAACACAACTCCAACCCACATCCATAAAGTGCATGTGTTCTTACCCTCACACACAGGGCAGCACTCTCCGGGAACGGTGACAGGATTGAGGCAGCTGTGGCCACAGGCAGCTGCCACACAGCGGGCGTCTCCACTCACACACTGGCAGAAGGTGCAGTCGTCCTCACGCCAGTGGTCTCTGTGAGCCAGGATCTGCCCATTCACATAGCAGCCGGCTAAATTGAGCACCGGGTAGATGGGGTCTATACGGGAGAAGGTAAGAGAGCAAAAAGACATTGAACATCCTGACATCCTCTGCAGTGCACCCTGCTGACCTAAAGGTCAGTTTAAGCTGTTCAGAACATGGCAGATGTAAAACATAGCAGATGGTTCCTGACCACCTCAAGTTTGGCTGGTTTGTTGCTGGTTCAAGAATGTCTACAAGCTTGCACCAATTAATAACCAGCTTGGACCAGCAAATTACCAATTTAGATCATCTATTGACTAACTTGGACCATCTAGTGACCAGCTTGGACTAAATCTGGATGAACTAATGGCCAGCCTGGACTAGCTAATACCCAGCATAGACTAGCTAATGACCAGTTTAGACCATCTGATGATTAGCTTAGACAAGTTTTGCATCTTAACTCCCTTTCACACAGATATTATGGAAGATTTCTTTCAGAAATTTCGTTCGGGCTCTGAGATTATGTGGTTTCGTTTATTCACACTGCCAGAGCTTTAGAGTGTTTCATGCAACCATATTCCAAAACAGTTTTCAGCTTTTACATGGATTTTCCAGGAGGGTCAGTGTTTATACACTTGAAAACAGAGTTAAAATACATATATGAGGGCGGCAGTGGCTCAGTGGTTCATGTAGATTGTCTACAAACCGGAAGGTTGGTGGTTCAATCCCCGGTTCCACCTGACCAAGTGTTGAGGTGTCCGTGAGCAAGACACCTAACCCCAGCTGCTCCCGACGAGCTGGATCGCCTTGCATGGCTGACACTGCTGTCGGTGTATGAATGAGTGTGTGAATGGGTGAATGTGAGGCAATATTGTAAAGCGCTTTGTTGGCCATTGGGTCTGTGAAAGCGCTATATAAATGCAGTCCATTTACCATTTACCATTTATATGAAGGATGAGCTAGAGTATTATTTCTAAAGGTGGGGTCACATTTACAGTTGTGCTGCAAATTTTCACAATAGAGATGGAGTCATTTCAATAGAAATCCGTGCAATATGGAATTTTGCTCAAGAGCGAAAGATTTCTCCATGCAGATTTTGCATCAAGTTCAAGTTGGCTGTGTTGAAACCGATAGAAAGCTGCTTGGTTTGAAAGTGACTTTGTGTGAACTCTGCTTCATACATTGATAGAATATTAACAATGGAAGTTTTTAGCCGTGAAATTTAGCTAATGTGACCGCAGCTTAAGACAGTGGTTTTCAACTAGGGGGCCTCAGCAAACTTCCAAGGGGGCCCATACAATTACTTATATAAATATATATAATAATTAAAAATGCAAAACCAAGCATTAAAATAAACCAAAACAATAAAAAATATTTTAAATTCACTCTCTCAAAAACTGTTGCCCTAATTGTAAAAGTGTGATTTCTAGACCTGAAAAAGTAATGTAAATGAATAAAATTTTAACTCCATGGTCCTTTTATAGTTATGCCAAAGTCTAAAATATTTTATCAGGTAAAAATTGTGAGTACAAAATATTAGTAAAAATCCTTATACCGTATATTATGAACAACTAGACATGTCATGAAGCCTTCTAATTGTGTTGTGGACAATGGGGACCCTTGAAGTCAAAAAGGTTAATGATTCAGTTGTTGATTCCAATGATTTGTTTCCTTCAGCACATGGAATCATACAGGCTTACTGTATATTTACCGTGAGCCGTCTAACTTTAGTTGGCTGATTTCCTTTGTTTAATTCATTGCAGTAAAGCTCCCAGGAGGAAAGCTACAGGGTACTGGGGAGTTTCGCTTTAATTAACTACATAACAGCGAAATCATTCGCAAACTAATTTCAACATGACCACAATCTGATAAATATAGCATGAGCAGAAAATGTTGCAAGGTATTTCCAAGCCATTATGTATTGGACAACAGAACCTACCCACAAGAGAAGCATTGCAATCGAAATTACATGCTCCCTTGCAGCCTATTACAGGTTGTCTACAAAATAAAACAATGAACAGTTTCCCTGAACTAATTAGCCCTGGATGCTCATTGAATTGGTAGAATACAAAGCACAAAAAGAATTTATCCCGCAAATTTAACGTCCAATTGACAGAATCTTCCCCATCGCGTAATGTAAAAATGCACAATATCTTCTGTGAAGTTAAAAAACTAGTCACGTCATAATTGCTTTAGAATCTAGTTTTGGACCTGGATGACATAGTTCATTAAAATTCACAAAAATCACCTCAATTACAGGCAGAGCATCAACAGCAAATGCAAAAGAGGCCCTAAGGCACAAGGTGCTAAATGCTAAAGACCGCTTGTATCATTTGGAGAAAGGTGCACATATAAGACAGCTTATGCTCTTATCAAACAGTGTTCGAAGAACAGGAATATATTCTTGTATACGAGGTTTCCTGAGCTAATGCAAGGGACATCTAACCTTCACAGACCGGACAACACTCTCCATCAGGGACGTAGTAGCGCTCGCAGTGGAGGACGCCACACTGGGCCGTAAAGCACACGGATACTCCTCCCTGACAGCGGCAGAAGCGACAGGCGTCCATCCTGAACATGTCCCCATCATGGTACTCCACTCCGTTGAAAGTGCAGGCCAGCTTTGTCTCTGCAAAACACAGTAATCAGGACACAGTGCATTAGAGGGTGTCGCATATATGACTGACAGAACAACAAAACAAACAGGGTCTTGATGATAGGGCCAAGAAGAATAGTTAGTTATGGGGTACGCAGGGACCTAAACGTTGTGCATTTGTGACCGAGAGAGCTTTTAGCAGCCATGGCAACCTCTAGACACCAAATTCCCCTTTCAGCTCATGCATTACAATGCCTACACTTGTGTACATGGGAACGGTCCTTTTTTGTCCCAAAAAGAAGTCTCTTTGCATATAAACTCACACTTTGAGGACTTATACATATATTTTATAAAAGTATAATTATTAAATTGTGACTAATATCTCATAGTTAACACCAATTAACACTGTGGCAAGCAGGGCGGGGCCGAGAGCTGTGGGAACGGAGCGAGGAGTGACGACAGTAGAGGACGATAGAGGACCAGACCTGGACTTTATGTTGTTGTTTTGTTTTAGTTTATGTGGCAGTTGTCCGTGAGAGGTTGCTTTACTTTAATTTATTTTGTATATTTTATTGTCTATTTTGTGAATTGAAGTTCCGTTGATTGTTAGCCGGTTCCCACCTCCTTCTTTCCTAAACTCTGAACATTGTTACAAACACATTCAGTTCTTTTTACAAGAAAGAAAACTAAATAACAGATATAGACTACAGAAATGCAAACACAAAACTCTATTAAATACAAATATATAATAAACTGTGCTGGGGTAACGCATTACAAGTAACGCGAGTTACATGATCAGATTACTTTTTTCATATAACTATGTAATGCATTACTTTTATTGCAAACCTGCAATAATTAAATGTTAACGCAACTACACTTCATGTTTTCAATGTCACTTTATTAAGCAATGTCTTCGCTACTGACCTTTAACCCTTCAAAGTCGACTGACGCTCTAGAGCGTCAAAGTGCGCACCCCTGACATATCTATTAATAACTTTGGAATGGATTAAGGTATTAACTTAATTTTTTTTTTTATGAAAAAGCTGACATTCGTCTGCATAGACAGTGTTGACTTTCGCGAATGATAAGCCTTCCGTATTTTAGTGCAAATCTATAGCATTTTACCGCAAAACAAGGAAATTGTACTTTATTCTATCTAATGATATAAAATGCTGTTGGTGTGTGTGAACCAATCACAGATCTGTGTGTGAACCAATCACAGACCAAAAACAAAAAATGACGTTGTCAGATGGGCCAGGAATGTAAAAAAGGGGAGGGGTTTGAAATCAATTCCACCTGTGATAGCCGGATTGTTTGCTGACGCAACTTTTTTATACACGGTCTTTGGACGCGCACATTTGGAGATATATCAGATACGCTTATTTGTACTTGGCAAGATTATTTTCAAAGAAAACATGGCACAACGAAGATTCTCTGCCGAGCAAGTTGCTGAAATGCTTTTTGCCGACAGCGATGAGAGTGAGAATGGATCTGATCCAGATCGGTTTGATTCGGAGGAAGAGGATCAAATCTTGGACGGAATCGATCCATTTGAGGAGTAAGTATTATGAATGCTATATTGCTGATAATATATTGTCTAATAGCCTATATATTGTATCGTTTTTTTAGTAGAATTATTTTATTTTAGCTTTTCAGAAATAACGGAGCAGTAATCAAATAATGAGTGCCATCAAATAATGTGTGCGTTTTGGCCGCATGTAACGTTAGTCCATCTTCATTTATAAGCTATTTCGTTTACTTTGCTTGTCTATTTTATTGTAATGTTTTTTAGGGAAATTTTATTGTAGTTTTTCAGAAATAATGGTGCAGTAAGCCTTATCTAAGGCCTGTACTATTTGTCTACATGGGAGGGGGTTTGGTTGGTTTAGACATTGTATTTACTCTGTGCATTTTATTGTAATGTTTTTTAGGTAAAATTTTATTGTAGCTTTTTAGAAATAATGGTGCAGTAAGCCTTATCTAAGGCCTGTACTATGTGTCTACATGGGAGGGGGTTTGGTTGGTTTAGACATTGTATTTACTCTGTGCATATAATACTATGATGAAGGCTCCAGTAATAATTTTGTAGTTAGAAGTCCTATGACTTGGATGTAAAAAATGCACACATGATGATGACTAGCTAATCTTTATTTCATTATAAGAAAGGCTGTACAACTTTTGATATGTGGTAATCTAAACTAATGACAAAATCTGTGTGTTTTAGTCTAAATCCGGAAACCACAGAGCAGCCGAGTACATCTGCTGAACCCAGGACCCCGACCGCTCGCCCTTTTCCACCCAGCACCGCTTAGGCCTATATTTTTATACCAATATTTTTTTTCACCCAATTTTTTTTGCAGGTGTTCTAAAGCCTTTGAGGAATAAATATTTGTTGTAAAATCCTTTATTAATTTATTTTTTATATTTTTATATAATAAAAACAAAAATATTTAACTTCTGTTTTTGTATTTCTTGATGATATATCACATTAGAACACATACAAGTGTCTCAAGAAGTGTGTTGTCAATGCATCCACATTGTAGCTGAGAATCTATAGAATCCAGAAATATGTCTCTCTTCACTCTGCTATGAATATTGACCATTCCAGAAGCCAAAATGTCAACATAGTGCCAGGCGGACTTAAAACCCCTTAGACTTTGAAGGGTTAATGATCCAATTCAACCATACTAATAAGCAAAAAGCGACTTTAGATAAACGGCACATATGTGTTTAACTTTTTATTGCATGTTTTGCATGTTATTACTAAAGTAAATGTTGAACTTTCTTCTCCTGATGCTTATTCATTTAACTTTTGGTGTGAAAGGGCTTTACATTGGCCAAGAATATAACATTTGTTTTGTTATAAAAAAAAAAAAAAAACAAGCAGAGAAAAAATTACGGAAAAGTAACAATGGATTACTTTCTATAAAAAGTAGTAACACAATTAGTTACTTTTTTAAGGGGTAACACAATATTTGAATGCATTACTTTGAAAATAATGAGGCATTTATATAACGCATTACTATGTACTACTGTACATCTAAAGTGCTTTATCATATCAGGGGGTCTCAACCACCAACAGTGTGAAGCATTCACTTGGATGATGTAACGTCAGCCACAGTACAACGGCGCCAGGGCGTTTAACACACACCAGCTATCGGTGGAGAGGAGAGTGATAGAGCCAATTGAAAGTATGGGGATTATTATTAGTAAGGAAAAGTAACTTTCCCCAACACTGGTCATAAATAATAAAACAGCTTTGGTCATAATCTGATATTTTGGTTGTTGAGCTTTAATGATGATTAAATTGCATCATAGAAATACTGGAAATGGCATTACTTTTGCTAAACACATTTTTGAAAAGGTCTTTCTTCTTCTGAATAATTTTGTAGTCTTTTTAGTGCATTTTTAATAATTTAATAATTGAACTTATTTTAATTTAATTTTTTTTCAAACAGTGACAGTTATTTGAAGGTTATAAAACCAAAACATGTTTGATTCAGGAAATATGTGCTACTTCCTCTCATTGTGCTTATGCTTAATCACGCCAAACACGTCCTTGAAGACATCTGATAACAACATAGTTGACGGACCTGAGATGTCTGAAGGATCCCTCGGCCTATGACAAACAAGAGGCCTTGGGACAGTCCATAAAAAACTTTCAAATGAAAGAGTGACAGAATATTAAAGCAAATCCATTGAGATGAATTATTAGAAACCATGGAGCCAACAAAAAGCACCCAAAGCCAAGTGGGAACTGATAATAATTGTGTAAATTAATAGAGGCTCAATGAATTACCCAATAATCTGGTGTGGCAACGCTGTGATGTCACACTAGACAGGCTTTACAGAGGACTGTGCGAATTTGCTCAGTTTTCTAATCAAAGATTTTTTTTGTTCTGTCTGCCTTGGTCTATCGCTCTCCTCTGGGTAACTGCTATCACTGCTGAGAGCGGCAACTAATTGGAAGGAACTGCTTAAAAATCAATGTGTAAAAGGATTTTTTTTTTTTTTAAGTAATGTAAGAAATAACCCCCTGCTTAGACAGAAGTACAGGAATCGAATGCTAAAAGGAGTTGTATAGTTGGAGTACAGATGTCTATTAAAGGACAGCTCAATGGGTGAAATATATGTCAAGTGCCTTGTGTTGGTGTGGCTGTGTTGTGTGATCATAATGATACAGTATGCCAGAGGGATAAGCCGAAGGATTCAAAGCTGAAGTAGTGGATGTTACAGGTTTAAATGTGCATCACACACTTTTCAGTAACAGAAGGCACTAGATTGTGTGCTATCTGGGCAATTAGCTGAGGAATAGTATCAAGAGATCATTAGCTTTTAGTGTGAAACACAAGATAGGCGACAACAGCAAATTAGTTGTTACAATGAATAGCAACAGCAATACATCCATATTTCCTACCTGTGTTGGGGAGTGTCACGGTTCATGAATCGGCTGTCTCATGCTGATGTGTCTGTGTGAGTGTATTGTGTGGGTGTGGTTACTCGTTGTGTTGATTAGTGTCACCAGCTGTCTTCAATCCCAGTTGCCTATTTAACCCCAGTCATTTCACTCTCATGTTGTCAGATCGTTGTTGGTTGTTCCTCGGTGTGTGTCCTGTTTCCTGTGCCTCGTCTGTGAAGTTTCTTCGTTGGAGTTCGCCTGTTCCTCGTGTCGTTTGATGTTCCACGGTTCCTGGGTTCACTCGAGCACGTTGATTCACCGCACCACCACCGGATCGCCATCTCGTCCCTGCTTCATTCCACCTGAGTGTTTGTCCCTGACCTGTGCTATCTTCTTCTTTAAATTAATAAATTGAGTATTGCAATTGCATCCTCCTGCCTATTCATTACAGAACGATCTGACCGTCACCATGGATGCAGCAGATTCAACCCGGCTCAATGACTTCATTTCGCACAGCATCACGCGCATGGATCAGCAAGAGGAGAATATCTCGGGCACAGGTCGGGCGGTTCAAGCACTCCTGAAGCAGGTGTCCGAGCTCACCCAACAGGTCGCGCTTCTGCGGACTCCCACTGCGCCCCCCGCACCGCCCGTTCCCCCACCACCATCAGCACCCGCAGCAGTGGATAGACCG
The DNA here is from genome assembly GCF_949152265.1 of Phoxinus phoxinus. Lineage (NCBI taxonomy): Eukaryota > Metazoa > Chordata > Actinopteri > Cypriniformes > Leuciscidae > Phoxinus > Phoxinus phoxinus. The sequence continues at coordinate 29,051,429 of NC_136888.1, forward strand.
GAGCCACGCCTACCGACACCTGAGGGATATTCCGGCGAGCCCGAGTACTGCAGAGCATTCCTCACCCGATGTTCCATGCACTTCGCCCTACAACCGCGTACGTTCCAGACTGAACACGCCAAGGTGGCGTTCGTGTTGACACTGCTGTCGGGGAGAGCAGCGCTTTGGGGAACGGCGGTGTGGGAGAACGGAGACGACTGCTGCGACTCGTTCCAGGCACTCTCCGAAGCTATGAAGAAGGTTTTCGATCGGGCAGTGGCGGGTAAGGAGGCGGCCAGATTACTCGCCGAACTGCGACAGGGGGAAGGCTCGGTAGCGGACTATTCCATCCAGTTCCGCACCCTGGCCGCAGAGTGCCGTTGGAACGAGTCGGCGCAGTGGGATATGTTCCTGCATGGGCTGGCTGACCGCGTTCAGAAAGAGATTTATACACTGGACCTACCTGAGAAGTTGGATGGATTAATAGACTTAGCCCTACGAGTCGACGCTCGCTTGAGTCGAGCCACCAGATGGACGCACCCCAGTCGTCCACAGTCCAGCACAGAGGGTCATCAGTCTCGTGGAGCGAACGCGGTCAGCCCCACATTCGATCACGAGCCCATGCAGGTGGGGAGAGCTCGGCTTTCCCGGGAGGAGAGGGAAAGGCGGAGGTCCCAAGGACTATGTTTGTACTGTGGCCGGGCGTGCCATTTTATCCATGCCTGCCCGGTAAAAGAGCAGGCCCGATAGTAAGTATGAGGCTACTATCGGGTGGGATCTCCGCCGAGAAGACCTCATCACCATCATCGACCCTCCTCCCGGTAAGACTGAGATGGCGAACATCTACGCACTGCACCAGCGCACTACTGGATTCGGGAGCAGAGGGTAATTTTATGGACTTTAATCTTGCACGTCAACTACAGATCCCCGTCACTCCCCTCCAGCTCCAGATCTCCGTCAACGCACTCAATGGCCAAGAACTCCCCCGGATCACTCACTCCACTGAAATCCTCACCCTCGTCACTTCTGGCAATCACACAGAGCGCATCTCCTTCCTCCTCATGGACTCACCACTTGCACCAGTGGTTTTGGGACACCCGTGGCTGACTAAGCATAATCCCCGCATTGACTGGTGCACTAACACTGTTTCCACTTGGAGTAACCACTGTCATGAGTCCTGTTTAGTGTCTGCCTGTCCTTCTGTGTCTAGTTCTGTGTTTCAGAGTGAGGCAGCGGATTTGTCTAACGTGCCCGCGGAGTACCAGGACCTGAAGGAGGTGTTCAGTAAGTCTCGTGCTGCTTCTCTTCCTCCGCATCGTTCCTATGACTGTGCGATAGACTTACTTCCAGGTAAATCTCCGCCTAAGGGCAAACTTTACTCTCTTTCTGTTCCCGAGAGGGAGGCCATGGAGAAATATATTTCTGATTCTCTGGACTCCGGGTTCATCCAGCCTTCCTCATCTCCTGCGGGGGCGGGGTTCTTTTTCGTTGGGAAGAAGGATGGTTCTCTGCGACCTTGCATTGATTACCGAGAACTGAACAACATCACGGTAAAGAATTCCTATCCTTTGCCGTTGATGTCTTCAGCTTTCGAGAGGTTGCAGGGAGCATCCATTTTCACGAAACTGGACTTACGTAATGCATATCATTTGGTCCGCATCAGGAAGGGGGATGAATGGAAAACCGCTTTTAATACCCCTAGGGGGCACTTTGAATATTTGGTTATGCCTTTTGGGCTTTCCAATAGCCCAGCGGTTTTCCAGGCACTCGTGAATGACGTGTTGAGAGACATGGTCGATCAGTTCATATATGTTTACCTGGATGACATATTGATTTTTTCTTCGTCTCTCCAGGAACACGTTCAACACGTCAGACGAGTGCTCCAGAGACTCTTAGAGAATGGGCTTTTTGTCAAGGCGGAGAAATGCGCGTTTCATGCACAGTCTGTTCCTTTCCTAGGGTACATCGTCTCGTCTGAGGGAATGCGTATGGATCCTGACAAGGTTAAGGCTGTGGTAGATTGGCCAAGTCCAGATTCCCGTAAGGCCCTACAGCGGTTTCTGGGGTTTGCCAATTTTTACCGGCGTTTCATTCGCAATTTCAGCCAACTAGTCACACCTCTGACTGCCTTGACCTCCCCCCGAACGACGTTCAGGTGGTCGAGCACTGCTGAGGCAGTGTTCGCCAACCTCAAAAGCCGCTTCGTTTCGGCTCCCATTCTGGTCACCCCTGATCCCACACGTCAGTTCGTGGTGGAGGTCGACGCGTCAGAGGTGGGAGTAGGAGCAGTTCTTTCTCAACGCGCTTCCTCAGACGACAAGATGCATCCCTGCGCGTTTTTTTCCCATCGATTATCGCCTGCCGAACGCAATTATGACATTGGTAACAGAGAGTTGTTGGCAGTCAAGTTAGCGTTGGAGGAGTGGCGTCATTGGTTAGAGGGTTCGGGGGTACCCTTTATCGTTTGGACCGATCATAAGAACCTTGAGTATATCAGATCTGCTAAAAGACTCAACTCCAGGCAGGCTCGGTGGGCTCTTTTTTTCGGACGTTTTGATTTTGTTCTCTCGTACCGCCCGGGTTCCAAAAACATCAAACCCGATTCCTTATCTCGTATTTTTGATCCATCCGAACGCCCGGTGACTCCCGAGTGCATTTTACCTGAGAAAATTGTCATCTCCACTCTGACATGGGAGGTCGAATCGAAGGTCAAGACAGCCTTAGAAGGGGTAACGCCTCCGCCTGGTTGCCCACCGGGTCGTTTGTTCGTTCCGGAGGGGTTACGGTCAGACGTGATTCGATGGGGTCATTGCTCCAACGTGGCTTGTCATCCAGGAGTGACTCGCACCGGCTTTCTAGTTAAACAACGATTCTGGTGGCCTTTAATGGCTCGCGACATTCACGATTTTGTGTTGGCTTGTTCAGTCTGTGCCACTGGTAAGACATCTCACCAGCCTCCAGATGGGTTACTTCGACCGCTGTCTGTCCCTTCGAGACCCTGGTCCCACATCGCGCTAGATTTTGTCACCGCCCTCCCGCCCTCCAGAGGCATGACGGTTGTTTTAACCGTAGTGGACCGGTTCTCGAAGGCGGCACATTTCATTCCCTTGCCCAAATTACCGTCAGCCAAGGAGACAGCGGTCACAGTTATTGATCACGTCTTTCGGTTACATGGCCTCCCGATGGACGTAGTCTCTGACAGGGGTTCCCAATTCACGTCCAAATTTTGGCAGGAGTTTTGTAGGTTACTGGGGGCTACGGTCAGTCTGTCCTCGGGTTATCACCCCCAGAGCAATGGTCAGTCTGAGCGAGCCAATCAAGACCTGGAGAGAATGTTGCGATGTTTGGTTGCCAAGAATCCGTCGTCTTGGAGTCAACAACTTTCTATGGTGGAGTACGCCCACAATTCGTTACCAGTGTCATCCACGGGCCTCTCGCCATTTAAGTGTAGTTTAGGTTACCAGCCACCTATTTTTCCGAGTCTGGAATCCGAAGTCGCGGTCCCCTCCGCTCACGCATTCGTCCAGAGGTGCCGCCGTACTTGGACTAGAGCCCGGGAGACTCTACTCCAAGCAGGGAGGCGCATGAAGGCCAAGGCCGATCGCCACCGGTCAAAGCCTCCCGTCTACGTCGTGGGTCAAAAAGTGTGGCTTTCTACCAAGAATATTCCGCTCCGCTCCGTGTCTAACAAACTAGCCCCTAAATTCATTGGCCCGTTTCCTGTCACCAAGATTATTAGCCCGGTGACAGTCCGACTCAAACTCCCTCCTGCGTACAGGAGAATTCACCCCGCCTTCCATGTGTCTAAAGTCAAACCCGTATTTTACTCCCACATTAATCCGCCTGCCCCGGTTCCCCCCCCGCCGCGACTCGTAGATGGGGAACCCACGTATTCGGTACACCGCATTCTGGACTCGAGACGGAGGGGACGCGGATTCCAGTACCTGGTGGACTGGGAGGGTTACGGTCCGGAGGAGAGAAGTTGGGTACCTGCTAGAGACATCCTGGATCACTCCCTTATCGATGATTACAATCGACAGGTAGGGTTGCCTGGGAACGCCAGGAGGCGTTCCTAGTGGAGGGGGTACTGTCACGGTTCATGAATCGGCTGTCTCATGCTGATGTGTCTGTGTGAGTGTATTGTGTGGGTGTGGTTACTCGTTGTGTTGATTAGTGTCACCAGCTGTCTTCAATCCCAGTTGCCTATTTAACCCCAGTCATTTCACTCTCATGTTGTCAGATCGTTGTTGGTTGTTCCTCGGTGTGTGTCCTGTTTCCTGTGCCTCGTCTGTGAAGTTTCTTCGTTGGAGTTCGCCTGTTCCTCGTGTCGTTTGATGTTCCACGGTTCCTGGGTTCACTCGAGCACGTTGATTCACCGCACCACCACCGGATCGCCATCTCGTCCCTGCTTCATTCCACCTGAGTGTTTGTCCCTGACCTGTGCTATCTTCTTCTTTAAATTAATAAATTGAGTATTGCAATTGCATCCTCCTGCCTATTCATTACAGGGAGCAACTAAAAGTATTCAAACATATTTACCTAAAATGTCTCACTCTCATGTTTGGAAGTTACATTTTTTTGAATAAGTTTGCCAAGATTTCAATCTTTTCAAACAGTTTATGTAAATGTAAATGTCCTTGCAAATTATGAATTGGTTAAAATATTGATGTATATTTGTTTTTAGTCCTTCTGTGTGGTGAATAGATTTTTTAAAAATATTATTTTTAAACAGTTAATTGGTAAAAAAAATGTATTAACCTTTTGAGTAAAGTCCTTTTGAGTGGTGTATCGTTTCAAAAAATATTCTTTTGATTTTTTCCTGAACCATTCATTGGTTCAAAAAAGGGTTCAACAATTCTATTGAGTCCATAAATGGTGAATTGGTTCAAAAATTGTTCACTGAATCTTTCAAAACCATGCAAACAGTGAATCGTTAAAGCACATATGATTCATCCATTCATTCAAATGTAGAGGACATTTATTTGTTCAACTTCAATCTTAATCGAGGGTCCTCATTAATTTGTGCCAAATAAATACTTGCAGAATTACATGAACAACATGAGGGTGAGTAAAAAATGACAGAACTATAAGAATGATTTAAATGTTTTAAATAATAAAATTTTGGGGTGAACTACCTACTTAAAATAAGTAGCTTGTAGATCTGGAAGCTACAGTTTGGAGTTCCCCCAACACGGACCCCTTCCCTTTTGTATCACTTCCCTAACCAGTTCTCTACATTAACCCCTTCAACACATATCCAAACAAATCCCCTTTCCCCTCAACACATATCCCTCCAACATTATTCTTTCCATTCTTTTCCAACTCAATTAACCATCCTGTCCTATCCATTCCCTACCCAGTTTCTCTTATCCTATACATATTCCCTACCTAATTAACTATTATTTACAAACAGTAACATTAACAAAATCTGATTGCTGAAATTCACATTAATATAATCTATGCAAGCAATAAAGGTAAACAGGATTGGTTTGATCTCTGCAACGAAGAGGCTCACGCTTGAGACTCAACCCGAGCTCTAAATCACCCCTCTGGACCTAATTATGGAAATAAATATGGAGTTGAGGTGGTGGAAAGATTGAAACTGTTGTTTATACTTTGCTTTGCATTGTGATTGCAAGGGTACATAGTATGTGAACACGCTCCCACTCATACATTTATTTGGAACTCTAATTTGTAGGAAGTTCCCTTTATTACTACAATCTGGAACGTAGCATCTTGTGCTTTTTGCTACTAACTGCAATAAACATTTATCATTTATCTTAATGACTAATGACCAAATGCTTCTAATGTGCTTCATCCCACTGGCGCAATGGTGTGGCCAAAGCCATGTGACGCTGTGGCTGAGGTAAATAATTAGTGGAGGTGTGAGTAATAGTTACGTCAGCATCTTGACCTTCCCAGATGTTCAGTGCAATTGCCTCGCCCATGGATCTAATACTTAAAAAATTACACAAGTAGCCACATCACAGTTAGATTCAGTGTTTTTTAGAGGTGACTCGGACATGGTAAGTGCAAAGTATGTCCTGTTACTCTGTTTTTGTCTCATTGAATGTCAGTGTTTATGTAAAACCGCTGCTTTCAAGCCCTGCTGCATCTCATTAGCTTTCAAGATAAAATCCAAACCAAGCCGTCTGGATGTAAAGAAAGATTTGAAGGAGAACAGATAGCGTGCTCGCCCCCATTTGTTTTGCTGGCTGTTATGACCTCACTGAAGAGAAAAAATGGTAAAAGGGAGAATCTGGCTTTCCTGCCGCATTTCCGTTTTTGAAGGACAAGCCATAAGTGCTGGTGTGTAAACAGCTGGCTGAGGCTCATGGAGAGCTGGTGTCTGCTCTAGGGCTTATCCCTCGCTCACCACAGTAGGACAAGCTGGTTGTTGAACAAATATGCAAAGTTTGTCAGGCTTGAGCTGGTGGCTCCATTTCTCAGCCCACTGGCTGCCTTGATTTGGGACTTTACCCATCACAAAGGATTATACAACTGCAGCAAATTCCTTCATAGTTTTATGGAAAAGTCTTTGACTTGGACTTATTCCGGAATCCTCTGGCATTAGGGATTGGGCGTCGTGTAGGGAGAACGAACTTGAATGAATTCTGTTTAATATTTGGAATTTCACCCCAGAGCTGTAATCCTCTAAAGGCTCTGTTAGGGAAGAAAATGCTGATTCAAAGTCTAGGGTAAACTTTCAGAAAGAACTTTGGAGATGGTCAGGGTTGTTCTAGCGTGGAGTGTCCCTCATTTACGCATGTTCTTCACTGCCAGACAGCTAAACTGTTGGAGAGATGTTCCAACAAAGCAGAAGGATGCAGGAGGTGTATCAGCCCAAGAAATGCAAGATTACTACAAAAGTTTGTATCATTTGGAGACTTTTGGAGAATTTGCACCAGTTCCTCTCAAGTCTTTATCAACAACTTTAGAAACACAAAGATGAACGTTACAGGAGACCAATACAACTCTGTCAATTTTGATCGTTGCCTGCAACAGATTTAATCAAATTTTACAGAAAAAACTTTAAAGTGATACTTCAGCATTTAACATTAAGCTTTGTATCAGTAGAAAACCTGTAGTATTTTCGAATTACCATGCTTCCCTCCCCCTGAGACGAGAGATTTATGTATTTTTTGTCTCACAGGTGCTGCTCATCAGTAATCACGCCACCGGCCTCGCGTCGTTCTCCCCCGGCCCTCAGCCTTGTCCTGCTCGCCACAGTAAGCATGATGAATGGCGACTGTAGAACGCAAAAGCTGAATCCCGGACATTTTGGGCGATCTCGAAATCATGGGCAGACTCGTCACGGAGACTCACGATAAAATGGCGTATTTTAAGTTTCGAGTCCACTAGTAGCCTAGCCTAGTTGTTTAACGTTTAACTGCACTGACTGCGCTCTTACCGGTAGGCGTGGCTTGGGAGTGGCCTCGTAGGGCAGCGAAGCAAGTGCATTCTGGGAGTTGTTGTCTTTCATCCACATAAGCCAAAAATACATTTTCTGTCTTTTCTCAGTCTAGAAGGCTCCAAATTGAAAAATAATTTCACATTTCTACTACATACAGTAAATGACCCATTTTAATGAGACATTCATCTTTCCAGAGGTGAAGTATCCCTTTAAGAAACACCATTAAAATTGACTATACCATTGCAGCCGTCTCTGGTGAAAGTCACAGCATTTTGGCCATAGAGTGTCAAAGGTGTGTTAATGTTTCGCTCATTTTTCTGCTTTGTATTAAGTGATAGGAAAAAAAAAAAAAACCTTGATTTGACTGTTTCTTTTTTTCTTAGCACATTTTACACTAGCCTATTTGCATTCACAAAGACTTGTATACTCTTCTATGATGTACATGTTCTCAATTGCTGAAGCAGTATAAAAATAAGAAATACATTACAAATATTTTATTTATTTTCTGCCAAGTCATGTGGTACAACCAACCTGCACAAATATCCAGGAGGAAAAAAGAAGTCAAGGAAATTATATCAGACCCTCATCCTGAGTGTCAAGCTCAGTAAACCTTAAAAATATCAGATCATTTTACCTTTTTATGACACTGGCTGCGAGGTTAAGGTTGTAAAATGTCATGTGGGTAAACCCCCCAGGAAAGATAATAATTTATTAACGAATGAATTCATAAGGTACAAGGAATTTGTAAAAAAAAATTTACCTAAGGGTTACACCACATGACATTTTTCGTTAACATAAAACTCAGAAATCAGTGCAGAACATGCAAATAAAGTCTATGGATTCCTTCCTTCTGTAAAGCATTGTATACAAGCATCATCTAATATAAAATCTTCAAAACCTTCTAGAGAGGAGATTCTTGCTCTCGTCTTGAAACACCACACCTCGGTTTACATTAGTGGAGGAGATTGGTAACCATGGAAACACTACCCTGAGACGCCAAACCCTAGTTTTCTCTGCCTCAAGACTGATTCAACAGGTCCCTTTCCCTCCGAGGCCTTGAGGCCAACAGCTGTTAACTGGCCCCATCTGAATTGGTAGAGTGCATGACGGCACTAGCAGGGTCTGGACGAAATGAGGTAAGTGACAGAAGTCAACTGTAATCTATATGACTGCCCAACCCTTCACACATCTGTATAATAAAGAATGGCTGCTACCTGTGTTCTCATATGGCTTTCTGAAAATAGAGATATATAATCTCACACACACACACAGAGTCTTATTAAACAAAGGCCATCTGAAGCAGGAGGAAAAAGAACCCATTTAAATGTAACTTTAAGAGTTTGACAGGATTGTGAAGAGGCAGTAAGGACTAATGAAATTCTCCATCTGGAGATTAAAACACCTCCACAGCTCAGTCTCACGGTTCCCAAACAGAGCTTCGAAGTGCAACCTAAAATAACAACGTCTATTACTGTTCAAAAGCTGCTAACCTTAACGTGGAGGATTTACATAATCTCCCACCTCCAGTCGCAAACTTGTACTCGTGCAGATTCCTCCCGCTTGAGGTCATGGTTAAACACGGACCGGTGTGCACTAAATGTAACGTAGCAGAAGAATCACAGCCGGTCTTTCAACGCCAAGCTTGGCGCCACACACTGAGTCTCGTCAGGTCTTTAAAGAAGCCATAGCGAATACTTTAGCAGCATTTTATATTTCTCCCTGAAGTCCACTTATATTGTTAGATAAGGTTTCATGAACCAAAACAGCCATAATTTAGTTTTATATGACCATTCTCCTCCTCCTTTCTGACCTTTAGAATTAAAAGTGCTTTGGAATCTTACACATAAATTGTTCCTAATACATGATAGATATCGCAATGGGTGTCTTGAGCAATTATGCCTGTCTCTGTGACTGCCTTTGGCTCTACAAACATCAAAACAAGAGTCAAGAGGGCAGACCAAGCTTTTTTGAAAGAAACACAACATGACAGTGATCTATTTTGTGTTTTAGGATTGTTGACATCTATGCGGCAATCATTTGGTAGGAGGTGTCTGTGGAGGGTTTTGGGTAAAGGGTGTGAGGTTGAATGGTGAAAGCTAACAAAACAGCAGCACTTTTAAACAAGATTTAAAAGATTGTATATGCAAATTATCTCTGTTATTATGACTAACCTATTTGCATGTGAAATGAGATCTAGTTTATTCAGAGGCCAAACTTCTGAATACTGAATAAGTGTTAGCATGTAAATATGCTAATGCTTCTGGCGTCACAACCATTGACAATTTCTAAATGTTCCACTGCAGCTTAAGTTTCCATAAATGATACAGGCAGGAGATTTGCATTGTTTAGACTAGAGAGTATGGAACCTGTTTAGAGCACTTGTGCAGAGTAGCTAACTAAAAACAACGACAGTGTTACAGTAATTTAGCTGTTTTCAAAATAGTGTAACTAGTAAGCTACTTTTTTTCCCAACAAGAAGCAAGGTTACAAAATGTTGCATCACTTTTTTTTTTGCACGTATAACATTGCAACTGAGCGAAAATAATTTGCTAGTAGAAACTCTGACCCGATCGCAAGAGAAACCATGACTATTTTACAAGGTGAAATTCATACAATATGTGATTCCAACTGAAATTTTTTTTTTTTTGGAAAAACCGTAAGCTTTAAGGTCTACCTTCCTATAACCGTCAGTGGAGTGCAAGAAGATTATATGGAAACAAACAAATTATTCATCAATTTGACAAAATATAAAATAGTTTTAAATTGTCATGAGACTGTGTTGGAACGTATATTTTTTCTTTAGTAGCGCTGGAAGGCCTGATTCATTTTAGCGAATTAGTTTGCTCTGAACTGCAATTGAACTACTTTAAAGTAGCTTGTAGCTTAGCGAACTACAGTTTCAAAGATCTAAGGTGCGCACAATATCACGTACTGTCTAACTAGGTACAACATTAATAAATGCTAAACATGCTAAAACAAGCTAAAAATGTATGTCCTATATAATATGAATGTATGTAGTATAAATGAGTAAGTATGTGGACTTTGGAATCTAAGTGTAGTAGGTCATCCGGGTGCATCTCGCCTACTGTTTTATGAATACTACAAATTCGGACATAGTACCTGTTTCACATACAGTTTTTTTTTTTTAAATCTGCTATGGGGAAGTAGGCATATTCGGATGCAAGGCTAGTCTCACACACAGAAAATGGAAGAAAACTATCTGAACCATGAAGAAGAAATAGAATGTGAAGGCTGAGGAGATTGCGGTTATCTTCCTCTCAGATGCTTGAGATGTTTTCTTTTTTCTGTGTTAGGCAGGAGAACGCCTCTCTAGAAGGACTCAATCCAGCATTTTTTTCCCTTCCTGTCCTCCAGTCCAACAGGAGCTGCCTCCCGGTGTTTTCCAGCCCTCCCTCATGCTGCAGGCTAGCTTGTTTTGGCTGCAGCTGCTGAGAGGCAGACTAAATAATGTGATAACGCGCCGCTTCACAGTTGCGTCTTGCTCTGCCAAGACCCGCCACTGCTCTGGATATGCAAATCACTACAACCGCACAACACCTGCAAATCAAGGCTAAGTTGTCAAGAAACAAAACAAAACAAAAAAAGACGACGTTTTTGTGTGCATGCTTTCACATTTTTTTATCTGTGGAAGATAGTGGCCGCTGTGTTGGAGCAGACATAAATAAGAGCCGAGTATAAAAGGGAGAGAATAGTGCCTACGGGGCCTGTCAATCATCACAGGCTTCATAGCGCACACGTTATGTGAATGGCCCCTCTGTGACTCCTATTCCACCCCTACCTTAAAATCACTTTCCTCTTCCGACGACACTTTCTCTGAAAAGAGAAAAAGAGACGGCCGTGTTCTTCTATCCTTATCAATGTTATGTTTACACTAGCAGTGTAACTTGCGGTTATAGCAAAACGTTATGTCACATACTGACTGAGCCCATTCTAATCTCTCGAAAGAATGAGCAGCTGTTTAAGCATTTTACTTCAGATTGACATATGTTCTAATCCTTGCTTGTCCTATGAAAGAGTGTGCATTGTTCTTCCATACGTCAATTTGAGGCAGAACAACATGCTATGTGTACAGAGCTAATCCTAATGTTAACCGCTTAAGCATCGACAGCACAATCAAGCTTCTCCAGAACACTTTCTCATTGACAAGAAGAGGACTGAAATCAGCGCTCGTGACCTTTATTACATCGCCCTTCTATCCCTAGGTTGAACAGCTAGTGCAAACCGCCAATCATGCCCTTCTCCATGACAACCGCTCCCTGGGTAAATATTAGAGTAATGATGGGGCTCGTAGCAGTGAGGCTGTATGAATGGGGACTGACAGGTGCGCCAGTTCATCTGTGAAGATGCACAAAGCTAATTATGGGACTAAAAATATCGCTAATGACAAACCAAATCTACCATGCGCAAATGTGGCAGAGTGGCTTCTGGTTCGCAGCGGACAAACAACATGTTCGCAAATTCACTTGTTGATCACCACAGTCTAATTTTATGGAGAAAACTGTGGGGTTGTTGCTGTTGAAAAAAAGTGAAAGCTGTGAATTCAATGAGTAAACAAACAGTGCCAAACACCCTAATTTAAACGTGCAAGTCATGGAATAGCACAACAACAACAACAGCAAACTAAACTATCTTATCCTTGAAAATTCCTTGGTGTGGTCGAAAGTTTCTTCACGCTTTAAAACCTTCGGAAAGGAGTTGCGATTAGCTCAGGGTGGGAACATTCTAGATTAGATGCACACATACACACACTAATCAGACCTTCTTCTTATCTACTCTCCAAAAGGGTGACATCACTGTCTGAGAGAGAAATGTGGTGCACAAACACTGTCTGAGAATGCTCACTCCCTTGCCATCCCAAACACTTGCCTTTGGAAGAGTGTGCGGGCACCTTGGAGAGTGAGTGAGAGACTGGCAGAGAAAGACGGCATTCGGTCTGTCTGTCTGTCTGTCTGTCTGTCTGACATCTGCTGTTGCTAGAATCATCAAGCTGTGAATTTGTTCAGAAATGGCATGGGTGATCATCCCAAATATTCATCGTAATCTTCAAAACTACTTCATGTAGATAACATTTCCTGTATTTACACTACTACACTGCTGGGAAACCCCCCCCAGATTAAAGTAGACAATAGCAATAGCAAGCTAGCTTTGAGACCTCCCTTCGTCTCCAAAACACAAGAACACGCACAGCTAGAGAAGAGTCTGCAAAGCGTCACGAGAGATGGCATTAAATTACCTCAATGTCATGCCTCAAAGGACATAACATTACAGTAATAATGCAAGTAAACCACTTAAAGAGCGCTGACTTGTGCTACCTGACTGCTGCAGATTCATTTCGGCCTTGATAGCAGTGCCATAGACATGCATGAATACAAGTCTGTGGATGTGAACCACTCAGTAGAATGTCACGGGTTGCTATCTCTTAATTATAGTAGTTATGGCGTGAACACAGCATAAGCTCATTGTTTTGGTCTAGGAGGAACTGTAAAAGGCGGCTGCTGTTTGTTTTTGGCACTCTGTCTACAACTCTTGGCATTGGCTCATGCAACACGGTGATGACGTGATGTCTGCGCGAGCAGGTGCGAGGAGGTATGCAAATACATAGGTTGACAGGCAGGTAGGACATCCATCTGTGGAAGTCTCAGGACCAAAAAAAATTCTTCCAATCATTGCATTTGGCCCGAATGCAATGATTGGATGAACATTTTTTGGTCCAGAGACTTCCACAGAAGATATATATATATATTTTTAGGCCACATCTACTATTGATTGTTATCAGGATGTGAAGAGAGTTTCGACCAGTATAACAAAAAGTGTTTTTGAAAAACTCTAGCTTTAAGGTGGTCAATATGGTTTTAGGAATAATTGTAAAGGTAAAAAAAAAAAAAAAAACTTACAAGTAGTTTGACAATTTACACTTTAAGTCCCATTTACACTTCTGCGTCAGACCTACGCCGGAGCCTCTATGCTGTAGGCAACGCATTGGTTTTCATTTATTACTTCTTTTTACGTTGTCCGCATTGAAACATGCAGAGGGAGCTGAAGCCAGAGGGAGGGGTTCTAGCAGACCAATCACAGCGCTTGCGTCCGCATAGAATTGACGCGTTGTTACATTTTTGGAGAGGTGCATGTCAGGGTACGCGCGCTACACACAGCCTACGGCGGGAGTTCGACGCAGAAGTATAAATTGGGCTTTAGCCCCATCAAATGTTAAAAATGGTGGCTTTAAATTGATTATATATTTTTAAATACTTAGTTCTGGCCTCAATATTACGTACATGGTAAAGATATTTAATTAAATAAATTATTTTATTTATTTAAAATATATTTTGTTTATATGTATATATGTGACATATTTGATGATGTTTATAAATGATGTTTAATTTTGATTAATTATGATTAATCTCACAAAAATGCAATTAATTTGTATTTTATTTATTTATTAATTAACAGCCTACTTCAAACCCGCCGAATAAGCTGTAATGTGGACGAGAGCTTATGTTGACAGTCAAAAGTCAGGCTACACAAGACTAATCTAGATCAGCTAATGGTCAGCTTGAAACCAGTTTCCAGCAGAGTATAGTCAGTGAGGTTCCAATGTGACAAAACCTATAGGGAAAAACTTCAAATAAACACAATATAAACTGAATTTAATAAGACTCGAATCCTCATTAAGGAATGCCGTAGTGAATAAATCTTATCACACATTACAGAGAACAGAAGTGAAAGACGCCGGCTCCTTTTTCCAATTAAAGATTTATAGAGACAGTTTCCAGCAGCCCAGGCATTATGTTAATCAAAATAAAGGGATAGTTCACAAAATGAGAAGTTTTGAAAAATATACTGGCCACTCATTATCTTTTAGTCTTCTAAAGTCATACGATAGCTTTGAGGGAAGAAAAAGGCTAGAAAAATATAATTATTCACTAAATAACTCTCTTTGGCACAGTCGTCCTTGGTGTTTAAAAGAACAGCATTAATTTAGAAGATTTGTTCATGAATCAGATTCATTTCCCTGATTTAGTGAACTGACACTTAATAATCAAGATTATCAGTGAATTTGTCTGTTTGTCTGTACAAAGACTTCAGAACAGGGGTGTCGCGATATACCGGTACTGACAATAATCGTGCATTTAAAAAAAAAAGAAATATTGTTACCGTGTTAATTAGGGGTGTCGTATATAGTAATATATACTTCCGCGTAAAGTCATGCCGTCATATTTGACAGACAGCCCGCACTCCAAGAAAGTTAGCTTGCTAGTGTGGAAGTTTTTTTTACTGTATTTACATGAGCTCATTCAGATAAAACTTCAAATATCTTTAGAGATCAGTGTTTTTTTTTTTTTTTCTCAAAATAGGGTGATGTGAGCATTATGGAATGTTAAACTCTCACATGTAATTTATGTGTCATTCATATTAAACACCGGATGGCGCCCTTATGCAGAAAGGCTACAAGTGAGACTCATAGGAGTAATCAAGGGGGTAATCCCACGGGGGTAATCCATCCGCCGGAAACCGAAGCTTCCCCGGGGGCCGCCATTGGCTATCAAGCTATCACCTGCTGTTAGCATTCCATTGACTCCCATTCATTTTGGCGTCACTTTGACAATGAATAACTTGACATCTGAGGCGTTTAAAGACTCCATTTGTCCATTATTTATTTCTAAAGAAACACAACAATGTATAAAAGGCTCCATTACCTTGTATCTTACGTTATGGCCCCGTAGAAGCAGTTTTTTGTAAAAATAGGCTAACGATTGCGTCATAACCATGCGACTCTCTGTCAATTACCGTATAGACAGGAGGAGAAGCTCGCAAGAAATCGGGGGACGTGGAGGCATAAAGTCCGATAAAGTCAAGGGAGAAGCCCATAGAGAGTGATAAAGTTGCTCCTGCTGCTATCTCATGGACAGCAAATACTCACGCTCTCCGTCTCTGCGAGATTCGGAAAGGAATGATTCAGATTTCTCTCGGCACAGCTACTAGAAGACTTACAACTGTCAGACAGGTTGCTCACGTCACATCTACGTCGTCAAGCTCTGTTTGAGCCTGCGCACTACGCTCAGCCATCAGGAAGTGAGTGCTTCTAATTGACTTCACTTTTCTCCATTGAAACCTATGGGGTCGCTGTGTCCATTTTATATACTGTCTATGGGAGTGATACAATTTAAGATATTCAAGGAAATCCCTAATCTGGACAAAGACATCCAGCTATCACTGTAGATGAATAAAATTCAGATTGACTGATTAATTAAACATGAAGAGAATTAACACAACATTGTGACAATTTATGGTTTATTCATGTTCGTCAAGCTATCTCTGGAAATGTTATAGGATATTTATTATGAAATCCCAATTGACATAGCCTTTATTGCTGTATAGAATACTATACAATTATATAATTTCTGCCTCATTCTGTGATCAGTTCACAGAAGGACGTTATTTCAAACTGGTTGCCATTAAGTGTAATTGTTCCTTTGTATACAATAGAGTGATTTTTCTAAAAACTGATAGCACTATTTATTTATTTTTTCAAGATATCTCAATACATTGTTATTGTGAATTCTTGTGGCCATGGTAATAGTTTAGTAAAAAAACAATTATATCGTGACAGCCCTACTTCAGATGATTTGAAATATAGCATGCAAGTCTTTATTTTTATAAAGCTTCAGTCTCCATTAACTGCCAATTTTGATTAATTATGATTAATCACACAAAAATGTGCAATTAATTCGTTTTTTTCTAATTAATTAACAGCCCGATAAGTCCTTATAAGTCTAAAAAGCTTTATATTATATATTATTTTAATATATTTGTATTTTTATAAAGCTTCAGCCTCCTTTAACTGCCATTGTGAAAAAGTGACTGCGATTGATATGTTATTAAAAATGTCTCCTTTCGTGTTCCACAGAGTGTTCCACAGATGAAACAGGAGAAATTTCCGCATGGGCTGATGTGACCACTTGTTGTTTTCTCTCATCCATCCGCAGTGTATTCATCTGTTGTGTCAATTTGTTCAAGTCATGACAGTCTTGAGAAGGTCACTCATCTAATGACGTGCGAGTGATATCTTTTGAATATTAATCAGTTTCTGTCCATCCAAGGGGATGAGTTCATTTTCTCTTTCTGTCGCTCCTTCGCGTTTTCCCCCACCCCTCTCATCCGTGGAATATTAGATCAGCCTTTACACTGTACACAGCCACCGGTGGCCAGATGTTCAATTAGCCTGTATTTCTGTTCAGAGCTTTGATGCTCCCCGCGCTGCTCTCCGGCCTCAGCGCTTTGTTCTCAAATCAGCCTAAGGCTAATTTCACCACCCGCTGTGAAGACGACACACAACCTGGCACCTCACACACCACACCGCAATTTGCGCTTGCTTGTTTATGTACATTCATGCATGGAAGGAAGGTGACTCCCCAAATGACGAATATGGAAAAGCAAGTTCTTGGGTTGCATTCTCTTTTCTGTTTGTTGCTTCGTCTTTTATGTATTGTGTGCCCTAGGCCTGGTTATAGGGTGAAGCAGGAAGGAAATAAACAACTAGAGGGAAAGTGGGATTGTTTTCATGGGTCCCTTTATTCAAAGAGCCACTCTTGAGCTTTTGTGTTTGGATGGAGCCTTGATTCTGTTGTCTTCCTCTTGGCGGTTGTCTATCCGCGAATATGGAAAAGGCCCAATGTTCGACATACGGCCTGGTGCACGTTGATGTTTCCAGCTTTGATTTGCTGCTGATTTCCTGTGGCTTCCGTCCACCTGTCCCCTGCAGTCTCTTCATCTGAGAGAGTTCTCCACCACCTGCACACAGCTCTGCCCACAGCGACTGTGGGGTTAAGCTCTCTCTTTCTGTCCCAACTCTCAGCGCAGGTTTTATTAGTCAGTGAGCTGTGTAGTGTGTGTGTGCTTATGTTTGTGTACGGCTGTGCACAAGTGGTAGCCGGTTCTTTCCAAAAGTGGGGAATCGCAGATGTCACTTATGAATGGCAATGTGTACTTTGTGTATTTGAAGTCTGTAATATAATAAATATGTAAATGATATAGGGCCATACACTTGGTGCAATGCAGCGCCAGGCACGATGCAAGTGTTTTTAGCTAGTTTAAATAGCAAACGCATTTGAGCCCATTTGTGCGCCTATGGGCGTGCTAGTCTGAAAACAAGATGTGTTCAGGTGCATTGTTAGCGCGTTGCTATTTTGAAATAGACTGCACCATTGACCAATTGAAACCTGGTCTAAAGTCAATGGCACAATATTTTTTTTGTTATTTTAAGGGCGCATAGTAATATGCGCCCATAGGTGGGTCCACTGTGCTTATTATACGCAGGGACGCACAGCAGCACACAAACATGCCAAATATTAAAAATAAAAGGATTACAATTAATATTGTATTCATAAAGGAATCCAGCTTGTCCCATAGATGTTCTGCTTGCGTGCTTTAACCTCACGCATGAGCAGATCCGTTTGCTGTCTGGAGACGTTCAGTCTGCAAATTCCGTCATGTAAATAGCGAATCCGACATGGCGCGAGCGCAACTGGCTTTTAAAGGGAATGGGAAATTACACTCTGATTGTTTTTTTGCACGTTACGCCCAAAACACACCCATTATTTTCTCGTCGTTAAACTAGGAAAAGTGGATTCAGTGCACTTGCGCCGTGCGCTTTAGACCATGTGCATAGATTGTTAAAAACATGGCCCATAATGTTATTCCATCCACTCGCTGTCTCTCTCATTTTCCTTCCACACATCTCACACGCACAAACATATACTTAAATTGTAATGCCGGTCTAAGCCTTTTTTTCTAGCACCACCAAGTCCATGCAAGATATATGTTATAAGTTTATGTTATAAACTTGCAGTGTAACAATGTTGTCAATGTGTTAGTAAAGGGCAGAGCTAAACATATTTACCAGACTGTGCTTCTTTATTTTCATGTCTAAGAGTGTTTTCTCTCTATTTGTCAAAATGAAGAAAGAAAATGCAACCTATCTTTAAATTCAAAAAGGAGGAAAAATACATTCTCACTCATATAAATAACAACTCACAAATTTAAACTGAATGTTGACTTAAAAATTTATAAAATCTTAAATATACAAATTAATTTTGATGATAAAAATTATAGAAATTATAAGAAATTATCAGATAAGAAATGATAAGAAATAAGAAATTATTAGAATGTAGCTGTTAATGCTCTAACAACAATGCTTAGATGACATTCACTTGTGCCTTGCACACACACATAACATAATTTGGGGAAAAATAATAAGCGATGCCTTTCTCGAGTTTGTTAAAGCCATTACATGTAAAATTAATTAAAAATCCCTCCAATTAAAATTAAACAGCAAATTGATTTTGAAAGAAGAGCAACACAAGTAGTAAAAGTGTGAATTTCCTGTACCCTATTGTGTGTATTTTCTGGGTAATATTCTGCTGAGGCCGGTCACTATGGCAGCAGCGACAGGGTTCTGCCCACTGACTAGACGACCTTCCCAGTGCACCAACACAAAAACACTAATTAAGACACACAGAAAACAGAACCTACCGTTGACGCACTCAAACACATCACAGCACCTCCCAGGTGTTCCGTCACCGCGGGACACAACCTGAGGTGAAGTCCCTGCTGAGCACTGCGGGAAGGTGCAGAGGCCAGGCAAACACTCACATCTGAGTAGAACAGAGAAAGAGAGAGAGAGAGAGAGAGAAAGAGAGAGTCATGCCTAATACATAACAACAAAACACTCTCTCCGGACACTCTGATGTTATTAACTTTCAGTGCTGAAATAATCCAATCTTAATACTTAGGGGAAAAGTGGTAAAATAGGGAAAATGTTTACGTTTTTTTGTATAATTGTTTTTGTCTAATCTGGATTATAAGCATGAGACAGGTGTGATGTCTAACCTAGACTGTGAGTATGAGACAGACGTAACATCTAACCTAAATTAGTCTGACACGTTTACCAGTCTAA
This sequence comes from Phoxinus phoxinus, assembly GCF_949152265.1. Lineage (NCBI taxonomy): Eukaryota > Metazoa > Chordata > Actinopteri > Cypriniformes > Leuciscidae > Phoxinus > Phoxinus phoxinus. The sequence goes on from NC_136888.1 coordinate 29,070,799, forward strand.
CCTGGACTGTGAGTGAGAGAAAGGTGTGCCTAACCTGGACTGTGTGTGTGAGACAGATGGGACTGTCAGACAGGTCTAACTGTGTAACCTGGATTATAAACATGAAACAAGTAACATTTTACATGTATTGTGAGGATTGTAACGCCTAATCAGGATTGTGAGCATGACAAGTGTAACGACTTAACTTGGATTGTGTGAGTGAGACAGGTGTAACAGTCTAAGTGGGATTTTGAGAGTGAGACAGGTGTAATGTCTAATCAGGATTGTGAGTGTGAGACAGGTGTAACTGTCTAAATGGGATTGTGATGAAACTGGTGTAATTATTTGCCTCGATTGTGAGCATGAAAGAGATAAAACAGCCGTACCTGGATTGTGAGAGTGAGACAGGTGCAACATCTAATCAGGATTGTAAGCATGAGACAGATTAAATGGTCTAACTGGGATTGTGAGAGTGAGACAGGTGTAATGTCTAACATGGATAAAGGTCATGAGAGTAACGGTCGGTGTTACGGTCTAACCGGGATTGTGAGAGTGAGACAGGTGTAACGGCTAATCAGGATTGTAAGCATGAAACAGATTAAATGGTCTAACTGGGATTGTAAATGTGAGACAGGTGTAATGTCTAACATGGATAAAGGGCATGAGAGTAGGTGTTACAGTCTAACCGGGATTGTGAGAGTGAGACAGGTGTAATGTCTAATCAGGACCATGAAGATGAGACAGGTGTTACGGTCTAACAGGGATTGTAAATGTGAGACAGGTGTAATGTCTAACATGGATAAAGGGCATGAGAGTAGGTGTTACGGTCTAACCGGGATTGTGAGAGTGAGACAGGTGTAATGTCTAATCAGGACCATGGAGATGAGACAGGTGTTACGGTCTAACAGGGATTGTGAGAGTGAGACAGGTCACAGGTGTAATGTCTAATCAGGATTGTGAGCATGAGACAGATGAAACTATCTAACTAGGATTGTGAGAGTGAGACCGGTGTAATGTCCAATCTGGATCATGAACATGAGACAGGTGTTACGGTCTAACCGGGATTGTGAGAGTGAGACAGGTCACAGGTGTAATGTCTAATCAGGATTGTAAGCATGAGACAGGTGTTACGGTCTAACCGGGATTGTGAGAATGAGACAGGTCACAGGTGTAATGTCTAATCAGGATTGTAAGCATGAGACAGATTAAATGGTCTAACCGGGATAGTAAGAGTGAGACAGGTCACAGGTGTAATGTCTAATCAGGATCATGAACATAAGACAGGTGTTATGGTCTAACCGGGATAGTAAGAGTGAGACAGGTCACAGGTGTAATGTCTAATCAGGATTGTAAGCATGAGACAGATTAAATGGTCTAACTGGGATTGTGAGAGTGAGACAGGTGTAACGTCTAACATGGATTGTTGGTGTTACAGTCTAACTTGGATTGTAAACATGAGACATGTGCTACGTCTATTCTGGATTGTGAGCACAATACAGGTGTAACTTCTAACTTTAATTGTCAGTGTGAGACTAACCTACATACTGAACACCAGACAGATATAACAGTCTAACCTGGATAGTGAGTGGGGGATGTAACAAAAAAAAACATACCTAAATTGCAAATGTGAGACAGACGTAAGGCCAGACCTGAATTGAGTCTGAGACATGCCTCGACTGTGAGTGTGAGAATGGTGTAACATCTAACCTGGTAGGAAGGGTGCAGCAGCCGTCCGCTGTCAGTCTGAGCTGAGTCTCATAGCTGTCTGCTGGACACTGGACAGGCTTCACTGGTGGACACTCGACTGTGCTGCAGTCGACACTGAACACTGAACACAAAACAAGAGATAAAACATTTATCACTCCTCATCAAACCTCTAATTAACACACCTCATCAAACTCTCATCCAAGCAAATGATTTACCTGCTAAAATCACACCATAAGACTTCAACACATACTGTTTACAGTGCAGTAAACCGTGCAGTGCAGAGCAGTCATCATATAATGAAGGTTTAATACACACAAAAAAACTAAACAAAAAACGTGGGAAAACCAAACATGAAAAGCACTTCCTGCAGGTTATTAAGGGTTACACCCTTAAAGGGATAGTTCACCCCCAAATGAAAATGTTGTTTCTTAAATGTTACTTACCCTTAAGTTATTCCAAACCTGTATGAGGTTTTCTTCTTCTTCTGTTGAGTACAAAAGAATGTTGGTAACCAGACAGTTGACTGCACCCATTGACTTTCACAGTAGGAAAAAACAAATACTATGGAAGTCAATGGGTGCAGTCCCAATGGGTTATCATCATTCTTTAAAAAATATTTTCATTTTGCGTTCAACAGAAGAAAGAAACTCATATAGGTTTGGAACAACTTGAGGGTGAGTAAATAATGTTTGGGTGAACTATCCCTTTAAGTAAATTTTCTATTTCATGTTCAACTTTACTTGTTTTTCAAAAAAAGTGCACATACAAAAATAAATCAAAGACATATGTGTCCTATCTACCAAACTGCCCCTTGAACAGAAACACCCTTGAACTTTTCAACAGCCCATGACTTTAGCGTGTCTCAAAAGCTTTGGCAAACTCCCAAATAACTTTTTTACGTATTGGGAAATGAATTACAGTTATTTTTTTGGCTATCTCTGCTCAAGCCTGCCATATTGCAGCAAAATATAGCATGACAGAAGAAGATATATTAAAGTTAAGGTACTATGACAGCATCTTGAGATAGCCTGCAAAGAATTCAAATCTATCACTATCAGGATCCTGGTGTGGATCCCCAAGACTCCACAACAATCCATCTATTACTCTAGCAGGAAAAGAATTTGATGTTGCAACAAAAGTTGACACAGCATGTTTTTTTTTTTTTTAAACATATATACAGTATTAGAAAGACCATTGTAGAGGGATAGTCTCCATGAAAATTATGTCATCATATCCTCACTTTGGAATGTCATTCCAAATATGCACATTGTTCGTTTTTCTCTTTGAAGAATCTTTACACAGTTCCTGCCAAACACTGATAGTGATCAGAAAGGTCAAAAACGGACATGAGAGAGAGGATTTCCATTTTTTGGTTGAAATATTCCATTAAACCAGGCTAGTGGAGACTGGTTTGTACCAAGCGTGCCACACAAGCCCTGAAAAGTGAAGCCAAAGCGTCTCGATCGTCCCCCGGTGACTGGTCCTAGTATAGGTCATAAACCCCGCCTCCCCATGTTATTTAACGGCACGTGAGACCAACTAAACAATTAAATTTCACTTCAAATATCTTTTTTCCAAAGATGGTTTCTGTCATTTACTGTAGTTTTTATCACTCTGTGTTTTTTTAAAAAATAAGTTTTTTTTTTTCACCAGTTATTTGATGCGGTGGTGTGACGTCATGATTGACAGCTGTGATTGACAGGTTCTCTGAGTGAAGTAGTCACTGAAGCACCAACATTCTTTTTTCGGGATCTTCGCAGGACTGAGGAGATTGGAGTTTTAAATGTAATATCTAAATTTCAATAATTAATTTTAAAAAGTGCAGGAGCGTGTGCTTGCGATTGATTCTGTGAGAGTGAGGGCGGGGCCTTGATTTCGCGGCTTTACTTCCTGCTCACTACTGCGCAGACTCAGGTCCCGAGATCGCTACTGCGCAGACTCAGGTCCCGAGATCGCTACTGCGCAGACTCAGGTCCCGAGATCGCTACTGCGTGGACTCAGGTCCCGAGATCGCTACTGCGCAGACTCAGGTCCCGAGATCGCTACTGCGCAGACTCAGGTCCCGAGATCGCTACTGCGCAGACTCAGGTCCCGAGATCGCTACTGCGTGGACTCAGGTCCCGAGATCGCTACTGCGCAGACTCAGGTCCCAAGATCGCTACTGCGCAGACTCAGGTCCCGAGATCGCTACTGCGCAGACTCAGGTCCCGAGATCGCTACTGCGCAGACTCAGGTCCCGAGATCGCTACTGCGCAGACTCAGGTCCCGAGATCGCCACTGCGCAGACTCAGGTCCCGAGATCGGTACTGCGCAGACTCAGGTCCCGAGAACGGTACTGCGCAGACTCAGGTCCCGAGATCGCTACTGCGCAGGCTCAGGTCCCGAGATCGCTACTGCGCAGACTCAGGTCCCGAGATCGCTACTGCGCAGACTCAGGTCCCAAGATTTTTAGTGCCATATCGGGACATTGGAGGCTTCACTTCTCACCAATGGAAGGGAGCGAAGGGGCGTCGTCCATCTTTTTTTTACAGTCTATGTTTTGGTTGATGTTCACCGGCAAATCACATGGTGTGAAAAATGGAATCAAGAAAGTCACATTACTTAACTAAATATTGGATTCTTTACCTGGTTTGCATTCGTAGAGATCACAGCACTCGCCGGGTTTGCCGGAGCTCTTGGACACCAGGATGTTGAGGTGCCCGGGCTGGCAAACTTTCCTAAGACATCCTGCTGGGCTGCACACACAGCGGCTGGGCAGGGGGCAACATTCACCTGGTGGAGCGTAGCCCTCGATTAATATGGAGTCCTCAGGGCAGCGTGGAGAAAACTGCACCTCACACCTCGCCTTAGAACAGTCGGGTCTTTCCTCTACGGAGAAAAAGAGCACAACTTTTGTCATTAATGATGTTCAGCTATGCTTAATAATGATTATTTTCCTGTGAATAAAAACGGGTAAATAAAACAGAGTAACTCACCGGTAACCTTATTAGAAACTGCAACATGGTTTAAATTGAATTGTAAGAGCGATTGTTAGACTCTCACAGATGTAAGTGAGATACACGATTCAAATCAATAACCAAAACAAGCTGTTAAAGAAAAACCATCTGTCAGAACTCAAATCACAAAACTACACGTGGCGATACATATGTGGAGTATTCCTTGCATTAAGCCTCCAATACGAAAATACAAGGTATTTGTCTTCATGTTTTTTTTGTGACAGGCACTGTTTTACCAAGAGACAGACTAGTTTGTCATGTATATGAGATGCGACACAGTGACATGCCATTTGTCTCACATATGCAAGGGAATAACATCTAAATTACCACATTGTCATAAAAAAACAACTTTAATTCACAAAAGTTTAATTGCCATATGTATGTAGTTAGTGGTTGGTACAATCTTTGTTATTAGAGGTTGGTAAAAAAAAGTCTCATTTGATCAGAAATACAGTTAAAACGTCATATTGTGAACAATTGTGTACAAAATAAAATGTCTCTTTTCTGTTTTAATATATTTTAGAATGTAATTTATTCCTGTGATGGCAAAGCTGAATAAAAGTGTTAGATCCTTTCAAAACAAATTATATTATATTTTTGACTGGTTTATTCTCAATTTACCTGCCGGTAATAGCATATGTGTCATACATTTTTTTATATAACCTATATACAGTGTATTTTCTCAGTTTCATTCTAGTAACAGACATGATACAAGTAGGGGTGACTGACATTTCACTACCGCGCAGGCAGAACGATGAGCAGCAGCTTCCCTCCCTTTTTCTGAACTGAATATTGACCATGCAAGTCAAAGTCCAGCGTTTTATGAACACACTCAATTCGACCTTCCTTCATTCAAGGCATGATTGCTTTTATTCATTCTTTACAAGGGAACAACAAGCTAACAAAGGAGAAAGGCAGAGAAATTGAAAAGGTGCATGGGAGAGACATAAAAAGAACCACAGAAAAGAAAACTCATGCTGATGTGAATGTGAATGAATGGCAAATGTCAGCAGGAGAGAAACGGCTGACATGCTGTAATTCTCCTGTTGCTTGTGTTCTGTCTGATAACACTTGGCAGAGGGGTGTGTAATAACACTAAACGCAGCACTACATGTTAAAACACAGGCGGCAGTATTAATAGAGCCAGGGCATCTGAGTGTGTAATTTGAGTAGACTGATCTGGGCCATATTGTGGGTTTTCAATCAATATACTGTATGCAGTTTGAAAGGGAGAGTTCCCCCTAATTTACTCACCCTGGTGTTGTTCTACATTACAGCTGTATGCCCTTCTTTCTTTTATGGACCGTAAAATAAAGTCCGACTTGCCCTCATCTCTATAATTGGCAGTGAATAGCGACCAGCATTAAGCTTTTAAAAAAAGATTCAAAAGTATCACAGAATGATCCCATGCGACACGTGTCGTGTATTCCAAGCGTTCTGGGGAAAAACAATAGAAATCCCCAAAAAAAGTATCCGTGTACTTTCTTCATTGAGTTAAATATCTCCAGAACTTGAACAGTAAGAATTACAGTTGACAGATTTGAACGCGATAACTTCTTGTTACGACGAACACAACGACATGTATTCATCTCAGAGAAGGTGGCACATGGGTTGTATTTCATGTTGCGTTTTTGTTAATCTTGCTTTCTCATAACTTGTGTGTGTTTTTCTGGGCGAGACAGAGTGAACTGCGACACTAATAGTCTCACGAACGCGCACATCGTGCAGGTGTACGGAGAACACCGAAGGCCAAGGTCAAGAAATCCGTTAAATAATACATTCAATTTTGGTTTGTTTTTCACCAAACCCTATCGTATACCCCCAGAACACATGGAATACACACAGCACGTGTTGCATGGGATCATTCTGAGTGAGTCAAACTCAAGAAAAAAGATCCATTTTGAAGCTTGAAATGACCAGTCTGCACAGAATAAAGAAAAAAGTCTTCAATTACTTTTTATGTTCCATGGAAGAAAGAAAGTCACATATTTGGAACAACATAAGGATACATAAATGATGATGATATACATTTTCAGGAGAACTATCCCTTTAAAAGACGTCGAGAGCCCTTCCCTCAGAAGCACAAGTACAGTATATAATGATCAAACAATTGCTCTGAACTGATGAACAGCAAGAAAAAAATGCACCGCAGGGCAAAACCACTGACTTTGTTGACTGAGGTTACATACTACATAACCATTACTCTGACACTGATTAATTAACTAGCTAAACTTATTAAAGGCAATGTACTCCAGCCATTATGCACATTGTTACCGCTTTGTTTGATCTGGTATGAAAATCAAATGTGATATATGAAATGCATGTCTTACAAAGAGGCTGTGGCCTATTATTGCCTTTTGATGTGTTATGAGAGTAGAGTCCTCCATAGAGGTACTGCTCTTTTGAGAAAAAAAAAGAGAGGGGGTGTAATTACCTCAAATGACAGAGAGAGAGAACATAATGCTTGTAAATTCACAATAAGAGCAGTGAAGATAGATACCTCTTTAAAAAGCTCCTCATATTTAAGCACTGTGTTTATGTGTCATTATACAAGCGCCCAGGCTTTTTGTTCTCGCCAAGGATTTAGGGGCAATTATGACGGCATTATTTTTTGTTTGCTGGCAAATGCCACTTGAATGTGAAATGACTTGATGTTGATACATGGAGATGTGATGGGTGAAAATGAGACGAGAGTGAATAAGTGACACGGCGAAGTGTCAAATGAGGCCACATGTAACAGTCACCAAATGAGACAGAACATCACAACACCTCGCAGTGATGGATGTGACATTTAGTTTATGCTTTAGAAAGACGCTTTTATGGGAAGAGGCTTACAGTACATTCAAAGTGCTTTTATTAGTACAGTATATGTGTTGCCTGGGAATCGAACCCATGACCTTGGCGTTCCTACTGCAAAGCTCAACCGTTTAAGCTACTGGAGACAAAAAACTCATTGTGTAATTTTGTGTACTTGTTCTTGGAATAATGTGTACTTGTTTAAACTATGGCCATTAGCAATTTAGTATTTCTTAGTGGATATGACTTCAAAGGGGATAAAACTGTAAGAGTTCATTCAAAGTTCATATGTTTATATGGGTCTCAAGTTGCCATTTAAACATTTTTCCGAGAAACAAGCACAAATAAAAGCTCCTCCATCTCCTTTCATCATCTGTACATCCTCTCTGATAAAAAACATCCCAGAACTCTCAAAATATTCAACAATCCCCAACACATCAACAAATCTATCCTTCAGCTTTAGCTATACGTGTTCTCTCTCTCAAGAGTGCAATGCTTTAGATAAACAGCCGTTAATTTGTTCTTATACCCAGAGCACAACCCAGCCTTGCAGTGTACTATACATACATCTTATCTGGGAATATTTCTACCCCAAAAGGATTGTGGGAAATGCCTCAATTGACTTCCCCTTAACTGTTGTGTGCTGAAAGCATTCAAGTACTTAATATAACTACAAAACACATTCAAGACTTATAGTGACTATGGTAAAACTGCATATTTAAAATGGACTGGTTGATGGGTTGCTGTATAATTAAGCTGGTTTTGGTTCACTTTATATCGATCGTATGTGTTCCTTATTCACTCAAACGTCTGTCTGAATGTGTAGCGATGGTACTAAAAAGGGACGAATTTAACAACACAACATACACCAATATTATAAAACATATTTATTATGTTATATGCAATAAATTTTTTTTATGAAGGACTGAGAATGTCAAATAAATATAAAAATTTCCATTGGACGTTGATATATTTATTGACATATTTATTGACATTTTGGTTCATTTATTGACACTTTTACTTAAATATTTATATATATATATATATATATATATACAGGTCCTTCTCAAACAATTAGCATATTGTGATAAAGTTCATTATTGTCCATAATGTAATGATACAAATTAAACTTTCATATATTTTAGATTCATTGCACACCAACTGAAATATTTCAGGTCTTTTATTGTTTTAATACTGATGATTTTGGCATACAGCTCTAGCCTGGGTTTCCCCATACTGCCTTTGCGCAGCGCGATTTTATTCACACTGAAAGGCAGTCTGGAGACCATGGACCAGATTTTCGCCTCGTTTAGGGAACCAATCACAGAACGGGGAGGGAGCAGCAAGACGATGACGACATGCGACACAACTAAGCAGTTTGTTTATATCTATGGAGTCAACATGGCAGCAAACGCGAAGCTACCTTTTGATGCAGCCTTAGATATTGTTCTAAGTAGTTTAGAATGCAAGTTTATTTTGAAAAAAGAGCAGCTTTTGGCGTTAAACCATTTCTCTGCATACGTCATCTGGTATAATGGAAACGATTGGCTATGAGCTACGTACAGGCGCATTTGATAGACATTCTTAGCACCCAATAAACGGCGCCGGGCATTCGTAAACCACGCCTCAAATACGAGAAAATGCACATGTGGTTCCCAGACCCAAGTCTCAACGAGAATTGGGTCTGGCGTTAGCCAGGCTAATACAGCTCATGAAAACCCAAAATTCCTATCTCAAATTTATTTATATCTCATATATATATATATATATGGTGCTCACAATCCTCTATAATAACTATACATTAAAACATTTTAAATTATACAAAATTTTTATAACCAGTATAATGTACAGTTTAAAAATAGATATTCATTTTGAGGTATTCTCAATATTTAACAGCGCAGCCAATATATATATATATATATATATATATCCAAAAACAACGTATGAAAAATATTAATATTATTGTTTGCTAAATATGACATTTAACAGTGGCCAATAAATATGCAATACCAACCGATATGGATAAATGAAAAGTCAAAAATTGACTAATAACCGACAGAGTACCAATATACAAAACTGCTGCTGAAAACACCAAACTTAAGAAAATGTACAAAACAAATCTACTCAAGCCTAACTGACTACTAGGTTGTTGGACCCTGACTAACTGATCACCACGACCCATCCATTGGCAGTACTTACTGCTCGCTGGGCCTTAATGGTTCTTATTAATTGTAGCCTGATGAAAGAAAAGGTGAGAAAAACACTTCCTCACAATGCGTCCCCTCCTCCACTACGACGAGAGCTACTGCTCAGTTCCTTTTTCATGTTTTTCACAGCCTTCGCTGTGATTTCTCGTTTGACAATGACAGCTGTTCACCACTGATCGCATGGACTTGGTTGCCAGGCATCTGCTGCTGAGATGGAAACAGATTGTTACATATAAATTCAATCTGGGAGCAGCCTCGACCCCTGGGCTTATCATACTTCCACCTCCGAAGATGCGACAGAACACCATCTCCATCCTCTCACCGTAATGAAGTCCAATAACACCTGGGACAGTGCGAGCGCACAAAAAGATGCTAATGTCCATTTAGATACCAGCAGGTAATCTATACAGGTTCACATCTAAGACTGAAACATCAGGAAATGAAGTTAAAACATTGATTATTGTGCTATAATGAGCTTATTCATACGGAGCACAGCATTTTGGCCGATAAAAAGACGCAACGTGCAGAATTATTGCCTATAGAAAAGCTGTTTTTCAAAGCACATGATCAAATCAGCCGTCATTGATGGAGACAGGACTCTGGCTGAGAGCAGCAGGTTGGCTTGGCACTGTAAAGTCATTACTTGTTATTTCACAGAAAAAGTCCAATGGATCCACGGAGACAAGGGAGAACGTGGCAGAGAAAAGAAAAGTCCATGGAGAGTATAGAAAACCCAACAAACTGCAGATGAACAAGCAGACAGCTCTTACTAAGTCTTCAAACAGTCTACATCACTAATTCCACCTTTAATTACTACATAATTTTACAACGCCATTTCAAGAGCATCACGATACTGTTCGACAGCCTTCACACAGTTAAATGTCATGTTTTTTCTCTGGTTTGGAGAATGAATCTTAATTTTTGATGACTTCAGTCTTGTTGTAAACCTCTATTATTCTCCGCCTACATCACAAATGAGTCAGTTAATCAAAACCCACACCATGGTTACGTTACAGGCTTACATGAAAAAATACATGAAAATATATATATATTTTAAAATACATCTGTCATGTTATGACATATCCTTGTCACGAGAAAAATAAAAAAATATATAATATGGATGCTGTTTATGATCACTAGTTGCAGTTTAGTACCTTGTTCAATTTTGAATTTTATGTCATCTACAATATGCAGTATACATATCAAATATCCAACATTTAGTACAAACTAAATAAAATATGTTATAAAGGGCCGGTTTGTATCTGTCAGTTCACTTGGTCTTTCAACAATAGTGGACGTGCAGTGATAAGTGATATATTTATTGAATTTGTATTATATACACTGCTGTTCAAAAGTTGACAGAACGACATTTATGATGTTACAAACGAGGATTTCAAATAAATCCTGTTCTTTTGAACTTCATATTCATTAAAGAATCCTGAAAAAAAGTAGCAATAAGAAGTATTATATTAATATTTAGAATGCTTTCTGAAGTGACACTGAAAATTTAAATTAGAGTAATGATGCTGAAAATTCAGCTTTGCCAAATGTGTAAATTACACATTTTCATAATATTTCAAAATATTAGTGATTTTACTGTATTTTTGATCAAATAAATTCAGCCTTGGCGAGACATACACACACACACACACACACACACACACACACACACACACACACACACACACACACACACACACACACACACACACACACACACACACACACACACACACACACACACACACACACACACACACACACACACACACACACACACACACACACACACACACACGAAGCCTGAAACGCTGCATTGGAATTCATGTTTTTCCAGAAATGTATCTATCTAGCTTGTTCAAAACTTGTACAAACCCCAGGCTTTTCCTTGCACATACAGTACATTTCAAAATGAACAGTTCCATCTTTGAATCATAGAGCTAAAAACCATAAAAAGCATTTTATATCATGTATAAATTAATTAAGAACATCAGTCAAACTCTGATTTACCTTCCCACATGTCAGCGATCCATTTAAATGCACAACGACAGAGAGAGGTTTGATGAAATGTAAATAAGGAAGGTGATAGATCAGCCTTCTCAGCCTAAGGCAAACAAGAATGAGGAAAGATTCGAAACGGTTCGTGTTTTTCTTCACTGATGGAAGCTGCTCTGAAAGAACCGAGGTACATCTGTACACAGTGTGCAAGTAAAAGCACATTAACACTGGAGTGAGTTTAGCTCTTATCCAGAACCCAGTGAGCTGAATTCATATATATAATTTTAAGGCACTGGTTCTCAACTATTTCCCTCCTTTGTCCAAGATAATATTCTTAGGCCCTTTGGTCTTAGTTGATATGTACTTCTATTGTAATAAAAATACATAAAATAAGCCATTTAATGAACATCTTTATTTTTTTAATATAATTAATAAAAAAATATGGCCTATTGGGGCCCTTCAAGAAGTTTGCTGAGGCCCTCTAGAGAGACCCGACATGCTGGTTGAGAATGACTGTTTTAAAGATACGCTCCTGACATAGCGGATAACCAGGTTGTGTTCGAAATCGCACACAACTTCTTGCTATAAATTGCATTGCATATTACTGCATTGTATTGTAAACTTAGCAATATGCTAATTATATTTGAATCAATGGAGAGTTACTCTTTTATAGTAAAGTATACTGCATTTAAATGCATCTTACAAATAAAGATTCTTTATTGGCATTTACGATTCCATGAAGAACATTTAAAACCATTAGAACCCTTCCATTGTACAAAAGGTTCTTTTTAAAAAGGCTTTTTAGATTATTCAAAATGTTATTGATTCCTTAAAAATACTTTGGGGAACCCAAAGAGAATTCGCTGCAAAAATCCTCCTTTTGGAAGCTTTATTTTTAGGAGTGTAGACACTCAAATGCACTTCCATAATTTCACACTGAATCCAAACCAAACCAGTGGAGAGACACATAAAGAGAAATGAATCAAAATGAGAGAACATAGATACGGCCCTCAGATGACTCATTACCGGCGCTGGTTAATCGAGACTGTCAGACTGAGCTCTCTACAGTCCAACAACTGTCCACTCCACAATACCCCTGCCCCTGGAGAACATCACTGACACACTTCAACCAACCCATTATACACATCTGGATTTGGAGAGCCTAATGGTGCACATCTGTTGAGTGTGCATGCCCAGCAGCGAGGGTGATTGAAGAGCACGTATGGACCAGCGCACACACGCTTTATGCCACGGCCCACATTTGCTGTGAAAATCATTCCATGCTCAGAGGTGCTGTTAACACATCATCATCATTGAGCATCCATATGGACACGGCAACACTTTGTCCCCGAGTTTCGTTTCTTTGGCAACCATTTACAAGTGTGTTTGGTGAGCCCTTACACACTGAGGTGAAAAACATCTTAACACGTTTGCAAGATGACCACGTAAAACATTAGATGAGGGGAAAAAAGGTCACTGTATGAGGGAGAGATGTTTCTCTTTCCAGAGATGGTAACTGTGAAGTCCACTGTGATTCAGTATTCATGAATTTCTAACGTAGGTTCTTATGGCATCGCTATTTCTATCTAAATTATTTAAAATGCAATTTAGCTTGAACTCATGTGACTTTTCATATAGCCACCATGAAATCAAAATTGACAATTCATATTTTTTATGGTATATATTATAATATTTATCCATGCACATATTTTTCATGTGCCATCTTTATCTTTAACAAAGGTGTAAACTTTACACCTGTAAACCATACTTGAGTAAAAGTACAGATACCTTACAGTGAAAATGACATAACTTACTAGTCACCAATTTCAATATGACTTGTGTAAAAGTCTTAAAGTATCTGATTTTTTACAATACTTAAAGTCCCCCTGTAGATAATAATTGTATCCCTTAAAAACTCATCTTTGATCACCAAAATTACCAAATTTTCCTTGAAAAAATGCCGTAAAATAGCTTGAATGTTACTCTACACCCTTGCCTCATTTAGTATACGCGGTTCTGTGAATATGCAAATTAGCCCCGTCTCCACTCACTCACGCTAGTTTAGAGATCACACGTTCATGTGATTGGTAACAAGGTAGTTTGTGACGTCAGAAACACCAGCTATTTCAAACCGCGTTTTTGAGACTGTCTTTGGTTCACTGCAGTGTTGAATTTGCACATTTGTCTTAAAGCATATTAAAAACACCACATTGACATATAAACAACATTAAAAGCTTGATTTTCATCATATGGTGACTTTAAGTATTTTACTCATACTGAATGTAGGCTCAAAGATGCACCGGTCCTCAACATGCCAGAGAAAAACAAGAAACGGTTGATTTGTTAAGGGAGCAATAACGTGTCAATGTTCTAAAATCAAAATTAAAATGCACACCTCTAAATTGCAATAAATCAAAGTTGACAACAGTCTCTTTAACATCTACAAACACACTCAAGTGCTCAAAAAGGGCAATATAATGGATAAATAAAATAATGATAAGTAGATAAGATGATAAGATGTCACAAGAGACTATCACAATTCCCTTTTCATGTCGACTTTAAGTGTTTGCGCCAAAATTGAAATACTCTGGGTTTTAAAAGCAGGCTCTACATTTAACATTCAGCTAAATAATATAAAAATTTCTATCCAGTTTACCAGACTCCCAGACCCCGAATCTCTCCCCGGGCCCCACAGCAAAAAATGCACACTTCTATGGGTGTGTGTGTGTGTGTGTGTGTTCACTACTCACTGCTCCTAATGTGTGTGCACTAACTTGGATGGGTTAAATGCAGAGGACAAATTCCGAGTATGGGTTACCATATTTGGCCTTCACATGTAATTTTCACTTACACCTGGTTGTTAGCGAGTTTATCTAAAAACCACTCCGAATAATGACACATTTCTGGCACTACGCCACCAAACTGAATATTTTAAGAACAAACTTGATGGGATGTTTTCATGACAGATGACATCTGTCACTTACACACTTCAAAATTTTGGCATCTTCATTTAGATGTGGCATGAATTTGTGTGTACAGACACTCCTGATGCTTGAAACAGCGCTAACTATAACATTCTGGCACCTCGTGACTGTAAACAAGACAAATGAATGCCAAAAGTTTAACAGTAGCGACCACAGATGTATTATAGCTGGCAATTTGCAAGTAAACCGCCATTGGCGATGGTGGCATGTTGTGTTCGTACACATTAGCGACTACTTTTAAAATGTTGCTATTCAAAAACAAAACATGCATAAGAGAATACAGTTTTGTAAGAAATAATGTCCAGTAAATTCTCAATTCACCCAGCATCAACAAGTGCGGTGAAAAGTTAATTTTCTACAAGGCTATAGTTCAGTTCCTCTGGGGCTGGTTGAAAGATGGTTTGGTCGAGCAGACAATGAGAAAACAAGGCGAGAGCGAGAGCGAGAGAGAAAATTGAGGGGAGTTCAGGGACCGGTTTTACAGCCAGATAACTCGCCTTCGCTGTGTAAGCCACACACCCCAGTGAGCAGTTTACTCTCCATTAAATGACACAAACACTGACCCAGTGCCTGGCTTTCTCTCACAATACAGGCTTCTTTACCAGACAATAAGCTCAACATTACAGTTCACTGATGGGGAATCAGTCAGCTAAGTGCCATTGAAAGGATTATTACGGTTCTCTCGTAAGTACCTGCTCTTTGGGGTACGTAACTTCAAATAAGAAAGCCACACAAAAAAAAGATAGCAAAATACGGAGGACTGTCTGGTACAAAAAAAAAGCCGTTTTAAACGTGTAAAAGATTACCCTGAAAGTAGATCTTGTTATGGAACAGACTGTGCGGAGGAATAAAGCTGTGAGAACACAGGAGGATAGAGAAGTGCAGCCAGGTGTGGCTTTGCGACTTCACACAAGCTCTATTCTTCGACAATCTGGCCACTGCTGAGGAATATAACGCCCAGCACAGGGAGTGTCTGAAACAACAGCATTTCTATCTGTCAGTGCTCTGCTCCCATTAGCCCCATCAGTAGCTTTTTTGTGGAGTGTTAGATTACAAGGTCCTTGGAGAGCGTGGTTTCTTTGTTTATCATCGGGTCTTTAGAGCTGACTGCACTACGATGTGTTGTCAAGAGCCCTGCAAACTAGAATAAAGACAGATCTTGTTCCAATGAGGCGCTAAGTTTGGGACCATTTGGTGTCACCAATGGGCGCTTATCATCCTACCTTGATTTAGTCATTACACTTGACCAAATTAGTATACTTCTAAGACAAAGACAGATTTATTCTAGTAGCAGGATCCACTTAGGTCTGAAATGTACTCCATACACTTGAAAAATTATTGTAATTTTAACGGTATAAAGTGCTACTGTAAAAATCTGTTCATTTGTTAGCGGTAAGTTCCTTTCCTATATACGGTGAAAAACTGAAATAAATCTAATGGGACATTTCATGTCATTTTTACAGTAAGATACTATTAAAATGTACTGATTTTGGAATGAAAAAGAACAAGTCCTCTTATAATTTAAAGTGAAAAACTGTAAACTGACAGCATTCCTGTGTGACACTTCAAATTTAATGTTTTTTTTTCCATTTAAATAAACGTTGTTTCTTAGTTTTTTCTTACCAGTTATGTACATAAGGATTCCATGTTAAATGAATGTGTATTGCATTATTTTAGTGTCATGTGTGTTACAATGATGGTGTCTTGTGTTTGTTGGAAAGACACTGTGTGCTTACTGTACCTCAGCCTGTGGAAAAGCTTCTTGTGATGAGCTTTGATCAACCATGTGGCTTTCTCTTTACCACATGTGTTTTTTGGTGGTTGTCAGTGTACTATAAAAGTGCAAAAAAGATTCTAATACTTCAGTATGTTGGTATATTAATATTATATCAGTTAATGATGACAAAAATTACGTCACATGGACTAGGGTACAGTAGCGTGCAAAGGGGCTAAAGGCACACAAAAAATTAGCTTTCACTACTCCCATTGTGTATGGTTGCATAAAATATATATCTATGTTTTTATTGAACATTGATGGGGCAACAGCTTTTGTGTAAAAATAAAATGTATGAGGTGGCAATGTGGGCCTTTTACCCCACACACGACATTTAGCTTTAGCATTGCAGTAAAATGGTGCTTTAGTTGGAATAAGCACCATTTTTTTATAGTACATATTCTTTATTTCCATCTCCTGTCAAGGTGCATCAGTAATTTGAAGAGAATCTTGCTAAGAAAATTTGACACCATCCATGAACCATTCATAGAATGTTTTATGTATATTGCACACAAAATGGCAATAGCTTTTTCAAAACAGCAAGCTTTAATCTGATTGTTTTGTACAAAAATTCTGGCAGTCAGGGTGCAAACGACGCGTTTACAAGTTCCCAGGCTGATACAATGGACACTTCCAAGGAAGAAATGATGACTAGATTTGACAGTTTGTGAGGTTTGTAGCATTGAATTTAGTTTGAGGCCTTTAGCAACAAGAAAACAAGATTTCCATGAGAACACCTGTATATTCTATATTTTACTTTGTCAACAAAAGGTCAACTTTTTGGTCCCTTTACATGATAGTCAGATGACGTTTGACTGAAACAAAACTCTTGAAAGATTCAATTAAGCTGGCAAAAATTTGGAGATTAATTCTTCCTGCACCCTGGCTGCCAGAAATCACATAAAGGCAGCCAATTGGATCGCAGCTTGCCAGACCGAGAAAGTGCTTCCCGTTTTCGAGTGGACTGTTTGCGATCTGTGTGCTGGGGCTAGGAAGCATTTAACTTCAGTGGTTGAGAGCTTAAGTCTCCTCACTACAGCCCCAAACAGATCAACAACAGTTTGCAGAGAAAAAAACGCTGACTGAAGAGAGATTTGGCAATCCCCTCCACTGACAGACTGATAGCCACTGCTGAGAGGAGAGAGATACAACCGATAAGGTGGATTAAAAATCTTATAAATGTTAACAATTTCATACAGTGCTGACCGGATGTCTGAGACCACACCAAATATCTAGGATGTAAAAAAAAAAAAAAAAAAAAAAAAAATTCCCCCCCAATTAAAAAAAAAAAAAAAAAAAACATGATGATGAAAAAGCGACAATATGTAAGATTCTATTCTTCGTCTATGTCACTAATTTAGAATGTGGTGTATAATAAATGTGAGCAAAACTGATCGTTGTAATGTTTTCACATCATACAGGATGAATTGGATTATCAATGTAAAATACTACAAATTTCAGAGTTAGTGTGTTGCCTAAATGACTAGTCGACTAATGGAAACAAAATTAGCCAGGTTCATATACAGTATATACTGTATATCAAGTCAAGACACTTTTATTTATATAGTGCTTTTTACAAAACAGATTGTTTCAAAGTAGCTTTACAGTTATGACAGGAAAATAATGCAACAAAGTTTGTTTCGGCTGTACAGCTGATCTAGAAGAAAAGAGTGTCATAGTCCAGCTTATGCAAGTTATGTGATGGGTCTGAAACTGTGATGAACTGTTGTAAGAAAGTTATTAATTTAGTTAATTTATCTATACAGCTACTCTGGAGAAAACAGTCATGTCATAGTCCAGCTAAGTTCAGTTCTCATATAATGGTATCAATGTAGGCAGATCAATAATATTGTTGAATATTAAGTGTCCCCAACTAAAATTATTCATATATATATATAATGTTGTAAAATTTTCAATAATACATTTTTTTATTATCTTTTTTTAATCTATATTTTATTCTTGGCCTCAAAGAATCTCACTGCATTTGCTAACTTCTGAATACCAGAATGCTGAATATGGGTAAAGAAACCACTTTCACCTTGAAAATACCAAAATCAATGTTATCTTCACCTGAGAATAACCCCAGGATTTGAATACACTTGACTGCTCTGTAACTAATTCAAAGCTGAGCTGCTCTTTAGAGATGCATGTGCCACGCAGGTCTTGTCGCGTGGGCATGTGGCGCACTTTGCATTGCAGGTAAATGCTGAGCAACGCTCTTCCAGCAAACACTATCATCTCTCTGACAGTCGAACCGCTGCCTGTTAGACGTTTGACACCGCAGCTGTTCAAGTGGAAGAGAGAGAGCAAGATGTGGACAGACAAAAAAGGGAAAAAACTCAGACACAGTAGGAGGCAGGAGATTCGAAAACCGCAAGAAAACAGAGGCAGAGGATAGAGCATGATAGATGTACAACAACGCAAAGATAGCAAGAAAAAGAGAGGGGGGAAAACAGATGGAGTGAGGTGACAGAAAAGAAAGAGAAAGCAGACAGACAGGCAGAAAGAGATCTGCAGCTCTCTGGCCCATAGCCATGCAGGGTGAGGATCAATCTGTCTCTGACTACGCCAGAAGTCTCCATGAATAATGCAGCCTCATTCCCAGGCGTAGTCCTGCCTGTAATCTGCATAGCGGGAATGACTTTACCCCCAGGTTGCTGTTCCGCACAACCACCGCCGGCCTTTGTTTATTTATTTATTTACTTTAGTTCATCAGGACGCGCAGACCCGTAAGATCACACTCATTTCCTGACAGCTGAGCTCCCAGTGCCGCACGGACATGAGACACCCATGAATTACAAGGAGCGCTGAATTTCTTTTCTGCGTTTATTCCTTGTGTGTGTCTGTGTGTGCACTGTGCATAAAAAGAGGAAATCGGCATTCATTTCATGAAGAAATGTCCTGGATTTCACTCCAAACTCAAAAGAATACAATATGAAACTATATTCAGCATAAAAAATTACACCTATTTTAGGACAATTGAGATTACATTGCATCTTGTCACACTTGAATGGTTAAAAAGCACTTGAATGAATGATAGTGTGATCATATTTAATGTAATGCTATGCTAGCCATAGGATGCCATTAAAAAAAACAATTTTAAAGCTTGTTTCCTCCACAGAATAAAAAATAAAAAAGGTAATTGCGACTTTTTATCTCGCTTTTATCTATTTTTTTCCTCTGAATTGCGTGATATACAGTCACAATTCTGTTATAAAAACAGAATTGAGTGATATAAAGTCACAATTGCGAGTTTAAAAGTCAGAATTGCGTGATATAAACTCAAAATTCTGAGAAAAAAGTTAGAATTGCGAGATATAAAGTCCAAACTGCAAGAAAAATATCAGAAATGTGATTTTTTTTAAACGTTCGCGCAATTGTGACTTTATAACACGAAATTGTGACTATATATCACACAATTCTGACTTTATAACACGCAATTGCGTCTATATACGCAATTCTGACTTTATAACACGCAATTGCAACTATATTATGCAATTCTGACTATATAACACAATTGTGACTACTGTATATCACGCAATTCTGACTTTATAACACATAATTGCGACTTTATGTCACTCAATTCAGACTTTATATGGAGAATTTTTTTTCAGAATTACAGAATACAAAATCTTTATCTTTTAGATTTTTTCATTCTGTGGCAGAAACAAGTTTCCAAAAAAAAACAGATGCTGTGTTAATTCTGTTACACATTTTTAACGTGTTCATTAACAAACTTAACGTTAATTGTGACAGCACAAACATACACATCGCATTCAAGTAGCTACTAAGAATGCTTAAGCGAATACATCTCACCCAAACGAACTGTTATTTTGTGTACAGTAGCCGTCCTTGAGCTATTCTTCCATGCAGAATACAAACAAAGCTATTTACAGTGATAGCACAGCTTAGCTGGCTTAGGAGAAAGTTTGTCATATTTTAAATATTCTTAAAAGATTAAAGTCTTAAAGCCTGAGAGCTGAGGTGTAGTAAACAGTATACATACTCCACTCATCTGCTTTCTACTCTGTGAAACGTGCTAAGAGTGAGAACAACACCTGGAAAACCCGGGTCCTGTCTCAAGTTTCTCCATCGCTTCCCGCCAGGTTTGCTGTGTGTCTGTGCTGTGTGACCTTACTTTATGTGTCAGTAAACGAGTATGTCTGTTTGTGTTTGAGGGGTGGAGATCTTCAGGAGCCAGACGGATTAGTGTGCTTCTATCTTATTAAAAAACCTTCAAAATTGAAATGCACAGCCACTGGATTTGGCTTGGAATGCAAAATGAGTGATTTCAGCATCGCCTAAAACCACGTTTCAAACATCCCATCCCTTAGAAAAAGGTGAACCTTTGTTTCATAGAAACTCCCCCTTGGCACAATTTGTGTTATGTTTTTCAGGTTAAGACAACAGATAAGAGTAAAATGGCAGAAGTTCAATAAAAAGGATAGAACAGACCTTTCGAATACCTTCATCCCCTTTGATACTGAGCTACATTCATTGAGCTACACGGCTAACATGATTATTTCTTACAGATGTAAAGTGAGATTTCCCAACTGAATTCCTCCAGAGATTAAGTGTCCCCACCCCAAAAAGTGAAGAAACAAGCCTTAATCATTTTTTTTTAAAGTTAAAGCTAGTCATTGTTTTTTGTTTGTTTTGTTTAAAAATAAAAATAAAAAAGCACACTTTCTTTGACTGTTCTAACTGCATACAGAGTGTTTTAATAAACACCATTGATTTTCTACCGCTTTCTCGTCCGTAAAGTCTACCAATGCATCGATCACAACAGTCGGGTCATGGCACCAGATCTAGAGAAGCTTGCCTACTATCTAATATACTGTAGCAAACACCTGTACACTGATATAAATCTCTTGATTACTGATGAACTTCACGGAGAAACAAATCATGGGATGTAGCTCTTACAATAGGAACAAGAGATGGATTAACCCAAAACTTGAAGCTGAAAACAGCCGTTTATATTCTTCAGAGTATTTCCCTGCAAGAACTGGTTCTTATCGTAGCTTGATTTGAATGGCTTGTAGAAGGTTCAAGCTGGAGTGTCCATGATAACTAAAAGGGAACTTTTTTTTTTTTTTTTTACATTCATGTTGGTTTTATTTTGATTGAAAAAATATATAATTATATGAATATTGATAATTGTTATATTATTTTCAAGGAAAGTTTTTATGAATCAAAAATGTCATGTAGTGTAGACATCAAGTAAAAAGTAAGTGTACACATCTTATTCAGTTTATTATGTTTGTGTTTTTAAGTCAGTGTACGTATGAATACATTTTTTTTATGTTTTTGCTACAGATGAATAAATTAATACAAAAATCACAAAATATGCATCATTTTGTAATCATACTTTGTAATCATCAGGCATAATCATACTTGGTTAACAGGGTTCCCATCTGACAAACCAATGGAAATCTGCTTGGTCAATCACCTGGACTACCAGGGTGGGACTATAGTCTAATAGACCATCTTGGTCAAGCAGATCAAGTCTGACAGACCACAGAAAGCCAGTCAACACGTTCCAAAACAAGTTTGAGCACCATAAGCCGGTACGACATGGATATTCCAGCAGGGACTCTGAGACTTCGAGATGCAAAGGGGAAATCTTCTCAACATTAGAATTATCACACTGGTCCATTATAAACCATATGTAAAGTGGAGGGCATAGCAGGAGAGGGGAGGAACGTAGGAATACTTTCAGAATGACTCTTTTCCTCAGTACTACACTCCACCTACACATGGTGGGAACGCATTTGTGGGACCATTTATGTCATTCTAACACCCACAAGTTCTCTCCACAGACTGTCCTGCTCTAGTCCCTGGGTCTGGGAACCAGTCTTCATCAAAAGTAAGACAGTGAATGAGTCATCTTGGGTTGAAAGGAGTGCTGGAATGTGATATGAGCGGTTCAGATGGAAGAGCAGATGAAATAGCTCAGCCGAGAGTGTGATTTAAAAAGGTCCTGTTCAGAATGAAATCGGCACCCAGTGTGAGGAAATGACTTGAGAGATTGCACAGCGTTGTGTTAAAAATGAAAATAGAAGCTTAGGATTCTTGGCTGCAGCCGTCTCATTTCTGTGATCTGGGCACTTGAGTCCCATTTTTCCCAAATCATTCAACTTCATTATGAATAACTACTTCTTAGTGTCTTTTTTTACTGTAACGCAATCATCACTATTACAACTGTTCATACTCGAAGTTAAAGATTTGAACAAGCCTAGAAAGTTAAGTATTAAACTTCTTGTCTCGCACTATTTATGCTTCAGACGTGAATGTCTTAAATTGAGTGGCTTTTTGAAAAGAGGTGTGCTATACCTTTCCAAGTGTGCAGACTTGCACTTTGAATCCTGTTTTCAAAAGTTATCCATCAAGTGTAATTAAAAAAATAAAAATATCATTATCGTCTTGGTGTAAATTACAAAAACACACATTTTTGAAAAAGTCATGCACAAGCGTATTATGTGTTCAGTCTATATTTGAGAACACCATTCAGAGTGCACGTTTTTGAAAAAAATATCATTATCGTCTCTGTGTAAATGACAAAACCACAAATTTTTGCTTATTATGTGTTCAGTCTAAAGGCACGTAGTGTTTCTTTACAAAGCGACATCGCCAACTACTGGCCTGGCAGCAGAATAAAGCGTTTTTAGTCATTTTCGCAGATCTGTGTGAACGAGGATCGTTTTGACACGATGTCTTCTGTATGCAAAAGTCGTGTAAACATAGCCTTACTTTTCTGCATGTTTCTACATGATTTTGTTGGTTGCACCACATGACTAAGAATTATTTTTAGATTACTGTTAGGGCTGACCCTTGATGGCCAACTAATCGTTTTTCGACAAGAAGAGGCTTAGTCCACCAAAATTACATTAGTAGGTTAGTCTCAGAAAGAAAGAAAATAACTCCATAGTAAGTGGCGAAGTCGCTCAGTCCGTGAGGGACAGATTGTTAACGACGGGTCCTTGTGATAATTACAGTATGTTGTGCAGGAAATCCAAACATTCGCCTATCATCCATCGACCTCATATGGCTTATCATTTGAAACATGCAAGTAGTAACTTCACTTCTTTCGGATGAGACGTGAAACTGAGGTCATGACTCTCTGTGGTAATAAAAAAATCCCATGGCACTTCTCGTAAAGAGTAGGGGTGTAACCCCGGTGCCCTGGCCACATTCCACCCATTGGCCCTTACCAATCATGGCCTCCTAATAATCCCCATCCCCTGAATTGGCTCTATCACTCTCTCTCCTCTCCACCGATAGCTGGTGTGTGTTGAGCGCACTGGCGCCGTTGTACTGTGGCTGCCGTTGCATCATCCAAGTGGATGCTTCACACTGGTGGTGGTTGAGGAGAGATTCCCTGATATGATTGTAAAGCACTTTGGGTGTAAAGTAGTAAATATGAAAGCACTATATAAATGCCTCATTCACTCATTCATTCATTCATGACTGCTCGCTTAGTAGTAGAAGTAGTATTTTTTTTCTGATAACAGCGGAAACAACTTAAAATAATCAGTCATACTCCTACAGATCAGAGTAATACATCATTCTACTTTTATTTGTGTAAACTCACAATAACACAAAAACGTTGTGCTTTTGTTAAATATAGAAAACAAACAGGACACACTTTCTACCGTCTCTGTGAACTTTTGCCTGTGCTTTGTGCTTTTTTATATTAAATTCTCATTAAGGTTTAATATATTTATGTAATTTATGTAATTTAAGTATATATTTAAATAATTAAATTAATATAAACGTGCAATTAGTCGACTAATGGCTTAAATGAGCGACTAATAGTACTAATATACTTAACATTCTTTTTTCAAAATGTTTAACTTTTAATTTAATTAGGATAGTTGCATCCATCCATCCATCCATCCATCCATCCATTCATCAAATCAAATCAAATCAAATCAAATCAAATCAAATCAAATCAAATCAAATCAAATCAAATCTGAAATCATTTTTAATTCTAACTAAAACTGCTCATAAAATGCTCATCATTTTATATATTAATGAATCTGGTCAAAGGTCATCTTACCCCTAAAACTGTGAAAATTATTCTTTATTATAATTACACAATTCTAATTTTCATTTTTTTTTACACACGCCTAACTAACTGTTAAATTGGCAGAGCATTTGATTATCAAACTAATCAGTCGTTAGCCAACTTCAGTTTGTTATCATCACTCTCACACCCTGCAGATCTCGACAGCCCGTCTACGCTTCGAAAACTAATCCACGGCATAAAGCGTTTGATGAAAGGAAGGAAACAAAACAATTCTGTGAGATGACAGAAAAATATGTGATGCGAAGTATGATTCATTACCAAAGTGACAAAAGAAACACTGCAAGCTGTAGACATCTCATCTCCACATTATTATAGGCTGATAAGAGGCGCTTTTAATGCAGGAACCAATTATGAGGAGCGACTCGGTCTGATAAGCCATCTGCTCAAACATCCAAACACTCCGACAGTGGTATTACATGATGAATCAAACATATTCGTAATGCTAGCACAATCTTTTCGGTCCCCTCCACAATAAACTAAAACGTTACGAAGACAAAAATCACACCGTTAACAGCTTTGTCACAATGCGTCAGCCCAGAAAGTTGACATCTACTCTGTCCTTCACTTTTTCTCTCTTACACTCTATCCTGACACTGTCTGGCCCCCTCATTCTCTGCGTTTTAAAAATTGTCCTTGATGCGCGTCATCCCGCTACCTGCTACAGCGCCACACTTCCTGCATTCCAGCATGTGGGCAGTCATGCAGAACGCAATGCCACTAGGACTCAAAGTCACCAATGATTTCCCAACATGTGTTCTGCTGGGTTATTAATAAACACTGTGGCACGGAGCAAGGAATGGCACTAAAAGGGCTTACACGGCCTGGAAAACAACAGGGGCCAAACAGAAGAGCATCTGTTTATGTGTGTTGTGCAGGGCTGGATTGCACAACCCATTGCAGAAGGTGATTTTTTCGGTCTCTATGAGTGGTATGGGAAATGAGCAGGAAATGGGGTTACTGCAGATTAGGGGACATGCCCTGGAAGAATATCAGACCATATGGTATAGTGCTTTGCGATTACACAACAACAAAACAACAATATGGATCTACTCGCCATTCAGGTCTCTGAAAACGAGACACTAGTGTCACAGCTAGTTGTGTTTGACGCCCATTAGCATATGCTATTACATTTTAGGTTGGGGTCAGGTCAATATGAAAAGAGTGGCATGCAGCCACTTTCCTCATTCAACCTCATTCACTGTCTTTATGTTCTACTTGAGTACAGCTTCCCTTGAGAAACCTACAATATCACCAGCATCCCCATGATATCGCCAAGAAGAATGAACGTGATATATCAACAACAAGTATTTGGGTTTTTAAAATGATCAGCATTAGTACGAATTTAGCAGCAAATAATCATTACCCATAAGTTATCCATGTTTTTTAAGTGAATTTTAAAGTTTTGATGCCTGACTTTGTTTGTGCATTTATTAACTTTAATGCAAGCATCAGTATTTTTTTATCACTACATGCAAACTATGGGAATCTAACACATGACTATGGCGTTGCAAGCATAATGTTCTACCAGTTACAGAAACAAACTTTCCTTGATGTATGCATCTACTGTATATCTGAACTTATTTTTGGCAGTTTTTATTTAGAGCCAAGTATAGTAATATGGTATAGTATTAGTATACACTGTACTACACTACAATATGGTGGTATAAAAGTTATAAAATAGTAAAAAAAGAAGAGAAAAATTATTGGCAGAAAAAGGGGAATGGGATTCGAGAAACACTGCAAGTCATATTCAATAGCAGTGCCATTTTGTTTGTTATTTCTCATGACAACTCTTTATTGCAAGCAGTATTGATAGTTAGGGCCTATCAGCTTGCGCTGATTTCATGACAGAACTTTGTATTTATATACAATTAGAGTATTTATTTATTAATATTTTGAATAGTCTATACTTTTATTAAGGCTGCCCTTGACTAAAGATTTTCCTAGTTGATTGTTAGGACATAAATATAATTTTAAACAAACGAATATGCAGCAAAATGAAACACTTAAATGAGAGATATCAGTGCAAACACAATCAGGCCGACGGACAACCAGCCTTACCACTGAATGAAACACAAAAAAATAAATATACATTAGCCCTAAATAAAAACAAATAAATAAACTACTGCCAAACTACTAATAGTTGACTAAAAGTGAGTCGACAAGAGAAGACTTGGTTGGCTAAAATGTTATTGTTTTATTATTAAATTATATTGTTTTAGTGTTTCATTTTGTCTATCTTTTTTTAATAAAAGCAGACATATACAGTAGATATATTGGACATATCTAATTTATAATATCAAATCTGTAGAATTATGAAAAGTGGAATGCCCATTATTCACATTCAAATACGCATGCCCCAACTGTTGCATGTTCGTTTTTTATTTTTTTTTAATAATGTTATTTAAATGAACTCCACAAATGTATTTTGCAGAAAATGCAAAACAAGTCTGCAGATCCAGTCTGGCCTTGACCTTAACAAAAATAATTATCAGCGATTGTAATGGCTAAAATTCCTACAAATTGCTCCTTTCAGGGACATACTAGTGCAGCAAAACATACACTGCATTCCTTCAGAGTAGACAACATAAAAACCACCAAACGGTCAAATAAATAACTAACCTTAATAAAAAATAGTAAGTTCAGCCTTAAATACCCCTGCGTGCATCTATTCATCAAATCTTTTTTATCTTTGACTAATATGAAAGTGAAACACAGCATGCAAAGTCGCATGAAAAGAAATCCCTCTCAAATCATTTTTCAGAAACCCAGCACGCGCTCCCTCTCACACACACACAAAGACAGACGCAGCCCTGTTACTGCACAAATGCTGCGACTGAAGAAACAAAACAACATACTGAGTGAATTAATCATTTCAATAAGAAGCCAGTGGCTCAGCGGAGAAAGATCAGCTGATTGTCATTGTCTGAGTGCAACCCCTGGCTTTCTGTTTTCTTCGCCACTTTCGCTTTTTGGCAAGGCGTCCCGCTGTAATCTTTCTCCCTCAGTGGCTCTCTAATTGAATCTGTTTAATAAAACATTCCTCTAATTGCTACGTCAGATCTGAATCACTGTATGACCAACCGTGTAATTTTGCCAAGAAAGACATGTTCCTGGATCAACATATTTTGCCCAAAAATATAGTCCTGTCCCTATCCCTACCCATGCCTAAACCTCACCCTACCCATAACTTATAACTTATTAATCCCTAAAATCAGAGGGAAATTATAGGTTAATAACACTGATGTAGAAGCACATAACCCTGGTTGTAAGCGTAAACTTGACATCAACTACAAACCTGTTAAACTTGTTTCTCAAATCTGATTGATTGATTGATTGATTGAAATGTAAGTTGCATTTGGTGAAATCATGTTCACCATGAAGCAATATAGTCTCAGATAATTCAGTTTAGCCCACAGACAACCAGTGAACTTAACCCTTTCAGTGCTGCATTTCCTCCAACACTGGAAGATGGATGATAAGCTGAACAGTTTTGAGGCAGCAGGCTCTCCATCACTGACAACCGCACATGCGATGCTATCACCCAATTAGCATGCTATCCATTCTAATTGGAATGTAAGATTAAGATTAGTGTGTCCCAAATCAGCGCGCTAAAAATAGTAAGCCAAAGGATCTGGATGTTGTGCTAATTCTGCTGGATTGTCAAAGAGTGCAGCTGTTTATGCAAGTGAGCTAATATCCCCCACAATCCCATGCCCTACAGAAGAATAGCTTAATTGTGTTTAGAATAGGACTCTAGATTAGATAGCTTTTTTTATGAAAAAAAAAATTAGAACTACAGACTTGGTACGACATGAGGGTGAATAAATGACAGAATCATTTTTAATTCATTTTTGGGTGAACTATCACTTTAACAGTATTTAATGCTTGCTTGATGCATGCAAACTAATGTTCTAGCATGTGTGACTGAGCTTCTGTTTACCATATTTGATGTGCTCTATGTTTATTGATCAGTGTTTATATGTGAATAAACCTAAACTAAAGCTGCCTTCACATACTATCTGAATTATCGTAAATACTAGTTTCTTAGTTAAAAAAATTCGGAGTGGGAAGTAGGAAATTCCCACTTGTCCCACTAGCACGTGAGGGCAGCATAAATGTGTTTATTATAAAATGCGGTCATGTCTCTTCAGAAGACTTGGATTAAACTGCTTGATTCATATTACTTTTACAGTGTCTTGAAATTTTTGAGGCTTGAAAGTTTTGGTTGAATGGACTTTTGATGGAGGAATAGCATGTATTTTTAAAAAATATAGTTTCATTAAAGTTATCTTCATTTGTGTTTTAAAATGAACAAATGACTAATAGATTTATAACGACATAAGGATAAGCAAATGATTTTCATTTTGGGGTGAACAATCCCTTCAAGACTGTCGGTCTCACAATAATTGTATTTTATTCTCTTAAGAGTCGCGAACATGAACTCAACAAGAGACCTTTCATAAATGTTATATTACTATTATGCATGGTTGAAGTCACAAGAAAGAGACTGGGTTGAAAATAGTTTAACTGTCAAGCAAAAACTTGAGAAATGTAGAGAGAAAATGATTTGTGAAATTTACACCCCTGAAGCCACAAACAAATCGTGAACAGCATGGGAAAGAGAGAGTGAGGGAGTTAAAAGTAAAAGTAAAACCAGCATTCATTTATTTCCCCAAAGTCTGCCACATACACTGACGTAATATTACAGCTGTTACTCCAAAGCCAACTATAAAAAGTTCCAAAAGATTCATCTTGTGTCAGTCACACATCCTCTTTCTTTGTTTGCTTCACAAAATCTCACGTAAATGCACAGATGTATGACGTTCAGCAGTAGGAGAAAAAAAAAAAACACCAACTGGGGCCTGTTATAAACCTTCTACCTAATGCTTTTTTTTTTGGTGTTGGTTCTCCACCACTAGCGGTCAGAGAGATCTGTCAGTTTTTAATTTAAAATAGTTTGGAGAGAGAGAGAGGTGGAGGAAATGCTGATAATTGTCTCAGAAGTGAGGTAAGAAAGCACATGTACTGTATGTCCTTGAACCGTGATTGACAGGATTAGAGGAACTCGATCTTCATTTGGAACTGTGTTTAGCTGAATCAGGCAGTTTATTAAAAACATCTCACGTTGCGCTGTAAATCATATCTGGCTCCAAAAACACATTAATCTAACCTCCTTGTGCAAGTTATTTACTTCTCTTTAATCAATCATTATTTATAATAACAAAGAAAACTGAACGCACTATATATAAGTAATACTAAAATGACACTTGTCCCTGCATGAATGTAAATATCCCCCCCCCCAAAATCCTAAGTCTGAATGCTTAGGAAAGAAGCCACATTTAAACCCTTCAAGCTTTATCACAAACAGTGTGCTAAAGTTTCTTACTTATAGTTAAGAATTAGTTCAAATGCATAACCCCAAGTATGAGCAATGGTAATAATAATGCCGGTCTCAGCAACCACTGCAAATTACATCGACCCACCATAAATGATAGTCTTGCTACTGACCAAAATGCTACACACTACAAATGAGGCTGTTCTACTCTTGACAAGCTCTCTCAATAATTATGGAGAAGATTAAAGCTGCTCCTCAACCGGCTTTCACACCTGGGCAATGAGCGAATGATGCAATATCAGGCTATTGATTTTCGGGGTAATGAAAAAAAATTGGATCACCAATGGAAGATGTTTGAATATCAAGCAAATCATCTGCTCGATAAACTCCATTGTCCGTTCAGTCGGTTTCAGTCACTGTTTCCTAATGGAAGCAGTTGAATAATTATGTAAATGCGGTGATCAAAACTATATTTCTTGTTTATATGTCACACAAAATGTACTGAGGGGAGCCCAGGAAGATTTTGCTGTGGAACAGCATCTCTTCTGCTGTGATCCTGCCTATTGAATTTACCGTTACAATCTGCTGCGACTCTCAGTTGTCACAAACCTTCCTGTCAAGAGCAAACCGGTCACACGTGACGACAGCGAAGCACTATGGGAATTCATTGTGCTTCTGGCTGGGGCTACTCTCTGCTTTAATGTCCTATATTTCTTCAATGCTCTGCTTGTTCAATGAAATCCATTCCCAAATTGAACACTACCTCAAATAAAGACAGACAGACGTCAACATAAATAAAATAAAAAGTCCTTCGTGAGAAGACTCAGAGGAGGAGCTGTTTCAAACTTTGATTTAAACCACCTTTAACTCAAATCCAGCAAATTGAAGGTAGCACTGGTGTAATATTTACTGGTTTAAAGGAATAGTTCACCCAAAACTGAAAATTCTGTCTTGCAAACATTAAATTATCAGTGTGTTTGGCAGATTGTAGTGCTGTGCTGAAAGGGTGATTACAGAGAGGGCAGGTGGAACGTCGTAATGATCATGTTGAATTAACTATTATTAACAGTCATTATGAGTCTCTCAGTGGAGACGGCGCTCTGCCTGAAGAAACTGGGCTGATATGTTCCTCATAGCACTTGAGGTGATGGTTCAGATTGTGATTACCCACTTAAACCAGCTAGACAGCTTAGCTGTAAAATCCTAATCACGTCAAAGGAGAGAAACATCTTTCCGACTAGTAGATACAGTACAGCAGAACAGAAAAGTTTTACAGTCCACTCCTAGTCTCAAATTTGAAGGCATGCCTATGGGAGGGGGGTGTCACTAGATTTGAATTTCGTACACAACATTTTTTTGTCATTTGTTTATTTATTTTTGTGAGTTTTGTCAGTTTTGTCTGTGAAAGTGATAGCAGTTTTGGGCAAACAGAAATTCTGACTCCACAATTTTTACACATTTTATGAACACTTATAATACAAAAGCAGAGCGATTACATGAATTGTCAAGACTTCACAATATGTTAAATTAACAATTAAATATAATTTTGCAGCATTTATTAATCTGTGTTAGGAGTTAATTTCTATACTATTGTTCTTTATTAATACATGTTTGTTCATAATACATTAACTTATGGTAATGTTTTCTCTGCCACTGACACAACAGGCATTTCTCAATACCAAGTAAGCAAAGTTCGGAACTTGGTAATTCGGACTTGGCATGTTCGACTCAGGACTCAGTATATATTAATATATAAAGTTATGAAACTTAACTTTGCCCTCAGGCAAAACTATATGCCCGAGAACAAATAGATTCACGAGACCAAAGATTGTCTGTTAGATCTACACAAGATGAATGATATCTAACATTTAACCATTACCGAGACATCAGATCCAGTGGCAAATGTCAGAAGGACTAGCCAAGGTAAGGCTGTTCTCGGTGGGGTACATGAGCGCCGAGTGCCCGGTGATCGTCTGGATCTCATAACTCCAAAAACATTGGAGCAAATCTTCAAATAGATTATGAACACGTAAGCTAACGCGATTAAGCATTAAACGGCATATAATTCAAAACTGCTTAACGTTACTGAATGAGATGTCGACCCCAGAATGAGGTATAGAGCTGTGCAAGCTTGTTGATGGATGCAATCTACTTAATCCAAGTTTTCATTCCGAAAATCTTTGTTCCGAAACTGATCCGGAAGTATTCATTGACACGATTGCAATTTTCAGTTTTTTTGTTGCTATTTTTATCGAAACTTACCCAAAATCAAGTGCTGATAAAAAAAAAAGAATGCATGAAACTAGAATATATATATAATAAATAGGTAATAAATTGAACCTTGCTCTAAATTTTAACCTGTAAAACGTTACACTAAGAAGTGAATGAACTCCCACTTTGTTGCTCATCATTTTGAACTTTTTGAGCAGACTAGTATTTTGGTGACAATGATTTCCGATTCCGATGATTTCCCTCCTATCTCAAAAAGAGAGAATGAAACAAAGAACCAAACAAACTGATTGTTCAATTTACAGATGGTTGATCAGATGGCCAAGTGGGCAGTTATTGGACAGTATAGGCTACAGAGTGGACCAGATTTTAGGCCAATACTCAAAATTCTGGCTCTGTCAGACTAGATCCTTCCAAATTTTAGGACTGGCTTTCATCCATGGTCTCATCTGAAGTTTACCCCTTCTTGTGACGGTGCCGGTGGAGTTCTAATCTGGAGGTACAGGGTGCGATTGGCCACGTGCCCTTTCAACCTGTGCCTCTGTGCATTACAGCTTCAGCCGTTAGCCTTGACGGGCCACATCAATCCACCCACTTCCTGCCACATATGTGTTATAAATGAAGGACACCGGTGGCAGAACGCAGGGAAGAATTCATTTTTCCATTTGTGTTCTTTCTGCTGGCAGGGCAGATGGAAGGGTGATGGATGTGTCCATGTGAGGTCTGGGATGGCAAGAGCATGCAGAGCCAGCGTGTACCGCCCCATGTCGTCAAAAACCCGCCAGCCGCACAGCATGCATACATCAACGGGAACCGACATGGCGGAAAGAAGGAGTGAGCTGACAAGCAGATAAGCGTGGCACTGACAGGTCTATCAATCACATGTCTTTATTCGTCATGTTAAGGTTTGTTTTTTTAAATAACTGCACATCTGTGCATTTGTATATATATTTTTCCCCCTGAGGCTTTTCTCTTTATTTGAGAACTGAATATTACAGAAACAGTCCACAATTCAAAAGTTCAAAAACAAATTATAATAAAATTCTGTCAAACTTGATGTATAAAAATGCATCAAGCCAGGTTTAATATCATGCCAAATCTCACTGGTTCTCACGCGCCTCACAATCAAATGCACCATGATAAATTGCAGTATCTACAAATATGAGATTTGAAAGGAAAAGATGTTCGGAGAAAAATGACTTTATTTAGTCTCTTCCTCACACAAAGTTAGCATACGATTTCAGAGAGCTTGGAATATAGTGGACAAGTCATATTGACCACTTTTATTAGACTTTTATTGTGTTTGTGTGTGTGTTTTTTATGTAGGGCTGCACGACTAATCAAAATTAAATTGGAATCTTAGAACTAGGGGTGTGTGTGTGTGTGTGTGTGTGTGTGTGTGTGTGTGGGGGGGGGGGGATAGCAATAGTTTGCAAGGGGATGTTGTATCGATACACAGATGCAAAGTATCGATATTTTCAGGGCCTGAATATCGGAGTACTTTTATGCATAATTTTACCATAAGCTCCGTGTTTATAAACTTAATTTGAAATATTTCTTTCAGACTGAAATTTCACAAACAGGGCAAGTAAATCAGCTCTACTGCATCCCTCTCCCTCTCTTTCTCTCTCTCTCTCAGACACACGCAGTGAGTTGTGTTTACAGGAAACTTGTTTTCTCATATTTCTGAACATGGACTGCTCGGTCCATGTTTACGTGTTAATTAGACGTGTTAATTCGACACCCCAATGTAAGCCAGCTGCCCATGACGCTGCTTAAAACAGCCGGCGAAACGAAAATGGATGGATGGATGACATATTAAGGGCCAGATTTACTATATAGTGGAAATTAGCGTAAGAGCGCAATTTCAATTCCAAAAAAGCACAGAAGACGCACACATTAAAGAACACAGACGCAGCCGAATCATTTACATAACGACCAACGCAATCTACTAAGAGCAACGCAAATTAGCGTCTGGTTTAAGAAATGTTTTTGCAAAACGCAAACCAGCAGCAAAAATAACTGTCCACTAATTTTTCACTGAGTGTCTTAAGTAAATCCTGACAGTTTTTTTTAAACAAAAAAATCTTAAATCTTTTTTTTTTATCTCTCAAAGTAAGCCATGTAGTTTGCAATGAAATGAGGTTGTGTAAATCATTTCTTAAAATCTGGCATATGGAGACCTAATGAGCAAATTCTTGATTCTAAATAGAGAAATCAATAAACAGACACCTAAACTGTCATATCAGTGGTTCAATTCAAAGACATAACATCCAGCTGTTTAACACAGAGCCTTTTGACATTTTCTCTTTGTGACAAAAGCGATAAAATGAAACATAGAATTACATTTGACATTTCAATTCAAAGTATCTGATGTTTCTTTTGTGCCTTAATCTGATGCAGAGAAATGGTAGCCATTTTGCATTTCCCTTAGAGACCAGTGCTTAAGTGGAAGGATAAGGATCACAAAAAAGGCCCTTGCAATTCAAAATAACATCTCCAGGATAAATGAGACTCTTAGAGCGCCCGTATTTCACCTGTTACAAGGAGTATTTGAGATGGATACTATGCCAGTTGAAAAAAAAAAAAAAAGTCTCTCAGCAGTCGATCTCATTAATGTACAAGCTTTGCACAGACAGATAAATCTGCAGTTAGCTATGTGGCATTTCTAGCATTTCGTGCCTGTCTTGCAGTGAATCAATATTGTTGACCTTTACTGATGGCAGTCATATTGAAAGCCGAGCCATCATTTGCCTGAAAACACACAGACAGAAGTATTGAAATATTGAAAGAGACAAGGAGACTATTTTCCCTTGGGGTTTATGTACAGTAGTTTGGTGCATTACTAGGGCTTTAGGGAGGCAGCGTCTCTTTTTCCCAAATTCTAGAAGGGTCTTAAATTCAATACAGTTGTCATTTATTGGCTGCTTCAATTGTATGGGCTAGGAGATATACCAGTTTGACATGATAAACCAGTAGAAATTATTGTTAAGCGTTCTACATGTTTTTTCCATCATTCTTTGACTTTATTTTAATTCAATAGAACCTTTCTGTATTTTTTGACTAACTTTTCATTTAAAAATTAATTAGCATAATGTGATTTAAAATTTCACATTATAACATTTCCCGGCATAAATGTAAGCTTATATCACCCACCCCTACAGTGGCCAATAGATTTGATTAAGGGTCCAGCCTTGCGTGATAATGGGATGGAGCTTATTATGTAGTGAAGGTCTCACTTCCCTATTCCTAATACCGTCACCAATCCTCCCAACATCACGGCATTCTCTCATACGCCCACAGTGACATTCCTTCATCAGACAGTTCAGGCTTTCTAGACTCAAGAGTAGCCTCAAGTCCAATACTAATATACTGCGAGGGGTGTGTGTCTGTGTGTAAAGAGGCAATGAGGCAAGAGAGGACGGAGAGTGAGAGATGAATTCAGGCACTGAGAGAGAGAAGAGGATGAAAAGAAGCTCAATTAAAGAAGCTGTGGCATGTTACACATTCCAAACGATAAGTCGTAACATGCTCTGCGGGATAAATCCACAACAAATATTCGGTTACAAAACCAACATAACCATTAGACTGCTAATGCTGTCTTCTTACAGCAACATCATGAATTTTTAAAAAATAATTAGAAAAACCACCTTCCTAAGTATAGTATATTTTTAAAGAAGAAATTATATAATTTATTTCCCATAACATCGTTCCAAACATGACTTTCTTTCTTCTGTGGAACACAAAAAGAGACATTTTGAAGAATGTAGACTGCTTACTGCTCTTTATTAAAGCGAATAATCTGTAAAATAACCTCATTTGTGATTCAAATGTTGTTCCAAAATGTATGTGGCATTAGATACTTCAGAAGGACCTCATAGATCTTTGCTTGGTTTTCTACTGAATGTGTATCTTGTTCATAAAAGAAAAACGCAATAGTTTTTTATCTCTACGTCAAGATGGAAACACTGATGCAGGTAAATCACTGCAAGAATAAACTGAGCTTTAAATTCCCGTCTCTTGCTATGTCTAAATCAAATGTAGCCTGAAGTGAACTATGTCAAGTTCTTCCCTGCGTCTGAATCAGGGGCCCAATTTTCCTTTCAAACTTCTTGCTTCTTTCCTTCATCCAGAATGAGCTCACTGAGACAAAGATATACAGAACGTTTCCTCTTTCTTTCCCTTCTCTGCAATAAAATTTTGTCGCAATGACACAAAAAACTCTCTCAGCCAGACTGCCAGTCAAAACAGCACATGACCAACTGGGCCTTTCCGCAACCGGCAAACAATAAGCCCTTGTTTTTGCACATTTCATGTTCCCCCCACCCCCTCGCAGTTACTTTGGTTATGAATTATGCGCTCTGAGGAAGAAAAGGTTAATTTTCTCCTTGTAACCCACACACTTTTGTCAAATCAAGTACACACACACAGGCTCACAGTTTTCTGTGTACACTTTAAACAGGCAGCACTGACCTCTCCGGAGCTGAAATGGGTTGGTCACTCCCTAACAACAATTCAAAGCTCTTTTCCGATCTAAAAGTAACCTTTGCTGAAGACCACAGAAAGGCATTCATTTTTTGAACAGCTGAGAGCAGTACGCACAAGTGAGCGATAAATATATAAAATACAAAAAAAAAGCACATTAAACAAATGTTCGGAACAAACGAGACCAGCATTGTGATTCTGAGAGATCTTGAAACTGTACTTTGCGTCCCGCCGGCCTGTTCAGAAACTTGATTATAAAATATTGTTTATTGGTATTTCACATCCTCAATTACATCACAGCAAGGGTCGGGAACATAGTAAACACAGATTTAAGCCCCATTAGCTAACAACAATTGGCAAAAAATTCAACAGCTTTAACACATCTTATTAATTTTGACAGTTGTTAATATTCAAAGCTAGCAAAACTATGAAAAACTAGCATATTACAATGTCACAAATTCAATGAAAGGACATAAAACAAGAAAGTACCAAGTGTTCAATTAAAACCCATTGTGAGACAACTAAAACAAAACAACAAAATTGTGAACAATATTTATACATGTAAATAGTTCAGTTACACTGTATTTTACGCTGACGTAGTTACAGAAGTACTGAGTAATATTAATTAACTACATGTACTTACTATAGAGTTACGGACCGGTTAGGGTTATTGTTTTGTTTAGGGTTAGTTACTTGTAATTATGCATAATTTACTATTATTACTATAGTAAGTAGTCCTACTTGTAGTAACGTGTAACTACGTCACTTTAAAATAAAATATTACCAATAATTCCACTTATTTATAAATTTAAGTGGATGACTGTAAAATAAGGAGATCTTTTTCCATTAACTATACAGTGTATGCTGGTAAGGGACTCCTTTAAATTCAGGTGTGCCAAATTATAATGCAAATCCAAAATGTGCGGCAAGAGTTTAAGAGTTTAATTCTGACAGTTGTTAATATACAAAACTAGCAAAACTATGAAAAACTAGCATATTACAATAGCACAATTTCTATAAAAGAACATCAAACAAGAAATCAAGGAGATGTTCAGTTATAACCCATTGGCAAATAAAAACAAAACCAAAAGTCTTGTTTATTTCAATAGATTTCATGATGCAAACATCCAGAGCATATCACTTAACACTCACAAATTAGCAAAAAGGACAGTGATCTCAAACTCGCCTGCATTAGTACATAAAAATGCAGTCATCCTATAAAAAAGAAAAGAAAAAGTAATTTAACCTACGTTTGGAAAATGAATCCTGTTGGAATAGTACTTATGCCAGGATTCAGCACTGCTCATAAAGATCGGGAAGCTAAATATTCAAAACCATCAAAAGTTGGCAGCGACGATTAATTATTTACTATGTTCCAGTAATCCTTATAAATATAACAGAAGCTGAGAAAAGACGGTAACTAATGTAGAACATTTTTCAGTACTTTGACAATTTGAAAAAGTACAGCTTCTTTATTTTCCCCCAATTGATCATTTGACGAACTGTCAGAATAACTGATAAAGCACTCAAAATGAATTGTTAGTTGAAGCCTCATCTGTTATATCCATTCAGATTCCTCTTTCCTGCCAATTTGACAATGCGACCTCTTCCCCAAAGCAACAATCAGAGTGTCTTCGTAAAATGGCAGATACAGAAATCTTTCTGTTATACTGACATGCTTGCTCTGTCCCACATATACATTTTCCTCACCATCTGATCAAATGCTCAAAATACACAGAGCGAGCAAAAATCACTCAAGGACCACGCTGTGAGCCACTGTGTGTGTGTGAGAGAGAGAGAGAGAGAGAGAGAGAGAGAGAGAGAGAGAGAGAGAGAGAGAGAGAGAGACAGAGAGAGAGAAAAAAAAAGTTCCTTAAAGGTTCTGTGTTATCTTTACCAATTTAAAGGACAAACGAGTGGCACGCTTCGACAGGCCGCTGTGTGATTCATCTTTATCAGCGAACCACACCAAACCCTCAGACCAAGCATCTACTGCCAGACACCACAGGGACACCAGAATGTCAACAATTGACTTACAAACAAAACGCCTCACTTCCCTTTAAAATATCATCACATCTGCCATTTCAAGTCCATAGCCGTTGCATCCCACCTCAGCACTGAGTAATTGTTGGCCTAAGGCTGAAATCACGAGGAAATAAGCTTATCACAAACGCAGCAGTTTTAAAGCTCTTACAGGAAATGAAAGCAACTGACAAAAGTAAATATATTATCTGTAAAGGAGGCAATGATTGTAGGCAAGTGTCAGTCTAAATGTCAGACTTTTAAAAGTGCGGTTCGAGGTGCACATAATTTATCCTTTTCTGCCCAGGAAAGTTTAAAAATGTTCACCTTCGATGCTGTGTTGAATTAAAGCGATGAGCTACAAGAGGCTGTGAGACCTTACTTCCCTATCCTTAAAAAAAACAAAAAACATTTCAGATTATCAGCAATGTACGATAAAAAACAACAAAGTTCAATACAGTTGCAGGAAAAAGTATGTGATTTACCTGCATTTCTGCATAAATTGGTCATAAATATCTCTATGACTATAGTTGAGGTCCATTTTCAAAAAATAACTTTATGTGGGTCCTCTTAAACACAGTGAAGGGCCCTGAGGCCCCTGGGGTCATATGTCCACAGCAGAATACCGTAGTGATATGGGAGGGGGTTACTTAAAGCACTGTGCTGGGGCCTCTGTGGGGCCCATGAAAACCATGTGGGCCCTGCCATATTTTGGCACAAGAATATCATAGAGACATGAGGATGGACTCTTTTTACTTGTGGCACTGTAGCTCCAACGTGACGGCAGAAAATGTTCTTAAGAAAATGGATCTAGAAACCTTCATAATTTATTTTATTTTATTGTAATAATTATTAAAATAATATAGTTTGTTGGCCTAACTGTAGACCATTTAAGGTGCGGTCACATTAGCTAAATTTGAATGCATAATGCATCATCTGCATGCGAAAATATTTTTCAAGAAATTCGTCATCATTTGGATTCCTATTGAATTGACTTGATTTTGTCAGCAAAAATACATTGCTGAACAATGGTAAATGTGACCACAACTTTAGTTACCAAGCAATGTAGAAATTGGCACGCTAAGGCGTGTGTCCACCAAAGCGTTTTTTTTTTCACGCGGCTGGCGTGTTTTTTTCAATTGTTTTCAATGGGAGCGCCGCGTTTTTAAAGCGCCATGAGCGTAATGAGGCGCTGAGCGTTCTGCTTTGAATGTTCTTTTAAAGAATGTTCAACTTTAAAACGCAGCGTCTCAACTGAAAAAAAACTGCGCTGCCAAAATGCTCTCAAGCGCACATAGCTCGGCGTTTTCAGCAGAGTGCCTAGCGTTTTCAGCTGGCTAAAAGCGCTTTGCTGGACACACGGCCTAATAGAACGTACAGACAGAGGTTTGCGTTTTTCTACAGTCAGGTCTGAATTAAACAGCTTTAACGCCTCCTGTTCCCCACAAGTTATATTAAGCAATGAAATTTGAAATGAATTTGATTGGCTTTCATACCGAGTGAGTTATGCTTCTAACAAGTGTCACTTTTGTCAAGCTCCAGCTGTGCACACTGCCCCATGAAATCCATCATTGGGAAGCAGCGGCACTCTCGAACTGCTGAGATGAACCAGGCTGGTGGACCCGCGTCAACATCCGACCTGTCCTGCGTGTGTCAGAGGCTTGAAATCTTCCACACCAGCAGAGCTGTCAATACAATGAACGTGTAGAGCAGTAAAAACCGCTGGGGACTGAGTGTGTGGATGCTAATAGATTAATTATTGGAATAAGGCCACTGTGCTAATGGTCATTTCAGATAATGTAATTCGATTGTCATTGTTCCAACCACAAAGGGCACACTGCACTAGACAACACACTGTTGTATCAGAGAGGAATGTAGTTCACTGGGCTTCACCAAAGCTCTGGTTGGGTCACAACACTGCTGGGGGTGGCCTGCATGTTTCAACGACACACAGAGAAAAACTGGAATTGCTCTCAGCTCAGGAGGTCTCTGCAACGTATTGAAGCCTCACTTTTTTT
Source organism: Phoxinus phoxinus (assembly GCF_949152265.1). Classification (NCBI taxonomy): domain Eukaryota; kingdom Metazoa; phylum Chordata; class Actinopteri; order Cypriniformes; family Leuciscidae; genus Phoxinus; species Phoxinus phoxinus. Next base: position 29,111,421 of record NC_136888.1, read on the forward strand.
TTAATGTTTTGTGCTAAAATTTCTAAGGAGAAAAAAAACCCAGAAAATAATGTTGATGTAAAGTAAGAGTATATAGATATAAAATGATTGTGGAAAGCATCATACAAATAATTTGATTTTGGGAGGATCTGATTAGAATTGTTTGAGTTTGCATCAAAATTTCTGACTTTTGAAATCTGAACATGGTTTGAGACAGTAGGCCAAACATTGAAAGTTTGAAACAACGTTTTGAAAATGTATAAAAAAGTATTTTAATTGTTCAAGAGTCAGTTTGATTCATTCAGACAGATGCACTGAATCATTTGCAGCAATTTCTCACTCTGAAATAGAAACGGGATACTTTATAAAACCGAAATAGCCTTGATGAGATGGATATTTGCCAAACTTGCGAACATATTTTATATACAGTATGTGACCCGTGCTGGCAAAATGAGTCACAATGAGCAAATTTTCTCTATTAAAAAACCTTCAAAATGATGTATGATTTGTTTGACAAAGAATGACTTAGCTACACCTATTTGAAGTCGATAGAGTCAGCAAAGTCAATATTGAGAAAAATATCTATAACCAAAATATACTTTTTTTCCATGATACCACAATTGTTTGATTAACATTAATGAAACAGAGAGCCTATATTTTAAGACCTACTGTACCGCATGAATATAATATGAATATAAATTACACATCAGATGTTTCCCCCAACAGTTAAACGTTCACTTAAGACATAACAGATAATGTTTGCGTTAATCCTCGCCAAGACAGATATTTAGAAATTCTGTAATTCTGTAAATGTGTATATATCGGGATGGAGTCTGAGGCGTCTTTGTGTGTACGCTTCAGATCTGTCAGTCAGCGCGAGTAAGAACGTTTTTCATGGACAAAGGAAAGGTTCTCCTCCCATAAAACTTACAAATAAAGATACTTTTAGATGTTTAATTGCTGTTTGGAGCACTGGGGTCGCTAGAAGAGGGCTTAATTAACACAATTTTGTGAAAACCTCAAAATCAAAATTTTTCACTTGTTTGGCCTGTAGCTCGAAATGATCCAGTGCGCATTCCAACTCCATCTGCCAGCACGGGTCATATATATATATATAGCCCTTTATATCTATATACACATGTGTGTTATATATATATATATATATATATATATACACACACACACACACAAACATATTCTTCAATACATTAAAGGATTAGTTCACTTTTAAAATGAAAATTCTGTCATCATATACTCACCCTTAAGTTGTTTCAAATCTGTATGAATTTCTTTCCTCTGCTGAACACAAAGGAAGATATTTAGAAGAATGTCAGTAACCAGACAGTTTCTGGTTCCCATTGAATCCCATAGTATATTTTTTTCCTACTATGGGAGTCAATGGGAACCAGAAACTGTCTGGTTACTGACATTCTTCTAAATATCTTCCTTTGTGTTCAGCAGAGAACAACTTAAGGGTGAGTATATGATGACAGAATTTTCATTTTAAAAGTGAACTAATCCTTTAAGACATTGGCAACTTACAATTACTTTTCGTGGGAGAAAAAAATCCCCTCGCTCATGAGTAGTCAGTAAATGGCGACAGTGCTTGTCAAAATACCTTGAAATCAATTAATCTATTGTAAGTCAAGGTGTAAGTCCTTTAAAGCTCCTTAAACAGTGCCTTGGGGATAAGATGTCACGGTCACCAGCGAGGCATGTTAACATGCCACTAAACTCCCAAACAAGATTTATTTACAAGGTAAATGAAAAAGATTTGATTTTAAAAGGCAATAAGCTCTAAAGGAAGTTCTACTGACATGTCTCTGCCAGAAAACTACACATGGCAAAGGTGACGGAATCAATGGTTTTAACACCTCTAATTTTCCGCCTCAGGAGAAGGAAGGGAAACTACTCATGTCGTGCGCTAGAGCTGACCCTGTAGATGTGACGGGGCCGCATCCAATTAACACCTGTTTGCGATGTGGTGGCGCTCTGGTTCTCACAACATCTAGTATGTCCAGACGCCTGGGCAGATTGATGCGAGCGAGTTTCGAAAGCCGATGCTCTAAATCTTGGCTCCTGAGAAGAGGAAGAACACATTCGTGCTGAACAGACAGTTGTCCTCAAACATTCACCACTGCCAAAGTCAGGGGAGGATAAAATAACCCGTAGCAAGAATGCTGTGGATATTTTTGCAGACCTTTGAAAAACCACAGAGGTTAATTACACTCTGCCCCCACAATAATTCATTAATGCCAACAAAAATTATATACATAAATATATACATACAGTACATGTATATACACTATTTCAATTTAAAGTTTAAGAAATTAAGCTGTGCATAAACTAAGCGTGCTGACAGCCTGCTGTGGTTTTAGACAGCTGGCATGAGCAAAACCTTCCCAGAAAAGTTTATTTCAATTAAAAATTAAATTCAGCACTCATTAAAAAAAAAACACACACACAAAAAAACCCCACTAGAGACATACACACTCCACACACCACAAGCTGCACTTGTGCAACAGTGTTTTTCAACCTAAAAATAAGTATGAGAAACCCATGCTTTCAGTTTCATTCTGTCTGGCTGCTTTTGAAGACGGCGTGGTCTGCTATAAAAGCATTCAATTGATGTCAGATGAACCTGAAATCAGCCAAATTATACTGGGTGTAATATATATTAGAGGTTTAGGGGGGGAAATGCATTTTAATTTTATTGTCGGCCATTTGTTTTGGGAGCATTAAATAAAATAGCATTTAAAAACTGTATTTGCATCATTATATATTTACAGAAGTCATTGCATTGCATTTACAATTAAGCAAATATTGTTGTTTTGATGCATTGTTATATTGGTGCATACGGCATAGAAATGAAAATGGTTAAATATCATTCTTATGAAAATGCTTTGATTATTTTTTAACTTGACATCAATCTTGTGACATATTTTGAATATGGTCCAAAGGCAGAAAATATTTTCATATTTTTTTTGGCCATATTACCCAGCCCTAGTCATCGTTACTGAATACAAATTTTCCAACTAGTAGCAGTTTGTTCACGGTGCACAGCACACACCGTCACACATGGAGCTCTGCCCATGTTCCACATCAAACGGTTGAATGCCTTTGCGTTTTCCTCTACGGGACAACAGGGAAAGTCAAAGTACAGTACTTTCAGGCATTCCGTTCTTGGGTTGGCCGACCCCCCACGCTCTCTTTGAAAACAGGACATTGTTAAAACAGAAACATGTTGCTTTTGGCATGAAGCTGCTCTCTCCCTGCATACAACGGGGCCTGCAATTAGCATGGCCGGCTCCCCAGAACAAATATTCTCCACTGTAATCCTGCCAGGGCAGCAGAGACACAGCTCGACTGCAAGAATGCTTGGCATTTCCTTTAATGTGCTTTGGCTGAGCTGGGTCAGAGAAAACCAACAGTAAAAGCAGAACAGAGTCCCACACAACAAAACTTCCTGTTCACACTCACTCTCTCTCTCAAACATACACGCTTTTCCCATAAAAAGAAAAACATATTTCCATCCCCTCATTCTTTTTACCTGCTACGGTTACTGGTTTTCTTTTCTTTTTAATATATATATATATATATATATATATACACACAGGGCTTGACATTAACATTTTTGGTCACCACCACCAGCCACTGTGGCTAGCAGTTTTCCAAAGTCACTGCTCAGTATTTTCACTGGCCGACAATTTTGACATCGATACCATGAGGAAAAAACTGCCATACAGATTTGTTTTATTTTATATTATCTCATAATTTGGCAGCAGGTATATTAGGCTGTTGTCACTCTAAGACTTGACTCACAGATCCATTATACAGTTACACATGCATTTTCTTTCTCAACTGTTTACGCTCACTTAAACCAACTGACTGTGTTTACGTGAATACTCGCCGAGACTGGCATATTTTCATTATTTTGTGTGTATTTGACTGTAAGCAGCCAAAAATAACTAAATTTAGTACTGAGAGGCGGCGTTATGTGCTTTGAGCGTTAGAAATCTGCATGAATGAGAAAAATGAAGCGCAATACAAGCAATCCCACGTAGAAATTCAAGCCCTGTAACACCAACAATTCATGCGGAGCAAATGAAACGAGTGAGTGAGGGGAGGAGGGCTTGTGTGTATCCCGCAGTAGGAGAGATGAGAGAGAGAGAATGCACAGCTGGTATCGTGTGTCTATTCTGCGGAAAATGAGAATTGGAAGCGTTTCAGATATTTCAGTATCGATATGTGTTGTAAAATCGCTACTTTTGACAACACTACATTGTACTTAGTTTACTATTTCAGATGCCTTTTTAAAGAATACAATTGAAAAATGTATATATTATATATAAAATTCAACCAGCCAAAGTGGCTAGGAGTAGTGACTGCGTTACACGCCGCATTTGGCGGGTTGGTGGGTATATATAAAAATATAAAATAAGCTTTCTATTTCCAATGCTGGCAAAATTTCAAGTTATATCATTTCAAGCGACAGTTTCTAAAAGTAGTGCATTCATACACTTACCAAATTACTCCAACCTCTAGGTCAGGGGTCTAAACTGGATTAGTGGAAGACTACCATTCACCTCCATGTTAATTTCAAACACAGGCTCTCTCTAAAAGAGCTCCAGCACATACCCGTCCCTTACTGCTGTTTAGCTTCAGTCATTTCAAGTTGATGGTAAAAATGCCTTGACTAACCTAGACCCAGAGCTCAGAAGTCTTAATTGATCTAAAAGCCTGCATATTCAAAAGCACTCTACCATTAAAACAGTGTTTGACACTGTGAAACAAGCCCTTGGACCTTTTTCCCATTTGTATGTCCAAACTTTAGTTAGTTTACAAGATAAAATGCGTTTAATTATATTATTGGATTTTGAAAGAATTTGGACAGTTTTTTTATGTTTGTGAAATAAGTCTCGTTTGCATTTATTTGATAAAAACAAAATACAGTAAACAACTAGCCTGGCTAACGCCAGACCCAATTCTCGTTGAGACTTGGGTCTGGGAACCACATGTTCATTTTCTCGTATTTGAGGCGTGGTTTACGAATGCCCGGCGCCGTTTATTGGGTGCTACGAATGTCTATCAAATGCGCCTGTACGTAGCTCATAGCCAATCGTTTCCATTATACGAGATGACGTATGCAGAGCGACAGAAATTAGACAAGGAAGAAGACGATGGGTAAGATATTTTTGTGTAAACAATGACGTTCACCGACTATTGCCGTTTGTGCAAGATAAACATGAGGGTCGAAGGTATATATGGATATAAACAAACTGCTTAGTTGTGTCGCATAGATGTCGTGATCGTCTTGCTGGTCCCTCCCCGTTCTGTGATTGGTTCCCTAGATGAGGCGAAAATCTGGTCCATGGTATCCAGACTGCCTTTCAGCGTGAATAAAATCGCGCTGCGCAAAGGCAGTATAGGGAAACCCAGGCTAGTAAACAACAGTAATATTTCAAAATCCTACACACAACTGGTTTCAATTTGAATGCATTTTAAACAAACCACAAACCTATTAATAAGCACCAAATGTTACTGAAGAATAATGGCTGCTGAAAACTCAGCTTTGCCATTATAGGAATAAATTACATTTTAAAATATATTAAAATAGAAAACAGTTAATTTAATATTTCGCAATATTACTGTTTTTACTTTTTTTTATCTAATATATGCAGCCTTGGTGAGAATAAAAGACTCAAGAAAAAAAGAAAAGAAAAAAAACGTGAAAAAATACATGATGACTGTCTGCGATTTGAAATCTCTTCAAAGTCATTTCACTCTGCAGCCATCTAAACAAAGGCCATACGAGTTCAGCTGCTATCTACAGTAGTTGAATGGGAAAAATCGCATATTTGTCATGATTACATTTCAATGACATTTTAAATCAGCTAACAAATCTGACATCAACAGTATAATATATTTTCATTATTTAGGCCATTCTAGAGTAAATAAAAACACAGACGATGCCTATATCCACTGCCTTAAAATCAGTTTAACAGATTTGACAAAATTTAAATCCATTCCCTTTGTATAACGCACATTTTCTCCCTCAATACATGCAAAAATATGCCAAGGAAGGGGCACATATTCTGTGTGAGCCTATCCTGATTGGCCAAAAATTTAATTCCTCAATATGTCATAGTTTAAGTATTATTTTCTCAAGCAAATGGACATTCCAAATTAAATCTGAGACCCTTGACCAGTGTCTCTGTACAATAACCTGAAGCTGTATCTGGACAGTATCTAAAAGATCTGTCTTTTAAGGTCAGTTTTACCATCCTTCTAGTCTCACATAGACAGATTATATTCTGGCTAAGAACCACCCGCTTAGAAAAGACACAACGGACTGACATGTAAAGAGTGGATTTACCTAAAATAGATCCTACTACAATACTAGATGAGAGCTGATCCGAAAAACATCTTTCCATCAGGTCTGGTGACGATTTACTGCTCCTGAATGTTTACCGAGAGACAAAATCTACTTAGACATCAAAGGTCAACATATTATTACCGTTTTATTGAGGATTGATTTCCTGTAGTAGCAACGGTACAAGCGACTATAGATGTTGTTAGGGAACCTTGAAGAGGGCACTGCGACGGCATTATCAATCTTCACTGTCCTTTGAGAAAGACCCACTCCTCACAGTTTGGCTGAAGAAATCCAAGAGGTCACCAAACCTTTCAAAATGGGGCCCGTTCTGATAATATCAATAGCACTTATCTATTCAACGTTTGCCCTTGTGCCTGCCAGCTTCCCGTAAATACAAAACACTCCCTAGTGAGGAAGGACGTTTTTCCATCGGGCTGAATAGGGTGAACGACCTCAAAGAACAAGCCCATATTTCTGGTGATTTAAAATACACTTCTGTCTCTTTCTTTCACAGACAGTGCAAAGAGAGCAACAGAAGTGGAAGTACGAGATAGAATTTGATCATATTACCGTGACGGCTCCACTTTCTGTGTGACAGAAGCAATTGTTTAATGTGAAATCAATAAAATCTCACAATGTCTGCTGACTCTAGACACAAAAGATGGCCAGGTTGATGAATCAAGACAGTAATGTTTTTCTTATGCAAATGATAACTGCTGAGCGCATACCATTACAACACTGCGAAACATGTGCTTTGGCCCACGCTCCTCACGGCACTGAACGCAAACAGATGTATGAGGAGATTGGAAGAAAAACAACTTTACGCAGCAGCCAGAAAATACATCACGTTCTCTAGCAACAGAATGCGTATTATGTACGCCAAATAGGTGGGTAGTGTCTATACACCGTTTATTAAAAATGTATTACTGAACTTACTATGTTGCTTTGGGCCAGCATTAACAAAACAAACTGTGTTAGCAGTGACAAATATTCAGATTTGATTATTATTATTATTATTTTCATTTCTGAAGGAAATATGAGTGGTACTTGCCTCTGCAAAACTTCCTGTTCTGAGTTCTTCTTAAACAGAGTCATTGGGGAAAAAGTGCCTCTACCTACATACAAAACCTATACATACTGTACAACCCACTGCAGTTTCCAGTTAAAATAAACATAGTGGCAGTAAAACACCAATAACTTTTGGTTATTGCGATGGTCCACTTTAGACATTCTGCTAACTATTAAGTAACACTGCAACTGCATGTCATCTAACTCTCATTAGAGTATTAGTAGACTGTCTGCTTAATATCTACTAACATAGACATTTATTTTCATGATCCCTTAACAGACATTCTAATATGTAAGTTTGCAAACTACATTCTACTAACCCGAACACCGTGACCTAACCCTAACCTTACAGTAATACTCTAATGAGAGTTAGTTGACATGTAGACGCAAAGTTACTTGTAGTTGTCTAAAGTGTCTAAAGTGTAACCCAACTTTTCATGTATTAGGATTACAGGGCAGATTATTGATTTGTCCATAGTTCCTTGCAAAATACTATGTTATGACCTTAAAACTTTTTTACCATAGTGAATTTGACTTTTTTTTTTTAAACATTTGCCTCACATAACGTACACGATTTCACTTGGTTTCCTGAACAGACTGTACAGCTGAAAAGTGGCAAAAACCCATTTAAAACCAGCCAACAAACCAGCTTAACCAAGCTAGGAGAAAAGTTAAGACCAGCAAATCAGCTTAGTTATTTTTTGTTTTTCTTTACCAAGTATCGCTTTGTGTAATATTTTTTTTTTCCACCCGTTTTATTAGCCTGGCACCATTGGACAAAGGCATGAAAATTATAGTCTGACAGCCACTAGAAGAAGAAACAAAACATCAACAACGAGCTACTCATCAAGATAATTAACTATCTATTAGACACAACATCTCTAGAAAATTGACAACTTTACAAATAGACAAGCAAAACAACATCATAGACTAGACACAACATCACAATAAACAAGTGACAACTGCAACAACTCTAAAGCACTAGTCAAAACAACATGACAAGCACCTATTAGTAAACTAAAACAGGGGGTAAACCTTCAAAAATAGCCACAGCCGGCTTCAGGGATGACGAAAAGCACACCTGCCGCTATAAAACAACAAGGCCCTGCACCCGTTGCTATGACCGTTGTGATAACAAGCATGTATTTTTATGTTTAATTGCCAGTGTGCCACCATCTAGTACTGAATGCACAGGCACGCTCAGAGAATGCGAGCAAGAGTATCCATCAGGGACTGCATTTTTCAACACAACATTTGCATTCTGATAGCTCTAAAAGGAGCCTTATCAGCCTCTAGTAAATCAGATTTGTTTGTTTGTTTAATCACAGGCTTCTAAACAAAACTGTCATTTAAGCAGGATGCCAGTAAGAAAAGAGGAGAAAATACTCTTTTCTTTTGCTACCCCACCCTTTACAAAAGAAAGGGAATTAGAACAAACAACTATGTAAAAAAAAAAAAAAAGGCTCCAGGGATGACAAACACGTTGTTGTGCAGTGGCTTAGCGAATGCAAAAAATATGTTGCTCTCAAAGTAAAATATATATATATATATACTCGCAAAACAAGTATTTGTATAGGGCTCTTATTTAGGGTGAAGTTTAAAATAGAACAAAAAACATCTTAAAAAAAAAACAATTATAATAATAATTAAATAAACAAAAAAATAAAAAATAAATAAATAAATAAATAAATAAATAAAAATAAATAAATAAATAAATAAATAAATAAATAAATAAAATAAAAAATTTACCCCGCAACAATTGTAGCTACATGTACTTATTATAAAGCAGTTTTTTTTGTATGTTCATAAAGTCAAGCAATCGAAAGTTCAAAGTAACATATTTTAAAGATTAAACTCATCAAGGACGCATTAAATAGCATGATGACATTATGAATACTGCAGAAAGACATGCGCATGCAGGTACAAGTCTGTTACACGCTGGAAGTACTGTAGATATATATAGAAAAGATAATGAGAATGGAGAAATAAGAGGTACCTTCGATCTTCTGCAGGGCTGTCTGACAGGCTTCCTGGCTAGCGAACTCAAATGGGTTGTTGCATGTTCGTACACTGTCACATTCACACTTCCCATCAATGATGTTACAGCCCGTAACCAGGTTTTCATTGCATGGCTCAAAGCCCAAGAGCTGGTCGTCATCCCAGTTTTCATCTGAACGAAAATGAAAGAGACACATATCAATGAGAATGCCACAGCAACAGAAATTCATTACCAGATCAAACAGAGTATTTTAAAATTCAGAATCGGGCCCGATACATTTTCACAGTATCATTAAAACCGCGGGTTCCCCAAAGCCAACTGGTCTGGTGATGCTGAAGTAATGAGGCTACTGAATGCTAGAAAAGAGCACATGGCCAATTACATGTGCATTTGAGGTCCAAGGGGTATCGTAGAACTCAGGAATAGGAGAGAAACGTAGACTTGTTAGTTGTTATAAAGGATTATGCAGTTTCTTCGTTCCTAGCCTCTCTCGACTTACACGATAAATAAATGGTGGCAGAGAGCAGCATATTTTCAAAATAAGAATGACCCCGACCCTGAAGACGCCTCTATCTGCCAGGAACATTATGAAGTCTTATTTGCAGTGCAAACACACATTGCTGATACAAGCGCTGGTATTTCAGCCCACTGCATGTTCACCTTATCAGTGCGCACGCATGTTTGTGTGCTTAGTACGGATGAATACACACTCAAGATGGGCACATACCAGGGGCCTCATTTATAAAACTGTGCGTAGGATCCTTACTAAAAGTGTACGTGCGCCCAAAAGCCAAAAATGGCGTGCGCAAAAAAAAATTCAGACTTATAAAACTGTGCGTACGCCAGAACCTGAGCAGGATTCACTTTATAAATCCCACTCAGCGGAAGATTGTGCGCACATGCGTCTCCTCCCCGAAATAACCATATATGGAGCTTACAACGCCTAGTTTTACTATGCATATCCTCATCTGCATATCATTTGCATATGATTATTAATTCACGTGATAACATGTTTAACGGTACAAGACATGAGGAAAATATGAAATACGGATGTGCCGTCACATTTCACTCTTAGAAGAAAAGGTTCTAAAGGGTTCTTTCTTGTCATTATAGAACCTTTTTAGCATAAAAGGTTCTTTGGAGTTGAGTAAAGAACCCTATGGTTCTATATAGAACCCCAATGAACCCTTTTTTCTAAGAGTGTAGAACCTTTTAGGGGTTCCAAATACGAAGCGCCTATAGAACCTTTTAAGGTTCTATATAGAACCTTTTCTTCTAAGAGTGTAGATTACATTCCACTGGCCAAATCGTATTTTAATTGATTTATATTTGTAATGGAAACAGATAGACCTTGTTGTGCATTATATTTGCACAATCTGCTATTATCATGATAAGCAATTATCTCTGTAGTTAAAACATTAAAACACAGCATGCCAAAGGAAAAGTGTTCAAAAGCATTGCATCCACAACAAATATTTATAGGCTATTTATTGAATCTATTTTAACTTTTCAGTAAATGTCATTAATGAGAATATTTAATCGAAATGTTTATATCAGAAGTAAAACATAGTTTAAATCATTATTTTATTTAAACTGTTATTGTGAACATGCACTGTAGCTATTTATGATTAGGACTCATAATGAAGATTTACAGTTTTACTTCATCTGCCGTTAGATATGCGTCAGTTTCACTAAACGGCCCAACGCGCTCGCTGGCGCGGACATTTAAGGTGTTGATATTTGCTTCAAGTGATAGGCTTGGTGAGTGAAATTATATTTGTATTATCTTTCTGTATAATTTTATTTCGATTTTCTGTCTAAAAGTGACCAAAAAGACATTTAACTCCAGCTCACCATCGGTGTCGCCAAACTGCACCGTCTCCAAAACGTTCGTACGCATGGGTCAGAGTTTGCGTGCAGGTGCGCACATTTTTCCGTCAAGTTTGTTTTTATAAATCACAACTTATGCGTCGGAAGTGGCGTACACCTCTTTCAGGGCCTGTTTCGTGCGTACGCAACGGTTATAAATGAGGCCCCAGGGCTGGCTGATATATTGAATAAAATAAAATAAAATTATTTTCTAAAAACCTAAATATTATTATTTAAAAAAAATAAAATAATGTAAAGCCCACCTTTCTATGATATTGTATTCCCTAGAAAACATACTAAAATACAACTTAAACCAGTCTGAAGATGGGTTGAGCTGGTCTTATCTGGTTTCATAACCTAGTCAAGCTGTGCAGCCAGCTGGTTTCCCAATCTGAACAGCTGAGAAGTGGCCATAACCCCTAGAGAACCACCCAATAGACCAGCTTTACCAGCAAATCAGCTTAGGTTAATTTATTTATTTATTTCAGCAGAGTATTGCTCAGTGAAGGTGTATGAGAATTTTTTAGACATTTAGAATTTTGCAGCCTGAAAGTTTACAGTTTATGTCAAGTTTAGGCTTACAACCAGGGTTATGTGCTTCTACATCAGTGTTATTCACTTATCATTCCCTCTGATTTTAAGGATAAGTTATGGGTAGGTTTAGGTTTAGGGATAGGACAAAATTTGCAGGCAGAAATGTTGATCCAGGATCAACAAAATATGTCTTACTTGGCCAAATAGAGTTGTAAAATAATACATTATTACTAAATAATTTTAATACATGTCATTTGGCCATTAATTTTCCATACTAGACCTTAGTAACATAAATGACAGTTGAGTAGTTTTAATGAATCGGTCCAAAACACAGATTTATTTGCATACACATCAACCAGACCCAGTGCATATACTAAGTACCAGTGCATGCATGTAGATGCATCTGCATCCGTGCAATTTGTGTCTTTCGGACTCCAAGGAATGCAGCCGCTTGCCAATAAATAACGGGCCTCGTGCTTCTATGAGCAATTCGGCTGTTGAGTCAGAAAGATGTCTGTGGAAACCTGCCTGGTACTTGCAGAGAAACCTTCAATTTGATTTAGCAGAAATTAGACTACTAAATGACTTTGTTTTGTATGCATAACTTCTCAACCCCTGGGTGGGTCGCTTTAAATACTCTGAGGATAAACAAGTCATGGAAAAACATTCCTTTCACACGCCCTTGTCTGTTCACTGTAGGGTCAGTCACAGCTGCACACTTGCGGCCCAGTGTTTCGGTCATCTGCCTATGATGGGTGTGATTCCAGCTGTACGGCACAACACCCATACCGTGGGCCGCAAGAACACAAGGTCCCTATCTATAGGCGACTGCGAGGATGTGATCTTCTAACAATCAAGGACTAGAAGCTGATGTTCCAAAGCCCCCTCCGCTTGTTGTTTTCACCAAAGCCACAGGGGTGAAGTCCCCAAATAGCTGCTGTCAACAGCTGATTCTTCTGTAACTAAGCATGGCTCTCCAGACCAACTTCGGGTCGTTTAGCTGGGTGTGGAGGGTCGAGTCCCCAGCCAAACACGGGTTGTCAGTAGCCTGGCATAGGGTTCACGTGATAAACACATCGCGGTGGTCCAAAGCACACAGCGGGATTCAGCTTGGCATGTTCACAGAAAGCATTGCCTTGAAGACCTCCTGGGAAGATCCTACTTACGAGTTCAGAAAACATAATTACGACGTGATGCGCATTCAAGTGATTTCAGTCAGATTAAAATAGATGCAATTTCACATTTCTTTCTCTATTTTTCACTTCCGGACAAACACGAGATGTTTTTAGTGCTAATGCAACAAAAATGAAGAGAAAATATGCATAATATGAGTAACTGATGTGTTAACTATATATTTTATCATTCTTGTGCTCCAAGCACAATGACTGATAAGAAATGCCAAACCAAGTCAGCCCATATTAATTCAGAATAATAATCCAAAATCGAGCTACATGAGCCGTATTTACTGGCAAGCTGTATTGTTTTCAATACAAAAATGCATACTAGAGATGTCAATCAATTAAAAATGTTAATCGAATTAATTACATGATATGCTTCTCACAAAAAAAACTGTTTGTTGTATTTCCATATTAAATGTAAGCCTATCACTAGTGTTTTCAGTTAAAAGCAGGTTCAAGTTTTTCCATTCATGACTAAATGCTTGTTTCATGTAATTGATCGCAGAAAATTAACATGTTAAGTTGATAACCCTAGTACAATGTAATTTGTACACATTCACAATTACAACTTCTATCATGACCAATTTGCCTGTATCATGATGAGTATTTAATTGATACGACTCCAAACCACAGAAAGGCAATCAGGGTTCAATAAAACATAATTTCCCACTGGAAATTACAACATTGTGGAGGATTCCATATGCATTAATTTTGAAAATACAATAATTCGGATACACTTAACAGCAGGATTACTGTAATGTTGTCACAAGTCTAAAACAGAACCATCTTCGTTTTTACATTGGGGTAGGGGAGTAACCCCGGCATCCTGGCCTAAAAAAAACAGTCACTGGCCTCTGTCCATCATGGTCTCCTAATCATCCCCATATATTATATATATAATGATTGTCTTCATCACTGTCTCCTCTCCACCAGTAAGCTGGTGTGTGGTGGGCGTTCTGGCGCAATATGGCTGCCGTCGCATCATCCAGGTGATGCTGCATATTGGTGGTGGTTGAGGAGATTCCCCCTTCCATGTAAAGTGCTTTGAGTGCAGAGAAAAGTGCTATATAAATGTAATGAATTATTATTATTATTACATTCACTTTCACATTTGAGTGAAACAAATAATCAAAAAATCAAACAATTGGTGCAGGGACGGTCGATTGGACGGAGGCAGATCTGAATGCAAGCTTTGGGTCGTCTGTTAGAAAGGGACGGGTGGGGTTTAAGCGAATTAATTTAAATGATTGGAGAAGTCTGGTATATGTCACCAGAGAGAAGTCTGACGTTTCACTGGAAGATTGAGATGACAATTTGACAAACACATTTTTTTTTTCAATTTGCATGGATCTTTTACAGTAAGATAAGACATAGGATAGAGTGATAGAGGATATCACTAGATATAGTGGGATAGAGTTACACTTCATGCCAACTTTAAAATATTCTTCTTGAATGTTTTTACATTCTCTGTTTGAAGCATGTCACACATCAGTGTAGTCAGAGATGTGAGTTATCGCAATAACGATTTAATATCAATCACAAAAGTGCAACTGCTCAAATTCAAAAGTCAAATTCTCTCAAGACTCAATATTTGTATTAAAGCCTTACTGTGCGAAAACACACTCCTCTCACGTTACCTAATATAGTCTGGTAGATGAAGAGGCAACTAAAAAAAATCTCACAAAAGGCTTGTAGAATCAGAAAAACTGAAGGAATAAAATGAAGCCACATTCAACACAGCGGTTCTTCATAAACAGGCACAGTGAAAAGTGTTGTTTTGCTGATATCAAGGCATGATATGGTCCTCTGCTAGCTGATACATGGCCTTCCCGCTGTACTCTGCAGTGGCACCTGGTTGTTATCAAGGCAGGAGTCCTTCCTGAAGCAAGAGATGCTTGCTAATTTGCATCCAAACCAATTAATTACTCTGTCAGGAAAAGACAGCATTTTCAACACCCTAGTCGTTAAACGCTACTCTGCAACCAATGAAAGACAGTGATGATAGGAAGACAAAAGCTTGTTATAAAAAAAAAACTATTAATACAAAAGGTCTGGTAATAAATTCAACAATTACATTATAATTTTGCATATACTAAATGCATATTCCTGCTGTTGCTGTGGACGATTCATCAGTGCAATTAATTTTAACGATTAAAGAAAAGAAAAAAAGTTACTGAAATATCTATTTATTTAAAAAAGGGTTCTTTTAATTATTTATAATTTTAAATAAATGTATAACTAATAAAAGTAATATGTAGGTCACCCAGGCTATCTAATGGATAATATTAGCCAATACAATAATAGCCAACACAATCTCTCTTTCACATTTTGGCAAATTGGTGGCTAATTTCTTGAATTCATACGATCTCATTCATACCTTTACAAACAATCTGCTTACTGCCGGTTGGGTTTAGGGGTGGAGTTATGGGGTTAAAAAAAACTGCACGTTTCATTACAGGTCAAGGTGATTTTGCCCAGACATGTTCCTGGATTAACATATTTTGTTGATCCTGGATCAACATTTCTGCCTGATATTTAGTCCTATCCCTATCTCTATCCCTAAACCTAAACCTAAACCTAAACCTACCCATAACTTATCCCTAAAATCAGAGGTAAATGATAGGTGAATAAAACTGATGTAGAGGCACATAACCCTGGTTGTAAGCCCAAACTTGACGTACACTGTAAACCTGTCCCTTAAAACTGATTGGAATTTTGTTCCAGGATCAACAAAGATGTTAATCCAGAAACATGTTGCATTTGGTGAAATCACGTTCACCTTTCCATATGAATCACATCGTATGAATCCATAAGAAATCACCACCTTGAAAAATCATTACTTTTTTTTTTTACAAGAGTTTAGGCCTCAGGTTTGATTCCATTCGGGAATGTAATGCCCACCATCACAATCCAATCATTTCCCGCCCCTTTTTTTCCTTATTGAATATACCATTTCACTCTGAATTGTCACATTAAGGAAGTAAATGGTCTGCAAAGCCAATTTAGAATTGACTTTAGGGGTAGAAGTCTTTTTTGCAACAGCGTCTACGGGCTGTATCGCCTGTTCATTGTTCAAATGCAGAGCCCCTTTTGACACTAACTTTCCAGCCTCTGAATTATAACCACGAAAAGTCCCGCCGGCCCCTACGCAGAACCCCCCGAGGACACTTAGTACTCTGAGGAGCAGAAGAGAGACTTCAGGGAAGTGCTTGACAGGGAGGCTGCCGAGAGGGGGTACACATTTCCGCTTGTCTTCACTGACTACACCAGACAACCGGTTCTCTCTCAACAAATTTCAGCCTGCCTGTGCTGTCCCTTTTTGTGAAAAAGAAGAAAAACATAGACACAGACGTGCACTTTGGCTGGCAGCAATGCTCTACTTTAAAGAAATAGTTTGCCCAAAAATTCTGTCACCATCTATACTCACCCTCATCATGTTACTCCAAACCTGTATTACTGTTCTGGTATTTCCCAGAATATAGCAAACATCTCTTACAGTATATTATGATACATTTATAGTGCTGAACATGTTTTTATTATTGCATACTGTTTTATAATGTACTACAATACACTGAGCTGCAGATTAGGGCTGAACGATTAATCGTAATTAAACCGAAATCGCGATTTGGATTAGTCGCAAAGGCTGCGATTTCTTTCAAATTATAAAGCGCTGGGAGTTTGAGTCACATTACATGTTTTTACAAATTCACTATATAACGTCAGTCGAATGTTTGAAATAACTTCCATTTGGGATCTGGCTTCTTATCATAGAATGAGGCAGACAGTGTATTATTTTGTAGTATTCTATACTTTAATTAATGCTACGTCTCTTAGCATTGCATTATAAATATACTGTATTCTTATGAAAATACCCGAGATGGTTTGAAGTAGGGCTGTAAACGATTAATCAAATCCAAAATAAAAGTTTGGGTTTACATAATATATGTGTGTATTGTGTATAATTATTTTGTATATATAAATACACACACATGCATGTATATATTTGAGAAATATTTGCATTTATATACTGCATATATATTTTTTTATGATTTATATTACATATATTTCTATTTATTTTATATATAAATAACAATTTTTTCTTAAATATATACATGCATGTGTGTGTGTTTATGTATACTAAATTATTATACACAATACACACACATATATTATGTAAACACAAACTTTTATTTTGGATTCGATTAATCGCGATTAATCGTTTACAGCCCTAGTTTGAAGAACACCGATAAATAATATATTGTCATTGTTGTGTGTTTATATTTAATTAGTCAAAGTGCTGATATCTTCTTTTTATTCAGCTACAGCGATAGATGGATGTCTTTGTCCAGGGATTACCTGGAACATCATAAGTTTTATTACTTCTGTGAGGCATATTTGGACTTAAAAAACATGCAGATTCCGAATGCACCTGCTAATGAAACTAGACATTAAAATGAGTGGAACGGCTGTTACATCTCTTTAACTTGGAGCACCTTCTTAGTTTACTTCTATCACAAATTGCATTGTTTCCCAATCACCGCATAACCTTTATTTAGATGGGTCATTTAGCATTTTTGGCAGAAGAATGCCTTAGACAAAAAAGAACTCTGTCTGACAGTGATTAAGGCCAATGTGGAGCTCCTTTGTTAGCAGAGAGAGTCCATGGTTTGTGTGGATGATATTAATAAGGCAAGACGTGCTTCATTCTCCAGGTGTTCTCTGCAAACAGATTGTGTATAATCACGTCCCATTCTTCCCAGTCTGAATCCATTTAAATAATAAAGACCACTGCTTTTCTCCTAGTCAGGAAGATTATGATTTGAGCCCAGTGCTGTATTAACAGTAATGTGCTGCAGTCAGTTGGGGATATGAACTGTCAAGCTTAGGGCTCCAATTCCAGATGGGTGGACAAGGTGAAGCTTTAGTAAATATACTGCCGCACAAATGGTCAGAGCGAGTGTGTCAAAAATTTCAACCATGCATGCTGTCAAGGAGAAAGATGTCAGCTACACAAATAAATTACAGCAAAACAGGAGAACATCACAACACAAGTACAGCAAGGGAAATGTCATTTAAGATGTTAAAAAAAAAACTAAGAGTAAATATGTGTTTTTTTATATATTTAAAAAGGCCCTGAGTTTACATTTACAGTCAGTTATGTAGAAATTCGACTGAAACATTTCTACACGAATTACATAGTGCATGATAGAGGGATAAAGATCCTGTTGAAAACTGCAAAAAAAAAAAAAACTATAGTATCTGAATGAATAAGTGAAAAAAAATGTGTTCAAAACAATAAATGATTTTGCTGTTATGGTCTAAAATAGTTTACTGTGTATTTCAAAGTAGTTAAAGTATGTTGTACTTTTTGCACAAATGCACACAGCTAAGCTATCGTTGCATGTGAACAGCAACTCACAAAGTCCTTCTTAAGCACCGTTCACACCAAGGACAGTAACTATAATAAGGATAAGATAAAGATATAGGCTAGTTCTAAATATAGTCCACACCACCACTATAACAATGACGGCACAGAGAAGTTTGGAATCACTTTCAGAATGAATTGGTTTTAAAATTGACAGCCAATCAGAATCCATCCTGCTCAAGAGCTCAAACATTTAAAACAGCAGACGACAAAATGCGTTGGTGTGGATGCTAATATGGTTTACTTATTTACTAACCCTTATTTCTGTATGACATTTTTCTTCTGGTGAACACAAAAGAATGCAGGCGGGACAACCTGTCACTCACATGAGATCACAGCAATGGCAAACCACAACCATCCAATCAATTCCCAATGGACAAAACCAAGTCTTGCCCGCCTTTTCCTTGTTCGAGAAGTTGTTTAATTTGTATTTACATCACAATAGGGAAACATACTATCTCACCTATCAAAAAAATAATCTGATAACCAACGCTAGTATATTGTTTCCTTAAAAAAGCAACATGCTAATTTTTCAAAAAAATCAAGTTAATGTATATGTTCATTTCTGGCTCCATTCGTTAGTTCATCATCAAATCATTTTAATTTGAACTTTTGAATGTCTCTTAAAAAAATTGTAGGGTTTTGAGTGCAACAGTTCATGTGAAACACTAGGACTGCACCTGAACCCTTCCAAATTGATGCAGCGACCAGTATGATAAGCTGTGTGTAAAGGTATTTTCTTATTGAGATAAGCCCTAAAGTAACTTTAATGTCACAGGGCTGTCAAATCCAGCCGGCTTCACACAGGGACCCCTGACTGCCTTCTCTGAATAGAGAAGCAGCACATCATACATCACTTCTCAGGGAAAGCTCACCTGGAGGGTCCTGACACTAAACCCCCCGGGTGTTCCATGTGATGTGCTTGGTAAGCCCATCTCCTGAGAAGCCCGCGGGGCATTTCAGGACCATCATCTCGAATGTATGTGTGCACTTGTAAACAGCCTGTCAAAGTAATCTCATGCACAGGAATGCACAGGAATTTATAGACTTGGACGTGAACTTTACGGTCAATTCGAACAGAAAATTGCTTCTATTGTTTTCTCCTCCACCCCCTTGGATTGTGGTGCTCCATTTAAAGGAACAGTTCACCTAAAAATGGAAGTATCATTCAACATTTAAATTTGGGTTTGTTCGGCTTCAGGAAACTTTAAAGATAGTCATATGAGCTATTTTGATAAAGATAGTCACAAAAGCTATTTTGCTTTTGTGTCCTTTTTGAGGCTTGACAGCCCTTGTTGTCAGTCAATTTCATTTTATTTAAAACACAAACAGGAGTTACTTTTTGTGTTCCACCGAAGAGAGAAAACAGGTCTTGAATGACATAAGATTAAATAAATAACAGAATTTAAATTTTTTGGAGTAAACTTCTCCTTGAAAATCCAGTACAAATCTGAAATTTCCCACAACACAGTGGACTTTGAGATATTCATAATTCATGGTGCCTCACGGCAGACACAGTCTACAGCACTTGTACTTTCTAATTCACTGTTAAGACCCTCTGAGGTCTCAGTTTGTTAGGAGGTGAGGGTGGAGGTTAGCAGGACGTGGCCTATAGTGGCATTCGCTGCGCTCTCTCATCTGACTCATTTATCTGACAGCCGTAGCTGTGGCACTCAGTGCCGTAGTGTTTTCTTGGCTGAATTACAGCAGATGTCACCCCGGCAGTTACATGTCAAACGGTCGAGACGCCTTCAATTTTCACTGCCATCCATGCTGAAACCTGACCCGTGACATTGCAATGCATGTCCTCTGACCAAGCCGGCGTTCCAACTTGGACTAGACCTAACAAGCGGCAGGACTCTACAGAGGAAAACGCATACCGATACAATGTGCAAGCATTCAGAAAATGTTACAGATTGTGAGAAATGTGCCTAAGAGTCTTGATAATTGCTGTGCCAGTTTTTCATCTCTCGGGTTATTTTCTTCCGATGACAACACATTCTGGTAGTCGCTTCATTAGTGTACATGGTGATTCAGAAAAGAAAATTCAGAAACATGAAATAAAAGGATCCTCTACCCAAAAATACATCTCATCATTTAATCTCCCTCATGCTGTCCCAGATGTATATGACTTTCTTTCTTCTGTGTGAAACACAAACTAAGATTTCTTCTAAGATTTTTAGAAAAAGTATCCATCTCTTTGAGTCCTTGTAGTGCAAGTGGATGGGGACCCTCAAAGCTTACACTTGAATTACTACGCAAACAAAGCACAACAGTAATCCATATACAACCCCAGATGATGAATCAATGTCTTCTGAAGAGAAACAATAAGTATATGTGAAAAGCTCGTTTTGTGAAACTCGCTCGGGAAGTGACGTAGAAGCAGATTCTCAACCCACTACATCACGCTTCACAATATACTGGCGTTTACCTCAGGCATGAACTCATGAACCTGCATTTTTAAAAGTTGTACGGAAATGATGATTCATAGTTTATGAGGTTGAAAATATTAGTATTTTACTCTCACACGTTTCGCTTCAGAAGACATTGATTTGATTCATCAACTTTGAGGGACCCATCCAATTGCATTACTTGAACTCACATAGATTAATCTCGGTCACAAAATCTCAGTTTGTGTTCATCTGAGGTAAAGAAAGTCATATACATATGGCATGAGAGTGCGCAAATGATTATTAAGCTTCCATAATCATAATTTTCATTTTTGGGAGGAGTCCCTTTAAGTCAAATGGTGACAGGCCAATAAATCAGCTGATATTTGACATTGACAACACTGTGAATGAATATCTGTTGTCAAAAAAGTTGTATAGAACTATATTGCATAGAATGAATGTGCATTTTATTTCCTAAATAGCATGTATGTAAACTGTGGGTTTACGTTCTCATTTGTATATTATGAGGTCAATAACATTGATTGGACAAATAGTCTAGTTTAAAATTGGACGTTCATCTGTAAAATATCAGTCAATTCTGGATATTCTAAGTCTCCCAAACAATATTCAGTTAACGTGTTTTCCATTTCATATATCTCAGCCGCAGCATGTGAAAGTTTAGGCTATGTGACTGTTCAAAGCTCGTCATAGTTTCACTTGAGTATGGCTTCATAACACAGGATTTAAAAACACCCTTTCAAAACTACAAATATGAATATGCACTAACCCAGGATTAAAAACAATGTTACAGGGAGAAAACCCCTACAGATAAGACCCTGAGCCAAGACGTGCTTGACAACACAATTGAATTAACTGAATCAAGGTGAGGTGAGAAAAACGCATCCCGAGAAACAAAGCCTCATGACTGAAGGTATTAGAAGCGCACGACCCTCGACGGTCCGATGTCAAATAAACTGGCTGAGGCACAAGTTAAGTTGCATAGCAGACATTCCGATGAAAAACCAACAAGCCTCGGCGGAAAGAGCGAGGCTGGCACCACGTCCAAAAACAGCACGGAATCCGTTAGCCATACCCAAAGAAACGGAAAACCGACATGCTGCAAACACATTAACCAGATCGCCTGTCTTTCACTCTACTACAAACGACATGTAGCCTATGAAGGCAGGGGGAATGTGTTGTGTACTAGACAGGACCGACGCTTACATTCTGACTCATGCTGTCACTATATCCACTCCAAAATGGCTATACATCATGATATCTAATGAGCCCTGATAATGGTTAATTTCTACTCAAATGAGCTGTAATCATGATTCATAATGTTCAGGAGTTTGTTTTTCTTTCTTTCTTTCCTCCTTGCTCAAAACTAATAGTGTACTGTGAACCATATCCTCTAACATCTCAAACACAGCACACTGTATCACTGATATACAACACTTTACACATTTTCTTTCCCTTTCCATAGTGTGGCAGGCCGTTTTAACATCCATTCTTAAATCTATTTAATGTTACCAGTAGCCATATTTTTACTTCCTCCAATGGGGAAAATATTTATTTCAGTTTCACTATGAAATATATCTATTCACTAGATACTATGCCTATAGAGGAGGCAATTTTTCTATTGAATTCTACAGGGATATGTGGCTTAAATAGGGACTACTCATTATATCTAGCAGGCTACATTTTCCAATGTTGCTGACTGTTTATCAACCTATACACTTTATTAGTAGGCCATCTATTCATTGGATGATAGAACTGTAATTCTAACTTGGAATTCCAACTGTATTCCAATTGTTACAAACATTTCAATCATGGTAAGAATAGTAACTAGTGGGGTATGCTATTTGTTTGGCGTATAGTAATTGGGATAGAGTCACACTATCTAGCCTAATATTCAAGAACTTAACATGTATACTGGAACATGTAACTAATGGGATGGATACTACTAGCTACTATGTACTACTACTACTACTACTACTACTAACAAACAAGTATTAGTACCACTTGGGATATAAGTGAATAGTTCATATCTGAACCACCGATCCTCCGAATTCTGAGATAAATCTTTGCAATTTTTTAGAAGCAACAATGGAACCGTTACTTGGCTATATTGGGATGTGACTAGCACTAGTATGACATAATTACCAGGTCTACAAATGAACAGTATAAACAATCATATGCCTATTAGTTAGTTTCATTAGGCTAAATTAATTGTTAATAGAGCTTGCCAGAAAACATCCGCTTTGGTTTAGTTTTCCCATACAGATGGAGGCAGAAGTGATGTGATTTATTTAATTCCTTTCACCATCATTAGACTCGATTAAAGCAATGAACATAGATGGCAACTTTTCAGAGAGTAAATGGAATGTGTATACAGACCTTCACAAACTCCAACCTCGTACTGCGTGATGGAGCCGCCGTTTAACGGGGGTCTGATCACGCACCGGAGACCGCGGTCGCAGGTCCCGTACAGACCGTAAACCCCGCCGCAGCTCTCGTTCTTCTGCTTGGCACAAACCGAGCAGCAGCCGCAGATCCCCAACACCACCGAGCCAGTGCAGTGCTTGGGCTCCTCGCATTTGGATTTATCACAGGGCAAACAAATGAGCGCCCGACTGTTTTTCGCGATCAGCACCACAAGTTGGAAAATCAGCATGCATTTCATAAGAAGATACATCCTGGAGGAGGCCATGAAGGAAAAGTGAAAAATATAGATATCCAACCCAACCCCTGTCCCCCAAACTACGCGATGAGGAACAGATCCTCCAGCCAAACCAACAAATAACAGAAGAAAACAGCGACTCTGGACGAGCGCGAGAAATGTTCCGTTCAGAAAGACGCGTTTTCTTGTCGAACAGAATAATACGGCGTTCCTGGCGTTAAAGTTTTGTTGACGAAAGCCACCAAAAAGGCATCCCCCTTCAGATGAACGACACCAGAAGAACTATCCCACGCTGTACAACCAGTGCATGGCTTATGCGTCACGATGTCTGCACTGTTCCGTCCAGTTTGTTTTTGCGGAGGAAAACTTTCCTCACGCGCCTCTTCCTTGGAGTCTTTCGTACACACGCCTGTCCTGCGCCTTTAAAGCCAAAGCGCGATGTTTTTCAGTAGTTCCCTGTCGAAGAAAAGGCGGTCCTGTTATTTTTCTTTTTGTTGTTGCCAGAAGAGATTCATTCAGCTGTGTGAATAAATGTTTCCAGCTATCGCGTCCGTCTCATGTCTACCGCTTGCGCTCGCTGCTGAGCGTTCAGCTCAGTCCCTCACCGTGACCTCATAACGGAACCACTCCCATCTCGCATTACTTTGCTCCATTGGAGAGTTCGTTCGTTCCAGATATGAGACACAGGAAATGCTGGTAACACGACACGCTCAAGCGCAGGAGTCTGTGATATAGTTCCCGCTGGTGAAGGTGCATGTGTGGAATGTGGGGCCCGCATAACTTTGCAAGAATCTCGAGTTTGTGTGGCTGTGCATCTTTAGTACGATTTTGTAGGAGGAATTGTTATGTCTTGTTTTGGCCATATTGTTTCCTATCATCCAAAAACATGTTTTGTTTATATAGCCTAGAAGTATTTACTCACGATATGAGAGGGACAGCATGTTAAAACAAATCTTCCCATCGCAAAGTTCAGTATATTAACATAGCAATAGCCTAAACATAAATAGGTTTTTGTCAGACAATATCTTTTTAAATGTTATCAGAGATCATAATCTTGAATGTAGATTTAAAACATCTTTATGGTCTTATTGTGAGTCTTGGACAAACCCATTGCAACAATTTCTCTTACATTGAGGCCTGTGTGAACTCACTGATCTCTCCTGGTTGACTTTGAACACTGCCGCTGACTGACTGTAAAGAAAACAGCACATGTATACCAGAAGCAAGCATTGACAATATTATGTTGTTTGTCATTTTCATACATTAACATTTAAAGTCAATGTGAAAACAAAATAGCCATTTAATATTACATGTTCCTGGTCATATTGTGAAAGTCAGTTCACCTTTATTTATATAGCGCTGTTTACCATGCAGGTTGTTTCAAAGCAGCTTTACAGTGATAACTGGAAAATAATGCAGCAAAGTTTGTTTTGGCTGTACAGCAGCTCTAGAAGAAAAAAGTATCATTGTCCAGCTTAAGTTCAGATTCATTTCGGTTGTAAAAATCATCAGTTATTTATTTAGTTCATTTATAGGCCACTGCAGCTCTGGAGAAACAGTGATGTCATTGTGCAGCTCAGTTCTCATACAATGGTGTCAATGCAGTCAGATCAATAATATTGTTGAATATTAAGTGTCTTGACTCCAACTAGGCAAGCCAGAGGTGATAGTGGCAAGGAACCCAAACTCCATCAGGTGACAGAATGGGGGAAAAAAAAAACTTGGGAGAAACCAGACTCAGTCGAGGGCCAATTCTCCCCTGGCCAACGAACGAACAGTGTATGATTCAGGCAGCGTTACAGGATGTCCCTGCCATGTTGTGTATCATTCATTGTAGTGCATATTATTCCTAAGAGAGAGAAAAAAACAGTCTTCATGTTTTTTTTTCAGCAAAATGTAACAACTTTCTCTTCCTCTGAAACAACTTTCCTTTTCGCCCCTCACCTCCGACCACCCGTGAGACCTTTCACGACTCAGTAAAGCCCACTTCTACATTTTTTCGTTCAATATCCATCATTAGACTTTAACCGTAAATGTTTATTTAAAAATCGTAGAATCTTAAAGAATGCTAGAAGTGAAACGGCTTTCCCAAAGAGAGAGAGAGAGAGAGAGAGAGAGAGAGAGAGAGAGAGAGAGAGAGAGAGAGAGAGAGAGAGAGAGAAAATGTAGGAAGGTGAATTGATTTCATCCATGCAGATTTTATGTGATGTTTTATTAACAAAGTTCAGGAGGATCACGTTCAGTTAATCAAGTCAATTCATGGAATAAGAGGTTTATACAGCATACTTGCCTTTATTCCATGACAGTTATCCAGCATCCCAACACCACCCCATCTCCTCACTTATAACTTATAACTATCCTGGCCAAATTCCAAGCTCAGAGCCCTCCTCTCGAACAGCACACCAAATATGCTTAAACTTTCCTCTATTGAATTATATGTAAGTGTGAACTCGTGAATGGATCATTGTCATTGTCAGTTTGCTGTGATCTTATTTGAGTGACAGGTTGCTGGAGGGAATGGATTTTCGCCCAGATGTTGTTGAGAGGGGAACTCTGCTAATGATTTTGCACAGATAAATCATTTACAATGAACTGAAATATTCCATTAAAAAAACAAGAATTGTACATTTTGACTTTACATGGTGACTTTAAATCACAATTGCACAACTGAGCAGTTATTTGCAGCATGCTTTATCTTACATGCGATGCTCCACACCGAAGCTTTTCTTTGTGAGATAGCTATCAGTGCTATCAGATGTCATAATCCTGTAGATGATGAGTGATACATGTGGTAAAAGCCAAGAACAGGGCCTCTCTTCTTGCCTTGAGAAATCATTTGTACAGCAATCTCTGAAGAAATCAGATATCATTGGATTATATTTACCGTTCTTTCATCTCAACTCTTTTTACTGCAACGGTGTCCTGGCTTTGGGCTGTAGCCAATTAGCAATAGCAGAAGATCAGAGGCTGGAGTTGGCATATACTGTAGATATAGGTTTAGGCTGTTTAGTTGCTGCTAAATGGATATGATAGCAGACACATAGCTTCTGTTAATTCTGTTCACTATGCAGGACATGTCGATCCCAAGAGGGGCTCAAACGTAAGACATGGAAGCCTTTTTGATGCTGGATACCCTTATCGATCAATAAACCACAGTCTTGGCTACCTGCAAATTCTATTTATTTATTTTCCTTTCTCTTTTCACATCAAATTTGATTTTGTCTGAAGGATTTAAGATTTTTTTTGGCCTATACTCAGTGGTGTCAGATATTTCAGAGAGTATTTGAATACAGTCAAACACATAAGTGTATATATATATAAAAAAAAAGGGGGTGGGGGTGGGGTGGGGGGGGGGGGGGGGGGACTTGGTGTCTCATGTGGCCCTATGCTTTGACGCTATTTCCCAAAGGCAGTAAACCTGGTGACAGTTCTTGGAGCCAATGGACATAAGACTGTGAGAGTGTCTATTATGTGAGAAATCCTATAAAACATTCTCTTTAAACCAGTCCACTTAAACCGAACAAATAGATTTTTTATAGAGCTTCAAAATAATTCCTTTTTATAGCTACCTGTGGTACTGTTAGCACTAAAGGTTGTATTATTTTGTCAAAGAGACACATCCATGCTCCTCAGAGAAGAACATTTTCATTTCATAATTTAATTTGATTTGATTTAATTGAATTTAATTTGTTTTAATTGAATTTAATTAGTTTTAATTGAATTGAATTTTGTTTTATTTTATTTTATTTTATTTTATTTTATTTTATTAATTAAATTTAATTTAATTTAATTTAATTTAATTTAATTTAATTTAATTTAATTTAATTTAATTTAATTTAATTTAATTTAATTTAATTAATTTTATAAATTTCATTTCATTTTATTTATTATTATTATTTGTCTTTGCAAATCTCAGCACAGTTTGAGATATAAAAAAAAGAGAAGAAGGGGATTTCAACAAAAATCCAAATTTTCTCAAAATTTAATAAAATTTCTGTCTAGAAAACATACGATTTGAACTATTAGGAGATTTGTTTTTATTTCTTAGTGCTCTATTTTCTTTGGGAAATGACACTGACATTGTGAGGAGGAGATAACTCTGTACGATGCTTTGGGTTGTTTTCTTTTGGATGTGTGTGTCTAATTGTTTAATGATGTTAGGTGCTGGATAATTGAACACCCGCTGTTCCAGTACCACTGTTTGTTGCTATAGTTCCTGGGGAAACAGCCACCGGTGTTCCTGCACCCTATTGAATCAGCCCTGATGAGCGAGGTCTTATCAGCCATCTCCTTTCAGTCAGAATATGACCCTCAGAAGTCCTTTCTCCAAAACCGACAACATTATGTATGCCAAGGACGCCGAGGAATGCTTCCCGACGAAAGGTCCCTCGTGCACTCAGCATAATCTTGCTCATCAGCCCCCACGTTTCGTGTTCAAATGAGGGTAGAATCTTTCAAACGTCTTGGGAAACAGCTCATATTTAGTCAAACCACCTCAATCCCATTTAACAGGCTTTTAACAGCAGTAGCCATCAACAGCTCAAATATGTAGGTGGCATTCCCACTGACGAACGAGATTAGATTTGACATTAAAACAACCAAGGCTCTGTCTTTCGTAACTCAAGACTCAACTCACTTTCCTGCTATGATTCTGCAAAGTACTGACATGTTTACCTGTCTAGGCTGTCACGTCAAAACCGAAATCTGAGCGTCTACCCGCAGCGACACAGACGTCTGTCAATGTCTAATGCAATTAAAAGACATAAAACACAAGTCTTTTTCTCTTTCGCCTCGCAGCCTCATTGTGGTTTCCAGGTACTGAGTGACGGTTGGCTATTGTACGCCAGACAATGTCCCAGACAGCGTGCTTTTTTTGTAACTCGTCGGAGGACAGTCTGTGGTTGTATTGTGTTGTAAATTATAATCTCTATGGTATCTCTTTTGTTGGAGCTGCTGTATTTAACGCAGATGATTTGATATTGTCTCCCAGCGGCGGCACTTGTGAGCCTGTATCAAATTCATGGAGGTCAGTGGGGGAAGAGAGATGGAGTGTTGGATAAAGCAGTGGAGCGTCTGATGTTTTATGGAGATTTGCAGCCGTGTGTGTGTGTGTGTGTGTAATCGGTGGCTGATCCTACTATTACCATCAGGTCCGTTTCCAAATGTTTAGCCACCTTGTTCATTCTCCCGCAGCTGCCATCCGTATCATTTGCTCAAAAGTGTGTTTGGCATGCACAAGCAATGTTTTCGTTGATTAGATGCATGCATTAATAGTTGTTATTCTCGTTGTCCCTCCCGTGGCCTTTCTGCACAGCAAGTGTTTACTTTGGCATTTACTTCTTCACTTTTTTTTCCTCGTGCACCACAACAACGGCTTAGATTAATGGCATATCTTAAATTAAATAACAAAAGCCAAATGCTATCTGCTCAGGATAGGGCAAAAAAGAAAAGCAACTCACAAGAAAACAAATAATTAATGTCGCACAAGGAGTGACGGCTCCAATTCATGAAGCAATTTTATTCCCTGGCCTCAGCCACGCACAGAAGCTGTAAACGTTGGGCCAGGGAGCAGCGCGAGGGTGCAGAGGAGCGCAGATGACAGCCTGTAGACTCATCGTGACTGGGCTAACTGCTCCATTAATCATCCACACAGGCCTGCACATCACCCCCCAAATGCACAGCAGCACAAAGCCAAGCCCAGCACCCAAGGACCCTGCTTACCACGATCTTATAGTTCCTCAATGAAATATATCGGCTTGTAATGCATGAAATCTAAATGATTGTGTGGACAATAGAGTCTATCTATCTATCTGTCTATCTATCTAACTATCTATCATCTATCTATCTATCTATCTATCTATCTATCTATCTATCTATCTATCTATCTATCTATCTATCTATCTATCTATCTATCTATCTATCTATCTATCTATCTATCATCTATCTATCTATCTATCTGTCTATCTATCTATCTGTCTGTCTGTCTGTCTGTCTGTCTGTCTCTCTGCCTGCCTGTCTGTCTGTCTGTCTGTCTATCTGTCTGTCTGTCTGTCTGTCTGTCTGTCTGTCTGTCTGTCTGTCTGTCATCTATCTATCTATCTATCTATCTATCTATCTATCTATCTATCTATCTATCTATCTATCTATCTATCTATCTATCTATCTATCTATCTATCTATCTGTCTGTCTGTCTGTTTGTCTGTTTGTCTGTCATCTGTCTGTCTGTCTGTCTCTCTGTCTGTGTGTCTGTCTGTCTGTCTGTGTGTCTGTCTGTCTGTCTGTCTGTCTCTCTGTCTGTCTGTGTGTGTGTGTGTCTGTCTGTCTGTCTCTCTGTCTGTCTGTGTGTGTGTCTGTCTGTCTGTCTGTTTGTCTGTCATCTGTCTGTCTGTCTCTCTGTCTGTGTGTCTGTGTGTCTGTCTGTCTGTGTGTCTGTCTGTCTGTGTGTCTGTCTGTCTGTCTGTCTGTCTGTCTGTCTCTCTGTCTGTCTGTCTGTGTGTCTGTCTGTCTATCCATTCCTTATTATAGAATTAACATGTGGGTCCAGAAACATAATTAATTGCATACATTTTTTAACACACTTTGTAAAAAATAACTATCTGTGGATCATTTTAAGGGATACTCCACCCCAAATTGAACATTCTCTGACCATTTACTCACCCTCATGCCATGCTAGATGTAGAGTATATGACTTTATTTTTTCTGTGGAACACAAACATTGATTTCTAGAAAAATAATCCACCTCTCTGCAGTCCATGCAATGCAAGTGAATGGGACACTCAAAAGTTCACACAAAACAAAAACCACACAAAACGAATACGACAGTAACCCATACGACTCCAGTGGATGAAGAGAAATGATGTGAGGAAAATACTAATTATTGTAAACTATTTTAAACTAAACTATTTCCACTAAATTGTTTTAAACTAAATTTGAATTTGTAATATTTTAAACTATAACCCATTGCTTCTGCCCCACTGTCATACGCAGGTTTACGAGAGCATCATAGTACATTGTGAAGCAGGACGTAAGCGTGTTGTGACGTTCACACGAGTGAAACAAACACACAAAAGTTTCATGACGCGCTTACATCACTCATCACAGCATGCGGTTTACGTCAAGCGTGAACTCATCAATCCGCACATGACAGTTGGCCAGAAAAGTTGTTTTGTTGATAAAAAAGTAAAATATTTGTATTTTTCTCACACATACACACATAATGTATCCTTTTGCTTGAAAAGACAGATTCATCTACTAGGATGGTATGGGTTACCATCGTAATTGCTTTTCTGTTATTTTTGAAACGTCAACTTTGAGGGTCGCATCCACTTGCATTAGTATAGACTCACAGAGCTGGATTATTGTTCTAAAAATCTTAATTTGTGTTCATCTGAAGAAAGAAAGTCATATACATCTGGGATGGCATAAGGGTGAGTGAATGCTGAGAGAATCTCTTCAACATCTAAACTAAAAATCCAATTATGGTATGGTATATTATATGAAAACTCTTGTGCCCCCATATTACTAATTCAAAACATGGCAGAGCCTCCTCTTATCTAGACTCAAGTATGTGAACCATGAGGCAGTACACTAAGAATAACCCCTGCAGAAAATGTCTCATCTTGAAAGCATCTACACTGAATAAATGTTTTGTGATGACAGAACAATTACTTCATAATTGAATTTAAGGCTCATTGTCCGCGAGGCACATAAAGCTTGGGCTAATGGCTTTCATTCAACTGACAGGCAGCATTCATCTGCACTCATCTGAGCATTCCAAACATCTCAACCATTCCGCAACGCTCCAATGTTTATACACTGGAATGCAAGTAATATGGGCCTGATAATTATCAGCATAACTTTGGATCTGATGATTTTAGACTGCACAGTTGAACTTATTGTTCTCTGTTAACAGCCCATAATAGGACACAAATGCATGAATGAAAGAAAAGAAAATATATAACAGAACTTCATATAATACGGGAACACATAAACATATTTCAAGGTTGCTAAAAACATGATCATCTCCTCTATTGTCTTTCAGACGTGGTCCTCTCTTTACACAAACACTTTGACACACTGTAACACAGCAAGGGTTAACCCTAACTGTACTTTCCCTCTTGTCTCTCGTTCTTTTTTCCCCTCGTCTTTTTGTGAGCACATGATAAAAGAATGCATGGAATGCCAGTGAGCGCGGCGCCAGCAGCGTTTCCAGTCGCACTGGCCGATGAGAACTGGGAGGGTGGAGGTGGGGTCGAGCCTGGAGACTGGCCTTTCTTTACTGTGTTTGGGGAAATTACTGCTTTTTTCCATATAAAGTAGTGCATTCCACAGCCTGACGGGCAAAGTAAACCTCCTCTCCCTTCATAAAGGGACAGAATTAGAGACATGAGGAAAGAGACATAATAACCTAAGAGGGGAAACGCATTCCTAACTCGAGGACACATACAGCACTTGAAAGTATACAGTTACAGGAAAAGACTTTGAATCAGAGTAATAAAAGAATTTGGCTGTATGACGTCACAGTGCATTCAGAGGTCACAATCTGAAACAAATCATGAAGTGTATTTGAAATTGCGAATGATTATGGTCTCTATATGTTACATGTGGTCTAGATATACAGTATATTTATATATAAATGGCCATTTTGAGCATAAAATTCAACCCTGTCACATATATATTTCTCATTATTTCGGTGTTGTAAACTTGTGACAGGGTTGAATTATTCACATCATTTATGAATAGTTTTAATAAAAAGATATAAAAGTCAGGGTTTCTGTAAATATATACCTACCAAAATCATGACAATTCATATTTAGTTATGAATAGATTATTCGATAATATTGACAATCATCCTATGTCAGAAATGATAATTAAAAATATAAAATTGAAGACAATGTCTCCCTTCAAACCTGTTACAGTCTTCGACCCAGACAAACTGTTCTCAACCATGTCACATTAATATTTTTGAAAACACAAAAAAACTAATTCAATAAAATTGTGGTTATAGTGAAACATGTACATTTAAAAAAACTTTTTTTTTTTTTTTTTACAAAAATAAAGAGACCACAGACATACAATTTGTCTATTTTCAACTTCAGTCCCCCAAAAATGTGAAAGTTATCATGCATTTGTAGTTATTAAATTGTTATGAGGGACACATGAGCAGTAGATGATTGTTTTATAACAAACTTTGTGTAAAATCCTTTTTAAACCAATTATATTTTGTCTGTTACAGGGTTGAGAATAAAAGGTGTTCTTTAATGCTTGAGGTGGTAAAATATGAATTGCTGGAGGTTTGATGTGTGCCTAATGATGTCGGGTATTTAGAAAATGAATCATGTGTACTTTTTAATACAATTTAAAATAGTACAAAATACCAGGAATGACTCGTAGCAGGTGGAGCTGGGGAAGGTGGGGGATTTCAGAGGAAATTGAAAGTGCTGCAAACAGCTACAGCAAACACTAACCAGCCATTTAAATGTTGAGCATCAAGTTAATTGGCTGCAGATACAACAAGGACCAATCAGCTTGTGCCGAGTAACGATGTTATTGTCAGCGGGTTGCGTTAAGGACCCATCTGTCGATCGCTGGTTGCAGCACAAAGGGAAGTTGTCAGCATCTTTTATTAAACTGATTAAACAAACTTTACAAAACACTGAAGAATCTCTGGAACTGGAACAGAACAATCAACGTAGTAATGACGTAGAACTGACAGTCAACCGAAAAAAAATATAGGGCTTTAATAGACCGAACAAACAAAGGGAGAACCTAACTAAACACACCTGAACTGAGGACTCTAATCAAATCAGTAACCATAGAAACAAACAGGCAGGGGACAGAACTATAGCAAACTAGAAAAGCTGTTTCCAACACACCATTTTCAACTAAAAACGCAAAACTTTTACGCGATTTACACGACAACAGTGTTTTGGGTTTGACAAAACTCTGAGTAAATGACAAAATCTCGAATCTCTGAAGATGATGACGTCATGCACATGTATTATGTGTACAGTCTATACAGTGTTTCATTGCCATCTAATGGCCTGTCAGCAGAATACAGGGTTTTTAGTCGTTTTCGCGGATCGGTGTGAATGGGGATCGTTTTGACAATGGTGTCGTCTGTACGAGGAAAACTCAAGGAAGAACTTCTCAGTTTTAAGCATATCGTTGTCATGTAGGCTATGTTTACACGGAAACGATCTGAAGAGAAAACGCAAAAGTGGCGTTGCGTTATCACTTTTTATTCTGCGTTTAGACGAGCATTATCGGGGAAAATCTGCGTGCATATGGTGACGCAAAAGTGTGTGAAATTCTATGTAGTGTGCACTCCAGGCGGCTAGGTGGCAATGTGAAGCACTGAAAGTGAAAGAGACGCTGACAGTTTTTCATGTTTAATACGGTAAAGCTGCTGCTTTAACCCTCGGTGCTCTTCGCGTGTCGCTCAAAAATGACAGAATTTTTTATTTATTTTTTGTCAATGAAATTAATGCTATATTAGTTTGATAATGTTTTGTTATTTTCCTGTACTGGCGCATGCCTGTGACGTAAACGCGTACGCGACGCCTTCACTGTCTAGCAGACTTTCGCGTTTTTACCGTTTTTACCCTTTAGACGGGAACGCAATGGTGGAGTGTTTTTAAGATTTCCACTCTGGAGGGTGGTTTCCCTTTTTTGCGTTTTTAAGCCCCCAAAACGCCCTCGCCGTGTAAACGAAAGGCACATGCGATAAAATATTTTTACGTTTTCACCCGCGAGCGTTCTCGTGTAAACAGGGCCGTAAACAGCCCCTTAGAAACACAGACATGCACAGAGCAAAAATAAACTCAAAATGTGACGCCATCATCAGCCTATACACAATCTTGAGTTTGATGACATATTTATCTTCAAGTATCACACACAGTAGGCTAATCAGTGTTATTGAACAAAAATCAGTCTTATTTAACAAAAAAACTAACAAAAAACATTTAGGCGAATTATTTAATGACTTACCCAGGTCTTAAAATATGTTTTAATGTGAGATTTTTGACTTGATTTTACTAAAAGAAACAGCATTGCAAAACGTAGTCTTGGTCAATCTGTCTTTTAGCGATTAAATCCCGAAGAGAAAGATGCTGCAGGATGAAAATGAGCCTGAGATCAACTGGAGGAACAAACACAAAGGTGCCCGTTTCATAAACAGCTCTAGGGTATGACAGCCATTATTCTATGGGAAATTCAAGGTGATAATTCCAAAGTTCTCCTCTGGTAATTCATGGGACTCAGTCTGGACCATAGATGGCGGTTCATTCAGATTCTCTGAATGAAGATTAAATTGAATTTCACGGTCTGTTCAGATAAAATTCAAATCACATTTTACCATTATTTGATCTTTTCAAATGCACAGGTGGAAAATGTATTTTCTTGAAAAAGGTAATTTTACACCGTTGCCTCTATGGTCGTACGATTCAATCTAGTGCAGCATTACAGTCTTTTTTAAAGTAAATGATATACTTCCAACCTGCTTCAGATCACACAGGCTTGCATAGAAAACGGCTCATTTTTTAATAAGCTCTTTGTATAATGAAAATACTGAAACCCTGACTTGATTGTGTCTATCAAATTATAAAAATATTTTTCTTTATTTTTTATTACAATTTTGTATAATACAATGGGAGTAAAATGCTAAACGCTAAAAAACATTAAATAATATTTAAAAACATCTTTGTCTAAGATCTTCAGCAAACAATGAAATAAATTCCCAATGTATGTCTTTAACTTTAAACATTGTTTTATTTGTTTCCCTATACTGTAAACTAACTAAATAATAAATTGAAGTTACACTTAATCACCAAACCAGAGAGAAAACAACAATTTCCAGATTCAGGCCTCTTCAAATTTTAGTTTTCATTATTGAAATGCATTATTTCCCCCTTATATTTGCAATTTGAATGTATAATAAAAGTCTGTACCTTTTTTTTAAGCACATACATTTATGTTGAACTGTTGCCCGTTCTTTTCATTTCTCTAGTCCTGCTAAGTTAATCCTCTCAGAACATCTCAACACAGCAACAACGAGAGTGAAAAAGAGATGAAGCCACAGCATCAGCACTTCTTTCTTGATTACATTGGAGTGCTGCTCCACCTTTACTCATAGCATGAGGTCCGGTTCTTCCCGAAACAGCGCTGAGAGCCGAAGGAACAAACGCTCATTCCGCTGGAGTTTCTGAGATGCCATTAGAGAAGTCACTCGGGTTCATTCTTCTCTTGACACATAATGAACAACAGTAGCCAGACACAAACCCATAATCTGCTAATGTGTTGGGTCCTCATAGCAAGCTTCACTGGGCAGCTATGCCGTAATGACGCTTTTGCCCTCTCTTTTCCGTGTGCATGGAGACGTGAAGCCTCACAACATCCGAACAATATGAACATAGATGATGTTTGTTTCTGGCCTGGTAAAGTCAAAGAGAAGATCACTTCTTCTCATCATGTCTGATTCACCCATCCCTCTAAAATACATTCGAATGTGCCTTCGGTAAAACATTGGTTTTCAGTTTTCGCTTCAGAGACCGCAGATAGTGTAATAAATAGTATAACACCCATTATAAAAAAGCTATTTGTACTTGAAACTTTTATTTCTATGTCACACCCTAATGCACTTATTCTCGATACATCTTTTACACAGTCCATAACTTCATAAACCTTCATAAACACGCTGAATTGTTATGGCTAGAACGTCAACAGTGCATTTGAGTTCAGTTTGTATACTGATTTAATATGCATCCTTATTTATAGCGACATGTTGCTTGTCACGTTTCAGAACAGACAGAATTCCCTCTTTAGTGGATGGTGTATTGTCAAAGTGATATAATTAGGTGTTCTCTTTAACAAACCGCCAGAGGCAGTTCTGCACCCCTCCACTTCTTCTTGTCCCTGTTCAGCCCGTGTATCTTTCTAAACAGGGTTGAGATTTCATCAACCTCATTTGTCTTCTCAGAATTGTTTGTTGCCGTTTAAAAGCCAGATTTGCTTGTGTCACTTTCCAACGAATTTGAGCTCCTTCTACCTCCATCAAAGCTTGTGATGTTGCTGGTCTTGAACGCTATAAAACCTAGTATATTATTTCTAATGCATACATTTATCAAGGCTCTAAATAATCAGCATGATCAAAACCTGTTGTACACAATCTACTACATGCCTCTTGCCCAATGATTGATGGTTTATACATTTTTAGGACCTTAATTCTAAATTCTAAAACTTTAAGTATAAGACTTAATATAACTCTAAAAATGTCCCTCTTCATGTTTAATGATCTTTATTCAGTAAATGTTAAATGTTATGTTGTTAGTAATATTTCTAGATAAACATTTACTGGACTGAAGCAAATTATGTTTACTTGATTATCCATAGATATTCTTTTATATGTTTACAATTTATTCATGCATCAGATTTGCATTTTTCAATAATCATTGTATTGCATTACATCCTGTTTTGCCCCCTAATAGTACAGAGCTTTGATCATAACATTAAGCATTTAAACATCATTGTATATTATGTATTATGAAGACCATTTACGTAACAAGACATCAGAATTTCATCTTTTTCATCCATAACTGGACAAAATTGCATATTTCTGCTCAGTTTGGGCTTCTGAATAAAACTGAGGTGTTTGTTTCTCATATAGTGTGAGCTTTCATTTACAGGTCATAAAAGCCTGATGTTTCAAATATGAAACAAAATATAAAACACAAACTGTTTTTCAGATTGTGTCTAAAGGTTTCATTTAAAGAAAATTAGATTTTTTCCTGAATATTATTTCATATGTCAGGCTTTACAGGGATCATTTTGTTATGGTCTTGTGTCTCTAATTTTGAAAGACTTTTTTCTGGTCATCTGTTGTTTTCTGGTGTTCAGACCGGCAACATGTGAGAAGTGCCGGCACGCAAGAAAAAGTGACGGTACGCTACAGATTAAAAGATAGAAGTTCAGGTACTGTGTACCGGAGCGTAACGGCCCACTTTGAGCACTGATTACATATATAATGACCCTATTGACCCTACACTATTGACCCTACACTAACCCCTTAACCCAGCGTTAAACCTATACCCACCACCAAACCTGTCCCTAACCTTAACCCTATATCCCACCTCAATGGCAGCAATACACCATGAACACATTGTACTTAACAATACATTTTATTGTTAAATATTAGTACATAGTAAAAACACCCAATATGTGTGACCTCATTTGCTTTATTTCAGTCATTACCCACCCTCCAAGATTTCTTTTTATTAACTAAATAGGTGCATGGCACTGGTGCTTCTCGTGTTTTCTGTGTGAAGCACGTTTGGGAAAGCAAGAGGACGTCATGCTGGTGCTGACTGTGACTCTCAGAAGAACAGGTCATCCGACCTTCATGTGTGCGCAGCGGGGTTCGCGATGGCTCCCCGTACGCCACAAAAAGGTCCCTTGACACACAAACTAATTAATGTTTAAGAGAAAAAAGAGCAACCTTGGACTGTGTCCATTTACTCATTTTCTCCTGCCTTTATATTAGTACATTCACAGCGCAAATCACACACGGGCAGTCCATACAATTCTCAGGATGTAATTTAAGCCTCAATTTTCAGTGCAATTTTTGCACATTTTCTCTCTCTTCCAGATAGATCCCTAATGTGTTTTGATATCTTTTTAGTATAATGTCATAAGACTCGTAGGTGTGTGTGTTGAGCGGGATTCGGACCCTTTTGGGACGTGATGCACATGTAATAAGAGCTGTTCGCTGTGTGTCTGACCTTGCAGTGCATTTGGGCTGAGCTCATGCATAAATGCAGCCTCTTACAGTCCTTTTGGACATCATTATCAAACGATACACCTATAGACAGATATTATTTGCTGGATGTTACATATCAACACAGTCGGTGTGGCTCCGAGTAAACAAGAGCACATTAAACAGATCTGTTTCATATCCTTTGTTGTTTTTATCATAGTGCTCATTTACAATATTATTTTTCATTTGAACAATATTAAGCTCAATCAAACGCATCCAAATGTTGCTGAGAACGTGCGCCTCATAAACACACATCCCACAATTCCTTCACTCTGCTGCACTGTGATTGTCTGCCGCTAGATTTATCTTTATTTCAACTGAAAACAATGTGTGCATGCGCTGCCATGGTCTTTAGGTCTTCCGAGACTGTGAAAATGTCTTGCGTGTCAAGAAAGTGATATAAATGGAGAAAGTGTTTGCCGTGAAAACAATCGCTGGTAGCAGGAAATCTACAAAATTCATCTGTAGAAATAATTACAGTTGGTGGAAGCTAATGGCAGTAATAAAACTGTTAAAAGCCTTTGAAGACGAGGCCAAACCATAAGACATCAATTTGGTGGTATTAAGGCACATTTCTACTTAGTTTAACACTGAGCACTTGGAAATGAGGGCAATAAAAACAAGACTAAGTGCAAAGTCTTCTTGATTCAAGATGCATCTGCTGAAGCTCATCATCCATTCGTCACTGTAAACAGTTTATTTCTTTGAAAAAGTGCGGCTTTATAGGTCATACTAACTCATGTAAGTTTAATTAAAATGTTAAAGAAGATAAATTAATGGTTGGATAATGCATTTTGGTAGACAGACAGACAGACAGACAGACAGACAGACAGACAGACAGACAGACAGACAGACAGACAGACAGACAGACAGACAGACAGACAGACAGACAGATAGATAGATAGATAGATAGATAGATAGATAGATAGATAGACGATATTTAGACGATAGATAGACAACAGACAGACAGACAGACAGATAGATGATATATAGAGACAGACAGACAGACAGACAGACAGACAGACAGACAGACAGACAGATAGATAGACGACAGACAGATAGATGATATATAGAGACAGACAGACAGACAGACAGACAGATAGATAGATAGATAGATAGATAGAGACAGATAGATAGATAGACAGATGATAGACAGACAGACAGATAGATGATATATAGAGACAGACAGACAGACAGACAGACAGACAGACAGATAGACAGATAGATAGATAGATAGATAGATAGATAGATAGATAGATAGATAGATAGATAGATAGATAGATAGATAGATAGATAGATAGATAGATAGATAGATAGATAGATAGATAGATAGATAGATAGATGGATGGATGGATGGATGGATGGATGGATGGATGGATGGATGGATGGATGGATGGATGGATGGATGGATGGTCGGCATAAATAATGTTTGATTACTTTGATTTTCCAGGAAAATCAAATTCATCCATTAGATGTCCATTCTGGGAATGAAAATCCAAACTGGCACCAGCACCTCAAACAATGGGATTTATTTAGTGTTGCATTTCCGATCTAATCAACAGTTTTCTCTGTTGGGGACTCATCACAGGGGACTCATCACCTATTGGTATTGCAAATAAGTTCATGTACATGCATGAATCCTTGAGTTATCAGCCTCAGCGTGAACGCAGTCAGAAGAGAGACCGGGATCTGCTTTATGTGGAGGTGAGGCAGAATCCCAAGAGATATATCAGAGGGAATTGTGATGAGAAAGAGACAAAGACCTGGTTCAAAGCGCACTGCATCAACTCTTCGAATAGACATTTCCTGAATTAACACAGCAAAAAGAAATAGGGATCATATATGAAAGCATTGAGCAGAAAAGACCAGATCAGAGACCTTGCCCGATGATCTAATTCACATATAATGCAATTACCACATTTAAAGCTAATA
This sequence comes from Phoxinus phoxinus, assembly GCF_949152265.1. Taxonomy (NCBI): domain Eukaryota; kingdom Metazoa; phylum Chordata; class Actinopteri; order Cypriniformes; family Leuciscidae; genus Phoxinus; species Phoxinus phoxinus. The sequence continues at coordinate 29,151,660 of NC_136888.1, forward strand.
AGAAGCTTCTTTTTTTTTTGAAAGCAAATTGAAAGCAATTCAGTTAGAGTCAAGATCAGGTTTTGTGGCTGAATGGGAAATAGAATAGAAAAGAAAACCGTGCAAAACGCCGTAGCGTGACACAAAACCTGCTCTGCTGAGAACACCATTTTCTCAGTGAAAAGAAAAACGTAATAAATTCTTAACAAAATGAGTGAACTAAGACCAGGAGATGACACATGATTCACAGCGCATCGGAAAAGAATAAAACAAGCGAGAGAGGTTTCAAAACGAGAATCATTTTCTCTCATAACGGGTGCATGCGCACGTCACTGTTTCCAGTGGTCTGTTTACAGAGAGGGCATTCCTGTTTCTTTCATTTTGTGTGTGGCTCTTATGCACTTAAACCTTTATCTTTAGGAGTGGACGCTTGTGAGTGTGTGCCCGGTTCATCGTGCCTAACAGCGTTGCGACATTTTCATCAAAAGAGCAGCACTGGTGTGACCTACTGCTATAGCACTATTACAAACTTTGTGCTAAATACGTCGGCCGTTCAGTGAAGGTCAGGCCATTAATCTCACCCTTCAGGAGAGCTCCAGTGGACTGGGTTTCGCACATGAGCACACAGTCCTAATGGCCGAGGTTTTCCCTTTACAGAGCTTTTATGCTTGCAATTTTATGAGGTAATCTGCAACAATTAAGAGTTTTCACCAAGTAGAATATGCATTAACTATCCACCGTCATGTCAGTGCCGTTCTATGCAACGGTGTAGAAATCATTTGGAAATAAATGTGAGTGGCAGGGACAGTGTTTATCTCCCTTTCACCATTTTGACTTTGTATCTGTGACTTTATTTCTCACGACTGCACATTTATATTCAACAATCTGACTTTATATCTTACTATTGCAAGGTTGTTTCTAAGAATTCTGACACAATATGCGACTTTATACGTAATTTCGAGTCTGATCTCACGAAAGTGCGTATCAATACGACGAATGTTATTTCTCGTGCCATTTATACGCCAAAAATAGTTTTTGCGTGCATATGATACGCACTTTATGGTGTGTAATATGCACGCACACCCCACCACCTAATCCTACCAAAGGGTTTTCAGTGCGTATGCATATGTACGCAAAAAAAAAAACATTTTTGGCGTTTAAATGGTACGAGAAATAACATTCGTGGTGCATTCGTTTTGACTCATAATTGCAACTCCACACTTTATTTCTTGATTGCGAATGCGATTATTTATCACAATTACAGATTTTTATCTCACAATTGTTACTATTTCTCACAATTTAAAACTTCATATATGATAATTGTGATTTAATTTCTCATAATTGCAAACTCATACTTTATTTCTTGTAATTTTGACTTTATTTTGTCACAATTGTGCATTTATACCTCACAATGTGACTTCATATCTCACAATCGCAGTTATTTCTCACAATTTTGACTCATAATTGCAACTTCACACTTTATTTCTTGTAATTACGACTTTTCATCAAAATCACACATTTTTTTACAACTGACATAATTTCTCACAAATTTGACTCATAATTGCAACTTCATACTTTATTTCTTGTAATTGTGACGTTATTTCACAAGATTGTGCATTTATATCTCACAACGTGACTTCACAATTTCTTGTAATTACGACTTTTCACACATTTTTATCTCACAATTGTTACTATTTCTAAAAATTTTGACTTAATATTTGATAATATTGATTTCATTTCTCATAATTGCAACTTCATACTTATCATATTTCTCACTATTGTGCATTTATATATCCTATATCTTCATATCTTACAATTGTGACATTATTTCTCACAATTTTGGCTCATAATTGCAACTTCATACTTTATTTCTTGTAATTGCAACTATTTCACAAGATCTTGCATTATATCTCGCAATGTGAGGTCATATCCCACCATTGCAAGTTTATTAAACTTCGGCATGAAACGGAAATTGCAAAAATCTTTTCCCCCATTGTGATGTTTATTCGTGCTTCTCGAATAAGAAAACTGTGGGATGGGACTTGATTTTGTCCATCAGGAATTGATTGGATTGATTAGAATTGTCGTTTGCAAGAGGGAGGGGAATTTTTTTTGATTGAAGATTATGAGGGCACATGAATTAAATTAAAAAATGATGATGTGCATGGATAAATAATTTATAATAATACTCCAATATTCAATAAATAAACAAGAATTGTAAATTTTTATTTCATGGTGACTTTAATTGACTAAATATTTTTAATTCATTACACTATTTTTTTATCTTAACTAAGCTTGTCGCAATGTATTCTGGGATTGTTTTCTCAGTGAACATGTGATCATTCCTATAGCGCACTACGTATGAACAATGCTGATTCAGATCCTATACTGTACATGGGGAATGTGGAATAGAGGTGATGTACATATCTGAGTGTATATGAAAGCATGTGCATATACACACTTTAAGTATATATGTACACAGCGTGACACAACACACCCACATCCGACATGAGTTTTTCAAGCTGAATAATGTTTAACGATAAACATTATTAAACTTTTTTTTGCGGCAACAGAGGCAATACTGAAGAAGACAGATCTAAGAGAGTGCCGTATGATAGACCAGTCCCTTGCGCAGACAAATAAGACTCCTCAGCCAGCGCGCCTGTGTAAATATTTGAACTCTACCCAGCAGATATCAGGGCCTCTAGAGAGAACTAGACACTAGTTCAGGTGAGAAAGGGTTCATTCCCGTACTGCATGCCTGCTGCCTCTGATCTCTCTCTCCCGCAGCTCATGTATTCACGCTCTGCATACAATAAGTACATAAACAGAAGGAAATCATCTGGGGTGCTGAGCAAAATGTCTGATATTGAATCACAGAGTTGACTACTGGATGTAAAGGGTGATTTCTGAGGCTAGTATTTGCGAAACAGTGTGTGTGTGTGTGTGTGTGTGTGTGTGTGTGTGTGTGTGTGTGTGTGTGTGTGTGTGTGTGTGTGTGTGTATGTGTGTGTGTGTACCACTTTCAAGGCCCAGAAAGGTAGTAAAGACATCGTTAAAATAGTCCACGTGACTACAGTGGTTCAACCTTAATTTTCTGAAGCAAAGAGAATACTTTTTGTGCACAAAATTGTTAATTTTTCTTTTTTCCTTCCGTGTCAGTCTCTGACGCTGCACTGTGTTCACCATGTGAACAGGGTCAGAGACTGACTGGGAAGAGAAGAAATTGTTGAATAAAGTCGTTATTTTTGTTTGTTTGTTTTTGCGCACAAAATTATTTTCGAAAGAAGGCACTGCTGACTCTCCTAGTTGCCTCAAAAGTGTTCTGCATCCCTCCTATTCCTATTCCTATTCCTATTCCTATTCCTATTCCTATTCCTATTCCCAGTCAGGGATACGGGGGAGTACTCTGGGTTTGGGCTAAATTCCGAGCTCGGAGTCTCCACTCGCACAGCATGCCAAATATTCTTTATTCTTTTACTCTATTTGATCACTTGCCAGTGTGAACTCATGAAAACAACTGCCGCAGGTAATCACACATTATTTCCTTTTTAATTTTTTTAAAGATTTAATTGTTTCTTTTTTTTTTGCCTTTTTATTATGATAGAACAGTGAGTAGACAGGAAGCGAAGTGGAAGAGAGAAAGGTGTGACGGGATCGGGAAATATCCGCGAGCTGGAACTCCAACACGCGTCACCCGAGCTGCCCACAAGGTTATCAGCGTAGACGATAGGAGATTATTTTCAACTTGACCGCAGTGTTTTATTCTCCATCATTCACCTTTATGTTATGTCATCGCAGAGTAAAATCTATAAATCAAAATATTTATTGCATTTATGAAGAAAGGCTCAGCACCAAGGCTCCATCGCATATTGCCTCAATGGTGTACAGTGTCTTTGGGCGGATTGCTGGCAACATCCATTTTAGGATTGTTATTGATTTGGTCTTAGTGACTTAGGAGTCCTCTTGACTACCCCAAACGTTTCACAGATTTAGAAGCTGGTTTTAGCACTAAAATGCTTTGTGAACACACACATTATTTTCAAGAGTTTCTCCTAAATCTGCAAGTTAGGGGGAGCCTGCTCACTGCAGAACAAATGGGTGGGGCTTATGTCTAGCTCCTCCCCCTAGACATCCAACAAGGAGGAGCGAATGTAATTTGGGCCTAATGGGTGGAGCTAGTATGTCAAACCACACCCTAACCCCACCCACACCTCTATCCCTCCACCCCATTGGACATCCAGAGAGGTGGAGCTGGATGTCATTTGACTCTGCAGCGAGTACCACTTGAAGTTAGGAGCTACTTTTAGCCTTAAGATGTTTTGCGAATACAGCCCCAGATATATATTGTATATAATACAGCTAGGTGAATACAATTTAATGGACACTTTGACACAAGGCACAGCTAACATTTCTGTTAATTTGTAACTTAATGCATAATGTGATACTGTGCCCTAAGGAATGGGTTTCTTATCAGCTTGCTGACTGTTGTTGTTTAGATGTTACATGACATGATAAACTGCAGCTACTGTAAAGAATGGGCTTTCTGTATGTTTTGTGATTTACAGTTAACTTTACCTAAAGAAGGGCTTATTGTGTTAAACCTAGTGGAAACACATCAAGTTTGTTTGAAACATCAATTCTTTTAAATAGAAACCAGCTAAAGCTTCTGTGTAGTAAAAAAACCTGTCAAGTATTCCAACTGAGACACACTACCCTTCTGAAATGATACATATAGCAGTACCAAGTGTACAGTGTAAGTGCACAGTGTATAGTACATCATGTGGGACTAAACCGATAAAAATAGATCCATGAACTAATGTCTATTGATCCTTAGAACGAATACCTGGCAACTTAAAGGGATAGTTCACCCAAAAATGAAAATGAGTCAATGATTTACTCATCCTGAAGCCATCCTAGGTGTATATGACATTCTTCTTTCATTCGACTACAATAGGAGTTATATTTAAAAATGTCCTGGCTCTTCCAAGCTTTATAATTTGAGTGAATGTGTGTATTTTTTTGGAAGTCCATCAAAGTGCATCCATCCATGTTAAAAGTCCTCCACACGGCTCTGGGGGGTTAATAAAGGCCATCTGAAGTGAAGCGATGCGCTCGTGTAAGAAAAATATCCATATTTAAAACTTTATCGACTAACATAACTAGCTTCCGGCAGACGGCCGTACGCAAGTCGACTTACGCCAAAAGAGTAACACTTGACGATGTGTGACGTAGAATGTAGGAGTAGCGTAAGCTTTGACGCCTTTCTATATTTTTCTTACTCGGATGCATCATTCATATTCATAGCTCACATTTTTACTAATTTATCAGTAAAAATCAAAGACAGAGTAAAAGAAGAATCATAGGCTATAAAATAAAAAAAAGGTTTAAATAGCTGAAGAGGAGTATAATACAGATGAAATACTTAAATATGCAAACTACATATTAACAAGGAAATATACAATCATGCAAATATGATTTAAAACATAATAAATGAAATTAAAATGTTTATGTTAAGGCACTTCGTGGGAATCGTCAACTGTGATTGGACGAGGTGAATATTTTTCATTCCTTTTAGGCAGGTTTTGAGCCGGCTTTGGGCTGGGATCTGGCAACCCTGGCTTAGATAGGAAGGCCTTCGAATGCGATCTTGGACAAACGGAGACAAACCACTAAATTAAACTAAACTAATGTTTTAATGTTATTGGTCATCATACTACACTTTATACTGGAAAATGATACAAAGAAATCTCTGACAGGTTGTAATGAAGTACTGAAAATGAAAATTGTCAATGCTGCACCTCAATATTTGCTGCTATAACAGGAAATGTTTGCACAATTCAAAGGAAATTTCACTTTGCAAGTTTAACATTCTGAAAACGCACACTTGCAGAAAGAAGAAGAGGATTCTCACCAGTCTTTGTTTTTGCTGGGGAAGTGTGAATCTGTGGGGGATGTGTTCATAGGGCAAATAAAGGCCAAACACTTTTACAACCGCACAGTAGAACAATTCCTGATAAGAGAATGTCGAGAGAGACAATTTCCTCCTGTTCCAGCTGACATGCATGTGACTAACCCGACAGTGTGTTTTAACAAGAAAACCCTTCCCTTGTCCACTATTCCCTTTGGACAGTATGAACCATCTACATGGGTTTGGTCTACCTAACACGGCTTTAATGTTAAGAGACGGTTTCCTTCTTCCTTCCTAGTCCATATATCTGTCACTGCAAAGCTGAACATGTCGGCATGGAAAGAGAAGCTAAGGAGAGTTGTCACAGTGGAGCCGGTGATTTTCTTCTACATGACCAGCACTTTCATCGTAACACCTGCATATCAACAGATGATTATCACAAAGGTAAGAGAGCTGCTGCTTTTTGTGATTTAAAGCAAGGGAGAGAGTGAAAGGGAGAGACATTAATCAAGTTGGTCCGGCGAGTCAGTGTTTTGTTCTTTGAACTGAAAAACAGGTCAGCAGGGTCCAGTTCTAGTACACAAAACGGAAATGCCCGAAGCAGAACCACGGAGCGCTTGGAGAATAGCAGTGGAGCTCGAGATGTACTCAAAACCCAAAACTACAGCAGGCATTAATCAAGCCGAACCGGCCATGACAGTCCCAGAGCAAAACAACAGGCGCTGCGATCACTCATGCACCAGATTAAACAATCGCTGACAGTCATTAGTCTGTATTCTGTGGCTGAGCTTAAACTATGCCTGAGAAACTTCAGGATCTTGATTTTAACTTTGTGAGCAACTGACTTGAAATGTGACTTTTTGGAAAGTTGACATGCAGCGATCTGCATTTTTTTTTTTAAACATCTTTCGCAATTTGTTTTTTTTTTTATAAATTAAATTAGAACTTAAAATTAGCATTAGAGATGAACAAGCGCAGGCAAAAAGATGATTAAAACAAATCCAGCCAGGCTGGATACTGTAAAAAAAAAACATTTTACAGTAAAAAGTGAATGTATTACCTGGTTAAATATGGACTTTCATTGTACATTTTTAAGTAATTTATACTTTGTACTTGGTCAGTGCAAACCCGCACGCACGCACACACACACACACACACACACACACACACACACACACACACACACACACACACACACACACACACACACACACACACACACACACACACACACACACACACACACACACACACACACACACACACACACACACACACACGCATATATATTCAGTGTGTTACAGCAGTACGCAGGTTAATCTCAAGAAACCTGTCAAGATCACATTTAACCTCAAAATGTAAACCTGTAAAAGTTCCTGTAGTTTCACTCTAAAAAATGCTGGGTTGTTTCAATCTAATTTTGGGTCAAAAATGGACAAAACCAAACGTTGGGTTAAAAATGTAATAAAAAAATGTAACCCAACTGCTGGGTTTTCCATATTTGACCCAAAATTGGCCCAGCTTTCAAAATAGTAATAATAACTAGTATTATAATTAAATATTTAAATTCAATTTATTTATTTAATTAATTAAATAAATAATTAATTGATTATGATTTAATAATATATGTTTAATTTTATTTAATTGATTAATTAATTAAATAAATAATGAAATCAAGTACAACAAATACTACCTTAATATTTTCATATTGTATGATGAAATGTCATGCAAGTAAGTAGATATTAATATAATAGGCCTACTATTAAAATCATTGACCAGCTCGAAAAGTAAACTAGTAAATTAATACAAAATAAAAAGATAAATACGTTTTTGTTTTAAGGTAAAGTATAATAGTGAGGGGAAAATGCAGGACAAATAATATGTGAACTGCAAAGACACTTCTATGAATATAAATAATGCAGGGAATATATGCATTTGCTTAAGGGTGATGCTTTCCAAAACACGCAGCTGTTTTCACTTCCTGCTCTTGTCACTTTAAAAAAAAAAATCTGAGTGAGTGTCCTTCCTTTCCTCTCTCCTTCAAATTCTCTTACCCTTCCAATGAACTCGGCAGCTCCACACATAACAGCTCTCAGAAAAATGTGGAGGAATACATCATATGAATGAGCACAACTCCACGCAGTGAAAACTGTTCAAAGATTAAAGACGGTCCAATCATTTATTGCAAAGTGCTCATTTACGCCACTCTTAATGGCCTCGATTCTTGCCATTTGCTCCTTGATATCATCATATTTGTGGGGTTGCGGTTGGTGAGATTCCCCGAGGCTTGTTCTTACAATAACTGAGGGCGTCCCCTGGTGCGATGAGTTACTGCCCGGGTTGTGCATCATTCCCATAATGCCTTAGAGCATCATTACTGACAATGAATACAAACTCAGAAGCATAAAATCCTCAAAGCTGACCTAAGAAGCAATACCCGGTTTTCAATTTTAAAACATTTGATCCAACTAAAAAAAAAAAGGACTGAAATAATGCTGACCTAACTTTAGCAACTGTTGCTAGCCTGTACTGTTATCTCATCTAAACATGTTAGGAACTCACAATATGTTCACTTACACTATGTTACACAATATAATACGAGCAAGAGTACTATGCCTTTTCATATTTCCAGGGTTCTCAGAAGCAGAAGTCATCATAGTCGGGTTAACTTCTATAGTTATAACACATATATTTTTTTGTATTCCTGTTTGCTCCGATAGCAAAAAAAAATCCATGTTTGTGATTCTATGATTTGATAGATTAGAGGTGTTAGAGGTGGAAATTTTTTTACATTTTCATCCGATTCACATCATACCAATCCATACGCAATCAAACGGCTTGCAGAAAACACAAGCATTGTACAGTATTCCCCCAGCACGTGTTCTCCCAGAGCATAAGCATTAGCAGCGCTTTCCCTGCGTAAAACAAAAACTCTTTTAATGAATCTTTTAATGAACCGTTCAAAACAACTCACAAACTCAAGAGTGGGCTTTTACATATTACCTGCAGGATTAAATTAATTTAGAATACATTTTTCGGAAGATTCGTATCATTACTGACACATTTGCAACAGCTTTTTGCACTAAATCAATTAAATGCACATATATTTGCATAGCGCTTTTCACAATACACATCATTTCAAAGCAGCTTCACAGAAAATGCATGAGTCAACATTACAATTTACAGGCATCAAAGATTCAATTATTGTTGTGCAGAAAATATATATACTTACACGGTTACTCACCTCGGGTTGTTAGCGACCCTATACAATTTTTACAAAATTTATTTTTGTTGTTATATTGTTTATAATGAATTGATTGAGGAATATAAGAAGGTTGATGTCTGATTTTAGGGAAGTGAATGACTTACCGGGTCTCTAAAGTGTTGTTCTTGGGAGTGTGTTATCATAGATATTAGCACATTAGCTAGCTATGTATATATGAAATGAAGTTTTGTTGCTGGTAAACTGTACGTTAAATAAGTAAATAAATAGTAATATAATAACTTACTCTCACTTTAATTACTGACCTGCTCGAAAATCTGTTGGTGACTTAAAATATATTTTTTGTTTGTTTGCAATAGACCTTATTCAGAGTAGCCTCCTGACAAGACGTTAATTTACTTTTTGACAGGAATGAACATGAGTCTGCAAGCAATAGATGTACACTACGTTCAATGAATCCTGTTGTTTAACACACTGATTATTCAGCTGACGAGACTTGTTTTTCTATTTAAAATAAAGCTTTCAGTAGACAAAAAGCTCAGGGACATGTAGGTTTTCTACAAATATCGATTGTTTGAATTTCCTTTGAATGAATTTGAATGTCTTTTGTCTTTTGTAGGTGTGTCAAGCATTGCTCAAGAATGAAACTCTCTGCAGTAACCCTAAGCACCACAAAGGGGACGAGGAGATTCAGACGACGGCCTCCTACATCCTTCTTCTGTTCAACGCCACCCTGAGCCTGGTCTCCATCCCTCCGGCTATCATGCTGGGCTCCTGGTCTGACCGCGCTGGCCGCCGCTGGGTCATGGCGTTCCCGTCTCTGCTGTCCCTGCTGAGTGGGGGTTTGCTCCTGGCTGTATCCCTGTTGGGAAACATCAGTGTTTACTGGACGCTGCTGGCGGCTGCCCTCACAGGCCTGACAGGTGGACACGTCTCCATCTTCCTCAGCTCCTTCAGCTACCTGGCCGACCTGACCATGGGCTCCAGCTCCAGTCGCACTTTACGTATGGCCGTGGCCGAGTCCATGATCTTTGTTGGCGGTACGGTGGGCTTCCTGCTCGGTGGATTTTTGCAGCAAGAATTTGGGCTCAAGGCAGCGTTCGCGGCTTACATCGGTTGCCACGTCCTGGCGTTACTTTATATTGCGCTTTGGCTGAGAGACCCTTCGACGGGGAGGAATACATGTATAGCTGAGCAATGCTCTCCAGAAGACCAGTCTCGGCTGAATATCCTAAAGTACGCCAAGCTGTCTTTCAAAGCAGTGTTCAAGAGGAGGTCAGGGCAGGAGAGGCTGAAATTGCACTTTCTCATTCTCTGCACCTTCATAAATAACCTGGTGGCTGTTGGTCAGTGCGCGCACACACACACACACACACACACACACACACACACACACACACACACACACACACACACACACACACACACACACACACACACACACACACACACACACACACACACACACACACACACACACACACACACACACACACACACACACACAGTTTCGCAGCAGTATGCAGGTTAATCTCAAGAAACCTGGCAAGAATATGTCAAGATCACATTTAACCCCCAAAAAAGAAAAATCTTAAATTAAAAATTTCCCCCGAAATACTGTAAAAGTTAAATAGCATTTTTATTTATTCAATTAAATAATGTATTATTTAATAATATTTGTTTATTTTAAGTCCGTATACATTATATTATCAATTATATATTAAATAATTAAACAAATACTACCATGATATATACTTTCCAATTTATATGACATTTACTTATTTGTTTGCATGCAAGTAAGCAGATATTAACATAACACTTTTTATTTATTTATTTTTTTCACACAGTACAACACAATAAACTGTTGGTGGCTTTTTATTTATTTCATCCTTCAAGAATACATAAACTTTTAGTAAAGAGAGTTTAAAATGAAATATAACATAATGAAATAACATAAACATTAATTTAAAAGTGAAACTTTCAAAAGAGCGATTCCAGCTTTGAGAAGGCTGTGATGAATGATGAGTGTATCTAATATGTGCCCTGTGGTCAAGTCGCTGCGTGTGTGTGTGTGTGTGTGTGTGTGTGATGACACTGCTGAGACACTGCAGGGAGCTTTTAAAGCACTCCATCAGAGGACTGTCACTCCTGAGGCCAGAGACAGACAAGTTCCAGAAAGTCTTAAAATGACTTATTAGAGGTCTTAAATATTAGCACCTTTAATTTTGTCTAATTTAATTATCGCTATTTGTACAGGTTCATAATTAACGTTCAATCCTCTCATTCGAATTGTATTGCTTTGAAAAACATTGATCTTTGAAAGTCATGCCAATAAAGAGTTGGAGAGAGGGTGGACATAAATAATAATGTGTTTTTATGTGCATTTGTCTCTGCAGGGGATCAGTCGATCTTGCTGTTGTTTTTGATGTACGAGCCTCGAGAGTTTACGACTGCCCTGTTCGGGGTTTTTAACTCTGTGAGGATGCTCTTATTGGTAAGTGGTCTTGTTTAATGCAGTAATGCTTTCTCTGATGACTCATGTCTCTCAGCTCACTCTGAGTGCAGATCTGTGGATGTCCTTGAAATGCCACTAAATCTTTGGATTTCAGGCTCAAACAGCAGTGGCCCTGCAGAACGGCCATTGACTGGACACAGCTGCGTCTCTTTGCTTTCTCTTCATTTGATTCTCTTCTCTGCCAGCGCACACAGCTGAGCACGAGCACAAGGTTTGCGTTCTCGGGCCACCAAGGCACAGTTGTCGTGTAATTGACCCTTCGCAGGGAGCTTAATTGACAGGTGATCTGACCAATCATACTTCGCCATCCACCATTTTGTCGGACAAAGCAGTCAGGACAGTTAGTAGATGAAGGATTTGAACTTGAAAAACAGTGTACTGACGCCTTTCCACGGTTAAAACAACATTCCTTCTGATGTTCATTCATGTTTATTTGATGCTATAAATGAACTAGAAGGAAGAGATGATCGGTTCACAAGCAGCTTTAACTGAGGCTCTACAGCGATCTGTCACGACACATTAAAGAGCCACAAAACGGTATTTATTGTTTAAATTTCTTTTTTTTTAAATGACCAAATTTGAAAGGTTAGACTTTGTTTAATGTTTAATATCAAAAGTAACCGAAAAGCAACCAGATTTTTCGGTTGAAACGGCCCATAAATGAATAACTAATGATTTTTACAACCGAAATGAATCGATGCTGAACTTACTTGAACTGGACTTCTAGACTTCTTAAACTTTCTTCTAGCCCTTGTGCTGTGTAAAACCCGTACAACACTTGTGATGTTCCCGGTCAAAAATGACCATTCTGCAAAAATCTGCTTATAAATATCTCGTAATGCTATACCTTATCACCAAATATAGGATTAAATCTTTTTATCAGCTTGTTTTCTTTCAATTAGGACAGGTTTTGTATTTATTTTTGAAACTGATTGATTGTAGGCCTCATTGATCTGAGCCTCGCGGCTTTGAGGATAAAGTTCATCTCTGTGAAAAAGAAAGCCTGTAATACTCAAAATAGTTTGTTTGTGGACATCAACGTGTGTGTGTGTCAGTGTGTCTGTGTGCGCGGATGCACGAGTTTGCATGTATCCACACATGCACAGGTCTGAAGCCTGTATGTTTGCAAGCCCACATACATAGGCTATGTGAACATGGACATGATGAACACACTATTTGTTTCTCTGATTTTCGACTCCTCCATTCATTTTCAAAGGGCGGTCATTTTTGTTCAGATCAATGAGGCCTACGATCAATCAGTTTAAAACATAAATACAAAACCTGTCCTAATTTAAAGAAAACAAGTTGAAAAAAACATTGAATCCAATATTTTGTGATAAAATAACATAACAAAAGATTTATACGCTATTTTCTTTTGTAGGCTGGACATTTTTGACCAGGAACATCACAAGTGTGACTTTGTGCCATTTTGTACAAAATAAAAGATTTCAAAACAAATTTCCTGGTTAAACATGAAAGCACACTAGTGTGATAAATAGTGCACATTCCCCCCCCCCCCCCCCATATTTTTATGTAAAATTGACAAAATTATCCACAAATAACGCTTTTTCCATTTAAAACCTTGTAAGGTTGTAAGCTCAAATAAATAAGGCCTACGCTCGATCAATTCCAAAAAGAAATATAAAACCCGTCTTAATTGAAAGAAAACATGGGGAATGAAAAAATTTGACAAAAAGTATAACAAATTTTTTGGGAAGTTGTTAGACTTTGGGTGAGTAAAGTTAGTAAATTTTAGTCCAATACAATAACATTAACTAGCAATTTCGGGTATTGGTCAAAATGACCCAAACACACCATGAGGCCTAGAGCTGCTCTAGCATCTTTATTGCATTATTTTCCAGTTATCACTGTAAAGCTGCTTTGAAACCATCTGTATTGTAAAAAGCGCTATATAAATAAAGATGAACTGACTTGACGTTGTCCTTGCTAACCCCTTTGAAAACCAAACAATAAAATAAACAAAGAATTTTTGAGATTTAGTCAGAAAGGAAACGATGGGGTGAAGATAAGGTAATGACACAACTCTTAACAGACAACACACATTCAATTTCACCATCAGTTCATTCCGTGACACGGCAGTTCTGGCTGCAGTACGGGACAAAGGCTCATGTACACTCACATGCTGTAAAAACAAGAATGTATTATTGTGGACAGCAATGTTCCAGTCTTTATGACTGTGCCATCTGAAATCATACTAAAGGTCTTAAATGATTAGTTCACTTTTAAAATGAAAATTCTGTCATCATATACTCCCCTTAAGTTGTTTCAACCCTGTATGAATTTATTTCCTCTGCTGAACACAAAGGAAGATATTTAGAAGAATGTCAGTAACCAAACAGTTTTTGGTTCCCATTGACTTCCATAGTAGGAAAAAAATATACTATGGAAGTCAATGGGAACCAAAAACTGTTTGGTTACTGACATTCTTCTAAATATCTTCCTTTGTGTTCAGCAGAGGAAATAAATTCATACAGGGTTGAAACAACTTAAGGGTGAGTATATGATGACAGAATTTTCATTTTAAAAGTGAACTAATCCTTTAAATGAGCAAATGATTGTCACCTGCTATAGTAATTGGGACTATATTTCACAATTTCTCATAGTCGTACATTTGTAATCTCACATTATGACAAATTCAGAACTCGCAATTATGACCCCCCCCCCCCACACACACACACACTGAGATGCGAGTTTACATCTAGCAATTGTGATTCTCAATTGTCAAAATTCTGAGATGTAAACTCACAATAGTAAGAAAAAAATCCTCAGAATCGGCCTTTGTAACTCGACTTTTGTAAAAAGTCAGAATTGTGAGATAAAAAGTCGCAATTATCTTTTCATTTTTTGTTATTACATGGCAGAAACAAGCTTCCATTATATCACGCTTTCCATAAAACTATTAAGCAGCACAACTGTTTTCTACATCGATAGTGCAAAATGTTTCTCGAGCACCAAATCATGATATTTGAATGGTTTCTGGAGTAATTCAGCATTGACATCACAGGAATAAATGATATTTAAAAATATATTAAATAGAAAACAGGTATTTTAAATGGTACTAATACTTCACAGTATTATCAAATGAATTGCTGAGCATAAGAGACCTCTTTCAAAAGCATTACAAAATCTTAAGACCCTGACATTTTTAACTAGCGTACATGTCTCACAGATAGCATGAAATTAAGCACATTGAACAAACAACACTGCAGGATGTTCTGTTTTTTGTGAAGAAAGTAAAACTAGTGAATTGTGAGTTTCCTATTGATTGAGGTGTTCCTTCACCGTGGCATTAGCTGAATAGCTCTGCAGTTTGAGACGGTCTGTACAGCAGTAGTGATGGGAAACAGGTTGAAGGAAGCTTTGTTTTTGTCACCTGCCATGGGAAACTCTTCTTCTGAGCAGGTCGATGCTCTGTCTTGGAGTGACACTTAAACAAAGCCTGCCAGTTTAAAGAGCACCCTTCCTGATTGGTGAGGTGACGGCTCTCCATTTATACCGGGGTGCACCACTGGGGCTCCAATCGCTTTGCTCCCTTTTGTGTGGAAGCCGAAGGCATCGATCCTGATGGAACCTATTATACACTCTGTCAGTAGGGGATGTCAGCTAGCGAGCCGCCACCCAATACGTTAAGCAAAAAGTTTTAATTAACCGCAATTGAAAGAGTCAATTGAGAAAAAAAAAAAAAAAAGGATAGACAAAGGAACTTTTTTAAACACAAAGGCATCGCGGAGGGGAGCTGATCTTGTGCTTCTAAAGATCTGAGGCATCAAAATCTTGGCTCACATGGCTCCACGCTCGCGGTTTTTATAAATGGCTGCAGGGCTGGAATTGACTTGTAATTAGGGTGGCGTGGAGTTGGAGAGGAATTATTAAACACTCCAGGCTCTAATGAGTTGATGAAAGTAAAAACACGGAGAGTTGACCTTTTCCGTGGAATGTTTATGCATTCCCATTATGTTTTTCTGCTGCGAATCAGAGGCGGTGGCAGAGTCTGTTGACACCGGGCCCTCGCCGGGCAGGCAGGGTAATTAAATCTGAACTGTTTGCACGAGCAGGCCGGGCAAATGAGTCACGCCACGTCTCGCGCACCTCTCACGCGTGTTCGCGCGCAAACGTGGAGGCAGGTGAGCTCGCTTTCAAGTGCTCTCAGCCGTTCTGAGTGAAACAGCCCGACTGCTTTTGACACCGTTTCATCAGGCACAAACCCTGAAGGTTAATTAATGCACCGGTTACACGCGTCTGAGAGAATCTAAATATTTATGGGCTTTGTTTTTATACAAGCTGAACCCTAGAAATGTCTAGTGCTGTGTGTCTAGTGCCGTGATTATGCATTTCAGATATTATGCAGCTGTTATGTTACATTATTCGACATCAGCATCCTTTTAACAATTTTGAATTATACATAAATCATAGCACCACCTAAATGGTTGGTGATGAAATACAGGTGAAAAATTCCATAGATTTATACTGTAGGATTGACCTGAGACAAATTTATAGGTCACCTAGCAAATATAAATGATCGAAATGATCATTTACATATACATATGTAAGGCAAATACATACCACGGCTTGACATTAACTTATACCAGCCACTAGCCACTGTGGCTAGTGGTTTTCCAAAGTTACCAGCCACTCAATATTTACACTGGCCACAATTTTAACATCAATATCAAAAAGAAAAACTGCCATAAAGATATTTTTTATATTATCTCATAATTTGAGACACCCCTCGCTGCAGCCTGTAGCACGATGACGTTGGATCAGATCTAATATGTAGTGTATGGAGGTGTGTTTTGGCGACGTCATAGACGCATGCGCAGTACCGATTGTTATAATTCGCATGCGCTGGTCTTAAGTGACATGTATGCTCAATATTGTATTGAGATGGTGTTCTAACCTGTGTAGTAGTAGTACTGTTAAATAGTAATGAGTAATTATTGATGAATAAGTAATTAAGTTATCCTAGTTTCTCTCTACATACATGCAAAATAGTTCATTTTAAATCACATGATTTTAAACCTAAATTTGACAGATTAATAGCATGTCCTCACCGCAAGTATTTCTTTTTTAAATGCGTGTATATAGAACATTTTAAAATAAAGCCATTTTATTTTATTCAGGTCATATTTGCTGTTGAGTGGAAGCAAAAAATGAGTCCAGTAATTGCCTCTGTAATTTTAATCCTAAAGGTACAATACAATAAGGTCTGTAAACATCATAAAATACCAGTACACATTCAAGGGAAAATGCAAAAATAATTAAAGCATCAAGAAAATAAATCTTGCCAGATGTCAAAAAAAGAAGAAGCGCTTAATGATATTTTGCCTGGAGTTCCTTCTTTAATGGCAGTGATCTGTACATAAGGTTCCTCTTAATTTGATGTTCAGTGTTTGCAAGACATGTACATTAAAAAAAAAAACAACAACTGTATTTAAGTTTAATATACAAACTGCTCAGTGCTCACAGCAGTCAGATCAAGCAGTTGTCACTCAAGTGACCATTTATATTTGGCTTTATTCTTCTTGCACGTGTGATTTTTCACCAACTCTCTACTTGCGCATGCATATATGACGTCACCAAAACACCCCACGGCGCATGCGTGTCCAGTACGTGTTGGATCTGGTCCAGCTCATCGTGCTACAGGCTGCAGCGAGGACCTCTTGCATAATTTGGCAGCAGGTATATTAGGCTGCGGTCATTTTAAGACCTGACGCACAGATCCATTTTACACACGCACTTTCTTTCCCAACTGTTTACATTCACTTAAAACATATCTGACGTGAATACTCGCCAATCCCAGCATTCTGACATACAGCGAAAAATAACTCAATTTAGTACTGAGAGGTGGCTTTATGTGCACACACGTGTGCAATACGCGCAATCCCACAGTGAAATTCAAGCCCTGTTACAGCAACAATATTCATCCGGAGCAAATGAAACGGATGGTCTTCACTACTCATATTTTAAAATGTAAAAATTATTGCTTTAAAAATCGGAGCCCAAAAATGGTCTCTTGCTTATGCTGTATACCTGGACATTTTTCTGAGAGGGGACGGTCCACTATAAAATTGAATGCGAAAAATTGTAACACTATAAGCTGACTCTAGTCGCTCCGTACAGCTAAATTAGCCAATCAAATTTTGTGATCATGAATTTCGCGTCAGGGCTAAATATTTGCCAACACAGATTTCGCTAGTGACTTCTGTGTGAGCTTTGCTTCATACATCATTACACTATTAACAAAGTACCTGTTATTTCATCAAATGTCATCAAATTTATGCTAATTTGACCATACCTTTACAGTTAAAAGATCCATATATATATATATATATATATATATATATATATATATATATATATATTAGGCTGGCTTAGCTAATATTCAAGTTTTTACAAGGGACTCTGGACTCTGTTAAAGTTTTTTTGTTAATTTTTTTTATTAATGAATTTGGTTAAGCTAACAATGAACCCATAGCTGATTAGATAATAATGGATCCATTTAGCTTTTGTTCCAATTACATTCTTTGCTCATTTTCAAGGCATTTAAATACAATAGGGTGCTTCAGTTATAATTGACTGAGCGTCAACCGAATGATGTCAGTTGTTTTAATGCCAGCACATCTAACCTGCTGTGTTCTCTGACAGGGCTTTGGTCTGCTGGGTCTATTCCCGGTGCTGATGAGGTGTATTAAGGAGATGACTTTAGCCAAGCTCAGCGCTGTGTTCAGAATCGCCTCTTACGTCCTACTCGCCTTCTCAAACAACACATGGATGGTCTTCCTTGGTAAGTTCCCATCACTCATGTGACTCATTTAAATGATGTATTGACACGATGAAGCTCCTTGCAAAGATATTGTGCATGAAGAATGATCCATAAAGTCATTATGTCAAGTTAATTTTGCAGAAGGGTCAATGACGCTCATTTATTTTGTCCAGGCCTGTTAATTAATTCAAAAAGATATTAGAAATGCAATTCACACATACAATGACTTTAATACACGTCTTCTATGATAAGCATGTTGTTGCTTTCTGAATTTAAATTCATTTTGATATTTTCTTAAGGGTGTAAAGTAAAAAATGCCAGGGTGAATGTCAACTCTCCTGATATCATAATGAAGAAAAGCCCTTTGAAATACTATTTTTTTTTAAATATTATATATTACAATACTCTAATTTGAAAATATATACACTTTTATACGGTAAGGATGCATTAAACTGATCATAAGTAAAAGTGAGGATATTTATGTTACAAAATATTTCTATTTCAAATAAATGCTGTTCTTTTGAACTTTCTATTCATCAGAAATTCCTGAAAACAAAGTATCATGATTTCCACAAAAATATTAAGCAGTACAACTGCGTTCAACATTGATGATAATAAGAAATGTTTATTGAGCAGTAAATCAACATATTAGACTCATTCAGCTTTGCCATCACAGGAATAAATAGCATTTAATAAATTAATAAATCACAATTAAAATAGAAAACAGTTGTTTTAAATTGTAATAATATTTCGCAATAGTACTGTTTTAGTCTATTATATTAGACTATACATTTTAGTCTATATTACTCTATTTTTGATCATATAAATTCAAAGAGATTTGTTACAAAAAGATTTAAAAAATAATTAAAAGTAAAATGTGATTTACCGTGACATGTTTTAACACGGTGAGGTTTTACTCTCAGACGGTTATAAACAACACAACTGACCCTATTTCAAATCTGTCAGCGAGCATCAAAGCACATCTCTCTTTCCTAAGACAATGTAGATTTCTCTTGTCTGTATGTGTCATGCACAAAGCGAGCATTTCCCACTCGAGGCCTGACATTCTTCACTTGTGCTGACTGTTTTAACAAGACAGTCAAATGGGTAAATGCTCTGAAAAAAAAAAAGTCTCCCTGACTGAGCACACTGTCTGAACTCCATGGCTTGTTCCAGAGGGGCTACACCTCCACAGAAGAGTTCTCAGAGTGGTAAGTGATGATAACATTGTGGAAGACGGCCACTCTCGGGGAGAGACAGCCGGATCGGAGTTAATACTGTTAATTAAATAAATGATTGAGGAAATTGTTATTCTAATCGATGTGGCGGACTAAAGCCTTTTAAAGGGAGATGAGTGGCGGCTCTGATGAATAATCAGTGCCAGGGAAGGTGGAATTTGCATGCTGGTCTTTTCTTTTGGCCGCGATAATGAGGGGCACAGCGACGGCACACGGGAGTCATAACCTCTATTCTGCAAGCACAGCGCATGTGTGGTGTGTGCAGACCGGCACACACACACACACTCACATGGACGTGTGCACAGATACACCTCAGCGCATACGCATCAACGCAAATGCAGAAAACATTTTGTTCTCTCGAGGATCTGCTTTTCTTGATCATGCATGAGCGAGTGACTTTACATTCTGAGCTATTAGGAAAAGCCCATGCTCTGTAATCACAATTACCTCTCAGAATTCCATGCATATAGATTAAGCTCATGAATTATTGAATATTCCATTTAGATTCACTTACTTCAGAACTGGTTACATTCCTCCAGTCTCACCGGATTTGTTAATTGTGGCTTATGTGTGACTTTAAGTAATGTTTTTGTTGTGTAAGCTATGTTTTATATATGTAGGTCTGTATTAATTATTGTTTAGTATTATTATTATTAAACAGGTTTCTAAAGTGGTATTTGTCCTGTGGTTTTGCAGTTGCTGTAGTCGGTGCTCCAGCTGGTATCAGCCAAGCAGTGATTCGTTCTTTGTCTTCTGCCATCGTGGGACCCGATGAACAAGGTACCGTGTTCAGAACTCACGATCACACAGAACCATGCTAAGACAGAGAGAAAGCTAAAAGAGGTCAGATGAGAGAGAAGGAGAGACACACACACTACAAGAATGTACTAAAAAGATGCTGGTACTGCCATGTTTTTGTGTAAATTCAAATTCCTGATTCTTTTTTTTGTGGAAATTAATGTACAGTATGGTGTGAAAATGCCAATGAATCTACCCAAAGTAGCATTATGATTTATTTATTTTTGCTATGGAGTCAAGGTATTTATTTATTTGATACCATAGATAGCATAGTAAAACCATAGAAACCAATGGTAATACTGGTTTTAGGATATGGCACATATTTTTAGATATGGTGGCATGGTCATATCATATCATGTTTTTTTTTGTAAACACCTTTTTTTGGATAGATTTTTTGGAATTGGAAATGAAGCAGTGAAAATTGTAGTAAGACCATATTGTTTTAAAGTAACCATAGTTTAACTATGGTATTTGTAGTAAAACTGATAATAAAATTATAATAAAGTTAAAAACAAAACAGTTTCACTATGTTATTTTAATAAGCATGAACTATAAAAAATCTAATACCACAGCAAAATCGTGGTTTCTGGATAGATACCATGGTGATGAACTGTTCTGAATCTTACAGGAAACACCATGAATATAATCATTCAGTGCCATGGTGTTACCATCTAATGCCATCGCTGTGTTTTTGTCCTTTCCGTAATGTGTACATGACATCATGGCTTTCTTCTCTTGATCTACAAGCCCACAAATGAGCAGAAATACAGTGAGGAAAGTGTTTTGACCTTCACCGTGACGAATTGATTTGAGTCATGCTTTTATTCTACATCTTAACTTTCTTTGACATTTGTTTCTGCCTGATAACGTAGCTAAAAGCCCAAGATTTAATCTCCATTGTCCTTTCACAAATCCGTAATGAGAGGCATAATTAACTGGGAAACTGAACAGCGGCTTTCTCAAAAAATCATAGAATGATCAAACTCGGCTAAGTAGAAAACAATGCACGAGGAACAGAGAAACAACAAACAACATCTTGAGCAGACTTCCATATTCATATCCAGGCCGGCTCGTTTCCACTCACGCAGCACGCAGCTGAAAGCCACACCGACAGGAAACATCCATTTCGTTTGTGGACACAAACATCTTTCTTCCCATTACTTTTATTTATTTTCCTGTTGATGCAAGAGTGATACAACTGTGAAAGGACATAGTGATGACAGGCCATGTCCATCCATAAATGCACTGTTTTCACTGTGCAAGTTGCCCCTTTCCACTTTGACAGCCTTTTCAGTGCTTGTGTCTGAGATTGCATGTGTCACTGAATCTATTGCAGTTACCAGTCATTCAGGGGCACTCACACGACTTCCAGCGTCGGCGAAGATCAATACGTATTGCATGTTCCAGGCACTTACGGGCTGCCCCGACGCTCCGCGACTCATTCTGCTCCAGTTAGTCAGAGCAGTCACGAAGTTCAGCGTAGCTCAAGGAGATATTTTATCAAAGTGGATCAAACCATTATTCATGCCAACAATCTACTGCACAGACCTCAGTTTCCGCGGCCATTACTCTTTCATTCAGATAAAATCATGGGTTAGGAATTTCAGGTGCATCCACGGCATATTAATGAATCGGTTCTGGTTTTATCCAGAAATGTTTAGATATCTTTATCAGTTAGTAAATGACGGTCACACACAGACTACTTAAAAAAAAAAATCATGTTTTCAATGTAGGGGTAATTTTTGGGCTACACTAATATTTAAATAATATTATAATCCATCCAACTTTATTATACACTTTAAAGTCCCCCTGTAGTCAATAATTGTATCCCTTACCCTTAAAACGAATCGTTGATAACCAAAATGACATATTTAAAGTTTTTTCCTGCTTAAAATAGCTTGAATGTAACTACACCCTTGCTTCATTTAGTATTCAGTTCTATGAATATGTATATTAGCCCCGCCTCCACTCACTCACAGCAGCTCAGAGATCCACTCGTTGACGATCACATGTTGACGTGATTGGTTACAAGGTGTGACGTCAGAAACATCACCGGGGGACTTTAAGTCGAGTCAAGTCAAGTCAAGTCAAGAATATTTGTATAGCGCTTTTCACAATACAGATTGTATCAAAGCAGCTTCACAGTATTAAATTAAAATAATAATAAAACGTCCGTGTTTGGTAAGGCTAATCAATAGTATTATTCATTGATTAATTAAATTGAATATCCCCAACTGAGCAAGCCAAAGGCAACAGTGGCAAGGAAACGAAAAACTCCATCAGGTGACCTAATCAGGTGACCTTTAAAGCTGCAGTGTTCAAAATGTATCTAATAAGCGACTACATCAAGAATCGATTTTTCAAACCGTGTTTTTGTCTTATCCTGAATCACTGTGGTACACCTATAATAAGTGTTTATATTAGGACTATTTTAGACTGGTTCGATTCGGCACTGCTGCGAAGTAGCCCAGTCCCTGCGTTACTCATCATAAACATAAACAAAGAGAAGTAGCTCCGGCTACACTGTTCTTCTGCAAGACACGTGCAGTTCTGTTTATTAACCGCTAGAGCGCCAAAAGTTACGAACTGTAGCTCTAAACATCCAACAAAACATTTCACACCTCACACTCAAAAAATTTTTTACTAGGAAGGTTGTGCGCTTTACATAATATATTTATATTTAGTTTACTTATAATAATTGTGTTTGTTGACTTGAATTTTTTTTTCTATTGAGGTCCACATAATTATGTCTCAACTTAACAGTAAAACATTTATGTAAAGTAAAAAAATCTTACATCCAGAGGGTGGCAGTATAGTGCGACGCCAACTGCCATTTTGCCCTAACTTAATTTGATTGTGTTCAATCTGCTTAAATATATGTACAATTTAAGTTTACTTAATACGTTTGTGTTGGATTACATGAATGATTTGTGTTGCATTAACTGAAACTGGCCAGTGCTTGTTAGTTCCCAGCATGCTTTGCATTTGGTTGAATTAAGAGAGAATCAATGTTCAAATTAATAGTTATTTTATTTATTTTTTCGAGAAAATTAGAAAAGGGAAAGACTTGATAGTGTGTAATTGTGTTTAATGTTCAATTACATTGGAATTATTAGAACCATTTAAATTACAGTGGGTTACCATTGTGGAGATGTCACATTGTTAATGTGTTTTCTGTTGTTTCCATGGACTTTTAGGTTGTTTTTCTCATTCAGTGTTTTTCTTCATCTCTGTCGTCATTTTCATTAGTTCATTTTCGTCACCTGTTTAGTTAATTAGTTTTTGTTAATCATCATCATCATCACCTGTCGTCACTCGTTGTCATCTGTGTATTTAAGTTCCTGTCTTTCACCCTTCAGTTGTCGGTCAATGCTTATGCTTATGTTTGTGTTTGTAAATGTTATTGTGTATGGAGAGTGTTACCCTTGCCTGTACCAGTTTTGTTTAAGTTTTATTATAGTAAAAGTTTGAATTGGAACTTTGGGCCTCAGCCTGTCTTCATCCGCACCATACCCGTGACAGATTGACCGACCCCCCTAAAATGGACGATTGGGTAAAAATTTTCGTCCTGGCCAAGGAGAGCCAAGATCTCCCAGCCTTTGCCCATGGAGGGTCGTTTGAGGGAACCCGTCTGGCCAGATTTCGCGGGACCCGTGGAGGCCGCAGTAGAGGCGGTGGTCGAGATGGACCCCGACACCATTCTCCGCTTTGGTCCCTCTTCGACCCTGGACGGTTGACGTCCAGCTCCAAGCCTCCTGCACCGCTGGTCCCGTCCAGCCCAGAGCTTCCTGCACCGCTGGTCCCGTCCAGCCCAGAGCTTCCTGCACCGCTGGTCCCGTCCAGCCCAGAGCTTCCTGCACCGCTGGTCCCGTCCAGCCCAGAGCTTCCTGCACCGCTGGTCCCGTCCAGCCCAGAGCTTCCTGCACCGCTGGTCCCGTCCAGCCCAGAGCTTCCTGCACCGCTGGTCCCGTCCAGCCCAGAGCTTCCTGCACCGCTGGTCCCGTCCAGCCCAGAGCTTCCTGCACCGCTGGTCCCGTCCAGCCCAGAGCTTCCTGCACCGCTGGTCCCGTCCAGCCCAGAGCTTCCTGCACCGCTGGTCCCGTCCAGCCCAGAGCTTCCTGCACCGCTGGTCCCGTCCAGCCCAGAGCTTCCTGCACCGCTGGTCCCGTCCAGTCCAGAGCTTCCTGCACCGCTGGTCCCGTCCAGCCCAGAGCTTCCTGCACCGCTGGTCCCGTCCAGCCCGGAGCTTCCTGCGCCGCTGGTCCCGTCCAGCCCGGAGCTTCCTGCGCCGCTGGTCCCGTCCAGCCCAGAGCTTCCTGCGCCGCTGGTCCCGTCCAGCCCAGAGCTTCCTGCACCGCTGGTCCCGTCCAGCCCAGAGCTTCCTGCACCGCTGGTCCCGTCCAGCCCAGAGCTTCCTGCACCGCTGGTCCCGTCCAGCCCAGAGCTTCCTGCACCGCTGGTCCCGTCCAGCCCAGAGCTTCCTGCACCGCTGGTCCCGTCCAGCCCAGAGCTTCCTGCACCGCTGGTCCCGTCCAGCCCAGAGCTTCCTGCACCGCTGGTCCCGTCCAGCCCAGAGCTTCCTGCACCGCTGGTCCCGTCCAGCCCAGGGCCTTCGCCGCTGGTCCCGTTCAGCCCAGAGCCTTCGCCGCTGGTCCCGTCCAGCCCAGGACCGCCTTCGCCGCTGGCCCCGGTCAGCTCAGAGTCCTCTTCGCCGCGGGTCCAGTCCAGTGCTGACCTCCCCAAGAAAATTTTGGGGGGGGGCAATAAGTCCTCTGAGGGGATCGTGGAGGCCCTTCCGACACGGTCGCCATGGCCGCCCGAAGGGTCCTCACCGCCATGGCCGCCCGAAGGGTCCTCACCGCCATGGCCGCCCGAAGGGTCCTCACCGCCATGGCCGCCCGAAGGGTCCTCACCGCCATGGCCGCCCGAAGGGTCCTCACCGCCATGGCCGCCCGAAGGGTCCTCACCGCCGTGGCCGCCCGAAGGGTCCTCACCGCCATGGCCGCCCGAAGGGTCCTCACCGCCATGGCCGCCCGAAGGGTCCTCACCGCCATGGCCGCCCGAAGGGTCCTCACCGCCATGGCCGCCCGAAGGGTCCTCACCGCCGTGGCCGCCCGAAGGGTCCTCACCGCCGTGGCCGCCCGAAGGGTCGTCTCCGCCGTGGCCACTCGAAGGGTCCTCACCACCATGGACGCCTGAGGGTCCGTCTGCTCCGCCGTGGTCACGCCCACAGCCAGCTCCGCCCTGGACGCCTGAGGGTCCGACTGCTCCGCCATGGCCACGCCCACATCCTGCTCCGCCCTGGCCACCTGCACGTCCTGCTCCGCCCTGGAGGCTTCCTGCTCCAGATCGGCCACCTGTTCATCAGCCTCCAGGGCGCCCACCCTCCCACCCCTTTGGATGTTTTACGGCGCGAGGACGCGCCTGGGGGGAGGGGGGGTTCTGTCACATTGTTAATGTGTTTTCTGTTGTTTCCATGGACTTTTAGGTTGTTTTTCTCATTCAGTGTTTTTCTTCATCTCTGTCGTCATTTTCATTAGTTCATTTTCATCACCTGTTTAGTTAATTAGTTTTTGTTAATCATCATCATCATCACCTGTCGTCACTCGTTGTCATCTGTGTATTTAAGTTCCTGTCTTTCACCCTTCAGTTGTCGGTCAATGCTTATGCTTATGTTTGTGTTTGTAAATGTTATTGTGTATGGAGAGTGTTACCCTTGCCTGTACCAGTTTTGTTTAAGTTTTATTATAGTAAAAGTTTGAATTGGAACTTTGGGCCTCAGCCTGTCTTCATCCGCACCATACCCGTGACAGGAGAAGAGTGGAGCATTTTGTTTGGCTGTGGATGGATTAAATTTATTTTAACTGCTTTGGTTGAAGGAGCATGTAAATCTTAGCATTTAAGATGCAGTCTATCAATTTAATTATGTGTCACTAAACACATAAATTAAATATTAATGGATGAATGAAAATAAAAAAACACCTGAATCATGTCAGGAAGCCTTTAAAAATTCACTTTGAGACTAAAAGTGAATTGGGTCGCTAAAAATGACTAAATTCCATGATGTTGAAGTTACATGAACAAATTACGTTTGTTTAACGTAACCCAGTTATGTGTGACCTGTTGACATAAAAAAGTTAATTAAAGCCAACATATCATTTTCAATTGTCCGATTGGATTTCCCAGGGACCCCCATGTACTTCAATGCACTGTACTGTAGGTGATTTGGATAAAAGTGTCAGTCAAATGTAGCCTATCAATATTGAAATTACACAACATGTGTTTGGTCTGAATTTTAGTACGTTGTGTGTCATAAACTAAATTAATAAGAACAAATGACTACTGCATATATGGAAATTCTCATATTTTTTCTATGCTGAATAAAACTCACCTTTTTGTGATTTTCTGATCAATAAAATCATAATGGAGTGTTCTTGTTTTTTATGGAATATTGCAGGATTTATTATAAATTATTTATCCGTGCAAATCCGTTATATATATATATAAAAAAACATGTGTCCTTGTAATCTTTAATTTAAATATTTCCCCTCAATCTTACAATATCGAGACTATTGAAACTTCCATTTCATGCATGTTAAGCTTTTTGTGTGTTGTTATTTCCCACTTGTGTTTCAAAAATGATCATCTTCTCATTATAGTAGTATTTTAATTAACTGATATTTTAATAAGTTAGAGGGGCTGAAATACTGAAGTGCAAGAATTGCCCATAAGATGTTTTACACTTGTTTTTTTCTTTATGCACATTTTACTATATTCCAAGTTTCCTAAAATATTCCAAGAAATCTGTGTTAATCATGTAAAATACAACATGAATTCACTCAAATGTATTTCCCACAGCCAACCGAGTCTGGTTCAGCTGCATTTCTCTAGATGTCTGCTTGTCTTTATTGACCTGAATGTTGATGTCCTCAGGTGCCATGTTCTCCTTCTCTGCCTCAGTGGAAGCGACCTGCATCCTCATTGCTTCTACGATCTTTAACGGGCTGTACCCCCTGACCCTGACCACTGTTCCTGGGATGCCCTACATCATCATGGCGGTCTTCATGCTCATCGTGCTCATTCTCTTGCAGTAAGCTCATCATTCTTTTATATGTAAACTGACTGCAAAATTAAATATATTTTTATTATTTAGTTTATACACCATGCAAAAGAGAGGGTAAGATTGTCTTACCCTTTCTCTTATGCTCACAAAGGCAGCATTTATTTGACCAAAAATACATAAAAACAGTGATATTGTGAAATATTATTACAGTCTTAAATAACTGTTTTCTACAGTACCTTCATTGCTAAATATAATTTATTCTGCAAAGTTTTTTTTTAGCAGCCATTACTACAGTTTTCAGTGTCACATGATCCTTCAGATATCTGATGAGCCAAAACATTATGACCAGTCAGGGATGAAGCAAATATGGTTGATCATCTCCTAATAAGGCCACACATTAAGGTCTGGGTAGATTAGATAGAAAGCAAACAATCGGTTCTCGTAATCAACATGTTGGATGCAGGAAAAATGGGCAGGAAAACTCTGACAAATTGTTATAGTAAGGTAAGAGTATGAGTATGGCTTGTGTGTTGCTCCCGGTCAGTAGTGGTGAGAATTTACCAACAGTGGTCCGAGGAGGGACAAACCATACACCGGCGACTGGGTGTGGGGCGCCCCAATGCATAAGGGCAACAAAGGCTATCTCTTCTGGTCTAAGCCAACAGAAGGTCTACAGAAGGTGTGGCACAAGTCACACACAAATGTAATAAAGGTTATGGGAGGAGTGTGTCACAACAAACAGTCCATCAAACTCTGCTGTGTACGGAGCTGCATAGCCTCAGACCAATCAGAGTGCCTGAAGACCCCTGTCCACCGGCGAAAAGTGTAGGAACTGGACCTTGGAGCAATGGAAGAAGGTCACCTGATCCGATGTGTCCCGTTTTCTTTTACATCACATGGATGGCCATGTATGTTTACCTGAAGAAGTGATGGCACCAGGATTCACTGTGGGACAACGACAAGGCGGTGCACGGTGTGTAATGTTCTCTGGGCAATGTTCTGCTGGATATATATATGAAGACTTCAGATGCAAAAGCCTCTAAGTGCCATCTGAAATTTTCTTCTAAAATTAGCATTTTTATCAAGCTCATATATTAAAGTTCAGTAATTTCACTTTAATGACAATTAATAGGTAATTTGCATTGCCATTAAAGTGAAATAACTGAACATAAACATACAAGCTTGATAAAAATTATCATTCTAGAAGAAAATTTCAGATGGCACTTAGAGGCTTTTGCATCTGAAGTTTTCACACACACACACACACACACACACACACACACACACACACACACACACACACACACACACACACACACACACACACACACACACACACACACACACACACACACACACACACACACACTGTGCTGGTGGTGTAATGGTATGTCTCGGCACACTTTGGGCCCCTTAGTATCAATTGAGCGTTGCTTAAACGCCAACCAGAGTATTGTTGCTGACCATGTCCATCCTTCTTCTGATGGCTACTTCCAGCAGGATAACACACCATGTCACAAAGCTCAAATCATCTCAAGATGGTTTCTTGAACATGAACAATGAGTTACTCACTATACTCAATGGCCTCTACTCTCATATCTCAATCCAGCAGAGCACCTTTGGGATGTGGTGGAACAGGAGATCCGCATTATGGACGTGGAGCCGATAAATCTGCAGCAACTGCGTGATTCTGTCATGTCAATATGGACCAACATCTCTGAGGAATGTTTCTAGCACCTTATTGAATATGCCACAAATAATTAAGGCACTTCTGAAGGCAAAAGAGAGCTGGTACTACCTAATAAATGGCTGGTATATATGTTTGTTCTACAACATAAATTGTGATCTAAAACGTTGCTATGGTTGCTTAAGTACACATCATTCATTAAAGCAGGCAGTAGTGTTGGGGCAGTTTCAAAACATTCACATTGGCCCATCTATTCAGTATTTGAAAGGGATACATTAGGACTACAACCTGAACAGCTCCATTCGAATAATTTGAATAGATCTTTTCACAAGACTTATTTTTCAAAAAGAAGCTTTACAAAAAATAGTGCCTTAAACCCCCAGTGAGCAAGACACCTCCACATTGGCAAGGAAATCTCTCTAAGATATTTAAATTGATGAGGCAAAACCCGTGGGAGGAACCAAGACACAGTTGGGGAAGCCCTCCTTCTCAGGCTGGCACATATTTAAAAGCAAACGTAAATGCGTACATACATGCATACATAAATATTAATTTGAACAGATGTCATCCAGCTACATAATATTCATTATAATAATATTATTTAAATTACTGGCTAATTTGTTTTTCAATTAAATGTCATGATCAGTGTCCTCCTATTTTTTGCTTCCACAATTCACAACAGTGCCTCAGAAATACAGTGTGATTGTTGGCATGGCAACCCGTATGGTCAAATGGGAATCACAGTTATGGTCTAATTTTAATCTTAATTGCTTGCTTAGTGTCTGGGATAATTGTATTAAATAATTGTTTTTAAGGTAGTGACAAATGGAGCCATAGTTCAATTGGAAATACTGAAAACAAATGATTATTTTAATAGCTGGTTAATAAGATACTCAAATAAACAGATTGAACCGTATTGTCTTTCAAAAATATTTGAATTACCTTCCTACCGAATCAGGGTTGTCATCTGGTGGGCAACCAGGAACACTGTCCCAGGCTCATTATGTTCTTCTGTGGTATACAGTAGTATATCCCAGTGGTTCTTAAAGGGATAGTCCAAAGTTCTCTCATAATTTACTCACCCTCATGTCGTTTCAAACCTGTCAGCATTTCTTTCTTCTGCAAAACATACAATAACATATTTTAAAGAATGCTGGTAACCAAACCAGCTTTCCACTGACTTCCATTGTATGGACAAAAAAAAATGGAAGTGAAAAGGAACTGAAACTGGTTACCAACATTCTTCAAAATATCTTATTTGTAAATGATGACTGAACTTTATTTCTTTTTTTTTGAGGTGGACAATCCCAAAATTTTAAATAATTAATCACTTTTTGAAATAATTTGAAATGATTGGAAATCAATTGCCAAATCAACATCGTAGCACTATCATACTTAATCATTTACATTTTAAAATGATAAAGGTAACTAATGTAATCTTTTAATGCAAAGTTATTGTTAACATTGTATGCTACGTACTGCAGTAGTCTTAACATGTGTTTTACTCTGAAGTATGTCTGCATCTCCACTGGTTTGATTTTTATTTAGTTGGGGAAGATGAGCATGACATTGTGTGCTAATAGCATAACATAAGTACTTGCATTTGTCATGTGGAGAAATACAGAGGATGGCAAATTAGATATTGATCCATCACTAGCGTATTCTTCAGCATTTACAATGAGAGAGGGATGAGCTTAATACACTTCCACTTCTCCACATGTACTACCTGTGATGTGACCACTACAGGTCTAAAGTCAATCTAGACTCTAGAGATTGATGTCTAGTTTTAAATAGTTGCTTAGTGTTTTCAAAAGCAAAACAATCTGGAGTGCTTTAAAGCTCAGTCCTTATTTGTGGATATCAGTATTATAGAAATGACAATTCACTTTTAAGGTAGTTAAGCGTTAGCCTGGCTCCGCCCTCCTACGTGCTTCCGCTCAATATTCATTTTCCTTCAGAACTATGTCTGGGATTGTGGTGTATTCTTGGGTTTTCTCCGGTCAATTTTTTACCAGTCCAATCAGCGAACAGAGGCTGAGAACGATGACGTTGAGGTTGTGCGCTAGTTTGAGTCGTCATACGTCACGACCAATCGTTAGCGATTGGTTATGGCAGATCCAGAGTGACTCTGGGCAGATCCAATAGTTTTAAACTTTAACAGAGGACCTGCCTTCAAGGAAGTTAACGCTTGTCAATGGAGAGAGGCCAAACTCTCTGTACAATTGAAATGTACGAGAGTCTGGTAGAACCAGTCTAGTTAAGCGTGGCTACACTGGAGTTTGTGCTGGTTTGAGGATCTGAGACTGTAGAATGAAATGCCTTGTTTGTTTATCAAACACTTTCTTCTAACATAATAGAGCACTGTTTTACAATAATGTGCATTACAATAATGTGATGGTTGTGATGGCTCTTGATAAATGCTCTTTATATAACGAGTCTTTCCATTTGCCATTATGGACAGATGGGCTACGTCTATCAAAACACATTAATATCTCATACTCAACCTGACTACATTATGTTACATTATAGAGCACGGTGCTACTAGCAACATTAAGGTCATGGGCTCGAATTCCAGGGAAAGCATAAAGTGATATAATGTATACCTTTAAGGGAAATATAAGTTACTTTGAATAAAAGCATCTTCAAAATGCACACATTAACAGAAGTACAAAAGTACAATAACTCAAAATAAAGGATTATGTAAAG
Organism: Phoxinus phoxinus; assembly: GCF_949152265.1. NCBI lineage: Eukaryota > Metazoa > Chordata > Actinopteri > Cypriniformes > Leuciscidae > Phoxinus > Phoxinus phoxinus. The sequence continues at coordinate 29,183,564 of NC_136888.1, forward strand.
TCACATTAAAGCTGCAGTCCGGCACTTTTTTGGGTTTAAAAATATCAAAAAAGACATTTTTGAAAAAAAACGTAACCAGCCAGTGTTCAAAACGATCTGCTTGCCTTACCTCGATTCAAAACGGTAAGTTTGTAATAATGATTTTAATTCCAGTGGTACTGGTGGATTTCCGCGGGAATTTCGAGCATGTCTTTGCGTCATACGTCACTTCTGTACACATAGAGAAGGAGTCCCCGGCTAGCGTGTGTGGATGATGGAGGTGGAGATTTAGCTTAGCACTTGGTATGGCGGATCCCGAAAGTTTAAAGCGACAATCACCAGTGACAACTGGAGATTCACCAGTTGTAAAACCCAAAGACTTCGGACTTCAGAGTGGCTACAGAATAAATATATTTTTCACGTTTTGACGTGATATAAGCAATCGTTAGATTTAATCAGCATGATATAGCTACTGCAATGCTGCCCCCCACCCCCCGAATTTGGTCAGAACAAACGTGAATGTTACTTACTTGTTCAGATGACATTTTCCGATGAAATTTCTAATGTTGAGACTTTCAAAAAGTATACTCTGAGATTGCTGATGACAGTAACGTTACAGTATCCACAGCGACGCGGCAGCCTCAATACATTGTGTTCATCCGCGCTGTTTCATGCCGATTTACTACCCACGCACAGTTAATAATTCCGCGAATAACTGCAATTGCAGATTTCGAACAGAGATGGCGACAAAGAGGAAAAACGACGGACTGCAGCTTTAAACACACAAAACTATATTTTAAATAATGTATCAGTGTATCTTTCTATCGTTCTTTCTTTCTTTTTTATCATGTTTTTTTCTTGAAAATATCTTATATCATGTTTCATAAAAGTGACACAGGGGTGAGTACTGTTGAAAAAGTCTGGGGTGGGTAGGATTTTTTTTAATTAATAAAAAATGTGTTAATAAATGTAATGTGTTAGATTTATCAAAAGTGACAGTAAAGACTTTAACATTGTTACAAACGATTTCCATTTCAGAAACAATTTATTTTACAGTCCTGTTCCCCATGTAATTATGTACTTATCATAGTAATTGTAATAACTGGGTAATAACTAGGTACTAACCCTGAACCTACACCTACACATAACCTTAACCCATTACCACATATTACCTTTCTTAAGTATACGTCAGAGCATATACTGTAAAATAAAGTGCAACTGCAAACTGTATTTCTTTCTTTTAAAACGTTCTATTCATCGGAAAATCTATCATGGTTTCCACAAACGTATTAAGCAGAACATTGATAATGGCACCAAATCAGCATATTAGAGTGATTTCTGAAGGATCATGTGACATTAAAGACTGGAGTAATGATGCTGAAAATTCAGCTTTGCCATAACAGGAAATAATGTACAATAAATTATAATAATAATTCCCAACATTACTGTTTTTACTGTATTTTTTGATCAAATAAATGATGACAGAATTTTCATCTTCCTTCTTTTAAACAATTAAATAAATAGTATGAAAGTATATTCTATTCCAGTGAAATCCATGAGTTTACGGACTGGATCTGTGCAGTCTGCATTTTATCTCTAGTATGTTTAGTTCATTGATGAAAAAAAAGATAACCTGCTATGCACAATCACAGTAATATCCCTTCCAAGGGGTTCCTCGAAAGGCTTTGATCTAGCTGAGCACTTGTCGGGTTGGCAATAAACAACTCTACCGCCTCCATTATCAGCCTTCAAATTGATTCTGACGTGCATTTGATGTTCTTCCTCAGACTATATAATTAAGTGATTGTCTTTGGTAATGAAGGCATTAAGTAATGTACACCTGCAATAAAGCCTGTGTGTGGTGGGTAGTGAAGTGTAGCGTGGTTATCACACCCAAGCTGTAATTACACCACTAATGGGCTGTTCCCAGAGGCAGTGCCCGCTCAGGGTCGTGCAGTCTCCTCTGCGTCCCAAGCAGCCCGCTATTAAACCTGTGCAATTCAGAGGAAGACATACGCTCCTTAATCCATACTTAATCCATTATCCTGCTAGGAAATGATATGTGTCCAATCATAAATTGCAGGTCATCTTCTGAAAACTCAAATTACACCCTTTGACGCGTGGCTTTTTTATTTGCGTTGAGTGAATTTAAGCATGGCAACCATTAGCATAGGCTCATTGGAAAAACATGGACATTTGATTTTCCCGCCACTCCTTTGTTACCATGGTAACCATCATTATGAGTTTGTTTGTTTCAGTTGTGTCTCGTTAATTACCTTTCACTGTGTCAGTACTTAAGTTCCTTTTTAATCTCTGTTTTTTGTCCAGTCCCGTTTTACGCTTAGGCCGTGTGTCCACCAAAGCGTTTTTAGCCAGCTGAAAACGCCTAGCTGTGGGCGCTTGAGAGTGTTTTGGTAGCGCAGTTATTTTTTTCAGTTGAGACGCTTCGTTGCTATGATACAGAATATCCGTTGGTCAGTGTGGTATTAGTCCCACCCCTCCTCCACTGTGATTAGACGGTTGGGTAAAAAGTGACAGTGATGAGCGCTGCGTTTTACCCAAAGTTGAACATTCTTCAACTCTCGCCGACCTGTAAAAAACGCCGAACGCTCAACGCTTCAGCGTGAAAGAGACGCTCAGCGCCTCGTTACACTCATGGCGTTTTAAAAACGCGGCGCTCCCATTGAAAAATTTTTTAAAAACACGCCAGCCGCGTGAAAAAACGCTTTGGTGGACACACGGCCTTATGGTGTGTATTACTACCCGTTTTTGGCTATTTTTATTCAACTTCGCATTGGACTTTATTCATCTGCCTCTTCATCTGTCTGCCTGCACACACCTGTGGCAATATATTAGGGCTATCAATATATTAACATTTTTAATCTCATACTTATCGTGAAAATAAGCATACATAATTTATCTTGTTTAACGCATTAATTTTGCAATCATTTGCTACATCCAGCAAAGTAAACGATCAGATTGAAGGACGAATCTGACAAACCACTAGTTATTTTTTCATCATCATCAGTGCCAAGAGGATCACCACAGTTCCATCTCAGCCTTAAGTGACATTTTTATTTTATGTGTGTGTGCTTGTGCACGTCTTAGGATGTCAGTCAAACTGAGGAGGAATTGCAGAGCGCGTGATACCTGACCCTATGGAATATTGATGAGTCTGAGGAGGAATAAAAGCGAATAAAAGAAAAAGTAATGACAGAGTCCGGGTGGGTGAGTAAGCGCAGTCTGCCTCTGTGGTGCCACTGACTCAAATCAGAGTTTACACAGGGACTCTGGAGACTGCAGACTTAAGACCGGTCTTAATCCATCCATCAAAGCCTCTCTCTCATTACGCTCCACAATTACCGGGACTACGAAGGGCTTGTCTGTTAAAATCTAACTTCAAACAGTCTTTTTTGTATTTAAGCGCTTAGGCCCTCTTTCTTTCTCCTTCATCTCTGGCCTCATATTCAGGATTTCGAATGTGATTATATCTGCTCAAACATCGTAACTAGAGCTGTACTGTTTGGAGAGAGTGTGGCACATGACTCAACACGGATGCAAAACAAGGTTGGATTATTATAATTAATAAATCCTCACAATGGCCCTGTCACCCTAAGCCTCCTCCAAATCCACATTTTGGTGACGTAGTACCACATAGACGTGAAAGACAAATGGTGTGTCATTTGAGGCAGGACTGATGTGTTATTTAAGCGACCTGGAGATACAAAATGGACATTCATTCTTAAAAAAAAAAAAAGGTTTTATAGCCTGTGTCACATGAGGTTTCTGTTTGACCAGTGTTAGGTACATTTACAAGACAACGATGTACTAAATACGGAAACGTTTTTCCTTTGCGTTTTTCACGTACAGACGACAACGATCCCCGTTCACATGGACCCGCAAAAAAATGTGTGTTCTGGTGCCAGGCCAGTAGTTGGCGATGTCACTTTGTAAAGAAACACTACGTGCCTATAGACTGAACACATAATACGCATGTACATGACTTCAGCGTTTTCACAAATTTGCGTTTTTGTAGTTTGCACGCAGACAATAACAATATCATTTTAAAAAACAATTTCAAAAGTTTGCATTTTCAGGCCCCAAAAAATTGTTGTGTAAATGAATGGCCAACATGCATAAAAAGTGTTCAGTTTTTAGTTGAAAACAGTGTCAAGTAAATGCTTAGTGCTTATTTTCATTGTCCCTGTTCATTAGTTGTCATGGGTTCTAGGTATGTTTCTATTTGTTTCCATGGTTACTCATTTGTTAATTGATTAATCCCACTTGTTCCTTGTTTTCTCCCTTCACTGAGGGGCCGTTTAAAAGGGGCATGTAATTCAGCATTTTTAGTCGCTGGGATCATTTTAACCAACATTTGCACGCTTCAAGAAGTTCATAAAGACAATACAGGTAATCCATATAAATCTAGCAGTTCATCTAAGTTTTCTGAAGAGATTCCATCACTTTATATGATGAACAGACTGGGGGAAACAAATACCGTATTTTCTTTGATAATTGACAGCATATAACAAACGCTGTTGACGCAGCTTGACTACATAGCATTATTTTTTTAAAGTGTTAGAGCGGTATGATTGTAATTGTGGCACAATAATGTGCCAAGATGTTTCAGACATCTTGTTTTTTCAGTCATCCATAATGTAGAGTGTGAGGTAAAACTCATTAAGAATTCAGAACCTGCTAAAGATGTTTTGCTGCTCATCCAGGCAAAAACTGGCAGAAAGCCTTTTTCTCACATTTGTATTTTAGAGAGGTGCAAGAAGGATAGTTTTTCATACTTCATTCACACAAATATGCATACGGTATATTGTATGTGTAAACACGCACTACTGATCAAAAGTTTGGAGTTCGATTTTTTTTTGTTTTTGAAGGAAGTATCTTATGCTCATAAAAACTGTAAAATTGTGAAATATTATTTCGAATTTTGTTTTTTAGTTGAATATGTGTCTGCATTGTATTTGTTGAGCCCAGTCTTTCTTGATAAGCCTATGAGATATTGGCAGCGGCATGATACAGAATAGTTTCAGGTAGACATGACTGACATGTGAAACCATACATGGAGTTTTGCTAAACCTCCTGTGAACATTTAAGCTGGATTTATTCTGTTATTCATTGAAAACAAATCCACAGGTTGGACCTTTATTGCAGAGCTTGGAGCTAAAAGGTGCATGGCAGTTGGTCAATACAGTCCTCTTGTTTTAATTGTTTATTTATTTATCGGTTCTACTGAAGAAATGTGTATTGGCGTTAGCCTAGAGGGAAGTACAGTGTTGAGACCCATGGAGTAAATTGTGTGTCTGGTTACCATGGCGGCACCATGAAAATGAGTGTTGCTTTGTGCTCTGAATCTATAATGACGATGAGTCCCAGCCTGGAGATTATAAAAGAGATTTGTGAGGGCTGTGGCCAAAATATACACTGCTTTGACATCTGCACCTCAGGTTTTGTAAAGCAATAATTTTTCATGTCTCAAAAGTCAATTCATATTGCAGAACGTTGTTAAGATTAATGTTTGATGACTCTTGACTTTATTGGACAGACACGGGATGAGTATGCGCTATTTTGAATGCGGAGAGGAGGGCTTTAGCACGGCTGCCTTTAAATATGCAAGACCCCTGAGACTTTGCATGTTGTTCTATTTTCATCATGAATAATTATGCTTTTTCTCAGCCAAACAAAACAGCGTGGAAGTTTTGCAGGTGTAGGTTATGGCCCAGTGCCTCAAATGAACCTGTGAACCAGGGCAAAATCTGAAGCCACACAGGGTACATTTTAAACCTTGCATTGACTAACATTCCAGAAACATTGCAGAAATTAAATAGAATGAAACCATTTTGATAGAATAATTGTAAGGCCATTTAAAAGCCATGCAAGGCCATTTACACAGCACCGTTTTCAACTAAAAACATAAGACTTTTTATTCATTCTGGCCGTTCATTTACATGACATCTTGGGCCTGAAAACGCAAATTGCATAAGTGGATGTCTCTTTATTATAGCAGAAGCGAAGCAAAAATATGATAAATAATGATAAAGTGAAGATGACGAACGAACCACAAGAAAGAACCAAAGAGTAACATACAGTACACAGGAGTAAACACAAGCAAGAGTTGGTTGTTTGTCGCCAGCAACAGCACACTCGCTTCAGACAAACAATGGCACTCAAAACTCTTCTGTTACTAAGAGGCGGACTTACCCTTAGGCAAAGGTAGGCAACCGCCTTGGGCGCCCAAAAATCCAAGGGCCCCCTTAAAATGCTTTTTATATACGGATGCGCGTTGATGTGGTGTTTGTTACCACGACAACCGTATGCGCGTCCACGTTGAACCTGCTTCTTGTGTATCCTGCTGGTAGCAAATGAAAATATTATGCATCTCTAGCTATAACTTAATACTGAGCAACAGTGCATATTATATTTTTATTGTTTTAAATGGTGCTTAATCTTTTCTGTGAAGGACCCAAGTAGAGGATGCATGCGCACTTGCGGAGTTACTTTCCACACAGGCACTCAACTCTGACAACCGTTGCACATTTTTACTTATTTTTTGGTTGAAATAATAATTTAAGTGTGTTAAATAAATAAAATAAAAACAAAAATAAGTGTATTTTAAAGTTTAGAATTACAGATTTGCGTTATTGGGAGTTGCGCAGTGAAAATTACCCCAAAGCAACACCTACAGTCCATCCGATGCCAATGCTGTTATAACCTGTTCAAACGAGAATACAGTAACTGCACTGGGGTGAAAATAATATGACAATTGACCGTTCGCAAAGACCCGCCCCCCTTAGTTACTGTCGCTATGTCCGACAAGCCACGCCTCTCTCACGCCTCACCATGTTCTCACACAGTGAAAACTACATTGCGGAGCAGAGAGGAGACTGACAACGTGCTGACAGACAGGACAGACCAGGTTACTTTTTGGTTACTTTTGATATTAAACATATTAAACAAAGTCTCGTCTTTCAAATTTGGTCATTTTTAAAAAGAAATTTAAACAATAAATACCGTTTTGTGGTATTTGTCTTTGATGTGTGTGTCAGATCGCTGTAGAGCATCAGTTAAAGCTGCTCGTGAACCGATCATCTCTTCCTTCTAGTTCATTTATAGCATCAAATAAACATGAATGAACATAAGAAGGAATGTTGTATTAACCGTGGAAAGGCGTCAGCACACTCCGTTTTTCAAGTTCAAATCCTCCCATGTTAATCTACTAACTCTCCTGACTGCTTTGTCAGACAAAATGGCGGATGGTGAAGTATGATTGGTCAGATCACCTGTCAATCAAGCTCCCTGCGAAGGGTCAATTCTAAGTCACACCACACCCGATTACTTCTTCTCAGATAGTTCCATGTGTGATTTCACCATATCGCCTATTGTTGCCATTTGGGGATCTAAAACAAGAATAAAAGCCTTTATAACATGTAGACTACATGAACATTTTTGAAAAATTATGGGACATCGCCGTGCAGCAGCGAGCATCACAACAGACAAAACCTCATGAATGATCCAGGTAAATGTGTTGGTAAAGGGCCCCAATCGTATATTTTGCCTGGGGCCTCAAAATCACTAAATCCGCCCCTGCTGTTACTATAGCTACCATTACAACACAGCAAAACCAATGCTACTCGCGTACGGAGCAGAAACAACATTGTAATTCCTCTCAGCCATCTCTCTTTCTACAGTCCTTCTTCAAATCTCCCTCTTGCTCTGTCTCCTCCCCCATTATAAGTGGACATGCTACTGTTTGACTACAAGTGTGTTTTGCTGCTCGGTTCAATCCAGTTTCAACGTTTCTCAGAAATCATTCACTGCACCTTTAAACAATCAAAGCAACAGTTTCCCTCACTCTGTCTCAATACGACTGTAATTTCGAATGTGTTGAAATGAACATTTCTGATACAATTTTGCAATTAGTGTCCTATTCAGCCTCAGTGTGACTCAGACAACGAGGTTCAACACAACTTTGGGAAAATGGCAATGCCAGTGACCACTGTTTAGCGCCTGCACTCTCTCATTAAGCATGAAAATAAAGGCCTATCTCACTGTCTGCCAAAAGCCAAATGCATTCAGACTGAGCCGCGTGACACACCTGCACTCGCCTGACAACAACAATTATCTGTCCACACTGCAGCGCACTCGAACCCTCCGCAGAATCAGCACTTTAATTAGTGTCATTCAAGCACTGTATTGTTAAAGTCTCTTTTCGAGATTGCACGAGGAGGGAATGGCTTCTGCATATTTATTATTGACCCTTCCTAGAATTATAAACTATTATGCTCATTCTCATATGCTCACGCCTGGAAAAGCAAACCTAGAATATTTATCAGGATATGGAGATGGACTTAGATTAATGTGTCTGAAAATTAGAAAAAGTGCTTCTCTGATTGCATATTTGCGAGTTGCAAGCAAAAGACTAATTCACCCAGCTGTTGCTGTCAAAAGTATTAGTCAAATTTACGGATAGCCTTTATTTAGCTTGAAATCCTGGCATTCTCTACATTAGTATCTCCTTTTGTAGAAATCGCTTCGACCTGGTTTCTCCTTGATGTCGTAACACTTTACCTTTACAGATGTATATGTAAGGGATAATGTAGAGCGAGGCGGTTGTTATAGTGAATACAACCCCGACAAGGCTTCGCGTCGGGGTCTTGAATGGCTGATCACAATATATACAGGTCACAAGATATAACAACCGCCTCGCTCTACATTATCCCGCTTATTGCATGGCTACCAACCAAATAAATCAACAATTTGACACAAAATATTGATTTAAAAAGGAGTTTATTGATTTAAAAACGATTGTATTGCTTCCGCTAAAAAACAGTGTCCATGGCAACGCTCTGTTTTGCATGGCAACGGTGTGTATCAAGAAATAACAGATCGCATTCAACCAAGCCATGTAATAAAACTGTATAACGGTATATAACTACATACTTATATTGTGTAAACTTTACACTGTAAAGGAAACAATACTAGGGGGTTGTGGGCATTGTTATGCAGTTGCTACAGTGTTTTAAGTGTTTTACCAAGGATATTCTGAATGGTTACTTACTTGCACGATTCAAAAGAGCTGTCCCTCAAGTCTCTATGATTTCCGGATCATTATGTATGGCTCAGGTCCCTCTTTTAATGTAAGTTTTAAAGGATTTTTCCAAATCTAGAGGCAAAAAGAAAAGTAATAGCATATCCTTCCTCAATTCAACCCCATTGGTTTGTTTATGGTTGTTAATTAGTTCCTCTCTTTATTACCTCTTGTGCTTATAAGCCCGGTGTTCTTTGTCCGATCTCGTTTATGGATAGTGGATCTAATGCTAACACATTTAGCTAATTATTAATATCAAGATGCATTAGTGAATGCATTTAGTATATACATTTCTTTCTACATGGTGTTTGTTGTTAGTTAATTCATGTTAACTAATCCATTAACGATTGTTAACAAATACAACCTTATTGTAAAGTTTTACTGAAATATAAATAAAAAAGTGATTTAAAATGTTACCTAAACATATTACATTTTAATATTTAATACAGTTGCATTTGCAATATTATTTAGTATTATTATATTAATATATAAATGTTACATATTCATGTCATGTAGTAGTTTTTTATTTAATAATAAAGAAATTACTTTAAAATCACTTATTGTAAGTAGTAGTATTTGTATTAAAGGGGTCATGACATGGGTTTTTTTATTTTATTATTATGTTCCCTTAGGTGTAATTATAGTATTACTATAGTTTTTTTTACAAAAAACTTTTAAAATGTAGTGATTTATGACCTTTTCCCACCCTGTTTCTCATCCTCTGATTCAAACAGTCTGTTTTGGGGGTGTTTCCCCTTTAAGAGTTCAGTGTTAACGCCCACTGTTATGATTGGCTAACGTCAGTGCCTATGCATCAATTATTAACGCCCCCAGCCAGAACATTTGCGGATTCGGCGCAACTGTTTAGTAGCGGGTGATGCATGCGAAGCGATGGCTCTTGCAATGATAAAACCTTATTATGTTTGAGCCGGAATCAGAGGAAAATGAACCATGACCACAACAACGAAGACTGGATCAGCCCGTGTCCACATGGAAAGTGAAACTATTTTGAATTAATAAAAAAAATGTAACCCGAGACACTTGAAAACGGATTGTTGTTGCCTAATTATCCTATAGCTTAATTTGCTAACAGTTTAACATTATTTAACTAATTTCAATGACATGATAGGGTGTACTACGGGCAAAAATGCATGCACAGGCCATATTTGAAGATGCAGCATTGATAAAGGCAACATTTTTAATTTTCTATCACATGTAGGCCTAACGTACTAGACAGGCGACATATTTTCAAGATTCTCTTATACAATTGTGTTTATATTAGCCAGTGATAAAAAAGTAAGTTTGCAACGTCGTTTTGAGCCCAGAATAGTCGGCACGGACTTATCTTTGAGCAACAGTTTTCTAGCAAAGCCAGCATCATATTGGGATTTTTTCTCAAAACAGTCATCCTTATAATGTATAGAGCAAACACTTACATTAACACTGCCGTGACTGGGACGTCCGCAAAAAATAAAGTGCATCCATTTTCCCCTGACGACTGGATCTTTCGGCAGCGTATTCAAAGATGTTGTTTGTCCACAGCCAGGAACAACACATCTGCGGCATCGTAACTTCCCTGTACACAGACCCACTCGCGCTGTCCGTCGACTGAACACTTGTGAGGCGCGCGGCGCGCGGGCGCGACAACGATACGAAATGAGCGTAGTTGTCTTGCGCTTAAAGCGTAACTGTCTTGTGCCTGGAGGCGGTCGTATGCAAACGCTGGTACGTCACTTCGTACCGTGACGTCACTTCTTACCATGGATCCAGAACGAGCTGTATTTAGAGCTTGATTAAATAAATGATTCGTTTATAATGGGGAGGAAGTCTTAAGCTATGAAACTTGCAGGACGTTTTAATGGTACAAAGACCTCTTATATACCAAAAGATCAAGGCAAATTTGGTTTCTCATGTCATGACCCCTTTAAATAAGAATTATTATTTACCATATATAATTGCCATATTTACATAAAAAAACTCAAAACAAAAACATAAAATATTCAAAGATCTAATTAAACCAAATATACAAAGATCTAATTAAGCTACATTAAAATATATTAAATGAAAATACTAATCAGTAATGCAAGTAGACCTGTCCAGGAATTCGGGAGCAAAACCAGTTGGAAAACATACAGTATGTCAGTTGCATTTATGCATGTGGCCAACACTTTTTTCCCAAAGCCACTTATGAATGCAATCAAACTATACAGAGGAAATGAAACCTGTGACCTCTCTTCCCATTGAGCTAGTGAAAGCTAGGGGCTTTAGTTTTAGTTTGCCCTTGACAATGCATAAACCTTCATGTGAATTATGAATGGCCTATTTATGACACCTGGTGGCCTGATGCCATTCCTAAGCCAACACTGAATTACACACACAACAAGTTGTTATTATTAGGGGACAACCAAGCACTGAAGGTGCGAAGACACCTCATGTATCTGTGAGTATTCTTCTTCCGCTCGCGAAGTCAATGGCAGTCCTTAGAAACGTTCGCAGTAAAATTATGAAATTTGGCACACAGATAGAGGAGAGTCTGAACATTAACCAGCACAATTTTGGAGTCTCTCAATCCCTCTAGCGCCACCAACTGTCCAAAGTTGCAATTACATTTATTCTAATAACTTTTGAACCAAAAGGACTAGAAATTATTTTTTTCCTCTGATTCCTTGGATAGACAAACACTAGAAATGAAAGTGGTTTTATTATATATAACATCATATTGGTTTTCCTGGCCTTAAAACATATTCTCTCATAAACTACAATTATGCTATATTACTACCAAATATTGGATTCAATCATTTGGTCAGTTTTCTTTCAATTAGCACAGTCTAAAAAGTCTAAAAAGACTGAATCTACTATTTGGTAATAATATAGTTAGATTTCTAAGCATTTATTTTGTAGGCTGGTCAGGGAACACTAGTAGTGTAACAAGTTGGGGAAAAAAGCTCCAAAAGTTAGTAAACATTTTTGGCACGTTGTTGTACCCTGTGTGAGCAAAGTCAGTAGATTTTAGTCCAATGCGAAACTAGAATTTTTTAGGAAAAGAAAATCCTCTCACAAAACACGAGGGTTAAATCACTGGGGGATGGTTTAAGCAAAGAACAGAAATATGTTGCCAAGGAAGTGTTGAGTTCTTTTGTTTTGTGGCAACTCCTCTTATTGTGACATGTCTCTTTGTTGGATTTTAGGTGGATTAGCGAGATGCCCGCCACTCATCCTCGACTTGTGCTTTCAGACTGAATCTCCTCCTCCTGGGTAATTCTTCCAGCACAAAGTGGATCCATGATTGGATATTGCACGCTTTTCTGTGACAAACCGATCTTCTCTAAAAGTCCAACTAAATGATTCTGCATCCAGGACATTTTTTTTTAATTAATTTTGTAATATATGTAAGTATTGTATAATAAATATCAAACTACAGAATGAAACTACTGTATAATAAATATCAAACTACACAACTAGTCTCATGCAGCAAAGACTTTTCTTGAGTTCTTTCGTGAGCTGGAATGCAGTGAAAGTATGATTGAACATGTGGCGAGAAAGCATTGATAACCTCTTAATAAAATTAGAATGGTAAAAGGTCAAATCCAGAATTGGAATAAGTAAATGAGAATCGTTGGCTGATAAGCCGTTCACCACAATTAGACTGACACAGGGTAGAATCCTGAAATCGTTTGACAATTAAATACATTTCAAGTCATCGTGGAAAGTTGAGATGGTTAACAAGCACTTCTTCTATTAACTGGGCCACAGACGTCACTTTGTATCTGTTCATCTCAGAAGTCAGAGTGGCAGAAAACCATATGGGCTCTGAAGGCAACCGCAGAACTTCAATCAAAGGCGGTCTGTTGGGGAAGGAACTAAATATGGAGAGAAAGATTAAATGGGAAGTTTGTTTATGGACTTTTGAAAAAGGAATATTTCTTTTTCCAAACTTTACATAAGCGTGCCATAAATGAACACAGACACTGTTCATGGTACATAAGTGTTATTGCTAACAGGGACAAGCCTTTTCAAATCAACATGGAACGATGTTCACAACTCATTTCACTTCTGAAATCTGACAATTTTTTTTAAAAGATGGAATTGATTGGAAAAAAGTGAAAAGTGGTCTTTATTTCATCACATTTACACTGGTGTTTGTGGCCAGTACTTTTTTTAAAATACTTTCTTTCAGACAGGATGCAATAAATGTATCAAAAGTTAAACATACTGTTACATAAGATTTATGTTTCATGTAAACGTTGTTCTATTTATAAAAGAATAAGGGGAGGCTAAAAGGGGAAACTAAGAAGCAAAACTGTTTTCAACATTGATAATGATAATAAATGTTTCTTAAGCAGCAAATAAGCATTTTATAATGATTTCTGTAAATGATCATGTGACACTGAAGGCTTGAGTAATGATGCTGAAAATTCAGCTTTGTCATCATAGTAACAAATAATATTTGACAATATATTCAAATAAAAAACAGCATTTTTTTATTTTATTTTTTTACAATTTTACTGTTTTATCTGTATTTTTAATTCAGTAATAAAAGCATCCTTGGTGAAAACAAGAGTTATCTTTCACAAATATTAAAAAACCTTATCTGACCCCTTTCGAACAGTAGTGTTATTCAGGATCATATATAATGAAAGTAAATACATGTAGGACTAATTTTGGTGTTATCCCGACTTTAAATCACGCTAATACAATTATTGATCGCCGAGTTCAATGACGAGTCCTCAAAATGGACTGTGATACACTGCTATTATTTTTGTAACACTAATTTGCTCATTAAGCTAGCGATAATAAATATGTTGAGGAACACAAGACCATTTCTTTAAATGACACCCCTTGCTGCAGCTCATCCCGATCAAATCTGCAGCGTTCCGGTGTAAAACAGTATCTTGAGGCTGTGTGATACTGACTGGCTGATTGTGATGAGAATGAGAATACGACAGCCCCCTCAAGAGCCTTTGGAAGTTTGGACATATGCAAACACATCCAAACACACATTAACATACACGCACAAAGAGCACTGAGGGCCAGCGTCTCCCAAAACTACCATCTCTGATAAGGCTGAAGAGAATCTCATTACAAGCAACACACACACCGCAAACGGTTCCCATCAGTTGTAATTATCATTGGTATACCCAGTGCAAGCGCTGGCAAGTTCAATCCAATCACGGCACTGCAGCGTGACTGAAATTGAATTGTATCGTATTTAAATGATCAGACCGATACCAACCGCATCAAGACGGTTTTGCACAAGTGAAAATGAAGTAATCCTCACAAAGCCATTTAGTGTGTGGCTCGGTTTTGTTCCTGCAGAATACGGAGGCAGCGGCATGTGCACATCATAAAGCCAGGGCAGCTCAGTGTTTGTGTTTCAGGAGACTGCTCTGCCCTTGAGCCCCAGGTACAGATGACGCTGACACCTACTATAATGAGAAATAGAAGACGCCATTAATTGGCCGGCACACGTCGTGAAGCGGTCGAAAACGCCTCTCAGAGCAATATCTATGCATAAGTATAGAAGAGAATCATTATTTTTCAATAGTCTTCTCTAATTGCAGCTCTGATCAATACAATCCCACACGGCCGGATGAACCTGTGGAGGGTTTCCATGGCTTTATTGCATCACTGCCTGCATTAGTGCTGACCGCAGGGGGTTTGTGCGCCAATATTGTGTGACAAAACATATAATTTGAATTGTATTGAGTGTTGTATTGAGGCAAGTCTAGATGGGAAGAGAGACATGATGACGCTTGAGTGACGCTATCATTTTGCGGTTCTGAAGATATATGTTCAAGAGGCGGTTTAATGGATTTTCAAGTCACAAGCTTGGCTTGCAGGCTCAAACAAATATGTGGATTTTTTTTATATTTTCTGTGCTGATTGTAGGGGGGAAATCCTTAATGGATTTAAATATGGTAAAATAGTATGTTAAACAGGAAAAATATTATTAGGCATTATTAAGGAGTCAAAATATATAATAATTCATGAAATTTGTGCATGACAGACTTTCCAATTCTGTTCAAATCTGCAGAGATTATGTGTGGGTCTTTATAGAAGTGTCAACTGATCTTGTCATAGTGCAACGCTTGGTCAAACTTGATCTCATTTGTTGTATGT
Source organism: Phoxinus phoxinus (assembly GCF_949152265.1). NCBI lineage: Eukaryota > Metazoa > Chordata > Actinopteri > Cypriniformes > Leuciscidae > Phoxinus > Phoxinus phoxinus. The sequence continues at coordinate 29,198,763 of NC_136888.1, forward strand.
ATGTGTGTATATATATATATATATATATCTTGTATCTGTATCTTTTGTATTTAACTTTTTATATTTCCTCCAAGCCTCCAATTGACCCTTCGCAGGGAGCTTGATTGACAGGCGATCTGCCCAATCAAACTTCGCCATCCGCCATTTTGTCGGACAAAGCAGTCAGGAGAGTTAGTAGATTAACATGGGAGGATTTGAACTTGATAAGCGGAGTGTACTGACACCTTTCCGCGGTTAAAACAACATTCCTTCTTATGTTCATTCATGTTTATTTGATGCTATACATTAACTAGAAGGAAGAGATGATCGGTTCACGAGCAGCTTTAACTGATGCTCTACAGCGATCTGTCAGACACATTAAAGAGCCACAAAACGGTATTTATTGTTTAAATTTCTTTAAAAAAATTACCAAATTCGAAAGGTGAGACTTTGTTTAATATGTTTAATATCAAAAGTAACCAAAAAGTAACCTGATCTGTCCTGTCTGTCAGCACGTTGTCAGTTTCCTCTCTGATCCGTGATGTATTTTACACTGTATGAGAACATGGTGTGGCGTGAGAGAGGCGTGGCTTGTCTGACATAGCGACAGTAACTAAGGGGGGCGGGTCTTTGCGAACGGTCAATTGCAATTGTCAGTTGATGCATCAAACGAAGCAATTACAACACAGGTGAGCTGCTGTTTTTCGACAGTTTCCTCAAGACTTGCTGTGTTGTCGCTAACAGTATCTGCATTTCACAGATGGTAAGAAATCCAGTGAAATGTTATTAACACATTATCCTCTCCAAGGGAGGCATTTACACAGTTAATAATACTGTACAACACACTGTCTCCCCAATGCCAAACACATAAAAAGAGTCTTCAAACTGTGGCCCCTTGGCCCTGAATTAAATCAGATACTTGTGTGAGGCATATACCATCATAACTCTGAATCTGAAGTGGGAGAGAAAGAGACGTCGAAATCTAAAAGAGAGAAATGGAAGAGGAAGCTCGCCACCTTGACACCCACAAACTCAAGACAATCACATCTGACATGCAATTCATCACTTGTCATAGGCGTGTTTTGTTAACATGTTACAAGATGGACTTGCGGCACTGAAGACACATGACTTGTAATTTTGAAGCACTTCAGATGTATCAGTTTGTGGCAGAAACACAAACAGAGAGGTTCCTCTTAAATACTTCAGACGACCCACTTTTGGGTTATGAAACAACAACAAATATGAACAAATATTGAATTACGTGTGCATTTTATTACGTCTTATTTCAGTGATAAACACAACAATTGCGTTCCTTTGTGAAAGCCTTTGTGATTAGCAGAGCATACAGCTAAAAGGTTTTGCCGATCCAGGTTATTTTATTTGCCCGAGTCGGTCCGTGTTTTTCCTGTTTGTCAAACACAATCAGTCAAGGAATTGCTTTCAAGCACGGCTTCAGGAAACAGCAGTGCAACGGTGCATTGCTTCAAATCAGTCAACTTCACATAAAGATATGTTTGTAAATGGCAGAATTCATGATGTTTATATCTACAATTAATTTTAATGCATAGGTAATTGTGGCTAACAACTGATTCACATTAAAGACTAACGTTACCACATTTGTTAAAAAAAAAAACACATTCCCTCGCCAATTTACAATTTATTTACTTTTTTTTAGCTTAGATAAGAAATATTATCATCCACATGTGTAAAACTGTGTATTTGACTGCACAAATATGTTTTGTGTTTAAATATAATATAATATAATATAATATAATATAATATAATATAATATAATATAATATAATATAATATAATATAATATAATATAATATAATATAATATAATATAATGAACCACCTGGTGTCATAATCAAGTTAGTTTGGACTCGTTATGTTTCGTCATCGTTTGCTTTCGTCATAATGTTCAGCTGTGCACTCATCAATCACCTTTCAATAATCAATAATCAATCACCACTTTGGCCAGGTTATGTTTGTAAATGAAAAGTGGTTCTCAAACAGTTTACCTGGATAAATAAAGGATACCCCCCCCCCCCCCCCCCCCCAACCAAAAAAAAAAAACTGTTTATATGTTCAATTCGGTGTCCGGTGTCGTCTATTGTGGAAGTGTTGTATGTTGCACTGTTCCTGTTCAAATTACCCATTGGATTTATTAAATATTTTATAAAGGTTTAATAAAGGTTTAATATTTATTAAACCTTATTGAATTAATCATCTTCTTCGTGTGTTTATGCAACCAGCCCCGTGACACAAGGGGCAATGACATTCATTTTTTTTTTTTTTTTCAATATGGTCCTTGAGGTTCGCTTATAATGTTAATAAAGTTGTTTGCACTATACATATCTATCCTTTAAGTCTGTTCAGTAAAGAGCCACTGTTATGATCGCCTAACATCATTGCATGGAAAACAGTATTAACTCACTTTTTGCGCGTTTCAAGTTTATTATTTTTTTAACAGGGACTTTTCAGCAAATGTGCCAGAGTTAGCCAAGGGCCATTTTTCCCTGGACAAAAACATAAGTGTTTTGAAAACATTATCCATAAAAATCCATGTGTCATTTACAGACAAAGCATTATGAAAACAGTCACTTAGTTTTAAACGCAGCTGCAGTCAGTTTGATTCACATAGCTTCTGAAGGTTTTTACAGAGGGGTTTGTTAAAATATAATTTGCCTGATTTTATAAAACATTTTATTCCTAAAAAATGTCTGATTCATGGAGTTATGAAAATAGATCCCTTCTGTCAAAACCTTTAACTCCAATAAGTCCAAAAAAAATAAATATTAAACAAGAATTTTGAACCTGACTTCATCCAATGTTCAGATTTTTGTTCTAGAAATGTATGGAAATTAGTGCATATTTAATAAGATGACGCCTCATTTGCATATTTAAACATAACATTTCAATAAACTTGTAATAATTTTTTTGTTTTTGCAATTCTTAATGTAATCAATCAACTGGGGAAGTATGGTGATATATATTATTGTTTAATATTTTTACCCTATTCACCTGTGGTGTCTTGCCTTAAATTGAAAGTCCTTTAGATATGCAGCTGAATGTGCAGTCCTGGTAAATGAGGGGGCTGTCCAGCACCTTTTACCTAAATCAGTTTGCAGCTGTTTAAATACCAAGCACAGAAACACTTTCAAACTCATTCGTGAGAGCAGGATGCCATCTTGCATATTCAGTCAGAGCAGATGCTCTCTAATTGAATCACATTAGACTTCCTAATGCGACCTTAAATTGTGAATGACGTTTAGATCGGATACTATAAACACTCACTTATTCAGATCTGGATTTTCCGTTTGAGTCAGTTCTGCCGTCGATCGAGTAAAGGACACGGCTGACCTCCCCCCACCCCCCTCCCCTCTCATTCAATCTTTCAGAAAGTCATTGCCTCTAGGTGTGTAAAATTAAAGTTGTCCTACATGACTCATTCACCCTTGCCATCCACACTACTGCAAGTGCCTCGCTCACCCGCGTCAGTCAGAATATCAGGCTCAGCAGATACATTTTGACAATCTTATACATTTATGAGAATAGTAAACTCAGAAAAGAAAACTGTCATTATTTACTCTTTGGATATTGATGGGATTCACATCTGCGTACTAAGGTGAGAATGTCAGTTGTCTGGATGTGGGCATTATGATGGTCATGTGAGGGAGAAATAAAGTAAAAAACTGTGAGATATAAAGTCACAGTTACTAGATTTAAAGTCACATTGAGTACAAGAAAGCAAAAATTGCTGTAATGAGGAAAACTCTGTAGGCCCAGCAGAATTCATGCACAGTATTTAGTATTTAATAGGCAAACACAAAGACAGGGTCATAAGATGAGGGTTCAAACCAGTCCAATCAGACAAACAAATCCAGAATGAGAGAATGAAAGGGTAAACAAGTGAAGCAAGATCATACACTGTAAACACAGCAGTGGAAATAACGCTCAGTAATGCACTCGCAAGGTACAAGACTTTCCAAAGTTACTTCCGATTCCAATTCCAATTCTAGTCAGTAATACAATAAGAACAAAGAAGCAGACTGAACAAGCCTCAGAAACTGAAATCAAATCCAAAACAACACTGCATAGTTTTCTTTTCATATATAAAAAGATGAATCCTTATAAAAGTTACAAAAGTTATTCAGTCAATACCAGTGAGTGAGTTTTTTCCCCCCTGGTTTATTAGTAGTTTGCTGTCACTTTATGACCTATCGCACAAATTCAATATATAACGTTACAAGTGTTTTCTTTCTCAACTGTTCTCTTTCACATCTTCTTGCGCTTGAATGGTTTAAAACCACATTAAAATGCGCACACAGGAATCAAAATGTAAATTTTATGACAAGTATCTGATTCGTGACTTTAAGCATCCGATTCCGGAATTGGAAACAATTTTCGATCATAACCCTACTGATGAGGGTTTTGATCGAATACAGTCACAACGTGAAATATCTGTAATCATGAGATTTAAAGTCAAACTGTAAAAGCTGCAATTACAGGAAAAGCCAAAGTCGCATTGTGAGATATAAAGTTATCATTTACAAGATTTAAGTTATGTTGTAAGATACAAAGTCGAAATTTCAAGAAATCACTAATTGTGAGATTCACATTTATGAGAAATAGTCGCACATATGTGATTTAAAGTAAAATTGTGAGATATAAAGATGCAGTTACAAAAAAACAACTTGCAATCATGAGATATAAAGCAATTACAAGATTTAAAGTCACACTATCAAATTGCAATTAAGAAAGCTGAAACTGCAAGATATAGATTGCACTGGCGCCGTTGCACTGTGGCTGCCGTCGCATCATCCAAGTGGATGCCGAGAGATCCACTGATATGATTGTAAAGGGCTTTGGGTGTACATTAGTACATATGAAAGCGCTATATAAATGCCTCATTCATTCATACATATAGTGAAGACAATTAGCCTACGACAAAGGCTCACAATTACAAGATTTAAATTAATTACGAGAAATGGAAAGTCACATTGCATGATTGTGTAGCAGGACATGCCACAATTGCAAGACACTGTGAGATATTAAGTTTCAGATGTGAGATATTAAGTTGTAGTTACAAGATTTAAAGTCACATAACGAGTTACAAGAAAGAGGCAATTGCGAGATATAGTCACAATCTATAATTAGAAAAAGAATAAGGTGGCAACAATGAGGTATAAAGTCATGATTACCTTTTTAGAGTGGAAACAGGACAAAGTTCAAAATGAATATCCACTATCACAAACATTCCTATCCAGAAGGAATTACACGTCTAAAGGCCTGTTCACACCAAGGATGATAACTATATAATGATAAATAAATAGTTCTAAAATCATTATAAATATAAAAGAATAGCAGAGTCCACACTACAACTATAAAGATAACAGCACAGAGAATCGATATTGTTGGAATCACTATCAGAACGATTTTTTGCAGCCGATGAACGATTAAAACAATGACAGCCAATCAGAATCGTTTGCTGGTGTGGAGTGGATGCAATTGTTAATAGTTATCTTTATAGTTATCATTCTAGGTATGAACGGGCCATAAGAGGGAGAGAAATCTAAAAAAATATATTCCTTGAGATAAAAAAACCCTCACAATTTCATGTGATTGACGCCCCCATAGGCTAGCTGCGCTAGTTATTAAGTAAATTATTCATGTCACTCATATGTATGGCTGGTTTGATCCTTAGAAGCACAGGGAGTCTGTGAGAACATTAAGATGTCATTGGCACAACAGGTACATCACCTCACAGTGAAAAATGCCACGTCTCGTATTTGATGGCTGTGTGTGACGTGTCGACACGCTACGGCATGCAAATTACAAAGCCAACAAAAGTATTTAGGTTAATTAAATAGAATAGGCCTACAAACAGCATGGCCATGGCATCAATTTCTAAATTTCTGGTCAAGCTGCAAAAGTACTATTAAACTAATTGTGGTCGCAATTTATATTAAAAATCTTTATATTATCTGACTTTCTATTAATAGACAGTCCACGAGTGGTTTACATCAGTGTTTCTCAACTCAAGCCTGATTCAACACATCAGCTTCTTATTGTGTTGAATAGGGAGACATCTAAAACATTCATAAAAAACATATTTTTGTATTGCATACCAATGAAATTGGACAAGCTCAGACTCATTTTCTGCTAATTCTTTTTCATGAATTTGAATGTGTGCAAAAGATTGTGTGTGATTGAAGGACGTGACGGATATTTATCCTTCAAAAATAAGCCAAATGAAAGATTTGAGATGAAGGCTACCTTTCGAGGATTCTTCAAATTGAGACGGCCTTTGACGCAGCTTGATGATGTGGACTTACTATTGAGAAGGCAAAATGTGTCGACAAGTGACTTAAGGAGTCAGTGAGTCATTAGAATCATTCACTAAATTCAGATTCGTAAATAACACTTGAGTAGTTCACAGCCGAAACAACTCATATATTATGTGAAAATATGCGTGTGTAGATTTGACTAGGAGGCTCAAAAAAGAACGATTAAACATCATGCAAAAGATTGAGACAGACATGTTATTGCATCACGCTCCAAAGCTTTTAAGTGCCCCATTATGCTTTTTCAGATATTACCTTTCATGTAGTGTGTAATACAGCTGTTTGTGAATGTAAAAGGTCAGCAAATCTTCAAAGATCAAAGTGCCCGATAAATGGATTTATTGTTTCCCAAAAAAAAGAACCGATTCTGAACTGCCTGAAACTAGTAGTCAGTGATTCCAGTCTTTCTCCCTGCATGAACTTGCGTAGGTTTGTAACAAATTAGCATAATGCCAGTCTATGTTCTTCATTGGCTGCCCACAAACAATGTCTACTTTGATCATTGTTTCTGAGCTGTGAAACTGCAAGCAGTAGACCAATCACAACAGACTGGGCCGTTTGACCAATCAGAGCAGAGTAAGCTCTCAGAAAGGAGGAGTTTAGAGAGACTGGATCCTTTATCGAACCGTTTCATACACTGTGAGAAAAGAGGTGTAACTGCAATGTATATTATGAGAGATGTAATAAAATTTTAGGAGACTTCCAAAACAAAATTGGAAAATAGCATACCGTAAAACTTCAAATAATAGCCGAGTCCCAAATAGACGCCTGTCTCTTTTCTCACGCCTGGTGTGGCTACAGGTTTGGCTAAATAAAGGCCGGTTTCAAATAGAGGCCTGGTCTGTTTTTTAGTTTCAGGTTGTATTTAATCTTCTGAAACCCGTCAGATCGTCTGTTTAAGCCAGTTCTGCGGTGCTGTTAGCGCACGCAAGGCCGGAGAGGGAGAAGTGGAGGAGACCGACGAGGATTTCGCCAATGAACTTGTATAGTTGAGGATCGCGGTGATGGTGATAGTGATGAATAGGGTCATTTTGTATCACATGATTGCAGTTGTTTTACAGGGTAGCCTTCATTCTTTCTTGTTGATGTGTTTCGGGTCAAGTTCATAGGCTCGATGGATATTACCGATAACTTGTATTGTTCAGCCCACGCTGTCACATCGTTTAGTTTTTTTATGCTGCCAATAATTTAAAGGGTTATAGTTTTATATTAAATTTACATTTATTTGTCTCAAATCATCGTTATGTGTATACTTACTTCACCCTGTGCTGCAATATACATTTAGTTTTTAATTCGTTTACAGAAATCACTTGGTTGAATGAAAATTGCTGATGTTATCGGATTTTCAGGTGATATTCTCAATTCATTCAGTTAACGGACGCTCTGAGGTAAAGTGTTCAGACTGCAGACTAAGCAACGATTGTATTTAATTGTACAGTACAATCATAACATAGTACACACATGATCTTAATTCCATAATGACATAACAATATTGCTGGCCATAAACTGACAAAGTGCGCGTCCAGTGTGCGATACCTCGCGTTGTCATATATACGCGACACGGCGCTGCGCTTCTCGTCCAGTGTGCGGTAATACAGTAGAGGCTAATTCTTACATTAACTCATTTGTTAAACACATTCAAATATAAATAAAACGTAATATAATGTGGTAACCTCACTGTCATGCTTTCCGTCTATCAGCCTATGCTATTTGGATCAATTTCTCTAGGCCTACACTCAATGAACAACATCTCAACACTAAATTAAAGGTCTCATATAGACGCCTGTCTCAAATACAAGCCGGTGCAGTTCGGCGATTTGGGAAAATAAAAGACCGGGCTATTATTTGAAGTTTTACGGTAATAGGAGTTTAAAGTATTAACATGACATGTAAATGAACTTGAATCTGTGACTCGTTCTTTGACATGAACTGTCCAAAACGAACTGATTCTCAATGGATCCAACGCTAAGGGGTGTCCTAGTATTTTATTTGAACATTGCATTTACACTTGGCCACGTCTGCAAAATGGATGTATATTATATTCACTATATACCCACGCTGTATGCAAACATACACGTCTGTGAAGATTCTGTGAATTTTCACTTCTTCACCTCATATGGCAATTAGCGCTTGAATTTTGCAGTTGCTCGAATGCAAATGAATCACCCTAGTATTGTGAATGCAAAACTGCAGGAATTTCACTAAGGTGCCAATGACATTTAGAAAATTATCCACCAGAGTGAGTGAACATTCTGAGATATCACATACATATAAATAGCAGTATGCTAATCTTATGTTCTTACTTGTGTATGCTGGAAGCAAGTCTGAATGAATAAAGTTTTGAAAAGTGGTACAAAGGCCATGATTTGTATACAACTGTGGCTGCTGACCGTTGCAGAACATACAAACTCCCTCACAGCCTCAGACCAAACATTAGATTGTAGTGAAACTAGAAATGGGAGGCGCAGCCAATGAGGCGAGATTTCCTCATTTCTCAACTTAGCTCATCAGGCCCGGAAACCTAATGCGATCTATAGCATCACCTCACACTCCAATACAACTTCCATTTCGAGGCTGCGTTTTCACATTAGCACCACACGGACAGCTAGCCTGCACAGACCAGTGCTCTGCGCCAATCCCAGCATTCCCTGCATATCAGCGCTGACGAATTAAGTTACACAGAGCATCTTATAAAGGTTTTATGGCTTTCACAAGGATATCGGGATCCATTTTGTTTATACATCATGTGTCTTGGTGCATGAAATTGCTTTTTTCCCCCATGTTTCCTGTTACAATAAAACATCGAGGTATCAAGAATATTTTAGCAGGAGGAAATGCCGAGACTCTTGATTATGACTGCAGCTATGAGTGACAAACGGCTCACCTCAGGCCACTGACACCATAAATGACCAAATATGTACTGCAATTTGTTTTGTAGTACATTGGGGATATCAAATATACTGTACCTAAGCCACTTAAACCGCTTAAAGCATCTGTTCAATCATACAAAAAGTGGCAATTACCTCCTGATTTAACCCATACACTGTAAAAAAAGATTAGTTGACTCAACTTAACTAAGTCAAGTCATCTTGTTGCTTTGACTGAGTTAATTTGAGTCAACTTATAGTGTCAAGTTCTTGCATCAATTCGTGTTTTGAAGTGTACTAAACTTGACATTATAAGTTGACTCAAATTAACTCAGTCAAAGCAACAAGATGACTTGACTTAGTTAAGTTGAGTCAACTAATCTTTTTTTTTACAGTGAAACTATTGGTATATTAATGCATACAGATTCAGTGATTAGAGCATCAGTGATTTTCAATAATATTTTTGACTTGAATAAAACCAGTAAGATGTTATAATTTTTAGGTTAGGCTTTTAAGATGGTTCTTTACAATAATAATTTGATATTCAGAGGGTTCTGTTCAGACAACAGCAAAAAAAAAAAAAGATAATTTGGAAGACCCTGAGTGTGCAGGTGAGAGGCGATCAAACATGAGGGCAGAGAGATTAATGAAAGTACATTTGTGGCTTTGTCACATTTAAACAATAGCAGAAAGGCAACAGTGTTCCTGCCACTCGGTGATGCAGTGTTTGACATTAAGGCTAATTAAACTATACGTATACATTTGTAAACATTGCTTTATCCTCCTCTTCAATGTGTCTGCATTAACCACAGAATCATTTTCTCAAACAGACGGACACAAATTGAAATCCAAAGCTCATTTTAGCTCTTGTGGCCCATTATGTTGCATAGCGCATGTTTATGCATGACACCTGGAGAAGCTGTTGTACCGGCGGAGCTAGCACTCATCTTTGAATTATTTAAAACAGTGCCTCAATGAAGAAAACATACAGCTCCAATTTATGTTCCACATCCACCTCTCCACACATCAGGGAACATAAGCTTTCTGAAACCCCCACAAGCTCTGTGTTAGCTTTATTTGATTTAGATCAAATAAGACCCCGGTTCTGATATTAGACGTTTCAAAAGAAATAGAAAAGCTAAAAATTAATAAAACAAACACAGTACAGTTCTTCACTTCAACAATGCTTTTTTAAATAATAATTTATTGTAATTATTTAAATTGTATGTAATAAAAAAATTATGTATTATTTTACATATTTTTTTCATATTAAATACAATTTATTGTTTAATTAGTATAAAAATACTATACAATCTAAAAATATATATTTAATTATGTAGTGTTGATAATATAATATAATACATTATTTTATGATATACATTTGACATTTTACACATTCATTAATTTATTTAAAATAAATAAAATATATTAATATAATGAATATACAAATATTATAATATTAATATTTCTTAATATTACATCATTAAATGTGACATCATTTATATTATAAATGATGTCACATTTAATGATGTAATATTAATTTAATCTATTTTTATTTAATATTTGTAGTTATTTAATTTAAATATTTATAATTGTATATTTATAACTTATTAAATATGTATATATTTTTGACATTTCACATATTTATTTAAAAATAAGAATCATTTATTGATATAATGAATCTATATTTTTTAAATATACCATTTAAAAAGTAAAATTCTTAACAATAATATTTATTTTATAATAAATGTGTCTAAATAAATACTTTTTCATTATTGAACACCAGACAGACTGAGAATACTGTATCTTTATTCTTATTCAAAACTGTCCAGTGACCAAATTATGGCAGACATCTTTGAAATATGATTTATTCTGTAGGAACTTTGTTTGCAAACGGCATCTAGTAATTTGCATCTGCTGGATTTATTTATGCTTTGGAAGAACTAAAGCCCGGGAGATTAATTGGAATACTTTGAAATCTTGGATTGCTACCTTCCATATTAACTCATGTTTACTTCTAAATGCTCATAAATGGCGAAAATCATCTGAAGATGCACACGCACGCCGGGAACATCCGCTTAAATGCGTGCATCTACATGCACCGGTGTAAAAGATATCAAAGAAAACACGTTCCCTGGGAAATGTGAGCTATTATGACTTGTACTAATTTCCACGGGACAGGATGAGTTACAGAAAGACAATATACAGGGGTGGGCGGGAAGAACACATCTTCAGAGGAGGCAGGATTAAAGTGATGTAGATGAACATCAAACCGTGCTGAGGGACTCGTGTTTTGTGTGGGAACATGAAAAAGAACTTCCTGATAGCGAGGCCTCTTGGCCCATTATGGCATCTCTCTCATCGAATTTTAACGAGCTCTCCAGCAGCGCTAGTTTTTGTCTTAGCGCTCTTAGGGATGACTTTAATGTGCTCCGGAGAAAGGAGACAGCCTCTCTGCTTGAGTTTAACAAACTCGGCTTTACAGAGTCCTCACGTCCATATGCAGTGCCATCACGGAGCCTCTTTTCTGAGGTTACACGCTTTCTTCGCCGTCAAAAACTCTCAGCTGCAAACCCAAGTGATATCCGGGAATATTCCGCATGAGTAGCCTACTTCTCAACGGATTTGATGCAGGACCAAGATTTTACACTGGACGTCTTGGCGGCCCACAGTGAAAAAAAGCTGTTTATTGTATAAAAGTAAACAAAAATGTCCTTAGAATCAAACTGTGCGTGAACTGCACAGGCCAAACAATAGGCCAAAATTAAAATGACATAGGACGTCTTTTTGGACGACATAGGACGTGCTCTTAACAGTTTATAATTCCCAAAACAATTTTAAATCAAATCAATCAATCAATCAATCAATCAATCAATCAATCAATCAATCAATCAATCAATCAATCAATCAATCAATCAATCAATCAATCAATCAATCAATCAATCAATCAATCAATCGATGCTTTATTGTTGATTCCCTGCATGTCTACAGTATATTAACACAAAATAATAGTTGGCTATTCATTGCTAGTTATTTTAATGTGTATTTGAGGGACACAAAAGCCCCTCATTCAGCAAAACAACACTTGAGAAGTTTTCATTGTGTGGTAACACTTTACAATAAGGTTTCATTTGTTATTAACTAACATGAACTAACAATGAGCAAAACATTAGCTACTGTATCTATTTATCTTTGTTAATGTTAGTTAAATACGGCTATTCTTTGTTTCTTCATGTAAGTACATGAACTAATGTTAACTTTAATAATATATTAGTAAATGTTGAAATTAAGATGAATAAATGTTGTAGAAATGTTGTTCATTCTCAGTTGATGTTAACTAAAGTAGTACACTAATATTAACCAATGAAACCTTATTTTGAAGAGATACACATTGTGTTTATCCTGGTTGCAAGTGAGTCTTTATTTAACTTACTATAGTGTGTTTTGTATTTTCTTTTACCTTTTATAATTTTGTACATGGTTTTTTGTATAGCCACATTACCAAGAGCTGAATAACCACTGATTTACATGGCCAAGCCTTTTCGGGAAGCATATCAAATAACTGACATAAATACAAATGAAGACATTGTCCATTCTCTCTGGCTGTGCTGGCAGTTTTGGAACTGTGTGGACCAGTGTTTGTGTATTTTAAGGTCCCTTTTTCTTACAAAACAGGTTATCAATCATGTTGCGGAAACGCGCCTTAGAAAATGTTGAATTACACAAGGTTCTTTATCTCTATGTAAATATTATGCTAATAGAGCTGAGCTTGTAATCTTAGATGCTGTGATGCTTTTCATAGTCGACAATAGAATGAAAAGGCAAAATGCGTCGGCTGCCTCGTGCTATATGGAGAACGATAGAGCTGTGGAGACACATGATTGATGAGGTAATCCATCTATAGGGTTATCAGTCCAGAGCAGTTGTGTTGCGTCTTTTCATACAAGCAAACCCACCTCATAGCTCTTTTTTCCTCTTCCTCTCTTTCATTTTCTGTTTCCTTGGGCAAATAAACACGGCTGTCCAGGTGCCGTTGTGTTTATAAAGCATTGGAAGGCTGTTCTCTAAAAAAAAGGACTTAATTTATTGATTCCAGTCCCCCAGTGGGCTGTTCTTGGGTCAGTGCTTATTCTTGCTTATTCTTAGCCCAGACCTGTGTGTATGAGGGCATCTTTTGTGGAAATATTGGAATATGATAGATTTATAAGAACTAGGGCCATTCAATCATATAATTTGAAATATGAGATATTATTAATATTCTAATTTCTATTCAAACTATCCTATTTAACCTATTCAAAAACATGGTAACATGGCTGCATCTTAAGACTGTAACCTATATAGAGAATAAAAAGGGACTCATTGCGCCTAAAAACTCATCAAAACTCCAATCAGGAGAAAGATTCAAAAAGTCCCACACTCTCTAACAATGAAGAAAATCTATACTTTAATTGAAAAACAGCAAACGTTTTGGTTACATGTGACCTAATAATAAAAATGAAAAGTTATTAGGCATTGAGAAAGGTCACATGTGACTGAAACGCTTGCTGTTTTACATTAAAGAAGTGGTTTTATCTCGCAATTGCCATTTTTTCTTCGATGTTAAAGTGTTCGGGCCTTTTTAAGATAGTGTCCTACACACAAACATAAGAAAACAAAGATATTCTCCTGATAAAAATGAGGAATAAAGTTTACTTCCTGAAAGGACGATGAAGTTATAAAAAAGTTTGTTCACCCAAAACTGAATATTCTGTCATCATTTACTCACCCTCATGTCGTTTTCAAATATAAGACTTTCGTTCATCTCTGGTATCTCTGGTTCATCTCAAGTAAATAACTCAAAACCAAACGCTAACCATAACCCTATAGTAAGTAGTTAATTAATATTACTCAGTGCTTATTTGAATACAATGTAACAATGTCACCCTAAAATAAAGTTTAACCAATATAAAAAAAAAAATAAAAAAAATTATTATACACAAAATTCTGATGCTTCAAAACGTTCAGAAAGAGATCGTGAAATGAATGAATGAACGGGTAAATAAACAAACAAACAAACATGTTTTTATTACTGTATATAAAGTGTTTCCTTATGTGATATCCACAATGTACTGTGTGCAATCCACAAAGTGACAGTTTTGTCAGTCGGTTTGTTTACACTGTAAAAAAAAATGTTGGTTTAACCTAAAAAAGCAAGTTACCTTGTTGCCTTAAAATGTTTGAGTTCATTGTAATTAAAAATTTGAGTTAATACAATGAAGAAGAATGGTTTAATAAACAGAAACTCAAAATAGTATGTTACCTTCACACATTAGTTATCGAAGTTGATTTGACAAAAGATAAAACGTTGTGATAAACCATGAAAATATATTTTTACAGTGTAGAAGGCACAAGGCTATTAAATAGGTAAGTCTGAGAAAACCTTCTGTCGAAATTGAAAAGATTCTTGGCATCTTTTCGTAATAAAACACATTTTCTGCAAGTCTTAAAATGTCCAAATATACTATACATACTGTAAACAAGGTTATTAAATATATATGGGTTTTTTCTTAGCTGGCAGAGTGGCATGTGCAGATGCTCAGAATAGAAGCGTGATGTCCTGATCTCACTCTCTTCTCTCACTTCTACTTTCTCTTCTCACTTATTATTGTCTACAATTTTTCCCAAAAACATCCAGCGTGAAAGCCTCAGAAACCCACCCCTATTGCCGCCCATGCTGCTAACCCAAAGACAGTGGCTCGCATGCCAAAACAAAATGCAAACAAACTGGTGGTATTTCAGGCAAATACACCGAGCAAGAAATTCCAAGCTGTGCCGTTGCCGTCAGGCGAGCGTGAGGGTGTATTCTGCGGTCTGGATGCTGGATGCCCTGTGGAGCGTAATAATGTGTTTACTTCATCCACGGGCACCTCAGGAAAACCATGACGAGGTTGTGCTGGTGCAGCGGCTTCCGAACGCTATAAAGTGACCTGGTTATGGCGATGTCACCCAGTAATGGCATGCGTGATGGCGGTTTGATGTTTAAGCTCCTGTTAGCGTGCTATCGCAGCTTCTTAGCGGGCGCCTGAGGCAGAACCACAGGCTAGAATTCACTTGGAAAGGATAGTAAACTACTCTGATGTTGTTTGCAACGAAATTCACGCTGAAACTCAATAAATGATGCGCCCTCCTCAGGCTTGTTTGCTTGATAAATAGAAGCGAATAGACAATGACTACGTTTCGCGCAGGAAAAAAAATAGTTTGTGTGATTACTTTCGCAGAATGTCAGAGAATAAGCCTCCCTGGTGCAGTCGGAGCTAGAGGGGTTTACCTGGAAATCTCCTGAATGCCTGAAGCATCTTGGCTAACAATCTCAACACTTCCAAAAAACTGGCAAAAAACAACAACACTTGCTTTCCATTCTTTGATGTTTTGACTCGCATCTCTGTGCTAGCTTGGGATACTGTGCAATGGTAGGAATGTGTCAATGACATTCGGCTTTGTTTATGTCGTTTTAAATGTGTGTGGTCATCAGAGGGCAGAAATGTTATTTACAGTCAAACCCAAATTTGTTCAGACACCTTCAGCATTTCTCATCATTATCACAGTTTATTCGCTATAGTTTAGAAAATGGTAATAAAATATGACAAGAAATCAGTTGATATTTCACTGGTTTTGGCCACCCTTCTGTTAGACCGTCTCACAAATGAATTATGTTAAATAGCTGTCAGCTGTTACATTTAAGTACACAATTAGATAATACCAATTTAGGTTAACCAATTACCAAGCAATGCTTAATTTTTGTTCAGTCTGTGGTGTAAAAAGGTCACATTAACAATTAAAGAGAAAATACATAAGCAAAACATGGTCGATTTTTATACATTTTACTGGTAGTCCACTGTATGAAGAATTTTTTGGGTATAATATGTCACAGTTTACATTATTTTGCTATTCTCACTTACATGAATAAGCTGTCAGAATCATTTTTGGTTTGACTGTATGTGTGAGTGAGGAAGAAACAGTTTTGACATCAATTTTATTGTAGTATTGAAATAAAAAAAATGTCATTCTATTATAATATATTCAATATATATATTTTATGTTTATAACTCTGTTTAGAACTTTTCAAATAGTGTGACGCTGGTTTTACACTGATTGATGACTTTTCATAAACATGAATAATGATGGTTAACATCCATCATCCATCATGGAGGAAATAATGGAATTGTATTTTTGTCTGTAAACAATGACAACATGTTTTAATTCATTATTATTATCATCATCATTATTATTTTTGTTATTAAATTTCAAAGCAGGTAAGCTAAAAGCAGGTGTTGTAATAATAAAAAATTTATAAATAAAAATAAATATTATAACCTAGTATTAGCTTACCTGCTGCAGAATTTAAAATTGCAGCACTTTTTTTAGCATCTGTTAAATGAAAATATATATATTCTAAGCTTGAGTGCTGCCAAAACCAACAGATCTCGACTAGCCAATTTCTGGCTTTGAAACAGCTTCTCGATTCACAAAAGATAGACCTTGCAATTACCTGTGAATAAACAGATGGAAAACACACTGTATTGTCCCATCAGCTATTTGAAGTGGAAGTTTAAAACAGAAATTTGATTTGCAAAGTTAGCACTATAGCATCAGACTAAAACATAACCTCAAATCAGTCAAAAACACCACTTAACACATTTACTATCAAAACTTTCAGAGGCTATTTAGAATGAGAGGACTGGACTGGAATTGCAATGTTTTTTTTGTTTTTACGTGTATTAAACATTTTGTCCTTTAAAACGCTCAATACAACATTATTTTTTTAATACCACACACACTACAGCATACTATAAACCAATAGACCTTATTGTGAAAAGGCAAAGATACACCATTATTATTATCATGGGGGGTTTAGGGAAGGGGTGTCACACACTAACCATAACAAAAATATCATTATCATGTCACATCACAAAAAGGCCTATATCATAAAACTCCATTTCCCACTTATCCTCTATGACAGCACAGGTAGAAGTCATGATAAATCACATAGATAAAGAATCAATTACACACCTAATGCCTATCATTTGCTCTTTTTTGGTTGAATTTGTTGCCTTTAAAAATCTTCCTGTCTTTGTCTCTGTCATGTAACACAGGGGCAGACAACAGGAATGCACGGATGTTTATTGAACAAAGCAAGCAGAAGGCAGGCAATATGGCAGACTTAACTTAGACAGTTCTTGGTCTTGAGGAGAGGCAGGTAAACACAAGAAGAGGGAGTCGGGTAACACCACACACTGATAGTGAATGATGAGACCAGACAAACTGAGGATGGCATGTGTGAGTATAGGAGTCCTTAATGAGTTTTCGGGGGAGTGAACGAGTGGGGAGAGTTGTAGGGTCTGGTGCGGATGGCATGGTTGAATCCCTGACAGTCAGTTGGTGAAACAACATCCTTTTGTTCTGACAAAAATCAATTGAACATCTTAATTACGACTTCCAAAGTGAGTTGGAACTTTCAGGCAAGATTTAAAGGCATCATGAGTTATACATCACATTACGGTTATTTTGAATACTTGATTTTGATTGGTTAATCAGGTATTCGTTAACCCTTAAATGCATACATTTTTCGCCAATTATTATGACATATTCAATAGATACTGATGGAAACTGATGGATCTCTAGTTGTCGCGATAATGTAAAACCTGATATTAGAGTAACAATGCGGTAACTATGAGTGAAACGTCACTTCATCATTGTGTATCAGACACTCCCACTTAAGCTGATGTCTAACTTGTGCGTCGCTAAAAACCTGAGGTACAGTATGTGATTAAAGGTTAATACTGAATGTTGTCCATGGTGACGCTGATAACTGCGATTCTGACATTGACCTCAGAGGACGTCAGTATTAATATTACTTAAATGTGCAGTGTTCATCTTGTGCAGTGTTCACCTACACTAAGAAAATATATATAATTTTGGTCATTTTTAGCCAGGACATTGTCCATTTTACAGACATTTCCTTTAACCCTAAACCATACACATTGCAATGCATAATTCAAAATACAGGTAAAACCCCTGTGAAAAATAAAAAAAAGGAAAATTCCTTCATATTAACACAGCTTTAAGACAAGATTATAAAAACTAAAATATTCTAAATTCTAGTATTTTGTCAGGCTACATATGTACATATGTATTTTTTCATTAGTCACAAACCTGAATTCGAGGCAAAACAATTCTATACACATAAACGGCCCTCAAACATCAGTCTTTCAAGTCAGTCTTGGAAGATTTACAGTAAAAAAAATCATGATCATCACCCTGCTTATGCAATTTAGACAAGGGCTGGAGAGATCAAATTGGATTATCATAGTACTTCAGCTTAAATGTTATATTTTGTAATTAAGTACGATAAAATAAATTCGATAAAATAAAAAGGTAGCTGATCTTTGATTTTTTTTTTACTGTAAATCTGCTTCCAGACACTGCGGGACTTGAAAAACTGTCAGGTTTTTGAGAAATTGAAGGTAGTTTATGTGTATCCTGTATACTTAAGTGTATGTCAAAAATAAAGGAGAATATGATTTCCATGGATTTTCACAAACAGTTTTGTTTGAGGAAAAACATGAAAATATACAGTTATGGTTTAAAATTTTTGTTAATTTGATTATTTAGTTGATTAGTTTGGCCTCAACTGCATTGAGATGGTTTTCAGCAATAGATTTGACAACCGTAGGCCTACATCATTTTCTGCTTGGGCGAGAACCTCAAAGTAGATAAACAGCCAAGTGTAACGTTTCACCTCAAATGACAAGAAAATGTATATTTATGTTAATATTAAGAAGCAAATCCCCACACTCATCCTCTCGAATGGCTCGGGAATTGTAGAGCGTAGTTTATGTAAAGCATGCACTGCTACACACCTGAAACCAATAGTGGAAAGTTGGCATATTTTTTAATAATTCGGGTCTTCTTGGGTCAATTCGGTAAAAGCACATTTATTTTTACAGAGACCCGAGACTAATATCAGACCCGAATGGTGTCGGAGGCACTCGTCAAAGTTTTGGACCCGTGCGAAGTAAAGTTGGGTATTTGGAAAGCAGGTACTGGAGACTTTCCTGGCAGGCTGAGAAAGGCCATGCACTGGAAATGAAATCTGTTTTGTGAGAATAAAGAAAATAGGGCTCAGCGGCCCGTCGCCGCTCCCTGGTCTGAGATGCCCGTTTCATAGTCCATTAGCCAGTCATGGGGAGAAAGGCAGGCGGTCTCCTCCCGCTGCGTGCATTCAGAGCGATGTCATTTCCCTCCACACGCCGACGACGGCCCGCACCGCAGTACGGCGGTGACACGACCTCCATCATCCATTTCCACATGCAGAGGAGTAGTTTAACTGCCACGGCCTCGCACGGCACGCATTAGAGACGCACCAGCATACTTATGAGGGCACAACCAGTGGCTCAGATTCACTCGAGCTCAAAGAAAACTTTTAATGATGCCAGTAAGTAAAAGGGTGGAATTCCCGGAGGGAGAGCGCATTACTTTGTGAAAATTTTGTAGGAGAGACAAAGATGCCCGTGGCTAGCAATGTTGCTGTGATGTTGGTGTCGCACATTCGGTGGCATCGAGTGTGTGACTAATACAGTTTATTTTGTGGAGAAGCAGCTTAAGGGAAGCTCTCACGCTGAGGTCCAAATTCACAATCTAACCCAGAGCGATGCTGACTAATGCAGTATCTGTGGCAAATAGATGAGCACAACTCTGGAATCATGTAGTGTTATTAGAACTAGGTAACTGGGAACTACAAAAATGAGTAAATATAATAGAAAATAGAGACATAACATGTTTCCGACAGTCACAACTAAAGGGTTCGAGTTGCTCTTTTTCTATTTTACCCTTTTTATATATATCTGGATACTTTTAAGAGTGTTTGTGTCTGAAATCCATATCTTGTGTGTGGTCATTTGAAATATTGTAAAAAGAGGAACAGCTAAAAAAAAAAAAAAAGAGAGAGAGATTATGCCAAATGTCTCATTAAGTCAATACATTTTTTTCAACTTCATTTTTATATGCAATTTCATATTCAGCAAAATACCAATTAAAATGGCCATTTTAATGTCACTAGATCATCCACATATAAGTTTCACTATAGTTTACAACCTTGCAAAGCAAAGGCATTACGTACAATTGTTATGGAACCCCAACCTTGCCACATAAGAAAAAAACTTTTTGGTAGATCATAATTATGAGATCATAAAAACATCTGATAAAAGGTCTAAATTGACATACTAAGTCATAATTATGAGATACAAATGTAGTTGTGATACAAAAATGTATTTGACATGTTTAAATTGACAAAAACAAATATGACAAAGTTAAAACTCTGACATAAAAATGTGAAATTACGATACCGGTTCAAAATTATGAGATTATGACAAAAAAAGCTACTTTATCTCATAATGACTTGTGTCACATTACCTCATAATTATGAGTATCTCACGGTTTTGACTTTTTATGTGACAATGACTTACTTTAATGTCATAATTGTGCATCATATACTGGATAAAATATAATTGCATGTTTTATAGTCTACACTTTGAATAATGCATTCGCTTACAACTACATTTTGAAATACTTAAAGACTAAGTTCGCCTTTTATTGTTTTAAACGCATTGATACAATCTTTATCACTATATCTCAAAATTTGCTCAATTAGTAGATGGAATTAATGCTCTAAGCTTAATGATTCATATTAGATTTTTGTATTACTTGTTTTTAAACATCTGAAATGTGACCTTTAAAACATGAAAATAAAAAGTCTACAGCTTACTGGAGATTATACTGTTAGTACTGTTAAGACCCACATCAATAACAGCATCTTAAGCAGCAGGAACAGGCGGTTGGAGATGCAATGCAAACATCTTTACATGCGTCTAGCACAAATCAACAAATCAGAGAAGCTCACTTTACAAGCAATAACTACCTGCATAATGGAGTACATCATAGCGTTAAACAATGACTCTCTCAACCTAACGCATTTTGTTATGGATGTACATAACTCTCTTTTTTAATTTTAAGTATCTGACAGGTCAGGGCAGGAAAGAGTTTATCAGCCCGTCTATGAAATGGAGATAAAAAGCTATACATTTCATTAGTAAACTCTTATCGGGTAATTGTTACTATAAACATCAATTGATTGTTACTATAAACATCAGATGCTATCAGATGTTGGTATCACTGGTCCAATATGAGGATGTGTGTATGTATTTAAAGGAATAGTTGACCCAGAAATGTAAATTGTGTCATAATTTACTCAATATCATGTCATTTCAAATCTGAAAGACTCGTTTGCTTTTTCCACAAACAAAGAATAATTATACTTCTTGTCAATTTCTATGACCAGTCAGTTCGCAATACTGTATATATAAATCTTACTTCATATGAAGAACAAAGTCTTAAGTCATTATTCAAAAGATAACCTTCCCCTCCAGTGAGCTGTTAACTCACTGAATCATTGTGACTGAATCAACGAGTTAAGTGAGTTGAACGCAAGAACCAAATCAGTGAACAAACAAAACCATATCAACTGATTCATTGTAAAGATACATTTCAAAAGAACAACTCAAACAAATCAGACATCTCTACTTTTCTTGTGAACTCTCATGACTCAAATTGCTCCAGAGTCATATTGATTTTTATGGTTTAGCTTAAAGGCACAGTTCACCCCAAAATGTATATTCTGTCATAATAGTAAAATAGCACTCAATAGTAAAAGTAATAATAAAAGCATTACATTTAAATTGTGCGCAATATAGCCTATAAATCTTCTCAAATTACATGAAAAACAGACCAATGTTTAAGTCGTTATTCAAAGATAATCTTCCCCTCCAGTGAGCTGTTAACTCACTGAATCATTGTGACCGAATCAGTGAGTTGAGTGAGATCCAAATCAGTGAACAAACCAAAACTGTATCAACCGATTCATTGTAAAGATCCACCACAAACAAATCAGACATCTCTGAATTCTCATGACTCTCAAATAGCTCCAGAACAATTGCTTCAGAATTACATTAACCATTTTTGGATGGTTAAAACCAAACCTGCTGTATGGAACAACAAAAATGTCCGTTTTGTTCTTTATTGTTCTGGACAACATTGACTTGTATGGACAAAAACAGTCAACACTTTCTAAAAAGAAAATCCGCGGAAGACGGAAAGTCATAAGGTTTTGGAATGACCAGAGGTTGAGTAAATGATGACAGAACATTAATTTTGGGTGAACTGATCCTTTAAGGGCCACATTGAATGCTTGTCGCAAATGGATGAACAGATGCCAATGATGAGCCAGCAAAAACTGTCCTGGCATCACAATGGCCTATGCAGCATAATTTACCCCCATCATCCAGCAGCTCATTAAACTGTGCTTATTGCATGAAGCTGAAATGATCCATTAATATGAGGCAAAGACATCACAGTAAATTGCAGTTTGGTGAGCTTTTGAAACACTTACAGCACAAGCACTGCAGTTTACGTCCTCCCCTGGACACCAGCACCCTGCATTTCATCCGTTCATCACTATTCAGGCATGTTTGCTGCAGCTTAGGTGACCTTTAATTAACTGTGACTTTCAACATTGTAACAATTATGCCTTGCGCACGCCTGACTGGCTTCCATTTACTACAGAGAAGCTTTGTTATGACTGTTTATAATTGAGAATGTGGAGGCTGTTGAGATATTGTGGTTATCATTAATTGGGAGAGCGCATGTATGAGGAGTATGTAATTGCCGAAGGTTGGCTCGCTGTATGGAGAGCTCGAGCATCCATGATGTTATGATTGTGCCATTTCATGCTCTTTTTGACGTAGGACATTTTGTGTGCCGTCGCCATTCTCAAAGCTCCTCCAGCTGAGTGTGTGAATGACAAGAGATCGTTCTGCGGAGGAATGCGTTTCTGTGTGAGGAGGAGACAAAGAGCGAAAGCCCGGGTGGGGATAAGTGCATTTGGGAAGCTGATTATAATATGCAGTTTCCACAGCAAAAAAAAAAAAAAAAAAAAATGCTGAAAGTTGAGGTTGGACAGCTTGGTGAGTGGATAATGCTAGATTCAAGACATGTCCTCAGCTGAAAGGAAACCAGACAGATTAAAACAGTTCTGCTGCCAATACAAGGTTTGTATGATTCTGGACATGCTCTGAAGAGGTAAAGGAGTTGGAATTTATTGGTGAAATGTGTAAAAATACTTCCTCCTGTCCTGTCCCAGCTTATTATGCAGAGAAGCTGCCTCAACCAATGGCGTGAGTTTGTCTGACCAATGAAAGACTTGAAGAGCAATTACTTTTAATCACTTGGTCCCAAGGTGATTCACAGCGGATGTTGAAACTACTGACTATTAAATGTTGTTTACTTTAACAACAGTGTTTTTATTATTTTAAACTATAAACATATATCCAGTTAAATATATGTAAAAAAAAAATAAAAAATCGAATTCACCATAAAAGATTAATGTGACACTAGCTATGCTTCCATCAACCTATTGTTATGCGCATTTTGGGATATCGCTTCAAAAAAACACTGGATGGAAACGACAAGAAAAAAAAAAGACAAACATGTACGCTCAATTGAGGTTGATACATTTTTATAAACTACAATGGAAACACATTTACCAAATACATCCCTTGATGTGCAATAAAACACTTGTTATGTTACTAACAAAAATAAGAAGAAACAACTATTTATAGAAAACATAATCATACAGGTATGTTACAGTATGTGTCACATAGTTAGAGATTTCTAGGGACGTCCTTTTTACTGTTTACCAACATGAAATATAGTTTCACAGTAATTTCATAGGTTTTACCTTCAAAACAATACATTTGACAGTATTTTACAATAAAATTATAAACAATGAGATGAACTATAAACCATTTCTAGTTTTTTCACTGTATATGGTAAAATTAAAGTTTTTAATGTAGCATTTTTACAGTATTTATTTCTGCAAGAATTACTAAACTGTTTACAGTTTTACAAACTTGTATTTGTGGCCTCTGATTGAAAAATGTGTTTGTGCTATATTTATTTATTTAAAATAAATATCAATTGCTTTAGATCTAATGCAATGACATTCATGTATTTTTTTCACTGTTGCTCAAATACATTAATACTTTTTTACGCCACTGCTGCATATTACATTTTTGTCAAACAGATGGACATGTAGTGGGCACCTAAAAATAGAGGTAGTCCTATTCTCTTTCAAAACCAACCTCACATTCCACTAATGTTCCCTTCTTTCCCTTTTCATCCATTAAAATCAAATCTTTAACCGTCACCATATATTTTTCATCTTTACACATTTTGTATTATCTCCATAATAAAGCCATATCCTCTACTATTCCTATCATTTCTTATGTGCTTTATAAGTGTCTTCTATGCTAATATATTCCCGGTCTGTACCAATATTATACAATTTAGGATGTTAGAAGTTATTTTTACTCATATGCAGGACAGCACCATCAATATTATATTCATTAGAACAGCTACTTTCAGAAGGAATCATTACTGGCTGGTTTCCAAGACAAAAAAGTCTCCTACACTTTGTTTGCTCATTCGTATACCTATTCACTTTTCCCTGGATAGATTTCCACATTTATAATGTAGTGAACGAAAATGAATGAGCACATTTTGGACAGTGCTGTAAATAGTGTGCAGCAGAACGTTCTGGAGCGGTTGTGGAATCATATACACCGTTCAAAAGTTTAGGGTTGGTAAAATTTTTGTATGCTTTTGAAAGAAGTATCTTATGATACATTTATTATTAAAATTACAGTGAAAACAGTAATATTGTGAAATAGTATTACAATTTAAAATAACTTTTGTACTTTAATATATTTTAAAATTAAATGTATCCTTGTGATAGCAACAGTGTCACATGATCCTTCAGAAATGTGAGGTACGGTATTACAAAAACTACGATCAAACCTGTTGGAAAGCATCTTTTGCAGCGATTTTTGTGTGAGCATATCAGTGAACACCCCTGACCACTCGGTGAGTTTCACGTCTTTGTAAACGAAAGTTTAATGCGTTTTAGGAAGGATTGTTCCAGTGCACCTATGCAGCCAATGTGGAGGTGGAGGGGTGCTACCACAGAAACCGAAAATTCTCGGGAGAGCAGCATGTGTCCAAATATCAATCTTAACCGTTCTATTTCATCAGAAACGATCTGAAAACAGGGCTTTAAGTGTAAAATACCGAACTTGTCCTTTAACAGTTCAGACAGACCAAGACCACGCTAGACCAAGTCAGTCGCTTTGGTCGATCACCATTTTAATCACATTTTAGCTTTTCTTTTGTAAACCTCTATAGTAAACCTTTTCTATAGTAAACTTTTGAAAACGATATCGTTATCGTCTGTGTGTAAACAACCAAAACGCACATTTGTGAAAACCGTGACGTCATATATAGTGTTTCTTCACAATGTGACATCGCCAACTACTGGCCTGGCATGAATAATACAGTGTTTTCATCGTTTTGACAACGTCTGTTTGTCGTCTGTACTGTTCGCGAAAAAAGCAAAAGAAAAACCTTTCCGTTGTTGGTACATCGTTGTTGTGCAATAAAAAAAGAGATTTCACCAACACGACTGCAGCACGTGAGCACCGTAAACAATCAATATTTCCTAGTAACTAAAACTGCACAAAAATCAAATATAAGAAAAAGATACAAAAACACTTACAGGTACTGTCACCTCCTGTTGCTTGACTGCTTCTTTCTAATGAATGCTACAAAACACACGTGTAAGATAAATATCCAGGTAATGAGCTGCCTGTACTTTTCCGTTACTTTACACATGTATTTCTTAGAATGTAGAAAATATGGAAATATACAGGAAATATGGGGTGATTTCGGGACACAGCTTTCTAAATTAAATAGAGAATTGGGATTTTCATATTGTTGTGTGGGACAAAAAAAAAGTGTACTTGCGCACTTTGGACTGGTCTTTTATTTTGAATATCTCATTTGTAAATCCAAATGAGTTCAAAAGTACGATCCATCTGGTCCAAGCTGTTTCACAGATAGTGTTTCCATGAAAGCGGAAAAAAAATGATACACTTTTTGTTTTGTCTGCCCAGGGCAGTGTCCCAGCTGAGGGCTTGCCCGATCCTGCAGAGTGTATGTGTGTTTGTGCCTCATCTCATCTGTCCTAATGCCATCCAAACCGTCTGCTTCTCATCAAATCTGGCTGAGCTGCCATCTTCAATTCAGGCTTAGCGCCTCAGCGTGTCTCTCTGGCTCTTGTGGGCTCAAGTCTCCTCTCTGTACTGGCAGAGTATGAAAACACTCACTACAATTCAGGAGGTCTCACTCAATCTTGGCATAATAGTAACACCTGGTTTGAATGAAGAAAATTCAGACAGCTCAGAGAACTCACACAGTTTCAGCTTGATGAAAACCAATTCCAGTTTCATTCGATGCATATGTGATAGCTTTGAGCAGAGCTATTCAAATATCAAAGCTCTGGGAAAATAGTCAAATGTAAAAATTTTACAATGCATGTTTGTTGGGGTCAAATATCATTAGAATGCCAAAGATAAAAGCAACTTTAATAATATCTGCCTATACAGCAAAGACTTTACAAAGACAGTGCACTCATATTACTTATGAATGGTAAAAAGTGCAATGGTTGAATAAATCCCGCCTTCTAAATAAAAGAGCCAATCTCCGACTGGTAAAGTCATTGTGTGCTGGTAGAATCTCCCAACCCGATCTCACGGCAATTCGTACGAATTTTACGAGGTGGCTAATTCGTACCAATTCATACGACCTCACTCGTACAAATTTGTACGTTTTTTGCTAAATCGTACATATTTTAACTACCCCTGACCCCGCCCCTAAACCGACCCATCACGTGGGTTTAGACAAATTGTACAAATTCGTACGAGTGAGGTCGTACAAATTCGTACGAATTAGCCACCTTTTAATCACTCGTACAAATTCGTACTAATTGGTCGTGAGATAGCGTTAAAACTCCAGTTGATTTTTTTAATGCTATATTTAAGCAAAAAACAACATCTATGGGACAGTTCATGTCAGATTTTGTTGCTGATTTCACTCTGAGAAAAAGGTACAAAAGTTGCCACTGGGGCGGTATTAAAATGTATAGTAATACGTACCATTTACCATTACTAATACACTTTAGTTTAGTTCAATACTCTCCCAGTGACAGCTTTAGTACCTTTTTTCTGAGAGTTTTGAAATATGTTATTTAAATGTGAGTTCGCCAAGCAGTTTTTGAGATTTCAAGATTGGTTTTGGATGCCCGATAAAGCTGCCCGAGTCATTGAAAATATGGCAGACGACTTTCTTTGAAAAGCACATTGTATTACGACTAGAAAAGTTAGGTAAGAATAATGTACAGTGTTAAAGGAGTGGGAAAGGATAATAGGTTAATTTTGAAATTACTATAATTTTTCTTGATCACCATGACTCTGGGAGTCAAATTCAAAAGAGCATGATGGTTCAAGAAGTTCATAAACGCTTACAGTATGGTAATTTCTCAGTGTGTCAGAGCTAAAATAAAACTTCCACTGTCACATATCTTCCACAAAGCAGCTAAATGAAACAGTTTGAGATTTAAGTATGCAGCACACACACAGTCTGTCACAATCGGTGAAGGCAGTATACTCATATGCTAATAGAGGATGTTAAATATATATTTATATACTATAACACTTTACAATAATGTTCATTTGTTAACATTAGTTAACTACATTAGTTACAATAACTACTAAACTGTTTTTCTAAATTAGTTCACGTTATGGGTCAGTGATACTTTTAAAGGGATAGTTCACTCAAAAATTAAAATGATGTCCTTATTATGCAAGCCTGTATGCAGTTGTTTTTTTCCCCAAGTAGTTTTTGTATACAGTAACTTAAGATAGCGTGGACTAACGTAACTGTATAGACTGGAAAAATAACAGTATGCAAGTTTGGAACAAATGTCAGGATTTACATTTTTGGGTGAACTATACCTTTAAGGGGCCAATAAATAGAGCTCCTAGTGTTTTATGGATGAATGACTCAGAATTCCTTGTTCCAGAAGTCCAGTCGTGACAGGAGAAATTGGTTGATATAGTTTTTCTTTGGGAAAGACAGTAAAAGTGAGGCCAGCTCTCCCCAAAAAAGCTGAGTAGACCTGTGGTAGTCTAGTGGTAAGCTCTGGGTTGTTCATGTAAACTTTGTGGTTTTGGTGTGATCTACAGGGTCAAAGTCAACCTTTTCACAATTGTACCGTGTAAGGCTTTGCCTCAGAACACTCCTGGGAACTGACCGAACGAATAGCATCAAGCCAGACTTTAGTAGAAGACAGAAAAGTGTCAAAACACCTAATCACAGTTTGTTTGTCAGCTTGGTATCTTGTAAACCAAACTTTTTTTCCAGTGGAGTGATAAAACTTGATCAAAACACAAGCTGTGTAAGAGCAACCGAGCCAAATAACCACATTCCCAGGGCCCCCCGACTCAAAGGGCCCCCCCTCCCACACTTAACACAAACAACAAAACTTAATAAGGCCCTAATCAGTCTCATGCACAGTACGCCATATATGTATCAAAAAGTATGGAGTATGACCTTCTTTTGTTATAAAATCACCACTAATATGATAACCAGTTAAGTCATTGCTCAGCTGAAGTCAGTTCAGTGTTCATTTTCATTAAAGGTCTTTTAACATTCTGTTGAGGGTTGTTAATGGTTGCCATATAGACTACTAAAGACCATATAGACTAGACTACTTAAGATTATGTCATAATTTACTTTCCCTCAAGTCGTTCCAAATGTGTATGACTTTATTTCTTCTTTGGAACATGAAAGAAGAGGTTGGAAACCAAACAGCTTGAATTCAATTGTATGGACAAATCATGTCAGTTTGAACCGAAACTGTTTGGTTACCAACATTATTCAAAACATCATAATGTTTTGCAGTCAAAAGAAAGTCATACAGGTTTGGAACAACATGAGGGTGATGATGTAAATTATTAGAGAATTATTTTTGGACAAACTATCCATTATGCTTAAAAAACTCGGCTAACATCACAGTTTAATTCTTTGCCAAACTTTGTCAGGTATTAATTGATTAAATAATCCGATTCTCATAATCTCTACCATTCAGAGCATAATCTAACCTGAAGGAGATCTGACATCACAATTATGAAGCACAACTGATATTTTAATGTCCAAAGCCTCTTTCCATATTTAATCATCCTCTTCACATTCATCTGCTAATGCATTGTTATCTTGGTGGGTCAGATTTGTAATTATTTTCAAATTAGCTCAAGATAAACAATTAACTGCTGCTGTGGCCTGATATAGTCGCTAAACAGCGCTGGAGGTTTTATCGGTTTGGTCACGGTTCGAGGAGAGCGGTGTCTGGCCATGAAGGCCTCCTTTTGTGACTGAGGCCATTTGTCATTCAATATGACTCCATTCTATTCGGAACACAGCGGGCTAGAAATTGGTGTAACAATGAGGCCTGAATCGCAAACCTACAAGATTCTCCAGCACACTCTTGAACCTACATGTCTGCGTTTAAATATTGCAGTGCTTTTCTATTACAAATTACAAATAACACAGACTACTTGCACAGCTGACATACACTTATTTAAGGATCGACTTTTGTGAAAGGATGACCGGCTCCGTACAAAAATAAGGAATGGCTTGATACATGTATTTATTTGAATAACGATAAATGTGAATTCACCATAGAAAGACAAAACATGTCTGGGAGTAGTGATGTTGTAGACAAAGAAAAAACAAGATTCCAGAGAAATAATTGATAATTGAGGTCAATAAAAATTGTAAAAAAAAAAGCTAATTATGTTTTGGATATAATGCCTGTTTTAGGAAAAATTAAGAAGTTTTGCACTGTAACATTATTTTCATGACAAAGAAATACATTATTATTATTATTTTACACATGAAAATAAGATGTTTTTGCATTATGATAATGAAAATGTGAGCTTAATTAGCATGAAAATTCATTTTAATTGGCCTAAAAACTAACGTTATCATCTACATTTATTTGTTTTTTATTTGTTTGTTCATTCTGAGGTGAAATATCCCTCGAATAAGATAAAAAGGCTCTAAATCATGTTCAATTCATATGCGTTTCAAGTCATTCTGGTAGAAAAAACACTGCAGCAAAAAGAAGTGGTGCATCAAAATAGCCTGTAACCAAATGCAAATAATATGCTCTATCTTTCTAGCATATTTCACCCCTCAGAGACTAAATCAATCTGAACTCAGATCACCTTATTCCCCTAATATTTCCTGTTTTAGAGTTAACCCCTCTTATTTCCCTTCATTTGTGCGGTTACTTTGCTACCTCCCTCTTAGCTAATTTGGAACAGGTCTTGTTCTTTCCGGCCCACTCGAAACCATGCAGAGAGGTGTTGAATAATGTTCTTTTCATGTAGAAATCCACCATCCTGATAATTGACTCAACAAATGCGCTCTCATCTGAAGCCAAATGGGGAAATTGCCATTGATACGACCACCATATTGATACAACGCGGGAGAAAATGGCCTGAAAATTTTACATTTTCTGAATTCATTCGGCCAGACTTGCATTTCATGTAGACAGACACACATCAGTTGAGGCACACACACACACACACACACACACACACCCCCACATACACACACACACACACACACACTGTATTTTCATGTTTTATAGGGACTTTCCATAGACATTATTTGCATACTGTACAAACTGTATATTCTAACATTTAAAAAAAACATCACTTGCCATCTTTGTGGGGACATTTTGTCCCTATAACGTGAGTTTCCCAGGATCACACACACATAGTTATTATAAGATTACAATTTTAAATGGCACTCATATTCCACAACAATTTGTTAGACATGGATGGAGACAAAAATGTCAGTGCATGAAAAGTAGTATGATTCTTGTTATTTTGTGTATTGTTTGATATGAAAGAAGAAGCCTGCTGATACTGGCAGGCAGCAGATGAGAGGCCAGTTATATTTGAATTATCAGTCCATAAGATGTGAGAGTCCCACAGTGACAGTAATCTGAAGTAAAAAGCGGCTTCTTTTTCTCACTATTTCCTGCAGCAAATAATTTCAAGTTAAATTGTGATTGCACTGTAAATTGCCCTTTTTTAATTAACATTTTTTTCTCTGCAAAAGACCTCATAGGACCTGCCATTATGCTACCAACAGATGTTCTCCAATGTTGCTGTTAAACACAAGTCGGAGGGATTTAGAGGTTGCGTTGCACACTCGCAAATGAGCCAATTTAGCATTAGTATGCCTCTGAAGAGAATCATCCAACTAGAAGCCCACAGCTGTGATCCATACAAATATTGATTGTTTGTTTTATTAGCTGTATTAGCTCTGAACATATACCTTAGTGAAGTTGGCACCCCATAAAATGAAATAATCCCCATAATTATGCACTTTGTTTGTGCTGATTTGTGCCGTAAAAACGAACGATTGTGCTGGTTTACCGTTCGAGTTATTGAACATCTTTTTTTTTTTTTGGTTGTGTGACGTCACTCTCCACACCATGCCGGTACCAATCACTCCAAAACGGTGCCGTTCGTTTGTGCTCGGTTTGAGCCGTAAAAACAAACACTAACTATTTTCCCGCAGAAGAAACAATGTTCAATAACAACAAACCAGCACAAACGTTCTGGGGATTAATCGTTTTATGGGGTGCCAACTTCACGGAGGTCATGATCTCTCTCAAAATTTTAGGCTGTGCCATTAAATTCCCCAAAAATCACACAAAGTTAATATAATTTTGTCTAAAAAAAACTAAAGTGAGCAGCTTCATCCTTTAGTCCAGCGTAATTGAAGGATAAACAGCATCCTCATAAAATCAAAACACATCCTACTGCTTACAGAGTGTTAGCGCTCTGCGAGTAACCTTTAACAAGCTAGTGTGGTGTCTATGATTTCCTGAAACGTGTACCTCCTGAGAGCTTAAAGGAGCTGCGTTTTCAATATCTTTCTACTGTGAAATGTGTTTTAACACAGTTTGAATGTCAACTTGGAATGTTTTTATGTGCTCTAAAGGCCGTATTCCCCTTAACAAAGGTTCACACAATGGAGCACAGGTAGACAGAAGTGGGCAACAAGACCGCGGGAGGCTTTCTGCCGTTATGCACGGTATAGTTTTCATAATGAACCCTACTGTGCGCAGCCATTCCGCCACATTGATTCATTTCAACCTCGTGCTCATTCAGATGAACCGCACGAGCGCAGTTTTGCATAATCTGCTGTTTTTTTATTATATATTTTTCACACCAGGAGATTCCTCTGTGTGAATGATGTACTTTGATTTCAATTAGTGGCTCATTGTTCTTCTACAATGCCTGCTTCTAGAGCTTCTGGGCTGAGAGAATCACAGTTATTCCACTTGAGCTGTACTTTCTGAGGAAATCTTTGCCCGCTGTGCTTAAGTGTGCTCTGGGAGGAGGTACTTCAGGACCTGTAATGTGATGCTAACGGTGCAGGTCTGACTAAAGCCTTTGTCTCCTTCCTAACGGTTGCAATGTGATGGAATGCTATCGAGCATACAAATGCCCAGTTTTGAGCCCAGCTAAAATTTCCCAGATTTTGTATAGGTGCAAGGACCGAAGAAAATGGCAAGTTAGGTTTGAGGAAGAACTAATCGGTGGATTAGGCAGTTTGCACGTTTTTCCTTTTTCTTTTTCTAAAAAACTGTTCACATGCAGAGATGGCTGTGCCTTTATTTTAATGCACGGTTTCTACACTATACTATTGTGGTATTATCGATTTAGGATTTATCCACAGATGTCATTTACTCTTGGGGACTAGTCACAAAACTCATTTCCACTAATTAGTTGTTTCGAACAGTTTGGTTCAATGGATTAAAATGAAAATTCAATGAAAATGTATTTATGTCTCTAGCCTGGAAAAGTTTTGAATAAAAGGCTACTAAAACCAACCCTGGTTCATAAGCGATTTAATTGATTCACTGAAAAGACTCAAGAGTATGTTCACAATTCTGATATTCACTTTATTTCGATGGTCCACTTTAGAACTTTGCAACTACCTGTCAACTAAATCTCATTAGAGTTAGTAGACTGTCTGCTTAATATCTGCTAACACTTTATTTTGATGCTCTCCCAAACATTCTTCTGACTATAAGTGACTTTTCAACTACAGTACGTCATCTTATTCTACTAACCCGAACCCTGACACCTAACCCAAACCTTAGTCTACTAACAGTCTACTAATATTAGTAGTTAGTTGACATATAGTTGACAAGTTTGAGTTATTGTCATAATCAGAAGAATGTCTAAAGTGGACCACCAATTTTTTTGTGCTCTGCCATCACAGGTATAAACTACATTTTAAAATGTATTCAAATATATTTGAATAGTTGTTTTAAATTGTAATAATATATTACAAATGACTGTTTTTACTGTATTTTTTATTAAGGTAGGTCAGTATAAACTCTGTAAGACTTCTTAAAAAATGAATATATATATATATATATATATATATATATATATATATATATATATATATATATATATATATATATATACACATATACATATATATATATATATATATATATATATATATAAAATCAGTAATGATAAAAAATTAATGTGTCCTAAACTTTCTGATCAAGACATCTTGTAGCTGATGAAAATAGCTTTTCTTAGCCAGTTATCATTATGCTAAGCTAGAAGGCTCCGGGAAAATATTTCACTGGACCATTTTATTTATTCAGTAAAATGATATTTGATATATGACTTATAAAACATTATTTTTTTTTAATAACTAAGAAAATACACACAACGATTTTCTATTATTTCTAATCAGGCACGGATCAAATGTTGTCCAAGCCAATGGAATCTCTTTGGGGTCCAAGGGGGACAGGATCTAAATCCCAATTTTTTAGTCCCAGCAAGTCCCTGCACTAGTCACGCGTCTGGTTCAACAAGGCTATAAGGTATGAAGACTAGTTGATTGGCATAGCCATGATTACCTTCTGCTGAGCATCAAAGGCATTACGTCCCTCCCTTACAGTACATGCGAGACATGTTCCAGTGATGGACAGACAGAAGGAAATAAAGTGAGAAGGATGTCAGCACAACAGTAGACAGGGCAGTGTTCTGGTCACGCTTTCCTGCAGCCCAGAGCCAATTAATTGCAGCACTGAGTGCGAGTTGACTAGCGTGGGTGTTGTGACCTTCTGACGTCTGTCTGTGCTGCGCTCAAACTTTCAAAGACGGAAGCCTTCATCTTTGACCCCAGACCCTCCCTGTTGACACAATCCCCTCGATTAAAGAGAATGAAGGTCATTATTCAGTCTACATATTTACTAGAAGAGCTGATAATCACGAGCAAATTGTTGTCATTCATTCAGTCAAGACCCTTGATGTTGTCCAGGATGGATCAGAGCACATTAACACATTAGTATGCAATGCAAATATATACTATACAAATTAATATTAAAAAACAAATTTTACATTTCATTTAGAGACGAAACAAACCCTTTCAGAAAACGGTAAGGTTTATAATTGTAAGGTTATTATTACTTTGGGTTTCTTAATATAAGGGGTTTGTTTTTGATGCAAGAGGACAGATGTTTATCTGAGGCTATGTTTACACGGAAACGATCTGAAGAGAAAACGCAAAAGTGGCGTTGCGTTATCACTTTTTATTCTGCGTTTAGACAAGCGTTATGGGGGGGAAATCTGCGTGCATATGGTGACGCAAAAGTGTGTGAAATTCGATGTAGTATGCCCTCCAGGCGGCTAGGTGGCAATGTGAAGCACTGCCACACAACAACACCAAGTCCTCGCGCCTGTGTACAACCTTCCTTCTACTTCTCTCCCTAGTAGCGCGAAATCAAAACACAACATGAATTGGTGCATCAACAATTTGATGGAGGTAAGAAATGCGCCTTCTCTGATCAGTAATACTATCTGAGAATATTTCGTACAACTGCTGAAAAGACTCTTGCATGTTTATCAGAGCTGCTAGAGCAACTTGTAGGTCCGACATACGGTAATAATTCGTCATGTTTGTTGTTATTTTCCTGTACTGGCGCATGCCTGTGACGTAAACGCGTACGCGACGAGAGCCACCGTGAGCAGATCGGTTCCTTCACTGTCTAGCAGACTTTTTTGTTTTTACCCTTTAGACGGGAACGCGACGGTGGAGCGTTTTTAAGATTTACACTCTGGAGGGTGGTCTCACTTTTTTGCGTTTTTAAGCTCCAAAAGCGCCATCGCCGTCTAAACGAAAGGCACATCTGATAAAATATTTTTACGTTTTCAATCATGAGCGTTCTCGTGTAAACAGGGCCTGAGTAAAATGAGAGTAGGGGATTATCTCATCATGTTTATTATCAAAGCTCACTTCCACCACTTAAAGAAACAAAATCTTGATTTGGTATATCACAATTATGATGCAGTGATAAAAGTGGTAAACTCCAATTGTTATGTTAAAGAGCTATTTCTACCTGATCTTACGCCTAAATTTAGTTCTGTCAGGACTATCGTCAAATATGATTGGCAATTGCATACATTTTGGATTGGCGGTATGGTTCTGTTCTGGGCAAGAACTCCCCGCGCATCCATACAGCCTAGCATGGATAAGAGCAGCAATAACCCCTCTTAGGGTAAGCAGAACAGAACCAACATGAATGTATTGCAGATATCATTAATTCAAGATTTGAAAGTACAACATAATTCGAGAATTTATTTTGGGGAATCAGAATGCCATACTGACTGACAAAATGAGGAGCTGGGGATGAAGGAGGGTAATTTGCGATAGCTGCTGATAATACTGAAGGAGCTTAAATATGTATACAGTGATAGGCATCATATTCCTATAGATAGACGTGGATCAGCTGGTGCGAACTTGACTAACGTGACCTGCCAGAACTGATGCTAAGCTTAATTTTTGTTGGTGTAACCTTCATTCAGTAATGTTAATTTGAATAAAATCTGTTAATTTAGTTGTTACCACATGAAGCACATTTTGAAGGTTCACATTTTTTAGGGCATAAAAAGTAATAATTATATCATAACCATGACAAGATACTATGTAATAATTGTGAAATAAAACAATCAAATTTATTACCAAGTCAATACTTAATGATAACAATTTAAATTATGGCATACTAATTGAAATGATGATACTTTTTTTTTTTTTACTTTTGTTTCATAGTTATGACTGTCTATGTCATAATTTGGACACTTCATCTTATAATCATGACTTAGTATGTAATTTCTCATAGTTTATTAATTTGAATATGTATGAAGACACATTGATTGTTTGTAATTGGACCATCTCCACTCTGAGGAGAAAACTGCCTTTTTCTGTACATTAAAATATGACGGCTTATATCTCACACATTAAGAACAACTCTTAAGTCTATTAAATTGGTATTTCCATCATTCCTTTCTCACCCTCATGTTATTCCCAATTACCACAAAATGGAAGTGAATAAGTGTTGTATAAGCCTTGAAATCATACAGACCCAGGCATAATGTTATTACTGTATAGTTGATCACATTTAAAACACTCTCTCCCTACAGTATATAAAATGCTATAATTTTTCTGCATTTGTCACTATAATTTCACAGGATCATTTATTTTCCTCTGCTGTCCCTTACTGGCTGAAGCTGTGGCATTCCTGTGCCATTTATCAAATAGTTAATAGTTACAAAATGACATCAGCTTTAAGCAGAAGAAAAAAGGTTTGAGGGAAGCTGACACTGGCTCAGCAAATATTCGCAGAGTATTAAAAGAGCAAAAAACAACAACAACACTCCTCTTCTTTTGTAATATTGTCCACCACATGATGCTCCAAATCTGACATTGCAACACATCTTTAAACATTTCATAAAATGAATGCAACTGTGCCTGACAAGGTCAAATTGATTCACTGAAACTTAGTGCAACAAAAACACACAGGCCAAAGCGTCATTGCTTTACTTCTGGCTAAGTCTAATGCAAAAGATGATAAGGAACACACGGCTCCAGTGCTCTCTGACAAAGTCATTTGATGAAGACAGATGGTGGAATTGGCTGCCAGCTTGGTTGCTGAAATCACATTAAACCCCTTTTTTTTCCAAGGAATGGATTATGATATATAGGAGCCCAGCCTTGAGACAGTCACCCACTGGACTGACCTTGAACCTCCACATATGGGCCGGAGCTCATTCTCTCTAGCATCAGATCGTCAGAGATCCGTTGAGAATTGCTGTGCTTGTCATTGGTGCCCCACACCATTGTCCTCTCCTTGAGACAAAAATGAGGAATGAATGTAATACAATAGTTCACCCGAAAATGAAAAAAAGAAAGTAATTTACGTAGCCACGTCATTCTATACCACCAGTATGCCACATGAAGAGACAAACAATTACATTTGCAAAATTTAAAGACACTTTGCCTTATATAAAGTCACATTGTGAGCTATAAAGTAGTAGTTAGGAGAACCAATGTTTCAACTGTGACATCTACTCATATTGCAACATACAGAGTCACATTGTAAGTTATAGTTGCAATTAAAAAGTTGCAATTGTGGAGTAGAGGTCTGCATAGGAACTGTGGGACCCACATTCTGTTTATGCATGGATGTAAAAAACAAAACAAAAAAAGATTACATTTTGCAGTATAGCTAGTACAACAGTTTGTCAATCAATATCTTCCAGTCACGCGGGCCCCTGATTGGTCCGGCCCCGTAAGCAACCGCATACCCTGCTTACCGATAGTTACGCCTGTGTATATGTGTAAGACACTAAGTTATAAGGTCACAATTATGTAAAAGGAACAATTGTGTGATTTAAGGATACATTGAGATATACAGTATGAAGTCACACCATGAGACATAAATTCGCAATTGGAAGATATAAAGTTGCAAATTAGGGATGCACTTATGTATTGGCCAAAAATTGGTATCTACCGGAAAAAGCTAATATCTATAGCTGCATGATTAACTGTTAAAATATTTAAAATAACACTACAATATAAAATATGGCTACAATTACCTTTTTATTAACCGCTCTGAGTAAGAACTGGGGTTTGATACTGGGACAAGTGTAAATATTGGACATTTGGGATACTGCATTTCCTAAGATAATAATAATAATTTGTTACATTTATATACTGCTTTTTCTGAGACCTCAAAGCGCTTCACATATTGAAGGGGGGAATCTCCTCAACCACGACCAATGTGCAGCATCACCTGGATGATGCGACGGCAGCCATATTGTGCCAGAACGCCCACCACACACCAGCTTACTGGTGGAGAGGAGACAGTGATGAAGACAATCAGTATATGGGAATGATTAGGATTTCACGATGGACAGAGGCCAAGGGGCAAATTTGGCCAGGATGCCGGGATTACACCCCTACTCTTTTTCGAAGGACAATCCTGGGATTTTTAACGACCACAGAGAGTCAAGACCTCGGTTTAACGTTGGTCTAAAAAAAAATTTGACCATTACCTAACTACGATAAGTTATGTAGCAGTGCATACATTATGGAAAAGAAGAGCGTAAAGTGCAGGCTGTCATAAATATTTGAATGTACAGTTGTGGACTGTATATCTGAACATCTGTAATGGTATGCTTTCCATAAAAATCCATGCACAAACATGTCTTATCCGGCACAAGCACAAACCTGCATGCTTCCCAGTGTTAGAATGAACGTGAATAATTAAGTGCAAGCGGTTTCTTGAGGATACAGTGGATACCACATATTGTGTCTTTACATATTGAAAAGGAAAGAAACAAATCAGTCTTCAAAAAACATTACAGCACATTTTCATTATTGAAGGTTGCAGCCGCATTGTATTCCAGTCAGTATTTGGCTCCTCTACGAATAGCTCCCACATAGAGCTCCCACACATCGGGTTATTATTCATTTACATGAATAATAACAGTGTGATAGGAGGATAGTCTGGCTTGTCTGAAGTGATTAGAGAAAAAGCATAAGGAGGGTTTCATTAGGCCCCAATGATTTTTTTATGGTGTGTATATATAACCTTCACATTAATATTTCACCTGTTTCACCCTGTGCTGGAGGCATTTCGATGTTCGTTTTTCCCAAGCCTTTTAATAAAGAGAGGCAGTTCTAGTTCAGGATAATTCATGATACAAAGTAGAAACATCATGGTGCAGTGCTGTGCCACGATAGAAGAATGCATTATTGAAGCTCTTAGAAGATGCCTCGCTATTGATGAATTATGGAGCACGACTAAAACTAGAATTGTGTAACTTTTCACATTTATGATATCTGAAGTTTCAAATTAAATGACTCTCTGTGTATCATCCTGTGTGGCTTCCTCTTCAGAGAAACAACATTCATTAATGACATTTTGAACTGTTTCTCTTGTGCGCAGTGCATGTAAAGTTACGCAACTAAGCCAAGTTCACACTACAAAACAAAGTTTTGTCTTGAAAGGGTCTGCCATCCTTTCATGCTCTAAGCTTGGGACTAATCTGCAACAAAAAGCTCCAGACTGAAGTAAACTCACAACTGCAGCTGTTACGACAAATAATAAAATAAAAAACTAGCAGGAAAAAGGTGAATACACCTTAATTTCAGTGTGATCAGATAGAGAATTCAAATCATTCAAATTGCTTTCTACAGATACCCTAAAGGGACATGTTGATGAGATTCATTATATTCCGATGCTTTTGCGTTCGCTCACAAAACTTTTGAGCTTCCCAAGAAATTTTGCGTTCCCTCACAGACCTTTTGCCTTCCTTCAAGAAACTTAGTGGTCAGTAGCAACACGTTTGATTTCGCTCGCAAAACATTTGCGATCCCCCAAGAAATGTTTGCGTACACTCGCAAAACTTTTGTAATGTAAATAATACGAGGTGGGAGGAAAAACTATATTTCAGTGCTTTTGCGAATGAACACAGCTTCTCATGAAACGCAATTTTGCAAGAGAACGTAAACGCTTTGCGAGTAAATGCAAAAGCATTATATTTTTCCTTCCATCTCATTTTTTTTTCATCACCATGTCCCCTTAGGGGCTCCGTAGCTTTCTGTAATTTATTGTGTTTCTTTCTTTATGAACCCATCAATAAACAATGATAATTTAAAATGAAGAAAAGGGGAGGCATTTTTTAAAGCACTCTAGTACACTTTTTTGACAGACATGATATGCCAAGTATAATCCAATATAATATAGTTCAATAAACAATAACACATTATTGATTAATGACTGCGTCAAAGTGCTAGTGCAAAGCATCGCAGTGCTAGTGCAAGACGAGCATTTGTGGTTAAAAAGTATCGATATTATATATTATTATTTTTAATTTTTTGAGATAGATAAGACTCGGATGGGATCATGTAGAGCCCTTTGAAGCTGCATTGAAACTGCAGTCCACTATATGGAGAAAAATCCTGGAATGTTTTCCTCAAAAACCTTAATATATTTTCAACTGAAGAAATAAAGTTATGTTGGATGACGTGGGGGTGAGTAAATGATCAGGAAATTTAAATTCTGAAGTGAACTAATTCTTAAATGGATTAAATATGTATCACTAATGGGACCTTATTGTAATGTGTTCCCATATCTTGTTCCGAATAGATGTAATTGACATGTAAACGAATATGCGAATCGGCTTATATCCACGTTATTTTTAACGTAAGAACGGGCACGGCAATTTGTAAATTTAATGTGTCTGGTTTGCGGTGTCATCCACTTGCAGATATTTTTAGCTGCACAAATTTCTTCTGTTATTTCTTACTATATTATTTTAATGTATTCTCATAATTATAAACGCATTAGTTTTACCACTTACTGTACTTTGTTAAAATTCTAGGTATTTACCTATAGCGGGTAATGAATCGGAAGTCTCGACATTAACAGAAAATAGCTTAACTTGCATTTTGCAAAATAAGGCGGATAAACAGAACTTTCAGAATCTAAAATTGGATTGGATTCATTCAGAATGACAAAAAATAGTGCATGTAAACAGTGATCCGACATTGGTCCTGATTTACATCTGGGATCTGGTCTGATCAACGAAAACACGTGCCAGATGTACTGTAAGGACGCCAGGAGGCCCTTTTTTCCATATTTTCTCTCCAATTCTGTGCAAATTGACGAAATGCATGATCGTAAGTACAGTAGGAAAATGACAATAATGTGTTGTGTGTGCAACACATCATCTTGGCTTAAACTATGCTTTGAATTGACTATGCCTGCAGAAAAAGAATATGAGCAGAATCTGAATGCTGTATAGTTGATATATTGGGATGTTGAATGTAAGGTGCGTTTTGTACTTGGCATTGCAAGTATTTATGCTACATAGATTTAGTCAGATGTCTTTAAGCCTGGAGCTGTATCTATGAAACCTCTCAAAGGATCAGTTTCCTGTTTGAAGCGGTCTCACTCTGAATCACAATATCTAAAAACTCGCTCTCCAGCAGCTGATATTCTTCCAGAATATGCCTTATGAGGTTTCCTCTTTAAACAGTTGTGTGCAGCTGCTATTTGTTCAAGCAGAACAGAGCTAGCAAGAAAATGGAGGAGAGGTGCTCACATTGACATATCGAAGAAGGGAGAGAGAGAAAAAAAAGATGCCCCCTGTTGTTTTTCTCTGTAATTAAAATGTTTATTTCATTCAGGGACCCTTTTTTTCCACCAGCCAAACAAACACCTCCGTTTCGCATATGTTTAGAGCTAATAATCTCAAAGCTGAATAATAGATGATGTTTTCTCCCTTGAAATTCTGCGTGTGTCAGAAATAACAAAGATAGAATGTTGCTGTGGCTAATTGAGATGGATTGCTGATCTATGGACCAATAAGCGTCATACTTAATTAAATATGATTATGATTTCTGTTGGAGCATAGGGCTTGCTCTCGTTGCACATTAGAGCGGTTGTGCTAATAGGGGCGCGGGTTTGAATCCGACTCGCTTCGTGCTCTCATCCCATCATCACTATTTTCACACCTGCTGTTCACGGTTCTTTATACATGTTACGCAGTGACAGGGAAGAGGAGAGGAGAGGAGCCAAATGCAGTTTAAATTGACTGAAAAACACCAACAAAGAAAATCCAGACAGGGAGCAGGAACAAGGTCCAAACAAGGAACGGGAACAAGATAATCAGACAGGGAAGGAGAACACAACAGCTTTACAAACATGCAAAGAGAACAACCGACAACAAACTACTGAAAGACAGTGGCTGCATCCGAAGTCACTACTACTGCATAGTTCCCTATATAGTAGGCGCAAAAACAGTATGTGACAAAAGAGGTAAGTCAGAATTCAGTAAGTCATAGTACTCATAAAAGAGTAGGCAAATAGTACCCAGATTACCTACTTCTTCCGGCAAGATTCTGAAGTGCACATACGATGGACATTTTAGTACCCTATGGATAGGATTTGTGAATGGTAGTGAAGCGACGCAACTAGTAAGTCACATGATAATGACAACATGCCGGATGTAGTACGTCCAGATTACATGCATACTGTGAAGTAATTACTAGTACCTACTCAAAAAAAATAATGCAATTTTGGACGCAGCCATCGGTATAGATAGATCGGATAACAAGGAACAGGGGCCTCATGTACAAAGACTTGCGTTGAATTCATACTAAAACATTTCGTACGGACAAAGCTGTAAATCTGCGTACGCACAAAAAACCCCAGATGTATGAATCTCTGCGTACGAAGGATCCCACGCATATTCTCTTTGTACATCCCAATTAACGTAAAATTGAGTGCACATGCACGAGCACAACGCCCCACCCAGTCTCCTCCCTTAATTAAATAAATTTAAATATGGTAATGAGTCCACTTTGGCAAAAGAAAGCAGTAAGAAAATGGCTAAAGCAAACGGCAAGAAACGAAACTTTACAGAAAGTGAATTGGAGGTGCTACTATCGGAGGTAGAAACGAGAAAAAATATTTTATTTGGAACTTCGTCCTCCGGAATTAATAACAAAAGGAAAAAATATGAGTGGGAGAGTTTGGCTGATGCCGTCAATGCGGTGGGATCTGAAAGTCGCACTGTAAATGGCCAGAAAATCATTGTGGTCCCTAAAAACTCGTTCTCTTCGGATTCTGCCATTAGCAATGTCCTCTAATAAGGCCAAAGCTTCCATTGCCATAGATTAAGGGTTGTATCTATTTGCATGCTTTTATATGTTCTTAGGCTAGGCTACTTAATTGCAT
The DNA here is from genome assembly GCF_949152265.1 of Phoxinus phoxinus. NCBI lineage: Eukaryota > Metazoa > Chordata > Actinopteri > Cypriniformes > Leuciscidae > Phoxinus > Phoxinus phoxinus. The sequence goes on from NC_136888.1 coordinate 29,242,147, forward strand.
AATTGATAGAATATTCCCATAAGGCTTGTGTGACAATATATGTCAATTGTTTTATAAATTGCAAATTAATAGCAATGCTTCCCACAGGTGGTGGAGCGATATGTAGCAGTGGTGCGTGGGTCATTGTATAAACCGACGTTTTCAACTAACCCGCCCGCAACTCGGACCGCAAAAAAAAAGAAATAAAATATTGTACCCGACCCGCTCCCTTTTTTAATGTAGGCCTAGCAAGTAAATGCTCATCGTAGCGTCATTGGGCCATAGACGAGGAACTAGGGGTGCACATTTTTCTGAATGCATGTATGATATAGCCTAGTGTTATGTAATAAAGGCTTGATTTATTCATTTATTTTGTTTAATTTTCTTAACAATTAAGATGCTGCATGTGTTTATCCAGTGCAGTCTAACCGAAGTGTGCGTCTCTCCCCCGACTTTCCCAACAAAAATCCCCCTGCCCCCTCAGAAAATACATAAAACTGACATTACTGAGCTTTATGCGTTTAAAGTAGCCTATTAAAATGGCACAATGGCATTGCTCAGTTCAACGTGTTGGGAAATCGGGCATTTTGTCCCGTGTCAGCTTTTATTCAAAAGTTAATAACGCGCTCAACATTCAAAAGGTAAATAAGGATTTCCCACTTTCATCTCTGCCTGCAGACTGAGCTTGTGCGTCATCTTCGCACCAGTTATTCAGACAATAAAGTCTAGGCCTATGTATTTCATAGACAACAGTGTCTAGTAGGCCCATCTATATAAATTACAAAGGTTTAATTGGCATCTTTATTTCAAACGACCCGACCGACCGCGACCCGAATATCATTAAAAATATTTTTGGATGACTCGTAACCACGGGTGACCGCAGGCACCCGCTCATTTTGGATCAACCCGCGCATTACTGACTTGTAGAACAATTCATTGTGTAATGTTTGCAACTTCACTTCATTGCCTGTAAGAGTCGCCAACGGACAAAAACAATGAGAAATGTACGTACGCCAGACATGAAATTGGCGTGGAGGAACGCACATTCTCGCGTTAATTTCACTGTTAGTACATCCGACCGTGAGAGTGAAAGCTGGCGTACGCAACGTTTTTGTGCGTACGCTGTGTTGATACATGAGGCCCCAGGTGAGAGTAATGAATTACTGTGGGAACAAACAAGGGAGCTAAGGGCTGAGTCCAAAAATGTAGGCAACTGACTTGTTGCCCTACTGTCCTATCAAGCAGGCAGCGTTTGCACATGAAGGCATCTCACGATTTCAGACAGTCTTCTGAGGCAGTGTTACGGTTTAGTGTTCTAGCAAAATAAAGCAAGCTTTGGTGAAAACTTAGCGAATATTTTATTACTACAATAGTAATTTCTTGCTAGAAATTACACCAAAAGTTGAAAATGTTGGCCAAAAACATACATTTACACAAAAACTGACACCAAACGCAACTTTCATATGCCATCTTTCTTTTTTAGCTTAACTGTCACAGAATGGAAAGAACAGGATTGTGGGATATCAAAGGCAGCGAAGGATACATCTATGCTGCCTTCAAAAATCCATCAGATGAAGGTATCTCAGGAGACAGGAAGTGAAGCTAACAATGGATTCGGACATGACTTGATGCCTTTCCTACCTTCAAATGCATCCTCCGGAGGCAGCATTGTGACTTCGAGCACAACCAAGGAAGCAAGGTGAACACAAAGTGAAACAGCAGAACAATAGTAACAGAAAATACACTTCGACATAAGAGTCCTTGAACACAAAACAGTGGGAATTGTTACAATCGAATAATGGAAAATATTTTTTCACTGTCATATTAGCTTTCTAATCCATGATTGAAACATTAGGGGGGTAAAGGATTAGAAAAAAAATCCTACAAAAGAGCCAATAATGAACAATGTCAAAAAATGTGTTATTAGAAATCCTAAATCTTGACGAAGAAGGTGACAGAATATTCTGTGTCCAGTGGAAGTAAAGCCCAATCGACGCATTTGTAGCATGTTGATAACCACAAAATGAATTTCCACTTGACCATTATTTTCTTTAAAAATGAAACAATCTGGGTTACAGTGAGGCACTTATAATAGAAGTCATGATTTTAGTGTTTTTCTGTTTACATATCTAATATATCTAATCTGAGCCGCAAAGCCATAATTACTAAACCCCTAAAACAAATGTAAAACAATACACTAAAGTATTAATGCACAGTAAGTGCTTTTATGAAAAAAATAAGCTTTGCATTTCTGCTTTCAAATCCTCCCAAAATTGGCCCCATTTACATATATTAATTGAAAGTGCCTCACAGCAACAGAGTCAAAATTATTTTCGTGTTAATCTACATAATGCTGCCAATTGAGCTTCGCTTGAATTAAACCTAGAATATTCCTTTAAAAGTTAATTCTGATATAGGAAGGACAAATACCTCAGTTTTTGTGGTAATTTGTAGTTATATTACAACATGAGAACATTATGAAACATGTCACCATAGAAAGTGGTGACATGTTAAATATAATATAGTGTGAAATAGATTCTTATTTCTGGTTGAGAACAGCACAAAGATAAACATAAAACATTAATTAAGCATCTGTGAGATTAAGATTAAAGATAAAATAATAAAGTCACAGTGTTAAATGTAAAGATGCAATTATAAAAGAAGAGATTAACAGTGAGATTAAAAGTTGCATTTGTCAGATATAAACTGCAATAACAAGAAATAAAAAGGCAATTATTGAGTCACAATTAACTTTTTTTTTGCTCTAAGGCAGAAACATGCATCCAAGAATAAAATATTAAATTCTAAGCAATTAATATTTTAATTAAAAATAAATAAACATAAATAAAACATAAAACAGCCCGAAACACTCACTCTCATGACATTCCAAACATTTATGATTTACATTCTTCCATAAAACACATTTAGAAGGTTTTATTTTGATAAAATACATTAAAGCTGCTTTTTTTTAAATACAGTGACAGCAGATAGACCATTCAATGAAAATTGTACCTTTTGTTTTATGGAAAAGATCACTTTAAGCTCATTTTTACGCTACACAACAAGGGCATAACCACTTTATGCAGTCATTTGATTGTTTTCTCTTTTTGTTTCCCCCGAGAATCATGCAAGCCTACTTAAAGAGTTCTTCCTTTTTTTTCCATGTGTTTGTGTAGCTGTATTCCCAATGCTTCACACATTATTTAGAGGCTACTAGCTCTTATTGTATCCAGGCCGCAGAACAATGCCTAGCTTCCAGGTTGTGGTAATCCAGTGTGCTATAGCATTTGTACAGCTGTCATCTCGCATTCACTCTTCTATCGAGACTAATGACGCATTAGGGAATGTGCTTCAGGGAGCCATGAAACTAAATTCACCATCATCTAAACTAGCAATGAAGTTTTGTAAATTAAATCTCAGCAGAGTAACAGGCTTTGATGTACGTAATGGAAAGATCTACGAATTGAGTAAGGATGCAAATCATATCGGCAGATTCAAGCAAGCTTATTTTTTTTTTTTTTTTTTATCCTTAGATGCAATTTACGTCTCGCTGAAAACATTCCTGATGCAATAGTTTCTCAACAGCTGTCTATGTGGAAATTAACACTGTGCTTTGACACTTTGCATCTAATTTGGTCTAACCAACCAAATCCCCTCAGCATTGAGCAAGGAAATTATTTTGGGAATAAAATTCTTGTACTTGATACCGGTCTGTTTAATTGTTTCTTTGAGAAATAATGACACTATTTTAAAGTTCAAGTTTGGTGAACTCTGACCAGTGAATTTGCATTATGTGACCAGTAGATCGATCTGTCATGGCATGAACTCTTGGCTAACTTTAAAATAAAATTTTTTACAGTAAAGGTCCTTGCACACTGAATCCGAAATTTTCGCATGCGTTTTTTTCGTATTCGTTATTCTGAATTGTCAAAACACCATTCAAAATGCTTGCTACAGTTGCGAAAAACGCAGAAAATCGAACCTGATCCAAAAAAATGTATGACGGATGAAAGTTTTGCAAGCAGTGTGCAAGCATAATTGACATAACGTAAGGTTGTATTTATTTTTTAATACATTTTTTAACATTTCGGACGCGACTTTCAGACTCAGTGTGCAAGGACCTTAAAGTCGAGTAGATTGTATATCTTTACATTTTGATGTATTACTATTTGTTAAATTCAATTTATGTTTAGAATAAAGAAGCTGCAGAGTGTGACGTCATATTATGACCGTTGCAGTGTCAGAAGAAATTTCTAATGCTCAAATTCTAGTGTGACCGTGGCTTTAGTGTTGGGAGTTCAACATGTTCCTTTTTGGTAAACATTCAGTTTGGCCGCCGATGTGAAGCCGAGCACCTGAAGTGAGCTTCCAGACAATGTTGGCTCAGCAGGTTAATCCTGTTCATGAGCCGTGTGCTTCTACAACATGCTTTTTGTCTGTGTCAAATTTGTTAATCTTTTATTTATCTCAATAAGTGAAGATTTTTGAAATGCTGAACTAACAACAACTAACAACATGAAGGCAAGTAAATAATGACACATTTTTCATTTTGGCTGAGAACTTGACGTGTGTGTCAAGTGTGAGTCATGTTGTGCTCTGCTGCCATCAGGATTATTCTTGTCTCGCTATATTGTGACAGAATTGGCTGGGATGCTACCATTTGAACAGTTCATGTTGTGAGAGTGCAGAACATTCCTTGATTAAGAAGAATACAAGGCATACTTGACATCATAACAATTCCATGCAATTTCATTGTGTACCAGTCTTATCAAAGTGCAAACATAGTGAAATGGAAGCCTATGCAAAGCAATTGCATGTAAAATGATCTTGCCTTGTCACTGAATTACAGTGGCTTTGAGAGATTTGGTCGACCATAATAATCCACTCTCCATCTGTACTCGCTGCGATATGCAACATTAATGCAGCAGTAACCTGATCCGAACTGTAAGCAAGCATTATTCAGCCCATCTGGCCTTCGTTCAGAATGAACGCCACTGATCCCAAAATAGAAAGACAAAGAAAATCACCCTAAGACCTACAGAGATATCAATATGTGCTCTAATCTGGAGGAAAATAAGGCTGAAGGAAGTCAACATGATACGATGTTTCAATTTGATGTATTTCAGAGTAAAACAAGATATTTAACCAGATGAAAAGTAGGACAGGAAGTTTGCATATTATACCATGGTCTGTCTGAATACGATTCTGATTGGCTGAAAGGTGTGCATTAAAACCACTTAATGCACAGGTAAGTTTAATCAATGTTCTATTATATCATCACTCGCACACAGAGCTCACGCTGTGCACACACAGAAACATTCAGGAGCACAAAACACGGCTATTAATAAAATAGATTTGCTATGAATCTACATTATATTTTTCAGCAACAAGGAGGTAACATCGCTGCCTGTTTTTGAAGGAATTACAACTTCATTGTTAGTAGAGAGAGACGCAGCACAGACGCTGGTAATTCACACACACATCTCTCTCTCTATCTCAATATTTAATTCAAATACTATAATTCATTCATTCAAGGCAAGGCAAGTTTATTTATATAGCACATTTCATACACAATGGTAATTCAAAGTGCTTTACATAGAAGAAATTAAAATAATCAAAAGAAATAAGAATAATTAAAACAGTTTAGAATAAAACATTTAATAAAATACAGTACAAACAGTCGGACAAACAGTGGCACAGTGCTCATTCATTAAATGCAAAGCTAAACAGATGTGTTTTGAGTCTGTATTTGAATGTGACACTGTAGGAGCACATCTGATCTCTTCTAAACATATACGCACTACTATATATCTGTGTCTGATTTAAAGCTGGCAGAATGCTAGATCTAACAATCCGTTACTGACGAAAATAACCGTAATTTGTATCCTTCCGGTCAAATATTAGACTCTAAACATCAATAAAAGCTTTAACTTGTCAATGCCGGCAAATGACATTGCTATAAGTGTTGAATGCACTCACGCAGACGATTCAAATTGAATTTAAATAGTTTAATGCACAGCTAACCATTGATTATGCCTTGCATGTTTTAGCAGGTGGTTGGATAATTATGTGCAACAAGAAACTGTACACATAACATTTATTTGATATGTTATGGCATATCTTCAATTAAAATATGGACAATTAAATATTGATATATTTAAACACCTGCATGTCAGTCATAGTATAAATATATATTTCAGTTGAATTTCTTTTACAAGGATTCTGCCTTGTCTGCCAACAATTACAACTCAAATTGAAATAGAATAGTTGATTTAGTATGTTATATTAATTACACAGAATTATATCTAAAGTAATTCACTAGTAGTAGGGTAAGATGCCCTCTTTGAGTAATTTTACATGATGTGCTATGACAACTAAATTAGCAAATGTTTACCTTTATTTCATTAACAACATATTAGTGCCGGTTATTATGTATCAGCCAATGTGTTATGTAAATTCATAACAAAATTGCAAGTTTTTCTGATGAGAGGCATATTCTCCCGTCTTACCCTACTTTATACTGCCTACTGTGTTGTAGATCTGTAAAACAGTATGGAAAATGCAAAATCAAAAGTTTGCAATATGCTACACCGTTGTCAAATGACTAAACCACGTTGCATATTTAAAATATGATTACTTGGTATTATTTATCCAGGTTTTGTTCAAATACTTTTGGCATTTCAATCAAATAATATGCCTATGGTTGATATATTTCTATTACAAATGAAAAGGGAAATCAAATGCATTGCATTGTAGGATATATGCACAGTCCAGATTCCTTTAAATTTAATTTAAAAATGCATCCCAGTAACTCATTTACATGAACCAATAAATTGTTACATAATTCCCACATTAGTCATAGTCTGAGAAGCAGCTTTTAGGAGCAACACTGCAGACACAAAAATGTATATTAGTATAGATATAATCAATCATATTTTACCATTAAAAAGTGACATTTTGATTCCTCACTCTTTAAAAGCACCAGCCAGCACTGATACACAGTATGAATGCTACTGTATATACAAGAACAGTACTGTGGTGAGGAAATATGCCATTCTGAACTATGCATCTTTTATAGTATTTATTAAAGGGGTAGTTCATCCTAAAATGAAAATTCTGTCATTAATTACTCACCCTCATGCAGTCGTTCCAAACCCGTAATACTTTCGTTCATATTCCAAACACAAATACAAATATTTTTGATGAAATCTGAGGGCTTTACGTATTCTCCATTGGAAGCCTACACAACTACCAATTTGACGCTTCAAAAAGTTCATAAAGAGATCGTAAAACTAATCCATATGAATCGGGCGGTTTAGTCCAAATTTTCTGAAGAGACTTGACAGCTTTATATGATAAACAGATTTAATTTATGCTTTTATTCAAACAACTCTTGCGGAAGCTCAAATGTGCCGTGTAACACGAGAATGAATCTCATTGGTTCTCACACGTCAAGCGAACATGCTTGAGATTCTGTTTACCACAACTGACATGTGAGTTGATGAATGATTATAAGAGAACAAAAGCCTAAATTCAATCTGTTCAACATATAAAGCGATCGTGTTTCTTTAGAAAATTTGGATTAAACAGCTCAATTAATTCGTTTTACGATCTCTTTATGAACATGAAGCATCAAACTTCAAACTTGAAGCATCAAAGTAATAGTTGCATAGCTGTCAACGGTGGAACAGAAGGGTCTCAGATTTCATCAAAAATATCTTAATTTGTGTTCCGAAGATGAACGAAAGTCTTACGGGTTTGGAACGGCATGAGGGAGAGTAATTAATAACATAATTTTCATTTTTGGGTGAACTATCACTTTAAAGCTGCAATATCACACAACATGAAGAACATATTTCATTCTTCCAAATTCTCTTTAGCCCTAGGGTGTGATGGTTCTGTTGTTTTGTTCACACAAAGTCACTATATTTTATAAATAAGAATGAACCAAATGCTTTTTTAATGAATTTGAGAGTGAATTATGAACTCAGTGGGTGAGTAATAAATACCAAACTTAGCATGACACCAGAAAAGCGGCTCCATAAATATTATACAAGCATTACTAAATCTTTAATAAATGCAAATGTAAATCTATGAAAGGAAGTTCTCGCTCGCCGTTTCTCTCCCCCTTCCTCCAGTGAGGGCTGAAATACGTCTAGAGTCATGAAGGAGTCACTAACACACAGATCTAAACGAGGTCTCCTTGTCTGAGGCCTCTGCAGTTTAGTGTCAGAACATGCTGACGTTGCATATTGGTGTAAAAGACACACGCTCGGTGACAATACGTCAGAGCAGCTGTCAGAGAGCAGCTAATTCCCCATCTGTATTCATGCCGCCTGTCCAGGTGAGTTATAACTCTTACCATCCTGCACTGTACTCTATTTAATGCATTAGTTTAACTACCAGCTAATTTTCCCATATGACAATAACAAACCAGTTGATTGGAATCTACTGCACAAGTCTGTAATTTATTTCCAACAAAAACAGAAAGCCGTATGATTATCCTGAAACAATGAAACGGTAAAAGTATTAATCTCTTACTTATAATACTTAGGTTACGAGCAACTCTTTAGTTCTTTGAAATGTTGCATGGCCACCTCATGTAGACCTCTGCCGCATAATGCCAAATGAGTCTCTGAATCTGCAATTGTTCGATCTGATCCAGGACCTGATTAACTTGATGGCCGACGTGAGAGGGTCACATCTCCATTTTGGAATGGTATGCCAGTTCTTCTCTAATGTGGTCGCTTGAGGGCAGCCAGATCTTGGATGGTCATATGTCCTGCCAGCCTCCTGAAACCTGCTATGCAGTTGAGACACAGTGACATGGCTCAATCCATATGACTGGCACTGCTGGCAGCATGCCAATGGCCCGTTCCCTTGCTAAAACACACAGGAGACATACTAAGTGGCGAGGGCTCTTTGACAGCGCGTTCCTCCTTCCTCCTGGGTTTCGACACCAGTGTAACAATGTTAAAGCCTCAGGGAATGAGGAGGTGGGAACTGGCAAACGATCAACGTAACCATAAAATAAACAATCAACAAACTGAAAGCAAAGCGGCAGCACCTCACGGACGATTGCAGCATATAAACATAACAAAACTCAACAAAGTCCCGGCCTGGTCCTCTCTCGTCCTTCACTGTCGTCACTCCTTATATCCTTCCGGAGCTTCTCCGTAAACTCGAGATCAGTGCTCATTAGCACTCGCGCCTCCGGCCTCGCTCCGTTCCCACGGCTCTCGGCCCGCCATGCTTGCCACATCATGTAAACGTGTTAAACCGTTTTCGCAGGGCTTTAAGCATAAACCGAGTAATACAGCTAGATTTTTTGCTCCTTACACCAATTTCTCCCAGCATGTAAAAGCATTAACCTGAGTGTGAAGTGTATAGTGCACTGAAGTGTGATATGTGACAGGAAATCGCCCTTACTGTGGATTTAAGCAAATCCAGACAGAGCAAGCATTTCACTTTAGGGGAAGAGGAAATGTATCGCAAACTGACTCTTTCTTGAATTAAGAAACTGTAAAAAAAGTGTTCTCATCTTGTGTAGAAGTGCCACAGTCACAATTCTGCATCTGTAACTGCACGAGAGGATAATATCAGGGATGCCAATTTTTGAGTTTAGCTTGGAGTGGGGATTATGGCCCTTCCGTAATTCTCACTCCAAGCTAAACTCAAAAGTTGCCAACCCTGATATTATCCTCTCATGCAGTTACAGATGTAGCATTCAGTCTGTGTGTGTGTGTGTGTGTGTGTGTGTGTGTGTGTGTGTGTGTGTGTGTGTGTGTGTGTGTGTGTGTGTGTGTGTGTGTGTGTACTGAATGCACACTGACTCATGGGGACTCATGTCACCATGGGGACCTAAATTGTACAGTATTAAAAACCATTAGGGCGTCATGTGCCTCTCAGATTGTGAAGATATTTAAAGACTACGGGTTCTTTTCAGGTTATAAACTAAACTTTTCTAAAAGTAAATGCTTCCCTATAAACCATATGGCAGATCAGATTATGGATACAGACTTGTCCTTTTGCATATCAAAATCAGAATTAAAATACTTAGGAATTAATATTACTCATTCATACACTGGTCTTTTTAATGCAAATTACAGTCACATACTTAAAACTTCCAACTTCCAACGATGGAATGTTATATATTTGTCTCTAGCTGGTAAAATCAATTGTGTTAAAATGAATGTGCTACCCAGATTATTGTATTTGTTTCAGAGTCTTCCAATTTTCCTGCCAAAGTCCTTTTTTCAGTCAACTAATAGGTTGCTGTCTTCCTTTATTTGGGGTGGCAAAAAAACAAGAATACGTAGAGAGCTTTTTGAGAGACCAAAAAAAGGATGGAGGATTGGCTCTCCCGAATTTGTTAAATTATTATTGGGCAGCAAATTTACAAAAAGTCGTTTATTGGTTCCAGTCTCCACATACAGACTGGTGTGCAGCGGAAGCTAAATCATGCAAGTCAACATCACTCGCTGTGCTGATTACAATGAAGTCACCATTCTCACCATCGCAATTCTCCTCAAGTCCAGTTGTAATTTCGACTCTCAAAATATATAACCAGTTTAGACAAGCATTTCGACTCACAGATTTTTCCTTGGAAAACCCCATATGTAATAATCGTTTTTCCCCGGCTGCCAAGCTAGACTCTACTTTCAAGCAATGGCAGCACCTAGGCATAGTTAAATGTAGTGACTTTTTTATTGATAATATTTTTGCTAGTTACAATGATCTTGTTAAAAATGTACAACTCAGATTTTTTTCAATTTCTTCAGGTTCGTCACTTTATCCAAGCCCACTGCTCTGTGTTTCCACAATTGCCGTCTGAGTCACGTTTAGATTTAGTTCTACCAGAAAGACTCGGGAGATAAATTGATATAACAGCGTATATTTATTAACAGCCCAGCAACAAGCATGAATTTATAAAGTTCTTTGGCGTAGGCCCCGTCCTTAGAGAGCAATGCGAGGGTAGCGGAATCTGCATACTCTGCCTGAAGACGAAGGCAGGGGCGCAGCCGACCCCCCTGGAGGTTAAGGAAGGGACCATCCTGGTGGTGGTGGGGAGGATGAGGGGGAAGGTACCATCTTGGTGGTGGTTGGGGAGGATGGAGGTAATTGGCAGCGTCAGCTTCTGCGAACTCAGACGAATGTAAGTACCAATCTTTTATACTGTGAGTGTTAGCACATGATTGGTTAGAAGTGAAGTATCACGCTGATTGAGTCTTCCTGGCAGAACTTACGCTAAAGCTTCCATTTCTGAGGGTCCCTTCACACCTTAAGGGATTTATTTAAAAAATATACAACCTGATCATGTCGTTCCAAAATGTATCAATAGAAAAGATCAAAACAGAATGGATAGGAGAGTTTGGAATCGACATATCTGAAGATACCTGGGATAGAGCGGTTGATTGAGTAAATGAGACTTCATCTTGTGCAAGACTCAATCTGATTCAGATGAAAGTTCTCTACCGTATTCATTATAGTAAAACACAGTTGGCTAAACTGTACCCAAATATAGATGAAATGTGTGACCGCTGTAATGCATCAAAGGGAGATCTAACCCATATGGTTTCGTCATGTCCTAAACTGAGACAATTTTGGTTTTCAGTCTTTGAGATTTTAAACTCACCTTTTAAATTAAGAATTCACCCTAACCCAATAATGGCTCTGTTTGGAGTCAGAGGTGGCGACTTCCAAATAGCTAAAAATAGCTGTGGCGACCAAATGGCATTCGACATCAAAATACCGTGAGAGGGACTCAAAAGCACAGCTTTTCTCTGGATTCTTACTGTCATACACCAAATGGTCTGCACAGCATGTTGGCTTTTTTTAATTTGGCGCAAGATTTATTTGGGCAGTGTGAGAACATTAGACAGCGCCTGAATGGTTTACTTGTGTTGTAGGGTTATTGGTTTGCATGTAAACCAACGGGTTATTTCAATAAGCTGATAGTTGTTAATCATCAGCGTATTGGTGTGCACGTAAAACTTGCTGATTGACAAGCCTAACAAAAGAGTGATCATTCACTAGGTTGATATCAGAGAAGAAGCTTCCGTCAACTCTACAGATAGTGTTTCAGGATCCAGATATTACCATGCTGGAAGATGCTTGGGTCATAAATGTGTTTTTCTTGTGATCATTTTGAAGTGGATAATGATCCAGTAAATTCCAGGAAAGGAATCGTTCAGGTAAATGAGAAATGACTCTCAAGACCCTCTCACACTGCACAGATTACAACGGTTTTCATCCTGATTTTAGAGGACATCTGGGTATTCTACAACTGCTAATGCATCATTGGAAATGGCATCTGAAAAGGGCTGTTTTGTGTTGAGTTTTGAAAATAAGAGCTTTACTAAACCACTTTAATCAGCACTGTAAAAAACATCCAGGCTTTATAACCTTCATAGAAATTATTTCCACTTACCAGTTCACAATTGAGTTTTTAGGTTTGGCAAACTGGCTCACAAAAAACCTTTCTTAGCTTTTTAAAAAAAAAAAATACATTACCAAATCTTCTTACACTGAGGCATATTTGTGTACAAACAAAAATATATACAGACTGAATAAACTACATCAAATAATGTCTGATATTTTAACGTAATGTGCTGATAAAAGTTTGACAAAACAAGTGTCAGCCAACAAACTTCTCTGTTTATTACCCTTATAAAGTATGGTTGGGTTCTCACATCAAAATAAGAATCTAAAAGGTTGTTAGACGTGTCATACAAAATGGATAACGTTATTGAATCACTGTGAAGAAAGCAGCTTCATTCAATAATGTTCATTGTTATTGAATAAAGTAGATATCTTCAAGAGCTTCAAGGCATTTCAAATCATCATTCGCACCATAAAATGGTGGAAGTGGAATGGATGACAAACGAAATTTGAAAAGGATCATTCACTTCATAAAACAGTAAAAAGAATGAAAGTTTTAGAGCTTATAGCTGCTTCTACTTAAAAAAAGAAAATCAATCATCAGCATCATTACTTTCTTCCTTTCGCTGTAAAAGAGACACTGCTTTGAAGAACATTAAAAATATGCCAAAGGATATTAACCGACTATTAGCCAAAGATATGATGAAATATTTGCATTAATTGCATATCATATGAATGTAACAACCCATACAGGGAAATTAAATGTGTATCGGGGAGGGCTGCATTGTTTAATATGACAATTTATCTTCATTTCCACTATATAATTGCCTATAAATCGTTCTGTTGCATTGTGATCTGATTTAGCGTAGCAAAGTTAATTCTTCCTAACTAGCCTCAGACTGGATCATATTTCATTTAATGCATTTTGCTTATTGAAAATATATTCACAGGTGGTCACAGCAAATTACAAACTGCTGTGTGCAATGCTATTTAAAATTGTTTTTGAGAGCAGCTTTTTAATGTTGTAAACAGTACTTGAAGAGGACAAAAATAAAGTGCTCATGGGGATATGGAGGGTTGGCGGGGGGGTATGGGTATGGAATGATTGAAAACGCATTTAATATATTGTTTGTATACTAGGCAGGAACAATGCATACTACCCATCAAGTCAATCCTTGATAGAATGTCAGTTGATGGGCCCCATTGATTTCCTTTTTTTTTTTTCAGTCAATGGCTATCGTCAACTGTTTGATAACCAACATTTAAAATATCTTCTTTTGTGTTCAACAGAAGAAAGAAACTCATACAGGTTTGGAACAACTTGAGGGTAAGTGATGACAAAATTGTAGTTTTTGGGTGAACTATCCCTTTAACCCCATTTTCTAGACCTGTATTTAGCACTATCGACTTTATATCACTGGAAACTCCTGTTAATACTAGTTGATACTACTAAATGTGTGTTTATTTAGATGAACAAGGGCAATCTATGATATTTAATGTAATGCTGTTCCACAAACAGAACATTAGCCATGTGCTCCTCAACATTAGATCTGTGGTCCTCAACCATTTAACATTGTGTGCCCTTAAAGAGGCAAATTATGTTTCAAAAAGTGTTGTTTTTAGGGTAATAACTTTCCTATGGCCCATTTCAAAGTAATAAAGCTGATTTATTAGAAAAGGGCAGAACAAAAGCAGAGCAGTTCTCTGTTGCTATCCTTGTTCGTTTCCCTGAAGGAAGAATCTATTAAACACTTAGCTTTACCTCGCCCTTCATTTCATTAATAGGAGGCGCAGATGCCGGGGTCTGCTCCAGTGAGATAGGATGGGTGGCAGGAATAGCAAAACTACATTAGGGATTACTGGCTTTGAGGAGGTCCACACCACTCAATCTCACATTCTCCCCACGTGGCGGGAGAGACTGATCAGCGGCACTGCTGTTTTTGCAGAGCCAGCATCGGCCCCTTCTTAGGCAAAACTGGTGTCGTTATTTAAGCTGTTGGTGATTAATCACCGTCTCTATTAAAAAAGAGAGACAGAGAATCAAATCTCAGGAAAGAGAGCTAAAATTATCTCACTGAAGCAGGTTCCCTCTCCCCGCTCCCTCTCAAGTATCAACTGCAGAGAAAATTACAGCTGTCATCATAGTCTGGACACATTCTCCGTCTCTGCGTATGATATTAGAGTCTCGGAGTATGATATTATAGGTTTGTCAGTCTGAAAAACAGCCGATGACAATTTAAAATAACAATTGTGTCTCATTTACAACTAGTTCCTTATGGAGAGAATGGTTTGGTAATGTGAAAGCTCTTTCTATAACCTGTGGAATAGTTTGGCGAACACCATTTTCTGATGTGATGTGCAGTGGATCTAAAAGTTTGTGATCATCAGTGAAAAAGCAAGTGGTCCAAAACCCACCGGTGAACCGGTTAACCCACAATAAAGAAAAGGAAAACATATTTTTAATATCTGTGCCTTTGAAATGTAATCATTTTGGTTTCATATGTTTTGAACATTAAATCCTGAATACATGCGAGAGTATATCATTACTTCCAAATGAGTTTTTAAATATATTTTTAAGTCATTTTGAAAAAATACCATGAATAAATGAATCATTCTTATACCACAGGGCTGTTAAATATGGAAGCTTGTTTTCGCAAAAGTCGCAATTACATTTTTTATTCAGTGAAACCTTCCATAGTTAAATGCTTGATTCTGATTGGTTAACAAAAGTTATAAGGTGTGCGATTATCTTTTTGAGGGCGAAAAATTTCCCCATGCAGATTTCGCAATGGTTTCATGTTGATCACGCAGATAAGACAAACTGACCAATATAAAGCTTCTGTGTGTGAGCTGTGCTTCATACATCGCAAAATTATGGACCTTTTGTTTGCCCACAACATTTTGCCTGTGACTGCACCTAAAGAATATTTGTCTGAGTAGCCTATACAACACACAGGATTGCCACTGTCAATTATGAGTTTCTTTGGTTTGGCCCATCAATGTGAGGCATTAGTTGTAACTGTAGCTGCAGTATGTCTCTGCTGTCAGATACGAGCACGTTCACTTCCTCTGACCTTTTCCTGGAATAGTTTTGCTGACAAGAAGTTCACATGCAACATTTCCACTTCAAAAAAGGATTTATAGTAAAATTCAATTTTCTGCTTTCATTTTCACAATATAACATCGTTTTGACACTGCTGCCCTTGCCTCTACTTTTAAATTTGAAACAGTCCATTACAATGTTTCACGCTGGTGATCCATACTTCTGCTAAACCTGATTGCCAAAATAAGACTGCCATTGTGTTTTACTGTTGATGTAGTTCCCTTTTATTACACAAAATTGCTGTAAATCTTAATAAAATTGAGACAGCATCAGAACGTAATCGCTGTTTGAAGCTCATAGCATTATCATAACAGACCATAGCACCATAAAGCATAATTGTCTAAATTGCAGGCCTAGAAATGCTTTCTTTAATTCCTAATGTGATCTCATCTCTGTAGGGGATTACAGTTTAAAGAAATGTCTCCTCTTTTATTGACAGGAGAAAATATTTCAGTTGGCTTCAAGGAATTAAGTTATTATGAAGAAGAGATTAGGAATGCAATCATTGTGGGCTTTGAAACAATTTTGCAGTGTTATTGTGAAGTAGCCTACAGCGCATACACCCTCAACAAGTCTTTTGCACACTGACAGAAAAATATACTAAAACCACTGTGTGCATGCTAAAAACGAATTGAAAACATTATTATTACACATTAAATATTACATAGACGTAATCGGAAAACAGCATGATAACATTTGGGGTTGGTGGTTTTAAGGTTCTGATGTAAAGAACTCTTATGCTCACCAAGGCTACATTTATAAGGCTGCAAAATAAGTAAAAACTGTAATATTGTGAAATATTATTACATATCTGTTTTATATTTTAATATATATATATATATATATATATTAAATGTACTTTATTCCTGCGATGCCATTTCTGCATCATTGTCACACAATCCTTCAGAAATCATTATAATATACTGATTTGCTGCTCAAGAAACATTTCTTATTATCATAAATGTTGAAAACAGTTGTTGCTTTATGTTTTTGTGGAAACTGTGATACGATTTTCAGGATCCTTTGATGAATAAAAAGTTCAAAAGAGCATTTATTTTAAATAAAATTATTTTGTAGCATTATAAAATGTATTTACTTTCACTTTTAATAAAAAAAGCAAGCAATAAAATGAGTTATTATTACATATCCAGAAAGACAAATGCTTATGGAATCCTGGGAGTCTATCTTAAAACTGATAATATATAAATCAGCTAGGACCAGCGAGCCAGTTCAGACTACATCCAAATATGCATGCTCCCGTAATATATAGTATGCAACAACAACAAAAGTATGTGAAAATACATACTTTTTATAACAGTCGCAATTGTGGACAATGATGAATGATACATATAAAGTTCTAAAATTTATTCTAAATACAAAGAATAGCAGAGTTCACACCATACACAGTCATGGCCAAAATTGTTGGCACCCCTGGTAAATATGATCAAAACTGGCTGTAAAAAATAAATCTGCATTGTTTATCCTTTTGATCTTTTATTCAAAAAATTGCCAAAATTCTAACCTTTCATTGAAGCAAGAGAATTGAAAGTGGGGCTAAATCACATTATGAAATAAATGTTTTTCTCCAAAACACGTTGGCCACAATTATTGGCACCCTTTTAGTTAATACTTTTTGCAACCTCATTTTGCCAAGATAACAGCTCTGAGTTTTCTCCTATAATGCCTGATGAGTTTGGAGAACACCTGACAAGAGATCAGGGAGCATTCCTCCATACAGAATCTCTCCAGATCCTGCAGATTCCCAGATCCCTGTTGCTGCTTCTTCTCTTCAGTTCAGCCCACTCATTTTCTATAGGGTTCTGGTCAGGGACTGGGATGGCCATTGCAGATCTTGGTTTTGTGCTCAGTGACCCATTTTTGTTTTGATTTTGATATTTGTTTTTGGATCACTGTCCTGTTGGAAGATCCAAACATGGCCCGTTATAAGATTTCTAGCACAGTCTGTTAGGTTTCTATTTTTTATCTGTTGGTATTTGATCCAATCCATGATGTCATGTATCTGAACAAGATGTCCAGGACCTCTGGCAGAAAATTAGGCCCACAGCATTAAAGATACAGCAGAGTATTTCATTTTACACATGGGGTACTTTTTTATCCCTGTGTGCACCAAACCCATCTTAAGTGTTTGCTGCCAAAAAGCTATTTTTTTGGTTCCTCTGTCCATAGAACCCGTCCCGTTTGAAGTTCCAGTCGTGTCAGGTACTTTTCAAACGTTCTATGGACAGAGGAACCAAAAAAAATAGCTTTTTTGGCAGCAAACACTTAAGATGGGTTTGGTGCACACAGGGATAAAAAAGTACCCCATGTGTAAAATGAAATACTCTGCTGTATCTTTAATGCTGTGGGCCTAATTTTCTGCCAGAGGTCCTGGACATCTTGTTCAGATACATGACATCATGGATTGGATCAAATACCAACAGATAAAAAATCGAAACCTAACAGACTGTGCTAGAAATCTTATAACGGGCCATGTTTGGATCTTCCAACAGGACTGTGATCCAAAAACAAATATCAAAATCAAAACAAAAATGGGTCACTGAGCACAAAACCAAGATCTGCAATGGCCATCCCAGTCCCTGACCAGAACCCTATAGAAAATGAGTGGACTGAACTGAAGAGAAGCACCAACATGGATCTGGGAATCTGCAGGATCTGGAGAGATTCTGTATGGAGGAATGGTCTCTGATCTCTTGTCAGGTGTTCTCCAAACTCATCAGGCATTATAGGAGAAAACTCAGAGCTGTTATCTTGGCAAAATGAGGTTGCAAAAAGTATTTAATAAAAGGGTGCCAATAATCATGGCCAACGTGTTTTTGGAGAAAAGCATTTATTTCATAATGTGATTTAGCCCCACTTTCAATTCTCTTGCTTCAATGAAAGGTTAGAATTTTGGCAATTTTTTGAATGAAAGATCAAAAGGATAAACAATGCAGATTTATTTTTTACAGCCAGTTTTGATCATATTTACCAGGGGTGCCAACAATTTTGGCCATGACTGTAACTATAAGAGCAGGGAAATGATTCCGTTGGAATCACGCTCAGAATTGTTTTTTTCTAGTTGATGAACAGCCAATCAGAAGTCATTCAGTTTTAAGAGCACAATCACTCCTTCAAGTGAACCGTATTAGTGGACTAACATAGGGAATAGTGAATGAGGGTTTAGGGGGAGATTTCGGATTCAGCCCTACCTACCAGCAGAGTTCAGATCAAAGCCTGATCTATTACACCTGTCTGTAATGAACAAGTGCTCCTGAAGATCTGGGCTGTGTCCAATATCACCTCCTATACCCTTGAGTAGGCCACTATTTGAGGGGACCGCTATTTGTAGTGATGTCCGAAACCATAGTGTACGTTATCGAGTGCACTCATTCAATCCCATAATGCACCGCAATAATGAGTGTACAAGCGAGGTGCGCTCAACAGCTAGGGAATACCCATAATGCACTTAAATTTGCATGCCGAATGAATTTCCGCGTCTGACCAGAAGACGGCGCCCGCAGCTGAATCATTCATCCGTCCATTGTCCAAACCGATGGTCCAATGTGGCTACAGCAGAATATCATGCAGGTATAAAATCCTTTTTAATTGATTATTGGATTGTTTAGGGTTTATACATGCTAGTTTCCATGACAAAGTTCAAGATAAATCTTTTTACCTTACTACTAGAGCTGCCAGTTTTCTAAGTGTAAAATGATTACTAAACAGCAAGCACAAACTACGCAAAAGCGGAAGCCCTTCCGGCGAACTCAGTGTCCAGATTCACTCAGTCGTTCTCATTCACTCCATCAAGTGAACTACATTAGTGGAGTAATGTAGGGAATAGTGACTGAGGGTAGGGGGCGATTAGCTGCAGAGTAGTGTTTGATCAGGATTGGAGCCGAACTTGAAGGTAGATCTCCAGGAACAGGATTGGGCACTCCTGCTCTAGGCAAAAATGCTGCCCAGAGGGAAACATTATAATTCATGTAATGAATTTAAAAGGATTTGTTTTATTTTGAGCAAGTGGGATGAATAAAAAAAGTAATTATCTGACAAACAAACAGCATTTTTCTTTCTTTTTGAATCAAAGGGTAACTTGACCCTAGAATAATTAAATCCTTTTGGTTTTGTAAATTCTCTACTCCATTTTATCCTCATGTATGGAGTCGAACTCTGTTTATTTGCTGTAATAGACTCCAGTAAGATCAAAGGCACAGCAGAATAAGGAGTTGTCAGAGTGCAGCACTCGGAGAAATTATCTCTTCATGGGTGTAGATTATTGGACAAGGCCTTAGGGGACATTAGCTTCATTTGCATCTCTGCCATCTCCAGCTGAGCATGTGCAAGGGAGGGGTTTGAATCGGTCCGGTTGGCAGCGTCGTCTTATCAGACTTCAGCTCTGTAGTGGTACAGAGGCCAAGAGTGTCTTCCATATCAAATTTAGTATGCTCAGGGACGAACTGGATGGAATAGCAAAAACAGGAAGTTGTGATATGGGGAGACAGCCCAAGGGAATCCTCCTTTATTGATAAGTAACAACTTCTAAGTTTGAAGTCCTGCTGTGAGTGTATGTGTGTGGGTCGGTGTGAGGGGAGGAAAGGTATTTATACCATATCTCGGAACCAGAATATCATAGAGACTTGGGACTTGGCTGTTTAAACTTGGGCAGATACGAAACAACATAGAGCACCCTAAAAAC
This sequence comes from Phoxinus phoxinus, assembly GCF_949152265.1. Lineage (NCBI taxonomy): Eukaryota > Metazoa > Chordata > Actinopteri > Cypriniformes > Leuciscidae > Phoxinus > Phoxinus phoxinus. Next base: position 29,262,309 of record NC_136888.1, read on the forward strand.
TACCTAAAAGCGACAAGCTACCATATAGTGACATGCTAGAAACAAAATGCTCTCATGTTGCAAAGCAGTATAGCCTTATAAAATCATTCTAAAGGCATTAGGTCTGATTAAAATTGCAACTTCTTTGGATGGATGGATGGATGGATGGATGGATGGATGGATGGATGGATGGATGGATGGATGGATGGATGGATGGATGGATGGATGGATGGATGGATGGATGGATGGATGGATGGATGGATGGATGGAATTATAATTAAATTAAACACGCAGTTTGGAACAAAGTTCCTCAAACAAAAACTCATAAGACTTGATGCCACTAACCTCACATACTTTGGCAAACCAACTCATTGTAACTTCTTCCTAATTATATTAACCTGGCATGTTGAAAACACGATTATGTTTCCACACAATATAATCTTCAGAAATTGCGTAAATCCAGCCAATCAGATTAGAGGTTGATAGCTTGAGAAAGTGATATCCAGTTTTGTGTGAATTATATGCATAAGACTGCTCTGCCAACCACCCACAACACCTTAAAATCGTGTCAGTTTGGTTTGCAGGGCAAGCAACTCCTATATTTCACTCAGAAAATGTACAGATTCATTGCTGTGCCTCAAGTGCTTTTGTTTATCTGAAGTTTTGTTGTCACAGTGTTGTTTTTTCCGCATCTGAGGATTGTTGCCTGAGACGTTCGGTACATTTAATATTTACACTGGCATCCTGTACTGCTTGCTTAATCAGCCAATGTCATTTCTTTCCCCTAATCGTATCTTCTGTTCTGCCACTACCTGCTCTGATGCTGACGGCCGCCATCAGCAGCAACATCGCTTCCATCTCCAACTGTACTGACACACAAATACCAAGGCACTGCTTGTCAGTACTGGCATTCTAATCTGTTTCCCATATTCCCTCTTCTAGTTCAATTCCCATTGGATATGTATCTATAAATCTGAAACGTCCCCCTCCAATTCCATCACCTCCAGGAGATCTATTTTCCCTATTTCCGCCTCAGCATCATCTTATCATGGCTCCTGCTCAGATAAGTCTACAATCCGCAATAATGGCCACAACACAGCTGAACACGCTGAACTTCCTTTGCACTTTTTATCCTTGGAGTGGCAGGCTCATGCGAACCAGGCTGAACTGGTCATGCTAACCTGGTAAAAACTCTTGGCTTCCAACCACTATTCAGATCCCAGCCAATTCAATCAATACAATCAAGCCCAGTCTTGTCTATTGTTGTCATTTAAAACAGTTTCACTCAGAAATACAGATTACAGATGCAAAATAGGTTGCGAAGCGGTGTTGCATTTGGTTTTAAGGGTCACATTTCAGCCAACAGAATACTGGCCCTCAGCAACTAATGAAATTGCAGCTACGATTTTTCCAGGTGTGACAGAGGTAATCACAGTCTTTTTGCTTCATCGTCTTGCAGGTACTAAAGCTCAGACCCCACTGCTGACCAGTAACACTCTTAGCTGGTTATTTAGTGGTGTTCTTTCATAAAAGCATATTGATTATAAAATAAGTACAAAGCAGTACATGATTTAGATCAGTTACGGATCAGTGAATGCACTGTTCTTTGCGTGAGATGGTTGATGCAGCAAGCAAGTCATTTAACATGGAATAACTCAAATCATTAAACCACTTTTGTTATGGATAATCGCAACTACCCTGTTTTCTCAGCACTTTAATAAAGCAATAAGCCACTCAAGCAATGTGAAGCAGTAAAATCACTGTAATGCATGGCCTGGAGTGGTTCATTACTGTTATTAAATGGCAACAAAAGCAATTTACTACAACTACTGTATAAGTACTAATCATTGTATGATTACAAATACACTTTTTAATTATTGTTAATGTATATTTGTATATGTATACGTATGTGACACTGAAGATTGGAATAACGGCTGCTGAAAAATTTGCTTTGCCATCACAGTAATAAATTACATTTCAAAATATATTATAAGGCAGTTTTTTTAATAGTTATAATAGGCCTATTTTACAATATTACTGTTTTTGCTGTAAATTTGATCAAATAAACTCATCATTGATGAACATAAAAAGACATTTCAAAAAACCTTAAAAATACCCTACTGACCCCAAACTTATATATAAATAGTTTTTTTCATCAATTAAAATGAATAGTATAAAACAAGTGTCATTAGAAATTATCTCTCTTTTGCACTCAAAATGTTACATGCTAAACACTTAAAGACCCCTGTGGTGAAAATCAAGCTTTTAGTGTCTATGTGGTGTTTGTAATATGCTTTAAGACAAACCATGTACAAATGCATAAGTCAAAACAATTGCGGAGTGTTTTCTCCTTAAAACTGCAGTAAAAAAAAAAAAACAGTCTCAAAACTGCGGTTTGAAATCACTTGTGTTTTTGACGTCACAAACTACCTTGTACCCAATCAGGTCAACGTGTGATCGTCAACGAGTGGATCTCTGAGCTGCTGTGACTATTTTCATATTCATAGAACCACATATACTAAATGAGGCAAGGGTGTAGAGTTGCATTCAAGCTATTTTAAGGCATGATAAAAAAAATTCTAGGAAAAAACTTTAAATATGTTATTTTGGTGATCAAAGGAAAGTTTTAAGGGATACAATCATTGACTTCAGTTGTACTTTTACAGACAAAAACACACAAACTGTGAGAAACATGTCTTTTTAAAAATCATTCCAGGTCAACTCATGAGAGCATGAGAGCTATTGATTTTAAATATAAGCCAGCAATTCAAGATCTTGCTGTTAAGTTATTGACTCTTTTGTAGCATCTCCCTATAGTTTTGCTTTGTGAAGACCTGCATACTGTACATGACACACACTTTGCTTGATCACTGTTTGCTTTGAAAAGGAAAATAACACAGAAAAAACACTCACATTTTCAACAAAATGGAGCGAGAACTCACGAGAGGCCAGTTAAATGTTCAAATGTTAAATGGAAGTAGGGAGCCATAATTTCATCGATTGTTCGTGAAGCACGTGAACAACAAATATTGAAAGTGAAAATATTGATTTGGCTTTGCTTGGCCTCATACATAAAAGAAGACCTACCTGAACATCAGTCCAGCTGCAGCTGTCTGGAAACCGTCTTTCAGGGTCACCAGGCCTGTCAGGTGATTGGGCTTATGGTCTCTGTGTTCTGAGATTACAGCTGACACAGTCGCTTTACGTCGGCCGACGTTCTAATAAACACTCGACAACTCTCCATTTCCGCTGCCTGATTGCTCTGCCAAAGCCAATGGAAATGGATGTCCGTCATAACAGAGATCAAACAGAAAGTCAGCAACCAAAGATAATGAAATAAATCAATCGTAAGAATTCTTGTGATTATATTCAATCTGCAAACAATAGCATTTGTTCTAATGTAACACAGGAGAAATAGCTGTTTACCATTTCTGTAGAGTCACTATCATTAGGACTAATGTCCGGTGGAGCACGGTTATTTCGGGATAATTATTTTGAATTCCCGTCTGCAGTAAACCCTTGAATTGATTGGTACACCCACACTACAGCACATACCTAGCTGTTCAGATGATTCATAATAGTACACAACGCTGGAACGAGTAATGCTGAGCACAGGAGCACAATTCAAGACTTTCGTACATTTTCTGGCTCCCGAGGAAGGACACATATTTATCTATCAGACGGTAATGCTCATCTCCTGTTCTCTCAAAGCAGCAGTGGCCTTCATCTTTCAATAGAGAAGGCAGAACTAAAATTAACAGCTGCTTTTTTTTTATTTCTCTCTGGCAGTAGAGGTAATCTAACGGTCAGTGGGGAAGTTAAAGATGACGTCAACCCCAAAAAAATCTAAAATAGCTACTGCAAACTCAGTGGAGGATCTACCGAAGGAGTCTACTGGTAGATCTGGAGTTTTTTTTTGCTATTTACTTTAACTTTTAATTGAACTTTCTGCACCTCCATTATTGCTATGTTACCTGCTGTTCTGTACTTGAAAAAAACATGTATGAACCGCATGCTGTTAGGGATCTTCTGGTTTTGTTTTTGTTTGTGGGTGGGTTTGGCATGTTTAGGTCAGTCAAGGCTGGTTCACACGGCAGGATAATTAGGCAGATTTTAGCCCCGATTCACCCCTTCCGACAATCTGAAGGATGCTTCGATTATCGTAAAATAATCTGATCAGATATTCCTGCCGTGTGTGGTGTGTGAAGGACGTCGGGACCGCTCCGATCTCAAATCGGGGATATCCAACATGTTGGATTTTTTTGGCCCGATTTCTCCTCGTGTGTGGTGTCCCCCGGGGACAAACGAGCATGCAGCCTGTGGACTGTGGCGTGTAGTCAATCAGAAAGCGAGGTGACGAGGCGGCGAGGAAGCACCGGGAAACAAAATCAAAACAGCCGGCTGCATGGCGCACCAGAAAGTCCAGTGGACATCGGAGAGGGAGGAAAATGGGGTTTTTTTCAAAACTATCGCCACTGCATCCTCTTCGTTAATTTCATTAAAGGGGTCATCAGATGCAAAATTCACTTTTATATGGTGTTTGCATATAAATGTGTCTTTGCAGTGTGTGGACACAACCACCATAGCCTACCATGAAATCAATGAGATGAATCAACAAAAATATGACTTAAACATTTCGAAGCAACTTTAAAAGGCTTGTGAAAATGGTATTTCATGAATTTATTTTTCGTTCAGACTATTGAAAGGTTGGATATAGGCAAAAAAAGTCCGATTTTTGCTGTCTGTCTGAACAAGGCCTTAGGCAATGTGCCGTGCAATGACACAGAAAGTTACAATGAAACTGGCAAGCTGTAGACGAAAAGAACAATTTAGCAGAAATTATTCACTGAATCACTGACATTAGAGAAACTTAAGCTTGTACACAATTATCAACTTCAGAAACATCATGAATACATTATGTATAAATTATGCCTCAAAGACTTTTGTCATTAGAATTAGTAAAAGGTAATAAAATAGAAAAACCTTCCATACCTCACCAAAAGAGTCACTATAGTAGGCGGACTAAAATTGAGTCTGGGAGATAAAGGGCTGCATATGAAGCCGTGCCTCTCCAGCAGCACAGCAGGTGTAATGTGACAGACAACTGATTAATGATGCGTAGTTTATTTCTGTGTCCATTAGCTCGGGGGAGAGCAGAGGGTTCAGACACCAGAGTGCTGGAAAGAAGCACAACTGTATTAGAAGGTCCTGCATGGCCTTTCCCTGGCCTTGGCACCCCTAGGGTATCTTACTTCACTTCATCAAACACCTTTGGCCCCCTGTGGCTGGCCACTCATCTGTTGTCAAATTGAAGCAAAGAAAGTCTTGCTGTCTACATCATTGTCCACCCAGAAGTTCCAATTATATACATTGTATATATATGTATACATAGACTTGCTACTGCCAATACATTCACAGACATTGCTGTGAGCATGTAAGATATGCAGATCTATGCCGGAGCTGGGGAAGGTGGAGGGTTTCTAACAGCGCTGCAGACTGCTAACAGCAACACTACTGGTATTTGAATGTTAAGCTGCAGCTTATTGGCTGCTGGATGATGATGCGATCGCTACTAAATGAGAATATATATATATATATACACACATACACACCTTGGTAAGTTGTATACTTAATTAGATAAACTGAAGTCCATGTCAATAGGACAATACAGGAGAGAGGATACAAAGAGAGAGTGAGAAAGGTAATTTCTGCAATGGCTCAATAATGTGACATGTAAAAATGTAGCTACTGGATATTTTGCAATAAAAGAGTGTTCTTACAAAATTGGATTGTATATTTCATAATGTTCAATAAGAAATCTTATACGGCTGTCTTTGTTAAAGATAGCCTCAATTATTACACGTTATTGGACCTCAACTGTAAATTTCAAGTTATTGCATTGAGTAGTTTTCATCTCAAAGAGGAAAAAAAATTAAATATGTCATATTGACTTTATGGGATTTTTTGGGGGGATCTTTTTTTGGATCTTGAAAGTGGTGGTTACCAGCCTCTTTCTTTGTATGGAAAGCAGCAGCCTTTTCAGGGTTTATAAAATCTCTCTCTGACATTAGGGTGTGGTTATAGAAAATACCACACTTAAGCACTGCCCAATTTCCCATTTATGACATCCGCTCATCACAGAGAAGAAATTAAATCAAATAGTATTTACATGCTTTCAAACAGCTGTTCAGATGTTTGTGTTTGCGAATGTCTTTATCAAATATCAACAAGATAAGCACTGTCGCTTAGAAAATTGTTTTGCTTAGAAAGTCTGTTTGTGAGACCCACCAGGTCATAGCAGCAGCTCTGGCATGTGACTAAAAAGGTATGTGACCAAAAGCTCAAATCGTATTTGTATTCCTGTTTTTTTTTGTTTTGTTTTTGCAGTGCAATGGAAAAGTTATTTGAGCACCTTAAAATACCATGACGGCATTTGCATGTTCATGCGGTCTGAACAGATGCATTAAAATCCATTCATTCAAATTAATATGTTCTTCGCACTGAACATTCAGTGTTTTCCACTATACAAGTTTGGTTCCTTTAAATTGGATTAAATGTAAAATCACCCTATACAACAAAAAGTTAAACTCAAAACTGGAGGGGAAAAAATGTCTTGAGACCCTTGCATTCTTTTCCATTCATGTGCATTTTTAAATGAAAACTGTTTGAAATATGTGTAAATTCTTTGCATTCATCAAAACAGACACACAACAGATTGAAAATGCACAATTATATTCAAATGGAGGTCACAAATAATTCCTGATATAACAGTATTTGCTAAAGAAATACAGAATCTTACCAGTTAAGATGTTGTTTTGATGATGTTATGCAGAACTGACCAGAGAGTGGGAAAGGATTTTATGAATAGGTCCTTCAGGTTGTCTTGGAGCGGTGAGATGTCTAAGTCGTAACATCTAGCTACTGGGGTGCCTCAGGGTTCAGTGCTTGGACCACTTCTCCATCTCCATCGTCATCACTAGGATCTGTCATTCAGAAACATGTTTTTTCCTATCACTGCTATGCACAACTCTACCTCTCATTCCAGGCCAGATGATCTGACTGTAGCTGCTTGCATCTCAAGCCTGCCTGACGGACAATTCTTGCTGGATGAAGTACCACCACCTTCAACTCAACCTTGCGCAGACAGAACTGCTTGTGGTCTCGGCCAACCCAGCATTTCATCACAACTTCTCACATCCAGCTAGGTTTGTCAACCATAACTCCATCCACAACCTTGGAGTTGTGACTGATGATCAGTTGAACTTAACAGACCACATTGCTAGAACTGCCAGTTCCTGTAGATTTTCCCTATACAACATTAAAGGGGGGGGTAAAATACTTAGTTTCAGTCAATCTCATGTTAATCTTGAGTACCTATAGAGTAATAGTGCGTCCTTCATATCTCCAAAAAGTCTTTAGTTTCATCATATTTATAAAATAAAAATACAGCTTTCCGATTCTATCCGGAAAAAGCCGAGGTCCTTGATTCTGGGCGTGGGCGGAGCTATAGAGTCAAGCGGAAGCGCGCGGGAAGGTTTGCTTATTATCGATCGTGGTGCGGTAGGCCATATTACTATATAAAAAATATTAGGGTTAATAAAACATTCGTCACTGAAATGACCAGAACACAAAACCGCACTTGCCACACTCCTTTGCTGTCCCGGAAATACAAACTGCATCCACTGTTCCAGTAACACTGGGTTCTTTGGGAAGCTGAACAAGGTAAACTTTCCCTCACATCCGAAAAAAAAAACTCTTTTTTGGAGACATCAACCATTCCTATTTAGCGCTGCTGATGATGATTTCCGGTAGTAGCGCGTCGATGAGCGCGGTCTTTCTCTCCTCTGGTCGACGTGTGCGTGAACGCGCTTTTCCGAGAGCAATGCTCATTTAAGGAGTTCCACTCTGGTCTACGTCATTAGATCTACGATAGAAAAAAACCAGCCGAAACATGTTGCAACCCGGAAGTATGATTTTCAGCACAGAAATTCTCTGTTATTCGTTCAAAATAACTTTTCAAACTTTGGCCATTATTAGCATGAGAATCCATCTCTTTAACACTGTAAACAACTCTGAATACATGAAACACCATTGTGCCCCCCCTTTAAGAAGATCGGTCCCTTCCTGAAGCACGCTCCACAACTCCTTGTCCAAGCTCTTGTTCTATCCAGACTGGACTACTGTAATGCTCTCTTTGCAGGCCTTCCAGCATGCAACTGATCCAGAATGCTGCAGCAAGAGTGGTCTTTAATGAGCCGAAGAGAGCACACGATACACCTCTCCTCATAAACTTGCACTGGATGCCAATTGCCGCTCACATCAAATTCAAGGCACTGATGTTTGCCTACAAAACAACCACTGGCTCTACTACACCCCTATACCTACTCACTAATTCAGACCTATGTGCGCTCCAAAAGCTTGAATTCTGCAAGTGAACCGTGCCTTGTCGTGCCATCCCAAAGAGGCACAAAATCTCTTTCACGGACCTTTAGCCTGACTGTTCCCTGCTGGTAGAACGACCTACCTGACTCAACCTGAGCTGCTGAGCCTTTAGCCATTTTCAAGAAAGACACATTATTACTAACACCTACTATTATATATATATATAAAACAAAAAGAACAAAAACAAAAAAATACCTTGCTACTGTACGTGTACTGTGCTGGACTAACTTAGACTAGTCACAGCACTTTTGGGTTTTGATTGCTTCCATTGCTCTCCTCATTTGTAAGTTGCTTTGGATAAAAACATCTGCTAATTGATTATGTAAATGTAATGAATGTGATGTCATAAGTGTGGTGGGGAGCTGGAGGTAGGGGTGCGATTCCTGTTTCTCATAATGCTAGTTTGACCTTTAGACAACAGACAACACGTAAAATACCAACCTATTTACAAGGAAGACAGGAGGGAAAGACAACCTAATGTCCATGTAATAATCCCTCAGAGGTGGAATGAAAATGCCCCTGTTCTGTTTGTGTCCTGTTCACGGCAGGGCTTATGATTCTCGAAAACTTTTCAATCAGACACACCAGAGAGAAAAGCTTTTTTTTTTCTCCAGCTCAAGAAAGACATTTTTAATATGTGGATTATTTCAGAACGGCAACAGTTCACAAAACAATTGATGTCAAACGGTTCCGAACCAAAAGTCTTAGTGTGAAAACCCCTAAAACAGCACTTTCCTAGTGATATCAAAATCATAGGGACTCTGAAGTTGAAACCTAATCTTGTTTCATTTCAGCAGAGAAGTATGTAAATCAGCGGGTATCAGTGGCATCTCATCACCTATACTGCCTGTCTTCATTAAAAGTCTACAAAAACCTGTTGGGGTTTTAGATTGAAGCTCATTATGATTCAGCGACTTCATTGGTACAAATCTGCGCTCATTATACTTTTGCTAGCACATCTGTCACACACATCTCCACACCATCCCCAGGCTTGTGAACAGCTGGAAATAACTGTGAATCAAAGCTGAGCAGACTCCAGTGCTTAGTCGTACGTCCTTGATTTAGAAAGTGTGGCTCGTCTGTCAGTTTGACTGTAGCTTGAAGCAGGTAACCTGTGGCTTTGAATACAAATGCGGCCAGATTTGCCAGTTCTGTTTAAACACCCCCCTGCCAAAAAAAAATTCAGATGAATAACTGTAGGCTACAGATGCCCACGATTGCCTGTGTACTGCACTGAGTGCGCTGTTTGCATTTGTAAATGCTGCGTTCTGAAAACTAGTGAGCTGCTTCCACGGGCATCACAGGCACACTCCAGACATTCTTTTAAAGTCGACATGAAACACGAGTTGCGTTAGTCTTTTCCTCTCTATTGTGACGTATATCTGAGTTAAGCGGCTTGTCGAACAAGAAAAACGTAGAGCAGGACTTGATTTTGTCCTTCTGGAATAGATTTGATCGTTGCGGTTTGCTGTGATCTCATGTGATTGACAGTTGTCTCGCCCTCATGCCATGTAAACACATCATCAGAGAATAAGAATAAGAAGAGAAGAGATGAGCTGCAAGAGGGATGGGAAATTATTGGTTTAAAATTACAAGGGCCACATGAATAAAAAAAATATATATTTTGATTTCATAGAGACTTTGAGTTATTATGTGGATACGAAAGAAAATATAATTATTCGATTTATTTAATACTGAAATGTATTGGTAAAAACAGTTTAAATTGACAGTAAACTGACAGTTTTATGCAAAATGTGTGGTATATTTATGCTTATTAAAGGATATGCAACTCGTGTCTCCTGTGGGTTTCGTTACTTCATCTATACTTAATCTTAAACTATGAATTAACACTGTGTTTGTGTCTTTTGCAGCATCTCACATATACAGTATATGTGCTCATTCTTCACTTACATAAATATTTAAACAGTATTTTTTTATAATTAAAGGGTTTCTATTATGCTTTTTCATTTTTTCAACTTTAGTTAGTGTGTAATGTTGCTGTTTGAGCATAAAAAAGATCCAAAGTCCACGCCAAAGGGAGATATTTTATTTAACAATCCACTTTCCAAGAACTACAACGAAGGGCTCATTTGGACAACATGCAATTTTTCTGGGCTTTATGAAGTCATAATTTTCCTTGTTTAAATAATGGGTGAGCTGCTGCCATGCAGAAAGATGCTGTTTTTTCCACAACTCATTTGTTTGACCTTTCTAAGGCTGACGAACTTATAATGGTTAATTTATTTTAAATTCTGTTCCTGAACATTATAATCCCGATGTTTCTCTGTGTGCTCCAGATTTTACAGAGAACAACTTCCAGAACCACAATGCAGGCTACACATAAAAGCTTCTCCTGAAATGGAGCAGTTTCCACTTTGCCGGGACAATCTGTTGTTTGTGGAAGACAACTTATTATTTGTAGTTGCGTTTTCTATTACCAGTTCTAATTATATGTTTTATGTTGTTGCTACGCCTGCTAGCCAACATTAGTGTTGATATAGTGTTGTCTACTATAGCTTTAAGATTTTTGTAATTACAAATTTCAAATAGTTGAACAAAAATCAACAAACCGGATATCAAGAGCCTAAATGTCTAAAATGGTAACTGCATAAAAAAGACAATATAAATGAATAAAACACAATATATATAATTGAATTTATATATTCTCATATCACATAGGCAGCTCGATCCCAGCCTTACTTGTGATTGGTATATTTTTATTAGGAAACTAATATTTTATTTCCACCACAGTCGAATCCACCACATTTCACAATGCATCATTTGAGATGTGGTAAAAATGGTAAAAACTGCCCCTTGTGGCAGTGCTGATAATGCAACGTATACTTGTGAACAATCAAAATCTGAACTGAATTGATCTTAATGACACAGTCTGCAGTAGAGCTACTTTACTGCAGAATTTGAATCTTTCTTAAGGCCATTGAACACTGAGTCCGAAATTTGCATCCGAAATTTTCGCACGTAAAAATAAATAAAATTCAACCTCATGTTATGTCAATCACGCTTGCACACTGTCTATGAAACTTTCGTCCGTGATAAAACAATTCGGATCGGGTTCGATTTTCTGCGTTTTTCGCATCCACAGCCAGCATTTTGAGATTTTTTTTTTTGACAATTCAGAGCCACCGTACAAGCGAACGACAAAATCCAGAATGGCATCTGACAAGTTCATACACTTCGTCTCGCAGCACAAAGTACTGTATGAAAAACAAAATGTGGATTACAAAGACACTGAATATAAAGACAGATTGTGGCAGATGATTGCTGAACAGGAAACAGGATGGTAGGCATTGATTTCAAAACAAAGGGTGTACGAAAGTGTATACAGTATTGTGTTCAAGTTAGGCTGTACAATAGCTCTTTTCCTAATAAATATATAATAAAAATATAACCTGTATACAGCTGTTCTGTCTGCCCAGCGCTTCTGCCGGCCGCGTTTGTGTGTGTGTGTGTGTATCCATACCTTAGACATACTGCCAGTCTCTGTTCAGGATCGATTGGTTCACAGAAATTGGTGGTCTTCTTTTTAATATGTGGCTCCAGTATCGCAAAGCATCAAACTGTTCCACTGACATTCTGAGGTAAATTTTTAATAGCTCGGGATAATTTTGCAACTCCTTGATAAGGAGGTGAAACTCTCCTTCCTCTCGGCGCAATCTCAGGATTGGATGGACCCAATATGTCCTCTTTCTTTTTCTCTTTTTAAGAAGGAGGGCAACCAAATCATCCTCACTGCTTGACGAATCCATTTAGTATTTTTTGCGTTTTTTTCCACAAAGGTTTAATAAATACGCATCGGACTCAGTGTGCAAGGTTTCTGTGCGTGACAAATTTTTAGGCTGACAAACATGAAAAAACGCATACAAAAATTCCGGACTTAGTGTGCAATGGCCTTTATACTTGAAGTTTACATCATTGATTGTTATTTTCCTGTGTATTACTGTGAATCTGCTTTGAAACTATCTGTATTGTATAAAGCACTACAATAATGACTTCACTTATACTGATAAAAAAATATTGATACATTTTGCATTGACCGTCTAACACATTTTGAAACATGCTTGCGTAGCAACAAGTGTTTGCATTCGTTAAGTTGCATAGAGCAGAACTGAATTATTATAGGCTTTAGCAATGGTGTGAGTGCTCAAGAACGACATGACACTCTGGGCTTCAGTTCAGGGAAGGGAATATTCTGATAGAGATGAATGGGTGGAACAGACCGTTCTCTGCCGTCGCTGCTCTTATTCACATGGCTCAGGATTCATCCAGGCTCAACATTTGTTCTGTTTAGTTTTGGGCAGCTGGGGAATCGATACCCGTGGGCCCGAACAAATCACTCCTGAGCGTATTACCACTGAGGATCATTTAGCACTGTCACATAGGCGGACACACACAGGCACCGTGAAGCGCATCTCCCTGTATAGCTTACACATACCCCTTGCGAGGAAAACTATCTTTTAGGGACTCTGAAAAGGCTGCGGCTCTTAGCAGGATGAAACATGGGAATAGCCACAGCGTGGTGTTGAGCAAGCAAGCCCGGTCTGAGGTAGAGATTAATAGGAGAGGGAGAGAGGAACATTACGAGCAGTCAGGGATAAATAGATGAAGCTTGTATGTGCTGTAAACTTTATTAATCTACCTCACCTGCACACAAAAAAGAAGCCCTGCAAAGAGCCGTTCATCAGAGGCAAGCCGTATCTCCTCGCAGGGAGCAAAGCCAGGGAATCAGCTATGCATGCTACGGTGTTCCTCTTTTGGAAGGTCAAGTTATTACTTCCAGAGGGCACGTAATGTGAAGGAGCACTTAACGGTCAATAGGGGGGAAGTGCTATCTGGGATGAGAACATGTTCAGGGCAGGCTGGATAAGGCACCTCCTGTGTAATCCCCCGTAGGAGCACAGAGACAGTAGGATATTAAAAAGAAGAGGTGGAATTAGAATGAATGCAACACATTAGTTAAACACGAGAGCTTGTAGAGTGGATCTTCAAGGAAGGAAAGTGGGGTAATTCCTCTCAAGAGCATTTAACATTTGAACCAGCTCTAGTTCTAGAGAGAGATGCTTGACTCTCCAATAAGAACAAATGAGGGGACAGGTAGGAAACTTCGAGGTGGTCACAGGTCAATGCGGAAAAACAGAGGGAGATCTTGCTGATGAGAAAACTCAGACTTGCCTAAGATTGTTTGGTAGTTTTTTAGAGTAGGATCCACACCGATGCCACTAGTCGGATCACCGTCAGTGGCTTTTTAGTCGACTGAGCATGTTGAATCCGCAGTCATTGGTTAGCGATACCAGCTCTGATTGGCTGTTCAGATTAGCGAACCACTGCTCAAGAAGGAAAACTAAAGTGACAAAAGTCAAGAAGGCATACAAAGAAGGCTCTTCTAATTTTACAACTTCATCTTATCTGAGCATTCCAATATTCAAATATTTTCATAATGACATGGTCATCTGAAATGAAGAAAGTGAAGAACAACTGCTACTCTGATCCTCTTTTGGAGGGTCAAGATTCAACTTCCATTCTACTTCCGGAGGGCACGTAATGTGGAGGAACACTTAATGGTTAATAGGGGGAAGTGTTACCTGTGAGGAGTACCGGTATATGTTCAGGGCAGGCTGGATAAGGCTTTTTCTGTATAATCCCCCATAGGAGTGCAGAGACAGTGGGTTTATTAAGATGAAGAGGTGGAATTAGAATAAATGCAGCTCTTAGAATGGATCTTAAAGGAAGGAAAGTGGGGTAAATCCTCTCAAGAGCATTTAACATTTGAACTAGCTTTAGTTCTGAGGAGAGACACTTGAATCTCCAATAAGAACAAATGAAGTGACAGGTGGGAAAGGAAACTTTGCGGTGGTTTATTCCATTATTAACACACTAACAACCTGATAAGTTGAATCAGGTATTTTAATTAGTGAGACATCTATAACACCGAGCTAATAGACATGGATTAATAGTCACCAAATGCCAGATTTGATTTCATGGATTCTTTAATTATTTTGGACAGCTTGTAAAAGAGTGTAGGACGCCAGATCCCTGCTTCTATTTAATATATCTACAAATGCACCAAATTCAGTTTCACCCATCACTGCCCTGAAATCGAGCTTGTCAGTGTTCAAACTACTTCGGCTAGCTGCACTCAATAATTCAACAATTTAAAGATCTTTGTAAAAATGTCTATGTAACCCTCTGAAGTGACCACTTTAATACAGGAATCAGTAGAAGTGCAGCAACATTTAGAACAACAAACTAAAACAACTCAAAAGGAAAGCAACAATCACGTTTATATTTTGCACCAGCACAGCTAGCACCATGACTTAATTTTTGCCGGAACAAGCCAGATCTTGCAGCTACAGAATTGGATCCGGAATATATTTTAGTGGAACCCCAACCTACCTCATTCGCCTGATACCATGATCTGATGATCTCATAGCGCATTGCTATGCTGTTGCTAAGTTGTTTATGATTAGCCAATTACACTTTATTTTAAGGTGACGTAGTTGTAATTATGAATAATATTAATTAACTACTTACTATAGAGTTACAGTTATGTTAGTTACTTGTAATTATGCATAATTTATAGTTATTAGTATAGTAAGTACACGTAGTAACGTGTTAATGCGTCGCCTTAATTGTTACAATTTAGCCTTAGCATGCACCATAAATAGTAATGTTAACTTTACATAAATAGTAAAGTCTAGCGTAATCTCCCAAAAAAATTATAATTTTTTTAAAAAAAATGTTTACGTTTAACGTGGCAAAGTTGTCATCAGGGAAAGTCTTCATTACTGTATAGAAATGATATGTCAATGCACCTGTTAATGGGCTCTTTTTTCAAATTAGTTCAGTTAATTCCCCCACCAACCTGTCATATCTGTCACTGCTCCTTGTTCTGGGACCCCATAATTTACAAATTAAGCAATGGCTAGCTGTCATTCTACACGGCACTCAATTACACTGTACAGACTAGGTGCCGAGGCATGTCACTTACTAAAGCTAATACATGGCTGAATGACTCCAAATAGCTTAACCACTGCTATTTGAAGGAAAGATCAGTGGAAAGTGCCATGCGTTAACAAGAATATCGCATATTAATTGTGCCGGCAAATTAAGGACCTTACACATAAATTTTCACATTTCTAAGCTGAACTGGAAACTAGTGTAGAAAGAAGTCTTTATTTATGCTTTTTCACTACAAGAGTAGTTCACATTAGACCAGGACGGAGACTTAAAGGTCTCATGAAATCACAATCTACCATGTGTTGAAGTACTGTCATTCCAATTTAAGTTTGGGTGGGACATTTCAAAAGTCCCTTTTTATTAAATAAATAATAAAGCAAATAGACATCCAAAACCATGAACTATTATATGCAAATGGTTATGATTAAGAAATTGAATGTTGTATTTATTGATAATGCTGTTGCTGCTGTTTTATAAAATAAAAATTGGTAGCACTTTATTCTGTTTCGCATGTACTTAACAATAATTGAATTATAACTAGGTACTAACCCAGAACCCATCACTAAACCAACCCATGTAGTTAGCTAATATTACCAATACTTTCTTTGGTAACTACTCTGTACACATACTGTAAAAAAAAGTATAACCTAAAAATTAGTCACTTGAGGACATGCGTTACGGTGATTTTATAACTGTTGAAGGGAGTTTTAAGTATGGATGCCTTATTGCTATAATAAAATTGGTATAGAGAGCAACCAGGCACATTTAGGCTAATACACTGAAGCAGATCAAATCCAGTCAGCCTACCATGAAATATTTGAATCTCCACAAGCCTTTCACAAAACTCAAATTGAAGGTATGATACAGGAATACAACTTCACTATCATGTACAAAAAAAAAGGGAGGGCGGAGGGGGGAGGGTGAGCACAAAAATGAAAATGTCTTAAAACAGCCAGTGATGAGCCAAATGAGCCTGTAAAAAATATCAGTGTGTTAAGTGAGATTTCTAGCGACAAACTCACAGAGGATAAATAAACGGTCGAAAAGCAGTCACCATGAACATCCTCTTTATACTGCAGTCTCAAGACACTGGCAAAAAAATGTAAGTTCAAGTCGTTTTCTAATGCTCTCTGTTGCAGCTGAAATCAAACTGAACTGAATGAATGGCCAACGATATCTAGTACTAGTACACTACCCATGATTTGAATCAGATCTGCTCTTGCATGTTCGCTACTACTACTACCGTTACCATGAACCTTGACCAGGCAATTCCAATCCACGCAGACCTGCACACACTCATATCAGACAAGCGTGGTACACTGCTGATAAGCCATACCATTTATGCTTCAAGGACTTTTGTTGCACCAAGGGATTTCATTTACCTTACCAGTAGACCCACAACCTCGCTTAAAAAAAAGTCAGCAAAGCAAAACAACCCAAGAAGTAGCAGAAAAGGAAACATAGTCATCCGTCTGATTAACTTGCAATGTGAGGAAAGCAGGAAACACTTGACCGATTCTTTCAGATTGTAAAATGTCATGGTGTGAATACTGTAAAACCTATTTTTGAATTTTTGTGAATAATTATGACCTAATAACTAATGTGTAGAAAATACTTTTAACCTCAAAAAAATATTTAAAAAATATTTTGAAAATAATGATACAGGTCTACCCTCACATTCATCAAATGTGAACTTTTCTTGAAAATGCTATAAAAAAAAAATATAACCATGGAACCAACATGAATAAGAAAAGAGGCTTGCCTGAATCACGAAGCACTGCCAGTGGATTAATGAAGACTGGAAGAAGAAATATTTGGTTTATCACAATGATTACAGCTGTGATCTCTACAGCTGAGATTACAGCATCAAGTAGACAAAAGATGGATGGACTCTGACTGTGACACCAGTGAGTGGCATTCTGAACCCAAAAGACCAGTGTCCCCGGATATACACCTAGATCAGGAGTTCCTCCTACAGCACGATAATGACCCAAAAATCTACCTTAGAAGCACACTTTTCAGAGTCCAGACCTAACCCCAGTCCAGCTGGTTTAAGGAGAAAATAGACAGAAAGCAAAACATGTGGGAACTACAGTTGACTTATCCACGTTTTAATATGCTCCCGTTCATAGATGCTGATGCTTTTAAGATCTTGTAGAATCTGTGATCTCTGGCTCAGTTCGTTTTCTAACTTCCATGGTTGCAATAAGCAGTGTTTTTCGCCAACTGACATGACAGCGAAAGAGCTCGTCCGTCTCTGGCACAGCGCCAGCTAACGCGCGAAAGCACAGTTTGAATCTGGCAGTGATGTCACGTCACTGTTCATTATAAATCCCATGTGTGGAAAAGAAATCACAGAAATAGAAATCCTACATATGGGACCGTGGCGCTCAGGTGTTGCGTGATATCTCTGCGCCCAAGTAGCAGTGCTTCGTCTGTGCTTCACCCCAATATAGTTCCAAGTAAATATCTGCCTAGGAAATCGCCTAGTCTTAATATGCATTGCTATTTGTACTCCTTGTGAATACGCAGGCCACAATAAGTGGCCTGCGACGACGCCTGTGAAGAGACGACCCAATGCCGGCAATGTTATGCCCTAAATTTTATGATTAACTAACTGTAATTTGTGTGTATATTTTTGAAATGCATTTTCTGTAAAGCTGCTTTGAAACAATATATATTGTGAAAAGCGCTATACAAATAAACTTGAATTGAATTGAATTGAATAAGTATTTTTGTTTCTTTTTTTTTTATAAATTTTACTCACGACATGCTACCCGACGACAAAGGATTCCATTCATTATGCTAAGCTAAGCTAGCGGTGGCACTGCCAGACTAAGACAATGCATGCACTGAAACAAAAATGTGTTTGCCCACCTATCTAACTGTAGGGGAGACAGTGAATAACCCCGTTTCAAAAAAAGGTGGCGTGCTCCTTTAACGATTAATCAATCAGCTCTAGTAATGCTTCACAAACAATTCCCGTTTGCCATCTCAGAGTCAGACAGCTGCCTTCTAAAGCATCCTTAGAAACGCTTTAAACGTCATAGAAAGTCAGTGGAGAAAAGCCACTGCACGTTTACAGGATTGGTTACATGTTCGTGACAGTAGGAAATGGGTCGTTTCAAATCGCATTTTTGCAATTGTTTTTGGTACACTGCAGTTTTAAGGAGAAAATACTCAACAATGGTGCTGACTGATGCATTTGCACAAGGTTTCTCTTAAAGCACATTAAAAACACCACATAGAGCTACAAAAATCTTCATTTTAACCACAGGGGGTCTTTAAAAGCCCCTCTACTTCCAAAAGAGCATGAACAATCCAAAAGTGGGAGACACTTTTGAGAAGACGGCTAGTATCATGCACAACAGGAAACTACTGATCATGTTAATGATGTAGTTGAAAAAGAAGAAAGCCATGTATCATATATGATCGGTTTACACTTTTCCAAACTTGGCACAGAATTTTGTTGTCAATTAAAAATGTTCTCCCCATGACAGATGGTCTTACAGCCATGATGAAAACGAAATATCTCAGAGCTGTCGGAGTGCAAAAAAAAATTATAAATGGACAGCGATATTTGTAAAATTCCCCTATTGGCAATGAACTGTTTCAAATACATTCTGAGTCATTTCATGAAGATTATATACGTCTTATATCCTCTCTCCTCTGTGAGCCCATGCTGCTGCTTTCCAATGCAGCTCAGGTGCCAGGCGGCTCGATTCTCACTTAGTTCTTCCTGCTTTCAAGCCGCTCTCATTGGAGCGTGGCGGGAACGCATCTGATGTTGAAATAATCCATTACATTTGATCCTTCACGCTGTGCCGTTCGTTGTGTCGGAAGATTTTACAGTACTTCCCGACTGTATGTTCGACCCAAAGGACATCAAAAGGAACGTCAGACCAGCAAGCATATGTATCACTGTCAAGAAACCATTTCGCAACTCCGCCGGGACAGTTTTTATGCCTACACTGCAGACATAGCAACCTCTGAGTGTTTTATATTCAAATCAGGGCGGCTCTGGTTTTAACTGTGAAGTATGGGAGTATTATGGTGTGTGCAAATGCATCTTTCCTACATTAATACGGTGCCTTAGTTAATCTCCCCACATCTGGCACACCATAAGGCGGTGCGCACCCGACAATGTGTTTGCTTTGCTCAAGTGGCTCTTGGCCGTGATTAATTGAACCTCAGTGAGAGGGTCCGGGCTCCACTAATGTAGTCTTCATCACCTCAGCAACACAACTTGGCCCCTAAACTGAAATGTCAATGCCCAACCGCCCAGCCACCCACAGCACTTTACAGATTAAAACCCGTTTTCATTCAGCCAACAGGACAATGTGTATAAAACTAGTTTTTCATTGTTGTCAGAGGCGAAAAAAGTAAGGCATAACTTACAGTCAGTCGGTTATTATTGCAAATTAAACTGAGGCCGGGTGATCAGGATTTGTTTATTTTGCAATAATAAGAAGAAATGTTGATTTATGTTGGCATGATTTATATTATGCTTCCTCTATCCTCTATCTGCTTATTAATAAGATGAACACTGTAACTATATAGTATTCATTTACAACATTACAACTTAATTTATGGACTAGCTAACATATGCTAACAATGTCTTTTATTTTAAGTTTCAATTAGGATGCATCATTTATGAAAATTCAGTCCGATACCGCCAGAAGCCGATAAATGTTTTTATAATATATAACCAATAAAATGCTGATATTAAAAATTATTGTTTAAAATAAATAAATTACACTGAAAAAACACTACAAGTAAATGTAGGCATCAAATTATAATGCACAGTATGAAAAATGTATATTAATTTTGAGATTTACTAAAGATCACATAGGCCTATTCACATTTAACCATGTTACATTATTTGAAAAAAAAATCATAGAAATTAATTTATTCTTGAATAATAAAATGCTGAAATAATATAATAATTATTAGTAAAACTAAGTAAGTGTTATGATGGCAATGGTCTAAATGTAAAAATGTAACTTTGTTTACACGAGGGGGGGGGGTCACTTTTTAGAAATAATTAGCACCATGTAACTTCTCACACACTGGGAACATATTTAAAGTACACATCTGTGCTCAAAAGGCAGCCATTTTCTGTGTGTCGCCTCTCAGATTGTGTCGCAGGGTTCCTAAGTGGCCTTTTTCACACAATATCTCAATCACACTTCATGAAATATGCAATTAAGTTTTCTTACATGCAATAAACTTAAGACTTGTTGCCATGGCGCTGATGGGAGCGATTTTGGAGTGTGCACGGTTCTCTCTGCCTCTGTGGGCTTAAGTTGGCTTCATTCAAAAGGAACCAAACACTTGAGAAAATCACCGTCATCTCTGCAAGCAGGTCAAGTGGAAGCCTCTCCGGTGTGATTAGAGATGCTTCCAACAGTTATGGCATGTGCACGTTTGATTGATTGACCTGCACACTGACTGAGCATGCTGGGGGAAAAGCCTGCAGGTGGGTCAGTCCCGTCTGACAGCCCAATGTTCACATACTGCATATGCTCAAAGCTATCCAAGTGTATTTATTTGCTGCACTTTGGGATTTGATGCAAAAGATGTTTATGACTAGAAAAACGTTTCACTCAAACTATATGTTTTTGATTTGAACAAATCCATAAAAGAAAGTATTTAACTTTGATGCAACTTTCACGCCTCTTTTTAATGAATAATTCGAAAAAAAGACTAAAGATATTTAGGAAATAGCCTTTTTTATACTCGTTCAATCCACTACAAATAACTCGATTATGAGCCGATTATTTTAAAAGACAAACAGGCTGCATCCCAGACAGCAATAGTGTCCGCCCAGATCTGGCCCACATCTGGTGGTACGTGTGGAATGTGTGCCGGATCTGGGCAGACACTATGTTGCTGTCTGGGATCTGAATATGCCTACTTCCCCATTGTAGGGAAAAACAGTATGTGAAAAGAGTAGGCTATATCCAAAATCACAGTCAGCGCCGTCGCTACAGTGGAGAAAACTGGTGACGATTCTCAGTATCAAAACAGGAATAGGTAGAATAAACAGACCTAATCACCATTATCTTGTTTATATTTAAAATGGACTCTTCTTTGATATCACCATAATGTCCACAATGAAGGTTGCGTTGTAAATTTCCATAAATGCGTGTGTGTGTTCAGCTCTTGTGGGCAGGCTGCATGTTTTATGAGGTGGCAAATAAAGCAGAGAGACTTTGCAGCAGCCAGTAAAAAGGGCCAGTAGCTGTGTCATAAGACCAGAACATGGAGGCGGTGATTACGGCCTCATTGGGCTGTTAGCAGGAATGGGCCAGCCATATTTAGAGAGCCATAAAACAGAGGCAGGCTGACAGCTTTACAGCATGTGGTAATGCTTAATGGAAGCTCTCCTCCACAGGCTTATTACTGTAAAAACATACACCTCACAGGTGATGCAGCCAAATAAACACTTCAACTTCTCTTTCAGTTTCTAGAAAGTTAAAAATATATAATAAATAAAAATAAGGCATCAACGTAACATGTACCTACTTTCATACCAAAGTGCTCTTTTTTTACAACACATTCCTATTTTTGTTTACAAGAAAAACGTGAGAAAGATTAGTCAAGTGGATGACAAGGTTTTTTTGTATCGTCTCAAACCTCCTTCTGAACGATCAGATTTTTTAATCCGTCTCGAATGCATTTACACCTGGTCGGAATACACTTTCACGATCGGATAGCACCGACCATAGGCTAAACAGGCCCTAGATTTCATTTCGATTTCATAGATCTCATAATTCCCATAAACTCCAAAAGATAATTGAACCAGAAATGAAAATGATGTAATCTACTCACCCTCATGTTGTTCTGTATTTGTTTGAATTTCTTCCGTCAATAAAATGGTGCATTTTCCACGAAGCTAACTCAAATGAGAAGTAGTAGCCTACCATATTATGACTTAAGCCCGTGTTTGCGCCAGCCACCCGCGAATCCTTTTTTTAATTTTTTTTTTTTTTTTTACATTCTATGGTTTGCTGTCTGAACTATGTCTTTCGATAAAACACAGTTGAACCGAGAAATAATCACATGAAAACATGTCTCTTGCGTTGAGTGGTGCGTGCAAGACAAACAACTAAACTGTATGTCGATTCCTAACAAAATGACTCTTGTGAACCGGACCGGTTATTTTGATGAATTGTTCAAAAAGACTCGTTACTGGTTTGAATCGGTCTCACGAATGAACTCACTCAATCCGTAAAAGGCTCTACTAAATCCGTAAGAGCTACTAAATCTATTAAAATTAATTTAGAGACTTCGTTAATTCCTGATTTTAAGTGCTTTTTGAAGCTTTAGTTGCATGAATTGTCATTGGAATAGCTTACACATCTTATGAGTTCAATTAAAAGATACAGGATGCAGGTTTAGAATGACATGAGTGTGACAATGTTCATTTTTAGGGTGAAATATTCATTTAATAATATTACTGTGGCCCCTGAAACTAGTTTGAGGAGTGGAAACAGACCTTGAATGTGTGCACGAGATTGTGCGATACAAACAAAAAGACAAGACGTGATGAGTCTAGGGCCATTGTTCCTATCACTGCCAAAGGCATAATGAGTTTTATTTCAGATTTCAGCTTTAATCAAACTGAGAGAGAATAATAAAAAAGGGTTGCTAAAAGTGTTGAAAATAGCATTTTTATACTAGACAATGAAATGTGCAAGTTTATATCGGAATAAGCAATGAAAGATGGTAAACATGTTTGGCTTTCTGTCCTCAGTGGAGCATGAAACTCAACTCAATTGTCAAATTGAGTGTTTATACGCCCTTCGTGTTGTGATTGGTGGGATTATATGAACATGCTCCTCCCGAACTATCATTTGGAACTCAATTTAACGGTTTATACAGATCTCTCACTTTCTCTCTCTAAACCTCTTGACTGGCTGTCTCATTCCCGGTAGGACCAGTCAAGGGTGAGAGCAACTCAACTGGGTCATTACCCTTTGGCCCACGACAGCACACACCAGACACAGATAAGTCTGGGCCAGCAGAAGCGTGAAATGCTGTTCAGATATCACTCATACAATGCAATCACACACTTTCTATCTCAGAGCGTTGGAAACAATTGATGGAAGAAAATGAAAAATCTGTCATCATTTACTCACCCTCATGTCATTTTAAACCTGCATGAATTTCTATTTTTCTTTGAAACACAAAAGGTGAAAGTTTGCAGAACACCCTGCGTTTCCCAAAATCAGTGTAAGAGTAATTGTAGAAACCATACTATTGGTCTCTATTCGATTGACTTAAAATTCTTTTTGGAAATGTAGCCCATGCAGTCTGTTTTTCATGCAATGGAAATTTTACTGGCAAATTCCAAAAGGACAAAAAATTACGCAAAATTATTTTTCTGTTATGGCTGAGAACTAATCAATGACTGAAATAAAAATGTGTATGCTATTTTTTTTTCACACACACACAAATAAATAAAAATAAAATTAATCATTGTAAATGCTACAAGTGAATTTAAGCATCACAACATTATAAAGTACAGTATGGAAATGGATATGGATTATGATATTTGCCAAATTATATTTGTGTTATTAGATTGTTACTGTTTTTAGAGGGCATAAGATTATGCCAAAGAGGAAAAGAGCATGCATAAATCAGTTGATCGAAAAAAAATCTCTAATATAATATGGTCAATATCCAATGCTGATACATTCTTTTTTTAATGTATCTGTCGCCCATGATTCATACATTGGCTGAACATCTTGTTGTTTCCTCAGTAACTACTGAACTTAAAAAAAACACAATACAGTGTTTTCAGTGATGAGCGAAAACAAGTCGATCAATTTCTTCATGCATCTGTGTAGAAATGCTGTTGGTTGGTTCTCACTTTAAATTTTGATTTTCTATCATACACTGAGGTAAATTCGACATTGCGGATCACATTCAGTCAGCTAAGACAATGCAAAAGCACTTGAATGTTTTACATATGGAGACTGACATTTTATTTGTAATAATGGACATGACATTTAAAGTGGTGACAGCTCATTATTATACATGCTGATCATTGAGAGAATACATGTGGAATTTGTTCTTTTTGTGCTCCTGCATGACCTGTTCTTCTCTGTTTATCAGAGTGTGTTAATACCGCCTGCTAATGTGCTGCATTTACATACATTCTGCAATAAAAACTGCCCTTTACGACTTTAGCTAAAAAATAGGATTTATTAGGATATCGGATTAGTTAATCAGCATCAAGCTGCTGCCAGTGCTGTGATACAAATTACAAGCTTTATTTTCAATGTGTTGCCGGAAGAATGGTTTCAGCCCTCATCCTCAATAAAGCTTAATTGAGAAATGTGTGTTAGATCATTTTTACCAAGCACTAGGTCATCTTATTGGTTCATGTTAGTCATGGAACAACTTTACTCTCCAACAGTCCAAACCCAATCCATAAATCAGTGGTTCTGGTATTATCCTGTAAAGGTGAAAAAGACGTACTGGTAAATGTATTAAAGTATATTTATATTGTACTAAAAACATACTCAAGTACATTTTTAATACATTTTAGTACGTCTTTTTCAACTGGGATTGTATTGCAATATAGCAGTTGGATGTTGGTACTGAATCAACAGAAAGTATACAGAATTTGTTTTCGCCATAAAAATATAAAGCTGAAAGAAAATGAAGTTAATATATCAAAAAAAACATTTTTAGGATTTTTAAGTATTAGCTATTAAAGGGATAGAGACACCCTCAGACTATCTTCTTTCAGCCAAACACAATCAGAGGTATATATAAAAAATATATATCCAAGCTTTATAATGGGAGTGAATACAGTGAATTAGATTTTGAAGCCCAAAAATGACATCTATCCATCATAAAAGTAATCTATACAGTGCATATATATATATATATATATATATATATATATATATATATACACCAGCCACAGTTTCTGTTTTTATGCGCCTTTTTATTACCACAATAACAGACTAGTGTAAAAATAAAAGTTCAAATAATGGCACAAAAGTCTCCCCAAACTGTTACCAGAAAAGACTAATTTACTTTAATAGCTAATTTATCTAACTTCTACCTCCAGTCGCATCTTGTTACTCCTGTCGACTGACTGCTACCTCTGGCATCGAACCCTCTTTAGCAGTGTGGACTCAGAGAAAGTCCCTTCTCTGTGTCTGTCTCATCACACACATTAACCTGAGAGATAGTGCCAGCGAGGTCAGCGCCAACCAGACCTGATGGAACAGAAAGAGCCGAGCATAAGCTAAGCTCCATTTGCCAGTATCAACCCATCTGAGCCACTGACATGCTCAGAGGAAGTGATTCAGTGGCTTGCTTATATGTGGTGGTGCTCCAGTGGTAATTAACTGCAGTAAATCTCCATATTGTCCAAAAGACGAGCGGTATATGCCTGTCGGTGATGAACAGTGTTTTTTAGCATGCTGCCATGTGGTTGATGGGTTGTTCAGCATAGTTACAAGCTCAAGTCAAAAGATCCCACCTTCAAGTCTCAATCTGGTTTCTAGATATACAGTACGATATGGGTAATGACATCTCAAATTATGTATTGTGTTTAATACCATTCCACAGTGGAAATGACGGTTTTATGAAATGGCTAACTCTTTTGTCTTGCTAAGGCTAATTTTACAGCTAGCATACAAACAATAACATTTTGTCACACTCTGCGTGGATGCAAAATGTTATCTAATTATTATATCTGATAAAGAGATATTTACTTTGGTGTTTTTTCTTCATGTTTCATGTTTCAAATATATCAATTAATTCACTGACACAGTCTCCTTGGTAAGTACACATTTTTGAAAAGTAAAAAAAACACACTGTACATTAGGGACAAAATAGTTTGGTGTTGTGGAAATGACGGCCTACAGTGACAGTCATAATTTTTTTAAGAGACCGATAAAAATTATTTTAACGAAATTAATATTGAAATGGTTTATTTTTCTACTTGTTTAGATTATCATAGTTTTGACCATTATTCATTTTTACAATGGATTTTCAGTTTAAGATGAAATCTCTGGGTCTGAGACTAGAGTAAAACAATAAAATCTATAAAGAAACATTTTCATTTGTATATTCAGAACTATATACATAGGCATTTGAAAATAAGTCAAGTGGAAATCAATTTAAATCCCTTTTACATCGTGACCAAAAATATATGCACCTCTTGATGGAAATAACGTTTATTTTCATCAAGAGGTGCATACATTTTTGGAAGATCTTGTATTGACAATGCAAGAGTCAAGCACCCTGTAAGGTCTCCTCCAGCACATCCCAAAGACTTTCAATGAATTTAAGGTCTGGACTCAGAGTTGCCGATTCATGTGTGAAAATGATTTTTTTCATGCTCCCTCCCAACCATTCTTTCACAATTTGAGCCTGATGAGTCTTGACATTGTCATCCTGCCCTGGAATATGGCCATGATGTGTCTTCCTACAATGTTGTTTAAGAAATGAAAAGCTACTCACTCCATCAATTATGGTTATAGTTATAGAACTGTTGCCAAACACATAACATGCTAGAAACATAATGATCACTGCATTATTGATCCAATCATAGACTCTTAAGCATTTGACTATTTAAATCCAAACAGAGACTTTTTTTTTGTCCGGGCAGTGTATGTGCAGTACAGTAGGGCAGGACTTGATTGGATTGTTGGGTCATAGTAGTTTGCTATTGCTCATGTGATTTCATGAGAGTGACAGGTTGTCCTGCCCGCTCACACCAATAAACACTTTCTCATAGAAGAGAAGAGATGTTGCTGCAAGAGGGAGGGGAAGTCATTTTGATTAAAGATTACAAGGGCACATTAATAAAAAATAATAATGGTGCACGAACAAATCCTTTATAATAAATACTGAAATATTCAATAAAAAAAAAAAATTGTCCATTTTGATGTCATGGTGACTTATAAAAAAATCATGAGACATAAAAGTGCCTTAAGTTTCAGAAACAATCAGTAATAGCAATGTTTGCCTTAGCAACCCCCACTTATGGCATGTAAGGTAATAACCATTTGACAAATTTAATAATGGTCTGTCGCCTTGAACTGACACATTGACCTTGGCGTAGAAGGCAGAGGGTTGGAAATAAAAGATGGATGTCGTAAAATAATGTGACGATACAGTTATTAAGTTTGGCGGGGTGGTTGATGTGGACGGGGAGGTCTATTGGAGCGTGAAATATCACATATGGTCAAAGATCAAAGCTGTGCTGATGGTTTAAGGAGCCGGTCGTAAATCAATCTTTAAGAACATTCACGCCAGACGGCCAGCTCTGTTTTGATGCTGTTTCCCTTGGGGCCCAAAAAGCGGAATTAAATTGCTTACTGACTTTTGGAAAATAACTCATGAGGATGGAAAATGCTCGAATCAGAAGATTATGTAGCAGTTATTAATGGGTCAGTCAGGATAATTGCATTTGCTACCTCAATTGTGAATCTTACACTAGCAGACGGTGTGATGAAGGCCGTTACTGCACCAGTGATTGAGCAGGTTCAAACGCGGCCTGATTTAATGAACCACTTATATCTGGTAAATCTAAATCCACTAAGACCAATTACAGAGCTGCTGATTCACATGGAGTTTGAGTCATCTGACTTCTTCCAGTGAGATGCACATTAAGAACAGTGAGCTGGTCAGAATGTTCCTTTTTTGTATCAGTTACATGACTGGAGGTGTTTGAACTCCATGTTTATTTCAAGATCACCAAAACATTCTAATTCTTTCATCATTTACTCACCCTCATGTCATTGCAAAACTGTATTTCTTTCTTATTCGCCATTACAATGAATGGCACCTGGAGCTTTCAAGTTTCAAAATGCAAAAGCATTCATTCATTTTTTTTTCTTAAACATTTTAACAGCATTAAAAAAATAAAATAAAACTTTGTTTATCAGTCAAAGTAAGTTTTATAGTACCTTTAAACACATGCCTTGGGTCTTTATTGACCCGGGATGTCATTCACTACCCTTCCCCTCATTCATTTTTTAAAGCTACACTGTGTAACTTTTTATTTTATTCTTAGCTAAAAACACTTAGTTCTTTCAAAAATATATGTGCTCATTAATGTATATTTACTTCGTTCAAGTAATAAAGTATTCTCGTGAGTGTATAATATGCCATTGAAAATACATACGGGTGAGGGGTTCGAATGTCGGTCACCATGTTGCCCCTCCATCTTGAAAGTACATTAGCCAAAGAGGGACATACCTGTTAATTCAAGCTTCGCCTTTCGCGTCTCCGTAATTCACTGGCACCCGCCCTGTTTTTATTTTTCCCTTTCCCTCTACCTCTCCCTCGCACCTCCGTCACATCAGCTGATCTCTGCTCACGGAGAAAATGATATAGCCTACAATGTAAACTTTGCCTTACGCTAGTGATGTCGTACAATATACAGAATAAGGATAGCACTGATAAAAGTTACTTTACTAAGATTAGCTTGCATTCCTCTGGGATCCTGATAGCTGATGTTAGCAATGAAATGGTAAAAAAATAACGAAAACATAAAACTATTATTCATTTTACATAGATGTCATAACCTATGTTAACTGACAAATTAAATTACTGCAAATTATAATAGTTTTCTAAAGTAACCTCATCACTTGAAGGAATACTCATGGACGAGGTCGAACTGGAAGCCATGTTAATCTTGGACTACATTGGCCACCGTAGGAGTTAAAACGAAATCGGAATTGAGAGGAACAGAAACTAATATTCACTGGATGGTTATATACCTTTTCACCGCTATATGGGGGTAAAAATCACACAGTGTAGCTTTAAGGTAGATATCAAGTAACGAAATTCTTTTGTAATATTAAAATATCAGTTTTATACTATCACGGCAGTTAGAGATACATCCATGTAAGGTCGATGTATCCGGGTCGATAAAGAACCGAATATGTAATAATGATTCATGCATTTAAGTGTTAAATCTGAATCTGTTTATCAGTAAATGGTATGAATATGAGCATGGATATCCCTTACATCTGTACACACTGTGTGTTTAATTCTGTTTGTTATCGAGGTGGTCGCAGTGATGTCCATTCAGAAGCGCTCTGGGCGATGTGAGCTGTGTCTCTTATGAAGCCAGCCCACTGTAATGAGCTCATTAAAGTCATGAAATGTGGTTATGAGGCATGACCAAGTGGAAATTGAAGAACATCTCTCGCTCTCGGATTCTTGGCAAGCTCTCAAACAAGCGAGCAGATTCAAATGCTGTTCTTCACAGTGACCCAGTCAAAAGTTTGGAGATGTTTGCCCTGGAGCTGTTATGATGTGAAGCTCGAGAAAGCGACTTCATAAACAGCTCTGATGAGCTCTTGCATTTTCCAGGCATCAATGCCGGTAATCCTCTGTTCACAGAAAACGAGAGAGACACATTATGAGAGTGTGATTCAGAGAGAGGAAATGTGGAATGATATGCTGCACTTGACAGGGGGAAAACAGCCGAGGCCTGTATACATCACACATTACAGCTTTAAAGTCGACATATGATGGTAAACAGGATTTTCTTGCTATTTTAATTTTCTTACAGTGGTTCATTTAGCAGATGCTTTTATCCAAAGCAACTTTTAGAGTTAGCTAACACTCTTTAGAGTATTAGTTGAGTAGTGAAGTTCACAATTTCAGGAGGAGTGAACCCATCTAATCTTTCAATTAACTGCCGAAGCATATAAGAAGCCGCTCACCTTGCTCTGGCATCCTTCCACCTCCCCGACTCCACCAACATAATTTAGGCATCTTGCTACTATTATCATCATCCAAGCATTAGTAGTCCCACTGGGGGGTGTATCTAAGCTTGAGGTGAAGCTGATTCCTTGAGCCCCTCCATTGTGGACAGCAAGCCAAACACGCTTAACCTTATTAGCTTAAAGATTATATGAATTGTGAATTCGTATAGTAGTATAGGGGTAGGGTTAGTAGAATAAAGGGACACAGTTAGAAGTTGACATGCACTTGCAAAGTTACTTAAAATGTCTTTTGGAAGACCATCAAAATAAAGGGTTAGCCGACATTAAGCAGACAGTCTACTCTACTACCAACCTGATCGCACTAAATGCGTCTCTGTAGCACACAGTGTGTTTATCGTGTAATTTATACGCGAAAATTACTTTTTACGTGCATAGAATACGCATGGGTTGGTTAGGGTAGGTTTAGTAGTGGTGTGGGGTGCGTGTGTTTTATACGTTTGGGTAGAATTAGTGGTGTGGGGTGCGTGTGTATTACCAGCCCGATCTCATCCCAAGGCGTCATATACTGACGCTTTTGACAAATCGTCTACATCCGACGCACATGGCACCCTTTAGCGTCAATATGAGACGCAGATAGATATGGGCCAGAAGGCGCCTCCTAGCGGACTAACCCTAACCCCACCCCAGACCTAAACCCAACCATAACCGAACAAAGCTCTGTGCGTGTCATATTGACGCTAAAGGGTGCCATGTGCGTTGGATGTAGACGATTTGTCAAAAGCGTCAGTATATGACGCCCAAGGATGATGGGCGTCATATATAGAGGCTATAGAGGCGCATTTACGTGAAAACAGGCTGCTACTACACTCGTAAAAATAACATAGGCATCTGGATCTATGAAGTGCCTCTAACATCCATGGAACCTTTTAATTTAACAAAAGGTTATTACTGAAAAAAGGGTTCTTTGAAAACCTGTTCTATGAAATGTTCTTTTGGGAACCAAAAATGGCCTCGAAAAACCCACATATGGAACCTTTATTTGTAAGAGTACTCTAACAGTTAGTTGACATCTAGATATTAAGCAGACAGTCTACTACTACTACTACTACTCTAAAGGGAATTAGTTGACAAGATGCAGTTACTTACAGTATAGTCAACAGAACGTCTAAAGGGGACCATCAAAATAAAGTGTTCACCTTTTAACCCTTAAATGCACAAATGTTTCGCCAATCTTTTAGCGACCCGGATCTATATCTAACGCGGATCAATCTCTAATTGTCGCGTTATTATAAAACTCTCCTGATATCAGAGTAACAATTACAGAAGAATAATTGAAAGCATATTTTGTTACCTGTTGGAGAAGGGTTCAGTTTGAGCAGATATTTTATACCATCATCACTGTCCTCCTCAGAGCTCATTTCCCAGAACATTCAGCATCTGTCTCATATTTATTAATGTAACCAAATTATAGATTATTGCTTAAAAGAAAAAAAAGTGGGGTTAGAACATTAAACTTGCTTTTTATGCACAATTTTGGTTCTGATGTATTTTTTTCATGTTATCAGGATGTTTCGGAAAACGAGACAAATTAGAAAGCATTGTTTTTGCAAAGTGTCTTAAGGAGACAGTAACATTAAACAATATAAAGTTGCAAACATTGCAAAAAACACTGAGACTATATAATAACACTATATAACAACACACTGATAATAAAAATAATAATAATAATTTCTGCTGTGTGGATAAATAAACAAGACAAATAAAAAGTTCCATGCAGTTACTTAGCAACTTACATTGCGATTAATGGGAAATCTAATCGATATTTTTCTATCTGTTAGCATGCAGGTGTTTGTGTCAATCATACAGGTCATTCATAGAAGATAAATGAATATTATATAACCATACCAACCAAAAATGAAAACTAAATTACAACTGGTAGTGTACATAAGTGGACTTGAAGCAGTTCTGCTGCAAAAGTGCATATTAAAGTATTACAATCAATGGCATTCCAGTTAGTTTCTGTGTCTAATTACAGTGGCAGAATATGTACTCTTCTATGAAGAGTGGATCAAACAGCCTAAAAAACACGATTTTGTCTGAAATCATGGTGAAATACATCATAAGTGTCATTTCCACTGTATGACCTAAGAACTAAAAAGCACTGAACCTGAAAATCAGGATCCCTAAACCCCACAGTCGTGTTTCTCATCCACTTATCATGCCACAGCTCTGAGCTCAATTATTTACGCCAGTTTTATTCGTTGAATCCCATTAGGTACATTTATTGAATGCTAGCGTGCACTTATGACTAAATCTGTTCATATTTGTCATTATGCAACTGAGGCTTTTCTAAAGGCCATAAATTAAGTCCATTTTCCACAGGTCCTATGCAGATCTCTTACTTTAAAAGCAGCCAAACTCTATATTAATGAGTAGGTGAGTAGGCAAATTCTTTTGGTCTTTTCGTAGGATTTTTAAAATCATGCTGTGGCATAAACAGTACAAAGGAATACCCACCGTTTGACATGTTTGTGGGTCAATGACAAATAAGAGAGTCCAAGATAAAGTTAATGTGCCACATTCTCAGAAGTGTAAACATGTTAGTTTCAATTGGTTTTGAACATTTTTAATACCATTTTCACCTTAAGTTTATGTCAAAATGTCTTGTGGTCTAACCTTCAGGTAAAATATGTGACCCGTGCTGTCAAAATGAGTCGGAATGCGCACGCAAAACAAGTGAAAATACATTTTTTTATTTAAAATTTGAGGTTTTCACAAAAATGTGTTAATCAAGCCCTCGTCTAGCCATCCCAATGCTCCAAATAGCAATTAAACATCTAAAAGTATTTTTATTTGTACGTTTTCAGAGGACCACCTTTTTTTTGTCCATGAAAAATGCCGTTTTTCTCTGCTCACTTCTCGAAGTTTAGTATCGTTTTAAAGCGCAGCATTACAACTGTGTGAATATTCATAGCGAATTCTCGATGACATGAGTCTGAACCAATGAAATGTGATCTTCAAACTCATGTTGATGAAAACAGAACGATCTTACTCGCGCTGACTGACACATCTGAAGCTTGTGCACAAAGACACCTCAGACGGATCGTGATCTCGATATACACACATATACACAGAATTACAGTATTTCAAAATATCTGTCTTGGCAAGTATTCACACAAACATTATCTGTTATGTCTTAAGGGAACATAAGCTTGAACTGTTGGGGAAAAACATCTGATGTGTAACATTATATTAGATCCGTGCGGTACAAAAGGTTTTAATATATAGGCTGTCTGTTTCATTAATGTTAATCAAACAATTGTGGTATAATAGAAAATAAACTTTGAATAATATAAGTTTCCTATAGATTTTTGGTTTTAACTTGGTGTCTATATAGGCTATTTAAAAAAAACAAAAAAACAGGTGTATTGAAGTAATTGAATATATGAATTGCATTTTTAGTGTATCTTAGTGTTCTTTGAATACAAAGAGCATGATGCAAATTACCCTGAAGGTCGTGTGTTGACTAGCACTGAGACACATTTTCTGTTACTTTTTGCCCATACTGGTTATCTGGCAGTTTCAGACGCCTTTGACTTTTTAACATTTGAGCCATGATGTTGATCTCTTAGAACTTCAGCATGAAGAGGTTTTCTGCATGACGCATGAAGAGTTTAGCCAGAGGTAGAGTGTGTCCTTCTGTGAATATCCCCTTTCTGCAAAAGCGTTCAAGTGGCAATCACATCAAAAAACTGCAATGAGTAATATTAATCAGATCGAATCTGAGACATCAATTATCACATAGCCTTAAACATTTATTCTACTGAGCAGATAAGGACCCTTTTCTCAGACACACACACAAGGCTTCAGTCAAGGTTGCAACTCCAAAATGCTTAGGCCTATGTTAATATGTGGATTTAATGTAATGGAATGTCTTATACTTTGGACAATCCCCGTTCACATGGATCCACGAAAATGACTAAAAGCGCTGAGTTATGCATGCCAGGCCAGTAGTTGGCGATGCGACTGTGTAAAGAAACACTACGCGCCTATAGACTGGAGACGTAATACGCATGCGCACGACGTTACCGGTTTTATAAATCCAAGTTCTTGTAGTTTACAGACGATAACAGTATAATTTTCAAAAACTTGCACTCTAAAAAGCCGTTTTCAAAAAGTATTTTTTGGCCACCATGACATACAACACAAACTATTAGCTACTTTTTTGAAATTTTTATTTTTACTCTATGTTTAGAATATTGCATTGTATTGTTATTTTAGTATAATAAGGATACGATTATGAATTATAAATTAAATTTGGATGTACATCCGCCATCTTGTTACTGTTATGTGACCTACCAGCGTCAGTTTCGTAACTTCACTTCCATTCATAAATCCTTTCCTGTGGCCTCATGGGATTGTAAAGTGTCCATTGAATGCGCATTTCAGAATCTCGGCACAAGTAGTAGGTTATCCAGGGACTACTGTCTTTCGAATACTATGTATTTGGACATACTTATTTGGACATACTACTCTTTTAACATACTGTTTTTCGCATAGCTTACTATATAGTAGGGAAGTATTCTATGTCCAAAGATTTTGGCCATGACAAGAGCACAGAACATCACAATATACCAGTTCTGCACCGCGACTCGACAGGGTGCTTATTTGTTGAGCGAGATGAGGCACTTACATTTTTCCTGCATCTGTTTTGTTTTTCAACCCCTTGCCATTTCCCTCAATCGCACCATCCCTATTAAAATCAATGGATTTGTGTGGAAAGCCTGAGGTTTGAACATTTTCATTGAACCTTAATGAATAAGACTAGTCCTGAAATATATAAACAATAAGAAACATATTAATAGCCTAAGAGTGATTTAAGCTGAAGTATGTTGATGGTCCAGTGGCTTGTTCCTCCATCCTTCAGGCTTTCATATTGAGATGAAAGCATATTAGAATGATTTATGAAGGATCATGTGACACTGAAGACAGGAATAATGGCTGCTGAAATTCAGCTTTGCCAAAATGATACAGTCATGGTCAGAACTATTGGCACCCTTGGTAAATATGATCAAAGAAGGCTGTGATCTTTTTGATCGTTCACTCAAAAAAAAAAAAAAAACCTTTCAATTAAGTAAAATAATTGAACGTGGGGGGAAAATCACATTATGAAATAAATCTTTTTCTCCAAAACATGTTGGCCACAATTATATCCACATTCATATTCACATTTTTTTTTAGCACACCGGTGACTAGGAACATGAAATTGTCCAGCCATGACTTTGTTTCACAGGAGTATAAATATGAGTTAACACAAAGACCAAATTCCCTTAATCATCTATCACAAGGAGTAAAACCAAAGAATATAGTTCTCATGTGCAACAAAAGATTCCTGAGCTTTACAAAATAGAAAGTGGCACTAAGAAAATAGCTAAAGAATTGAAAATTCCCATTTCCACCATCAGGGCAATACATGAAAAGTTCCAATCAACTAAAGATGTTACAAAGATTTGTGCGATGTCATCATATACTCACCCTTAAGTTGTTTCAAACCTGTATGAATTTCTTTCCTCTGCTGAACACAAAGGAAGATATTTAGAAGAATGTCAGTAACCAGACAGTTTTTGGTTCCCAATGACTGCCATAGTAGGAAAAAAATATACTATGGCAGTCATTGGGAACCAAAAACTGTCTGGTTACCGACATTCTTCTAAATATCTTCCTTTGTGTTCAGCAGAGGAAAGAAATTCATACAGGTTTGAAACAACTTAAGGGTGAGTATATGATGACAGAATTTTCATTTTAAAAGTGAACTAATCCTTTAACTAAAGAGGGCTAATTAGTGTGAGTGCAATTCCATAAAAGTGCCGATGGAAGTGTACAGTTCTGCGCGTGATCTACTGATGATCTTATTTTAAGATTAACTTATTATTAAAATGATGAATGGGACGGTATACGAACTCGTAGACTCAGCGAGCACGCGCAATTTAAGTCCACGAGACCGAAAGTCCACATGAAGTGCGTCATTTGGGACAGATCTAGCTTGATTTAACTTGTGCCTGCATCACTTTTTGACATCTTTCTTTCATTTTTTTTTTGTAATTCATTTTAACATACCATAAACTTGCAGTTTATTTTTCCCGTTTTGCCTCTAACTTTACCGAGAATTACCATAATTATCCTCTTGAAAATGGGCATCTTACAGTTCATACATATTTAACACCAATATTTTACAAACCGGCATACACATCTATATAGTGGTTCCATTATTGAAGGTTAAACTGTTATTGCTGTTATCACTGTTATCAAAAATCATGATAAATGCAGTATTCATGAAACAGTAGGCGAACAATACACTGAATGCACTGAGATTCTCAAGTGTACAACCAGTGGAAATTTTGCTATCTCATAAATTACGCGGAAGCTGAGAGGCCATCAGATTGTCTAAGCTGGGGAAAAGAAGTCAGGAAACTGTGCCAAGAACGTCTCACAGTTATAGGCTATTTTTATAAATAAAACCGGCATAAGCATCTGAAAGGGTGAAGTGGAAAATGACCAACATTCTCGAGTGTTGATGTCATGCTTAAAGCGCAAAGACAAGACTCATTTAGTAGAGTTTATGTGTGAATCTGTGCGTGCTGCAATTAAAAAAATCAGTCCTGAGTGCATGAGCCTCAGTGAACTGCTGGACGCTGGAGGTCGGTAAAGATCGGTGACCAATCGATTGGTGCATCCCTACAATTTCTGTCACTGCATCAGAGTAGGCTTTCAGACAACACTAGAGGAAAAGAGGTGGGAGGAACACTGCAAATGACAGTAACTGAGGAGTGCACACTTCTCCAGCCAAGAGTCTGCTAACACATCAGCGGACAAGAGTTTGTTTGGAAGACACTATTAGAATTTGATAAAAGGCTTCAAATGAAGAGTATAATTACTGCAATGTTTGTGAAGTGTGTGATGTAGCTTACGTCTGTGGCATTATAGGTGTGAAATTGTCTATAATGAGGAAGAATGGAGGTCTTTTGTGCTCAGAAAGATTTAAAAGCTTGGTGAAAGCTTTAAAGACCCCATCAAAATGGGAGTTTGTTTTTCAGTCCATGCTTGTAAAGATTATCTATTGTTCTAAAAGTTAATCAACTTACTGTATAGCAGATAGCGTTTTCATTATGACACTTTTATGTCCCATGGGTCAACAGAATCTAATTTTTTTTTTTATTAATTAGTTTTTTTATGAACTATTTTTGTTATATGAAGATCAAATTAAAACTGCCTTTTGTTATTTGAAACTTTAAACTTGATAACACTTTGACATTTTACATTTCTTAAATCGTCGTTTATATTTGCTAAATGCATTTTGGAATATATGAACTAGTACATTTAAAACTATGTTAATCAAAAACAAATTGTGAAATAAACAATTAAAAATTACAACTGTGCTAAAATGTTTGTGTGTGTGTTCAACAATTATATGAGATACACCACCTCTGCCTGTGTAATTCTGTGTACAACACCTAAAGTCATTTTAATTTAATTTCATGTGTTCCTGATTATATATATAGAATGTGATTTTCATAGGTGTTAAAAAATCATTAATTTGGGCTTATACTACCGGGCTGTTAAATGCTTGGTTCTGATTGGCTGATGACCTCTCTCAATGGTGCACAATTATTTTCAGGGAAACGCACAGCTATAGGTCCAGGCAGGTCTTGACCGCATTACAGTTTCATATCACTTTGCCAAATTATTTCATTTAGGCCTATTTCAAAGGTCCTAACAGTCTACACAAGAGGGGAACCGTCCCTCAGACTGGGCCTAAACTGTTATAAAATTAATATTTACAAACGTTTAAATAATAGTTTAAAAAGTAACAACTTTTTTAATAAAAAGTCATCAGTTCTAATGTTATTTTAAGCATTTATAATTTGACAATAAACATCTAAATCTTTTTGAGGAAATAAACCCTTCAAATCTGCCTTGTTTTGTAAGACATCCGTTTTCTCCATATGCGTTTTTTCCGCCTAAATCTTTCAACTCTGTGATTGGTGGTCTAGCTGTGAAATTACAGAGGGCCAAGCCATAGCAAGTCAATGAGAGAAGAATTTCAAATGACAGGAAAATTGACCAATCGTATCTTCCCTCTAAATGGGTGGGGCTTGTTATCGCTGAGTGTATGACTTGTTCCGTCCGCTGTGAGGAACTCGATCGAAGAAAGAAAAAAAAAACGCTGATAAAATAGCATTATTCGCTATGGAAACTGCAAGCAACATTAGAGAAGGACATCATTGCTAATTTATTATCCACAGTTTGCAAGATTAACTTTTAAAGAAAAGCTGGAGTTAACTGGCAAAGCAAGACACCAGAGCTTACTTTTGTGCAGAAAGCCAAAGCTTTTTAAAGAACTTCAGCGGACCCTATACAAATATGGGATACACACAAGGACAAATAAGAGAGACTGTTCGAACAACATTGATTCCAACCACATGTCGAGAGCTGTAGGGCCATCCACACAACTTTATTCTGCTGTTTGCAGGGACATGCTTTCATATCCTCGATTGGTGCATCCCTACAATTTTTGCCACTGCATCAGAGAGTAGGCTATCAGACAACACTAGAGGAAAAGATATGGGAAGAACAGAAAACACTGGAAATTACACTATGACAGTAACTGAGGGGTGCACACTTCTCCAGCAAAGAGTCTGCTAACATCACAGCAGCAGACAAGAGTTTGTTTGGAAGACACAGCAGCCTATTATAATTTGATGAAAGGCTTCAAATGAAGAGTATAATTATTGCAATGTTTGGGAAGTGTGTGATGTACATCTGTGGCATTATAGGTGTGAAATTGTCCGTAATGAGCAAGAATGGAGGTCTTTTGTGCTCAGAAAGCTTTAAAGATCCTATCAGAATTGGAGTTGTGTGTGCGCCATGCGTGTCATAATCTTAACAAACATGTGTGCAAGATTGTATAAAAGTTGACCAACTTTTAGCACATATTCATTATGTCCCTCCCCTTGTTACCACCAGGAAAATGGCTCAAAATTAACGTCGAGAGCTGTAGGGCCAACAACACAATTTTACGATGCTCTTTGCGAATGTCTGTATTAAAGTGTTGGGAGGTTGTAATTGTCACGTGCATTCATGTAAATTTGGCCGCAGCAATACAATATGTGATGTAAAACTCTACTTTTGCAAAATGATGAACAAAGAATGCAGTGTTTTCCTTTTTTATGTTTTTATTCAATTTATGACGATGTGGTACATTTAATCATTATATATTAATTTGTAATTGAACAATACTCTCTTGTATAAGCAACAAAAAACATCTATAATCTATTGTGTCTGACATGTTTTCTGAGAAAGAAAGAAAGACATTTTCCGCTTCATTCATATGAACATCACTCACTCCATTTACTCTCCTTACTAGCTCTAAAAGCAGTTCTCAGCAATGCAGTTTGTAAAGATGGATTCAAAATACATTGATTTGCATACATGTTTAGCTCCAGAGAGGCACTGAGTGCTGGAGAGACACAATGGCTTAGGGTCTGATGAGGCAACGATCTCGTGACACACTGGCATCAGGCACGTCCATCGCTCCCCTTTGCATCACCCACAGCTTCACCTACTGTGCCAAAGCCCCTTGTCTATTCCCTGTCCATCATACCTTCACATGCATGCACACATTCCCTTGGGGCAGTGCCACCAACGCACTCAGTCAGGGTTCACTGCTTCCCTCTGACTGCACCGTCTGTCTGGCCCTGCTGGAGATATACACACATGCACACACACATACACACTTATACACTTCAGTGCTCTTCTTTAAAATACATCATGCAGAGAGCTTTGAGCAAGATACACTCTCTTATGACCTCAGCCAGCAGGTAGGAAGAGACACATGGGAGTGAGACTGGTCTGAAACTTCTCTATCTCTGTCTCTCACAATCACTCACATTCTTTTCTGTTTTCTACTGCCATTGGAGCAACAACAAATAATCGATAATGAAAATAATCGACAATGGATTTAATTATTGATTAGTCTGTCTTTGTGATGTGTATAAGAACCTTCACCAGTGACTCATTGTAAAACACATGAAAAACATGAATGTACATTTTGTGTAATATATAATGACCATTTTTATTTTGCAGAACAGCCATCCTAACACCAAGTGGCTGAAGAGAAATACTGTAAGCAGCGCATATTTATTTCACAGGCTAGATGGTGGTAAAATGGCACTGACATTTTTAAAGTCAAATCAAGTCACATCTATTTATATAGCACTTAAAGGGTAACTGTTGCCAAAATTGAACCTAGGCTCTTTTTGCTAATCTACCCGAGTCAAACTTTCGTGTAAAAGCATAATTAGAATGGAAACGCCACTTTTAAGATTGACCGTATTTTTGTTTTAGGTCAACATGCCTTTTGAATGGGAGTGCATGGGGCACTTATATGATAGCTCAAAATCGCTAATTTTAAAACACTAAGAAGGCTCGACACAAGATAAAACTGTGCTTGAAGTATCACCAGGTTCTCTACACATGAACTCAAGTTTTGTACGACTCACTTTATCAGTTAGTGTTTCCGGTGGCTGGAATTTTGGCAGTCAAAAGTAGTCGATCTCCAAATGCAACTTAACATGAGGAAAATAAAGACGGAAAGCTCCTAAAACTTGTTTCCATATAAATTCTAAGTTATCATGCTTTTCATTGGAATTACAAGTTATATCCTCACATGGAGTCAGTTCATTACGTGCAGTGCATTCGGAGATCGACTACTTTTTACTGACAAAATTCCAGCCACCGAAAACACTAACTGATAAAGTGAGTCGTACAAAACCTTTCTTTTTAGTAAACTTTGTGTACACAAACAATGTTGTCAATGTTCGAGTTCATGTGTAGAGCCCCTGGTGATACATGTTGTGTCGAGCTTCCTTAGTGTTTGGCTGCTTTTTGATGCTATCATATAAGTGCCCCAAGCACTCTCATTCAAAAGGAATTTTGACCGAAAAGGAAAACATGGTCAATCTTAAAAGTGGCGTTTCCATTCTGATAATGCTTTTACACGTTTTACAATGTTTGACTCGGGTAGATTAACAAAAAGAGCCCATAGGTAAAATTTTGGCGACAGTTACCCAGATTGCTTTAAAGCAGCCTCACATTAATAAACATGAACGCTTTTCGGAAGGAGAGGCTTCGGGGCACCTGAACAGAGCGTTACAGACAGACTGTGAAGAGAGGTGCTGCACAGTGTTGGGAAGGTTACTTTGGAAATGTAATGGTGTTGGTAATGGTAATGTTAGTGATTACAAGTTACCCTATTTAAAGTGTAACAAGTAGTGTAAATATTTCAAATACTTTATTAAAGTAAAGTAACTGATTACTTTTTGATAACTTTTCTAAATTTCTAACTGTTAATGATTTTCAAACCTTTAAACCATGCAGGGTTAAGCTTACAGCAGTAGCCTACTCAACACTGATTACTTTCAGACTTTCAAAATCACTTGAATTACAATTGTAATCATTTAATTTTAAAGCAAAGCCACCACAAAATAAGACTTTAGAACCTATTTTTACTTTGAGATTGTTCTGAGGTTAAATACAGATTTCTGGATGAAATGATTTTTAGATTTCCAGCACTGAAATGCATTTTTAATCACTCGCCATGGTTGGCAACTTTCAGACAGTTTGTAGCCTAAAGCTTTGTGGTAGATGTGGTGCGCTGCAAATTTAAACGAGAACCAATCAAAAGTATCAGAATAGCATCGCTTTACTAAACAGCCTTTAAATGGCAGGAGGCATCGTGCACATCAACAACAGGCAAAGCAACAAATTAATATTAATATTATTATTTAACACATCCTAGCGTTTACAGAAAATATTCAGATGTAACCCCCTATATGTAATCGTTAAAATTTTCATAAGTAACTGTTATGGATTACAGTTACATTTATTTTGTAATTAAATTACTTAATTCCGTTACATGTTACTCCCCAACACCGGTGCTGCAACAATGTAAAATGTGTAAAACAAAAAAGAAAGAAAAAGTTTTATGAACATCCAAGCATGAAAGCCTAGGCCTAATTGATCCCAAAAACAAAATCAAGACTTTGAAAAAGGCCATAATAGGTTCTCTTTAACACCTTGCAAGGTTGACAATCAACATTTACTGAAGGTTACGCATCATTAGGCTACATCTGAAAAAAAGAAGAAAGAAAAAAAAACTGTGACAAGGCCTTCGAAGGATGCAGCCTCTGAATTGGGAAGCAGCTGTGGAATATCTGATTAACTGACAGTAGCTGATTACATCATCCTGTCAGTGAGGAGGCATCCTCACACATCTGGCTGTCAGATTTGTCATGCAGATGCAAGCTGGAATTTGTTTTAAAAAGAGATCCAGAAGATCAAGCGCTTCATGGGATCTTCCACTCCCTAAGGAGAAGACTGATGCCCTCGGGAGAAAAAAGGCAGAGATGGTTCTGAGGTAGAGCTCTACTGTAGATTCAAGCCC
Source organism: Phoxinus phoxinus (assembly GCF_949152265.1). Taxonomy (NCBI): domain Eukaryota; kingdom Metazoa; phylum Chordata; class Actinopteri; order Cypriniformes; family Leuciscidae; genus Phoxinus; species Phoxinus phoxinus. The sequence goes on from NC_136888.1 coordinate 29,304,924, forward strand.
TTCATTGGTAATGGATTCAAACCCTTTTATAGTGTCCTGTATTACCCTAACAGATGTCTGAGTCACTTACACTTGAATTCACTATTTTTCACATCTCACTTTAGCTGACTACGTCAAGAGCCACGCCGCTCCAAATCCGTGTCAGCTCTCTGAAGCAGAGCTACAGTTCCTTTGACGTTGCATCCTCAGGGAGACGCTTGTTAAACTCCAACAGCCAACAGGATTATTTCAGGTAAAGTAGCATTGGAGCTATTCACCCGAAAGTAAAGCCTTGCTCGACGTGGCGTTTAACATCTTCATGAGCAAGCCGTGCGTGTGAGCTATGTGGGTAAAGGGCATCTGAGGAACATTGTGACTTTTCAAAAGATTACAGGTGGGTCATCCGCTTCTCAAACAATGGCAGGACACATTTTCCAAAAATACCTTAAAGAATACGCTTATAACAAAGCATTATGCACGACTGAGAAAGTGACGTGGAAAGGCAAGCAGTGAAATTGCATCAGACAGAAAGGGAAAGTGAGTTAAAGTCATCCCCTCATGTAAAGCAAAGCAATATTGATCCAGTTGCCACAATGAGATTTATGGCACTAAAACCTTCCAGTAAAGTCAATAATCATACTACACATATGAACTGACACTAATCCATATCCATAAAGGTTATTTGCTCTCAACATGACACTTACATTGTAAATTTGTTCGGACCACAGAGTTAGATTACAGAAAATTAGTGTGTTTACATGGGAAAAAAAACTCTCATTTAAAATCACATGAAGCATAGCTATTCATCTACACTTTCTTTTATACTTATACTGTGTATATACATCTTATTTCTACCTACAGTATCCAAGTGTAATGCATCACTCATGCTGCATGCCTCTATTTTCAGAAAACAAAATAAAATCTATTATTCTGATGGTATCAGATATAAATTTCAGATCAAGTAGGTGAAGAGAATTTACTCTGGTCAATTAAACAGAGCTTTCCTGAGTTGCTGTATTATGTAGAACAAACTGCAAAACAGACTATGCATGTTCTTGACATAAGGCCACTTCCAAAAGGTAGGCATCTTAATTCTGTTGCCTTCTAAGGCAATAGTTCTCAACTGGTTTGGCCATTGGGACCCATATTTGAACACTAAACACAAACACTGATGAATAACAGTATGAGGTAAGCTAAATAGCAGCCACAAACTAGTATTTGTTAATACAATAAAGTAAGTTGGTATGAGCAATTACAGTCATAAAGAAATATAGAATGTAACAAAATAAGTGAAAATAAGGAGATGCTGACATATAGCTTGACATCTCATCTGACAGCAGATGCTGAATCATGACAATGCGTTTTCTCAGGCACTCTTTACCTAAACTGTGTCTGACAGATGAGGCAACCGCTTTTTTGACTACACACTCTGTGACCCAGTCAAAATGGTCTTGTGACCCATGGTTGAGAAACATCTAAGGTCCCCATCCTAAGGATGTATCATTCCATATTCTTCAGGATGCATAATGAAAACAGCTCTGAAGCCGCAAGAAATTACATTAGGAGAATGCTGATTAGCGGATGAAGTTGCTATGTTGCAACACCATGTGTCTCCCATGAGGAGTGTTTCTTCTGTCTATGTTAAGCATTCAAAATGTTTACTTATTAGGTGCCATGATGGTAGGATGCTTATGGCAGTAAGCAACGAGACAGTTTGCTATAAGCTTCGGAAAAGAGCCATTGTTTCTTGCCTGGTTTGACATACTGGTCTGACAAAGTTGGTGTGTCTGGATGCTGGTTGTATTCATCATGTATCCCCGTGTAATAGAGCCGAGTCCCTGCGGGAGCTTCTGGAAGAGTGGAGCTGGAAGTTGGCCTAATCAGCTGGCATGGAACGCTGCTATCATCCCCAGTCATGTGCCTTCTACAGTCCCATAAAATTCTTTGCCGTTTAGTGAGAGAAGGGATTCCATTTCTGTGGCTCCTGTTCTCAAACTAATTATCACAATCACATTCACAGAAGGTACCTACACAGATTATCTCATATGCATCTTCCATGTACGTCTGTTACGTGATATTCACAATGGTGCTGCAGTGCATGGTTAAGTCTTGTCTCTTGTCGTTTCCTCTGTGTTAACGTCGATCATACTTATGGCACATCTATATTAAAAGATAAAGACACAGCACTTAACCCCATTATTCCAGACACTCAATCAGTTGGGTGTCAGAAATCCCTCTTTGATAAAATTGCATCAAAGGAAATTGTCCTCAAACCCCTCTCTGGAAAAAAAGCGAGTCAATGTTCTATGAGGTTTAAAAGTCAAGCTCACTTTTCTGGCTAAATCGAGACCCAAGGTGACCCCAAGGTCTTACCTAAAGATATATGTTGCTCTGCAATAGCAAACAGCCTGAAGTTCAGGGTTATAAACTATTTTCTTTGGAAAAATGTCACATCTAAGTTCAGAGACTCTTATTTTGCTGCTCATTTTGTTATGTTGTTTCTGTTGTCACTATTCCTGTGGTTTATGCTGCCTACATATCCTATTGGAATTAAATATGAGTTAAAAATTGGACATGAACAGTCTCTCAAGTCCTATTTACCACTAGGAAGCTCTGGGATAATTTTGATTCCAGAGTTGGGCGTGCAATAAACTTTAAACATGGCGGAGGAGAGAATGATTGCTGCTGTGATTGGTATTCTTACATATATGAATAATTAGTGCATTGTATATTTTATACACAGAGAAAGTAGCCTTTGTGTATTGAAATTATTGTGTAATCGAAATTCCAGAATTGTCAGCAAGCTGCCATGAATGTTTATATGGTTGTCAGTAAATGGGACGCTAAATATAATTTTGGCTTTAATAAGATTTTCACAATAAAAATATTAGGCAAGAATAGTGTCTCCATGATTCCTGTTACTGCCGACAACAAAGCACTTGAATGCGACAAGCTCGTAATCACAACTTCAGAAGTTGGAAATAGGACATTTCCGACAGCACGTGAAGGCAGCATTATTTCCTGTTTTCCTTGGGGAACTTGTGTCTTGTTTAGTTTATCATTACCTTTGTACACAAAGCTGGTAAATTGCATACATTGGTGTGTTTTACCCTATGACTGTTACCTTCGATCCACTGTTCTTAGGCATTAGACAAAACTATATAAATGGTTTTATATAGGAATTTATTCCTCTGATGGCAACACTGAATTGTTAGCATTGGTACTTCAGTCTTTAGTGTCTCATGATCCTTCAGAAAATCCTTCAAATATGCTGATTTAGTATTCAAGAGCCAGGTCTCATTATTATTAATGTTGAAAGCTGTTGTACCCCGCCCCCCAGGTTTGTTTACTGTCTTGACATTACCCCAAAGGTAGTATACATATTTGTATATATAAAATATATAGGCCCATATTAATATCTAATAAATAAATAAATACATACTTCATCCAAAAATACGTTTGTGTGTGTGTGTGTCCAGATGGTGTAAAACAAAAATAACTTGCTCCTTTGATCCGTAGAGGTGAGACAGCTTACAAATAGAAAAGAAAAATAACCAGGAAATCTTACAGAATATTTAGAAGTTGGGTCAATGTGGGTTAAGGGACTTTGTTTTTGCATGGGACCCTGATGCATTGGTGCAAATCAATGATCAGAGCCAATTTCAACAATTTCACGCCTGCCATTTTTGTACTCTTATCTTTCAACATTCTCCGGATGAGAGTGTCCGGTGCATTTAAGCTCTTTACTTCTCAAGTCTTTAGGCTTTAGAGATGAAGGGTTCATTTTGAATGGACCATCGGCAAATGTGCGGGGTGGATGTAGTAAAACCTTTAAAAATGTACATGTAATGTGTCTGCGGGATGCTGGAGTGGAGTGGTGTTAGTTGGATTGGAATGAGTACGGCTGGTCATATGGAACTGACCCTGAAGGGATGACAGGGAAATATGCAAAGCCATCCCATCATGAGAGTGAAGTGCGTTCCTCCTGACACTAGTCTCTTAGCTTCCCATGCAAAATAAACCATGGCCTGTTCCCTGCAGTTTAGGATTTTACAGTTTGTCAGTCTAATCTGACCCCGGCTAAAACACGCTGATCCAGCTGCTTGCCTTTAACCGAATGTTGGAAACCATTGTGCGTATACCAATCACTGTTGGTTTCAAGGTGATTTTTAGTGGCTATATAAAGTCAGTTCTCCTTAAGTTCACACAGGTGTAGAGATATAGTCCATCACTAACTATAAACATGTTCCACAAATTTTTCGACAATCAGAAGTGTCCAATACTTTTTTCCTATTTTCTTTCCGAATGCTATTGTTTTATCGTTTAAGCTCTATACAATTCATTTTATGAAGTGTTCTGATTGAAAGTGTGCTTATATTATCTTTTTTCAGTCGCAAAAGTTAACCAATGACAAACTTCCATCACACACATTTTAAGTTCTATTTTTAATTTAAGTTTTTTTTTGTTGAGACAATGATTAACTTATGAGAATTAAGCACATTTTATCTCCAAATCATGTGTCTGGATGTTTTTTATAAAATTTGGAAGGTTTTTGTAATATTTCTGAAAGAATTATCTTATGCACACCAATGCTGCATTTGTTTTTAAATCAGTAATGATATGAAATCAATTGTTTTAAAATCAGTAATGATATGAAATATTATTACATTTAATATATATATATATATATATATATATATATATATATATATATATATATATATATATATATATATATTAAAATGTTATTAGTTTCTGTGATGGCAATGTATAATTTTTGCAGTGCCCCTGGGTGCTCAAGCAACATTTACTATTCTTAACATTTCTTAAATCATTAATATCATTGTTAAAAACAGTTGTGCTGCTTAATTAACTTTGTTATTCTTTTGAAGAACAGAAAGTTTCAAGCAACAACATCAATTTTAAATACATTTATTTCTAACAATGTAAAGGTTTTACTGTAATTTTTTATAAATTTAATACATCCTTGCTAGATATAAGTATCTAGTAAAAAAAAAAGTAAAAGTAACTTTCTGAATCCAAATGTTTTAAAGACATTGTAATACCATGATGTATATATCTTTATATATATATAAATATATATAATTCTTTGTTCACATTACAGTTAGACAGTTGTTTATTTTTTATGAAAACAAATTGCATTAAGGTAATGAGAATTGTGGTGTAAATTTGCTTAATTGTAATGAAAATACCGTGTTGCATATAAGATGCAGCCAGAAAAGTCTACTTTTACATCTACTTTAGTACACGCTTCCTTCCCAATCACACGTTGACACGCATACAAACACATTGAATCACACACCCGCATATGAATCATCTGCTCAGCCTCCCCTGATTTTTGACAGAGCTTTAAGATTGTCTCTGAGAGAATGATACGCTTCCTCAGCCAACTTGATATTAAAAGCTCAACCATCCCTGCAGGCATATGTCCATAGAGAAACCCCACTATGGCAGAGCTGTTTGCTATCCTTGGCATGTGCCTCTCTCACGACACACACACCCAGAAGCCCTCCCCTGCCATTACCAAAACAAACCCTCACTTGCTGGAGAACGTTTGTGTCGGTTTCCTCTTTCAACTGTCACAAATCTCAGATAAGCGAAACCTTCAGGGTGCATCTCACAACCTACATTATTATCCAAAATTTCACTCCAATTCTCATTACGGTAAGGCAAAGTCCATTTGTAATCTGAAAAATCTGTGATAAATTGTAAAATGGTAGCATTTCTATTGCCTGTAGTGTATGCTGATTTAAATAGGCATAGAACAAAATAATTGTATTATTAAAAAACAATTCTGTAACATTAAAAAAGCACTCACACATGTCGGTAATTTCCCGTAAAATCTGCTTAATTGTCATGAAAATAATGTCATGATATAAAAATTCTAATATATCTTTATATATTTGCATATTTTCAATAAATAAATGTCACAAAAATTATGTATTACACTGGTTTAAAAGTTTGGGGTCTGTAAGATTTTGTAATGTTTTTTTAAGAAGACTCTCCTGCTCACCACGGCTGCATTTATTTGATTACAGTGCTAACAGTAATATTGTGAAATATTACAATTTAAAACAACTGTGATATATTTTAATATATATATTAAAATGTAATTTTAGGTTGATATAACTATATATTACCAAGTCGAGCAAAGCGTTGTTGGTATTTAAATATTGGTTTTGACATTTTTTTCAATGTTTACATTGATGTTAAAATTACATTGTCAGATTTGTGACATCATTTTTTATGTAATGCTAAAACACTTTCAAAAGTTCTAGTGAGGCTTTATTTTCCCAGAAAGAATCTGAAACATATTTTCAGTTTTAAAATATTTTACAATGTAATTTAATTTGATTTTACACACATAAAACAATATCGTATCGCATATTGAATATTGCATTATTTAACAAGTTCTCGCATTTTTCTTCAATATCTTGCAGCCCTAATGCATGTTGTACCCAAGTTTATTAGATCCATGTGTGATTTGTTATGATCTTATAGGATTGCCAAAACTGCAGAGTCTGTAGCAGGCAAAAGGCAAACGGTGACCAAGAGAACTAAGACTGAAAATGAAACAAGACAGAAACTAAACATGAATGTGCCAATAGCAGGGATACCTTCAAGGTCTCCAAGTTAAGGACAATATTTTCTGTCTTTTTCTCTGTCTTTCTTTCTTGAAATGGCATTTTGAAATGAACAAGACGAATACAATGCACGAATACAATACCAGTGAACCTTGGCTTTTGTGTTAGTAGCGTTTCTTAAGCACACAACAGTGAGGCTGTCAGTTGTCCTTTGTGATAATTGTGTTCCAGCCCAACGCTCAGCCTCCCGTCCTCTGTGCCTCCGCGTATGAGCCCTGGAGACACTGCTTTGATCGTTTCGTGTTGTGGCTGTTACACATGGGAGCATACCTTTATTTCATCACGTAAGCTGAGCGTTGATGACTGAATCTTTACTGTGAGGAATGACAGAATGAAAATAGGGTATCAGCAATACAAAAGAACTTGGGCCTGAATGTGAATCTGATGAACGTTGCAATTCAAAGAATTTCAAGTTGCTGCGTTTCGGGGTTCTGTTGTCATCAGCAAGTTTTAGTGGGTGATTTTCTGTATCTCTACATGTCTTGAAGTCAAATTAAGTACTGAGTGTTTCTTTTAGGGAGACTTTCTGGTACATTCGGTACAATATCATTGGATTAAAGCTACACTGTGTCATTTTTTAAGTTGATTCTTAGCAAAAACTACTTTGTTCTTTCAAAATGATATGTGCTCATTAATGTATAATTACTTCTACCAACTAATCGAGTATTCTCGTAAGCGTAGAATCTGTCATTTATAATACATACGGGTGAGCTACTCGAATGGCGGAAGCCATTTTGTGTCTCTATCGTGTAAATACATTAGCCAAAGAGGGACATACCTGGAAATTCAAGCTTCGCCTTTCGCGTTTTTACACTCAGTGGCACCGTGACGAATGCGAGGGGGAGATTACTCGCGACTGCCGGCAGATTTGAAATAATATGGCCACCGTAAGAGTTAAAACGCCCTCGGAATGGGAGGGGCTAGTAAGTAATATTCAGTTGGTAGTCATATACAATTTCACCGCTATATGGGAGTAATTCTTACACAGTGTAGCTTTAAAGAGTTCATACAGACCCACTGTGGTCTAATGTTAGTAAAGTTTATCATAATCTCATGGCAATTAGTAAATATTACACATTTTTGCGAATTGGTAGTGAATCTGTATAAATTCGTATGATCTCGTTCGCACACTTTTTAAGATCTGCTTACACCCTGCTTACAACTGAGGGTTGTTGTATTAGGCCATCAAGCTTAGTTTTTTTTCTAAAAATCATATGACTAAAATTTAAATTGTAACATTTTTACGTAAAACATTGTCTTTTAGTTTCTAGCTTTCATTTTCCACCAAGGTTTAGCTGTTTAGCAAATGTGGTTCTATACAGTATCTTTTTCAAATTTTAAAATTAGCTGCATCCTCTGACAAAATTAATATTTTTGCATGCAACATACTGTAGCTAATACAACTTGCGCCAACGCAAACCCTCTTTTTGGTGTTAATAAACTACTGTCAGGAGGATTTACTAAAGACACTCAGTGAAAAATAGCACAGAAATTGCGGCCTTTTCAAAAAATTGCCCTTTCAGATGCAAAATTTATGGGAGAGTATTTAAATGAATCCTGCAAGGTGATTTAATAAGGTTTACGTTTGGTATTTACGCCATTATTTACCACCCAAAAAAGCATCTAAAGCATGTCTAAAAACAGCATTATAAGATCACAAACCAGTCTGTGTTGAAATGTGCCAGTTAAGCTGTTAAGATCAGACTGAAATGATTTGCATGAGTTTGCTACACACTAGGGTGACACAGGAGTGTACACACAACAACAAGGAATAGTGTTTAGGAATAATAATTTCTACATATCTTTATTTTTCTTATTGTGACCTGACGGGTTCAGTTTCTGACCTCCCAATAAGTATCACCGACATGTAAACATGGATGTATGATATCACAAAACTGCAGAAGGTCAGAAAAAGGTAATCAGTTTCAATGTGAACTTTTAAGTGCGCTGAGGATGAAGTTTTGAGTTCTGAAAGTTACAATATGTTTTCATAGCGCGTCAGGTTCTTTTATCTCAAAAGATCAAGGAAGATTAGATTTCTCAAATAACCCCTTAAACCACAGGAGAGGAATGAGCGCGGTTTCATTAAGCAGGTTAATTAAAATTATGTTCAGGTTCTGATGACTAAATCTGAATCAACTAGAAATTCGTAAAAGGCTGAAGAAAAAAAGCCGTTTCTGCATGAAAACTCTCCCTCTCTCTCACTCACTTCATTCACCTCCCCTTAATTTCACCTTTATTCTCTCTTGTTTTATCTATCTGTCTTACATGATCGACAGCCGGTTCTACAGAATGGAGCTGGAACAGTAGAAGGGTTGAGCTGGAACAGTGGAGAAAAAGTGCAAATGTCAGTGAAACTGTCTGCTTCATTTACCCAGGACCAAAAAAGTGGCTTATTACAAAAGATTGATTTATGATAAAGCACTCAGGAGACCTTGAGGACCTACAATGAGAAAGGACCGAAGCTTCCTAATAGAACAAATTATCTCTCCATTGAAGAGATTCAACACAACTTTTTGTTGCTTTTGACCTAAAGCTAATAACTGATGTAAAGGGCAGAAATGAAAGGAATAGTTCACAACATTTTTTTTTAAACCATGTCATTTAACCACCTCATGTAATTCAAAACATCATTCTGTTTGACTCCTTTCATATATGAAACAGAAAATCAAGTTATTTCGAAAAAAAAAAATTATTACACGCTGTCAAATTCAGTACACATTCAACATCACAGTACCAGTTCCCGGTTTGTTTTGAATCAGACATAACTCTCATGAAAAACTATCAGAAAACCGACTCTCATTCTTTTCCTGTATGTCATCATTCTGTATGACTCCTTTCATGTGTAGAACACAAATAAAGCTTATTTGAACAAATGTTAATTACACACTGTTATATGAGTCAGAAGACTGAAATCTCACAAACCTAAAAAAAATAACAGTTCTCGGTTCATTTTGAATCATGCATATTTTAACAATTACTTGCTTGACTTCTTTTCTGTACATCATCATTCTCCTTTTTTAATATAAATGTTAATAACACATTTAACGCATATGACCGAAGTCTCACAAACCTGAAATATACATCATATTAACGGTTCCCGGCTCATTTTGAATTGAGGACAACTGAAATATGACACGTTTAATGATGGACCAAGTTTGATTCAAACTGCGAACTCACTAACAAGTTGGAGAATATTTTGTAAATCTTTTTTAATAACTCATTAAAAAAGTGGTTCATAAGAGTAATTTGTTCTTGCATTGGACATTACAACTCGTGCAGTATGGGTTGAATTAACCTTTGTGCGTCCTTGGGGCATTTTGTCTTTTTTCAGTTTTGTTATTTATTTTTTTCCATTTTGCCTGTGTTAAAGCTACACTGTGTAACTTTTTTAGTTTATTCTTAGCTGAAAACACTTAGTTCTTTCAAAAATATATGTGCTCATTAATGTATATTTACTTCGTTCAAGTAATAAAGTATTCTCGTGAGTGTATAATATGCCATTGAAAATACATACGGGTGAGGGGTTCGAATGTCGGTCACCATGTTGCCCCTCCATCTTGAAAGTACATTAGCCAAAGAGGGACATACCTGTTAATTCAAGCTTCGCCTTTCGCGTCTCCGCAATTCACTGGCACCGGCCCTGTTTTTATTTTTTCCTTTCCCTCTACCTCTACCTCTACCTCTCCCTCGCACCTCCGTCACATCAACTGATCTCTGCTCACGGAGAAAATGATATAGCCTACAATGTAAACGTTGCCTTACGCTAGTGATGTCGTACAATATACAGAATAAGGATAGCACTGATAAAAGTTACTTTACTAAGATTAGCTTGCATTCCTCGGGGAACCTGATAGCTGATGTTAGCAATGAAATGGTAAAAAAATTAGAAAACATAAAACTATTATTCATTTTACATAGATGTCATAACCTATATGTTAACTGACAAATTAAATTACTGCAAATTATAATAGTTTTCTAAAGTAGCCTCATCACTTGAAGGAATACTCATGGACGAGGTCGAACTGGAAGCCATGTTAATCTTAGACTACATTGGCCACCGTAGGAGTTAAAACTAAATCGGAATTGAGAGGAACAGAAACTAATATTCACTGGATGGTCATATACCTTTTCACCGCTAGATGGGGGTAAAAATCACACAGTGTAGCTTTAATGTCAATGCATACATTTTGGCACAAGTGTGTATTTTTATTGGAATTGTACTATTTCACCCCCATTTCCTTTAATACATCTAGCCTATTTGACACCAGTCAAACAAAATAGTTACACTCAGGACTTTAAGGACAAAAACTTACCCATTGAAACCCAATACAAATGCATTTTTTAATCCCAGGGCCATTTAATAAAAAAATCATGTAGTCTTAGGATTTCATTCTGTTGGCAAGTATAAAAACAAATATATATATACATATTTATTTATTTTTTAACCAAATGGTGCCATTATCAACCTCAAATTTTGAGCACAACTTATTTAGATTTATGGCTTTGAATTTCTAGCAGTTTTAGAGTTCAACATGTTTCATAAAATATATATTTTATATTAAATAATGTTCAGAAATAATTTTCATAAACTTAAACCTCTATAACTTTTTAATCTCTAATAATTTTTAATCGCCAAGGGTCTCCTTTAAAATGAGACCAAAGTTAAGTCTGTGCTCCCAAGCTTCAAATTTGTATGACAGTTTTTGGACATGGACATTGTGTCCTCTGGACCTACAGTATGTGTAAGGGTTAACAAACAGCACCAAACAAAATGATACCTGACAAAACCACACATTTACTCATGCTGAGTTTTCCTGACTGATTTGAGTTTTAGTTGGAATCTGACAGCTTTATATAAAGAACAGACTGAAATAATGGAGAAGCCCATTTCTACCACATAAGAAAAAAAATCATGCATTGGTAAATAATATAAAGAGTCAAAATTATGAGATAAAACATTGAAATTATGACAAAAGTAATTTTTTTGGTATAATTACGACTTTTGTCATGACTATGACTTCTCAAAATCTTACTTTTTATGTCATAATTATGACTATCTCATACTTAAAAATGTTTTGTCGTTAATTACTTTCTTTTTTAATTATAACTTCTCAAAATTTAAACTCATATCATAATTTTGAGTTTATATGTTTATGTATATATCATAATTATGACTAAGCATCTGGCATAAGTTTCTGCGAACGTATTAATGGGTGTTTCCGGGTTTAAATACTCCATATGTCGAGTGGTGATTGGCTGGATCTGTGGTTAATGAACGGCGTGATATTAGAGTCTTCCCGGTAGAACTTGCATAGAGCTCCCATTTCTAAATGCCTCATAAATTAATATGATGCGGCACACACCAAGGTTGAAATGTGCAAACATTTGTGTAAACAAATGTGAAATCACAGAATTTTGATTGTTGGATGAATAAATAATTTAAGGCAAAATAACCTCCATCATGTTTCAGGCTTTGCTATGAGAAGTATGCCGCTTGACAACAATATGACCCGTTTTCTTCAAGATCATCATACAAGGTTAAGTCCTGAAATACAGTGCAATACTGACCTTTCTAAAATAAGAAGGCTATTCATGCTCATCCTAGAATGTAGTAAAATAAACAAAGGAACATTATTTACATCATATATCCCTGGTTCAGTAAAAATTACCCCAATCTTGAATATTCATCTACAATGGATAGCAAGCTTCAAACCAAATTATTCCTCGAGAAGCCTGCATGTGCCGTTGTGGACCCCCAGCAGGTTTAGCAGCTGGTCACAGATGTGAACCAACAGCATTCTTTGGATTTCACCAAACATAAACCCTTCATGGTCGAGAAAAGATGACACACGAGACCATATTGGGCAATGCGATTTTGTGCTTTGGATTTGAATATAAGCGATTTGCCGAATGGCAGCCCTGCCACACAGCCAGACAAATTCCCCAACTCCATGAAGTTGACAACGACAGTTTGAGATTTGGATGAGTTTAGGGTCACAAAACAGCTGATTCGGGACATTTGAAAGTGTCTGAAAACATTTTGAGCCTGTGCAGTGTTGGGGGTAATCAGATTACTTTTTCAAGTAACAAGTAAAGTAACATTTTTAAATTTACAACAAAATATCAAAGTTCAAAAGGTATAAATCGGAAGTGCAGATTTGTTGTGTGCGCTCATTTCAATTGCACAAAAACAGATACAGTATTCCTCAAAATGAATAAAAACAGTAAAATGCAAATTAAGAATATTATGCAAATAGTCAAAATGTGTTATGTTCTGTTAACACCTTAACATAAAGGTGTTATGTTAAATATACTTTATGTATTTAATCTCACTTTATTATTTATGTCTTTGCTGCTGACTTTTGATGATCAACCTTCCGACTAAGCAAAAAGGACTTTCCCTTCCTTTCCTTTCTTTTTTTTTTTATTGCTCAAGTTAGACTGTTGATCTTTCTTCTTCTGCGATCCAAAATGGCAGCACAGCTGAAAGGTTTGTTCGAGCTGCACTGAAGAATATTCGGTATATCCTGCTGTATTCTTAAATGGTCTGATATTAACTTTTGCATGGATTTTATTGAAAAGAGCTTAGGCTCATGTAACCAGCCTATTTTTGCAATGTTTGAAGGTGTGTCTGTGAAACGTTGAGGTTCCATTATAGTAGTTTTGCGCGTGTGTGTGAACGGCAATGTACAACACAACCTCATGCGGGAAACACTTAACGTAACGCGTAAATGCGCGTAACTATCTAACGTAAATCAAGCACGCTAGTATGCATGGGCCACGAAGTGTTAGCGAAATAAAACATTAGCGAACCGGAGGGAATAATATGGAATTTTTTCCAGAAAACTTCTTGCACAAAATAAATTCAAGCACGTTCAAGGACCTGTGTCTATGCATGTTTATTTTATTTTATTTTTTCAAACAATTTCCAGGGCCTTGAATTCTTTTTTTTTCTCAGATTCACAAACTTTCAAGGATTTCAAGGACCCGTGGGAACCCTGTGTAAGGTGTGTGTATGTGAGCTTCAACCTGAGACTAGCATTCTTACTTTTTCACTAATATAATTTGCTCATGTTTGCATGTGCTTTAATTATTTCATGTGTTGTTTTGTAACTGCTGCACCTACAATTTAGCATAGCCCTTTGGCCTCTGTTCCTTCATGTGGTTTTGAAAACACATGTCAAAGTGTTAATTGTCACACCTCCTCTGTTGCTCACATGCGCTACTAATTGGCAGTCATTGTGACTGAGTTTTATAGAAGGCATTTAGTAGCAAGTAAATTAGATATCCATGAGCAGAACTGTCTTTGTTTTTGCCTGTGAAATAATCAGTATTGCTTTTAGTTGGACAAATTACTAGTTACAAAATCTACATATTTCCACAATTTTTTTCTTAATGTGTTCTGTACCTACAGACATTTGTGGTTGTGAATCATTATTAGCCTATCATACATTTAAGAAATATCACACTCACAAACATGATGTGGCATTTATACAATAAACATGTTAATATTGAGTATTTATTTTAGACCCAATATTGCCAATTACTATTTTTTTTATAAATTGTCTATTTTTGCTACGCCCCCCCCCAAAAAAATGAAACCAAAACATGCTGGATGGGCAGCTAAATCTGCAACTTCAGAACGAAACAGTGAGTTTGAACTAATCAGCCGAGTGAGTGATTCAATGACTCACAATGACTCAAACAGTCACTTGTTTCATTGATTAATCAATCAGTGTTTTGAACGAATCATTTGAATGAATGCTCACTTAGAAAGACAGTCACTTGTTGTATGCTACCTGCTGATCCCCACCACGATTGCAGTCTGCCTGGAAGGAGCAGACAAGCAGAGTGATACAAACAGTAAAAGTCCCAGAGCTGTCTGCTGACTGGAGAAAAGTGCTGCCTGAAAGAGTGACAGTAGTCTAATGATGTTGCTATGCTAATTGTTCTGGGTTCTGGGCTTTAACAAAAAGGTTATAAGTTCAGTCCCAAATTGGTGTGAACCTTGGACTTAAGTTAATGAGATTGCAATCCTTCTCCATCTCCACTGTGCCCTTCGCACTCATTTAACCCCAGGTTACTCCAAGAAGACTGTCCTAGCAATCAGTATACTGTCATTTTCACTGGATTAACAGCATTTGCTTAAATGACAATTAGCTAAATGCATACAGTAGTAGATAAAATAATAAATAATATGAAATATAAGGTAAAAGATAAAGGTAATCTATTTTTCTATTTGATTAGAACTGATATTTAAGACATTCGACAAAGGCTTCTGTGTTCTGCTTCTTCCATTTTCTCATTACCTGTTCTCATAATGTGTCAACATCATTAGAAATAGAACAGTAGTGTCAAATACTTCCTATGAATATCTACAAATCTAACATTTAATCCTTGATGATGAAATTTGAATTTTGAGAATACTGGATGCCCTGCTTCGATGAACCTTGGGCGCCCAACACCCTGTCGCTGACCCTGTTTTGTCTGTCCTCGCACCACTGTTTTAACTCTCACCACTGATGACCAGGAGCAGCACACAAGCCATGCCGTTTCAGAGATACTCTGACCCAGTCTCCTTGCCATAACAATTTGGCCATTGTCAAAGTTGCTCATCAGTGTATATATACAACTTATATGTGTGTATAAGTAATACTATAATTTACTGTAGTTTAAAGGGGTGGTAAAATGCCCTTTTCACAAGATGTAAAATAAGTCTCTGATGTCCGCAGAGTGTGTGTGTGTGTGTGAAGTTTTAGCTCAAAATACCTCACAGATATTTTTATATAGCTTGTTAAAGTAGTCACTTTTTGAGGGTGAGCAAAAACGCACTGTTTTGTGTCTGGCCCTTTAAATGCAAATTAGCTGCTGCTCCCGACCCAGAGGGCGGGGTTTCAAGAGCTTGTGTGTGTGTGTGTGTTAGCAGCTCCATTACCTCACGCAGACACACATTACAATGACAGAAACTGTTCTGCCTTTTATATTAAAGGAGAACTCCAGCGCAAAATGATCCTTTGGTCTAATTACACATTGTTACCTAGTCAACCGTTATCTGAGATTTGTTTTCATGATTATCGAATGTAAATAGTTTTATCTCTAAAAACAGTTTAACCTATAACGCTAGTATATAAGGCATTGAGTAATGACAAATAAAAATCGCTTGTTAATACCACTAACAAGGCTCAAAATAGCCCCACACTAACATGGTAGCATAATGAGGGTCCCTACCTTCAAACCGAAGCATTGAGAACTTTGACAGTGTCCAGACAGTTTAATAAGAAGATATTTCATACATACAGTCAACTTCGCGAATATAGGCAGAAGCCATTTTTGAAAAACAGACTCTATCAGTCGATCAACGAAACGCCGATTCAAATGCGCTGAACTGTGTAGAATCTCATATGGTCCAGTGCATTTGGATCGACGTTCGTTGATGTTGTTTATGCTCAAACAGCAACATTCCACACTAACTAAAGTTAGAAAAGTGTAATCATAATACCACCCCTTTAAAAAACATAAAAGAACTAAATGAAATGCATGCTATAAAAAAAGTATTTAGAAAATGAATCCATTAAAAGTTTAAATGTAGCTATTTTCACAATGTATATTTTAAAATATATCAAGAATCGTTGTTGTATTCTCACTAAGAAGTACACCAACAAACTTTAAAAGCAGCAGAAACTCTAGGCTCAGAACAGCTCTTGCATCCGGCTTTGATTTAAATGAATTTTGCAAACATAAGCTGCTCCATTTTTCTTTGTGGATGTTTCCCACGTCCTTTTACCCTTTCTGCAGCATGATGAAGATAAAGTAAGACAGCGGAAGAAGAAAATTGCAAATTATTGCTGCAGAGTCACTGATGAACACAAGGCTGCATGTCTGCTGTTATCCTAGTGGAGAAATATACACCCAAACACCATTAATGGGGGAATTATGCGTGCCAACAGCCAAGTCATTTAATGACTTATACAGCAGTATAACATCTCGGAGCATTTAAAATGAGACTCTGGAGAGCTGTTCATATTTATGGATGCGTGAACATCATAGACGTATACAGATCAGGAGATCACATAAACTTAAAAATACTTGAGACATTATCCACCGTGCTATTTGAACTGTTGCACAAGCAAAGGTGACAGGCAGCTTAACTGAGTTGTATACTTTCATACTCAACATAGAGACAGTCAAAGTGACACAGATCCATCTTGCATATACAGGTTGTTGAAAAGTTTAAAAAAATGTTTTGAGGCTAATGGCAGCAAAAAAAGCCAAAACGAGCTCACTATGTATCAGCTGGAGCACCTCAGCCGGTGGTTTGAATATTTGTAGAACGTCACCTTCATTTATATAGCGCTTTTAATAATATAGATTGAAACAAAAATACTTTCATCTAAATCATGTAGTAAAAACATCATAAAACTTTAAATAGCAGAAATGCTACAAAAACTGTTTTATGGACAACAGCACAGTACTCTGCCTGGGGATCTTCAGCTCGGACTAATTTTGAACTATCTTGAGGAAAATTGTATTTCTTAAGACTTTCCTTTTATCTCAGGAGAAATCATGTTTCTTTTAAGTATTGACTGTCTGTGATGTTTCTCCTAAAAAGGCTTTGGAGAAATTAAAATAGACTTAAATGAGACAATTGTTTACATCAGAGGATTCTGATGAGAAACATTTGCATTTATATTAATATCTGACTTTTGACAGCAGACACAGTATCTTAGCAAATCTGAGCATGGTGTGTGACAATATTGATTTTTCTCGAAAAAAAAAATCGGTCACATAGTGTCAGGTAGAAAATCGCACAACGACGGACAATTCAACAAGAATCATATTTAATAGCAAATACTCATGAATATATATAAATTAGAAATTAACACGTCAACATAACGAGAACGAACAATAAACTGTGGAAACTAAGGGCTTAAACACACATGGATAATTAACGTTACCAGGAAGGAACAAGTGTGGACTCAATCAAAAACCATGGAGACTTACTAGCAAAGGGAACACCGGCAAACAGGAACACAACACAGTAAAAAAAAAACTAAAACAGAACATACTCGTAACTAAAGGTCTTTTTCTCGAATGAGAAAAGTAAAAGAGGCAGATTTACGCAAAACATTTGTTCCACTTATTCTCCATTTCATCTTACTACTGGCACAATAGACCTATAAAAGATTTCATTGGTGATTTTTTTGAATGGTGCAGCTTCAATGTGTGAATGTTTTGTCTATCTGTAAATTTAGCAATTGAAAATTCATGGCATATTTTACACTACCTACAGCTCATCGAAATGCATGTAGACTAAGGAGCCATTCACAGAACACGTCCACAAGGAGTAGGTAAATTAGCAGAAATAAGTTAATACAGCCTTTATTTACACGAGGTAAACAAAGCTGCTTGGTTATATTTTTAATGTATAAAGTTACTGCCATTTCATGTTTACATGCTTTTCTTCTCTTTCTCCTTTGACTGGTGATGAAATATTATCATTAATACTTTCCAGCATTTCAGTAATAAAAGGCTAGATCTTTAAAATACATCCAAAGTGCAACAGTTATTGTATGGTGCTCAGCAGTGGTCAAAAAGGATCTAAATGTGCTGTATGTAACTTTTTTACTCTACTAAAGCATAAAAATACCACAATATGTTTGCAGATATTTAGGAAACATGCTAAGTTCACATACTCCTTTCTCTGAAAAACACTTCTACAGCCAGTTATTTTACTTATTATTTTACACGTTCCGTGTTGTCAGTCGGTTTTTGTTTTGGTCTGTGTGATCTCGCCCACTGTCAGTTCACCCAATAGTATTTCGACACCCCGGGATGCCAGTTGGCAGGAAACAGCGCATTGCAGCCTTGGAAACGAGCAAACAAACTGGGTCAGAGATTGCAGATTCCACACAACATAAAAAGTCTCGATATCCATCTACAGTAAAAATCTCAGAGATATAATCAACTCATTAACTTACAGTCTGTGTAAGTCTCCTCGGCTTTCGTTGTCAATTGCGCTCAATCCTGTTGCGTGTCCTCAAACTGGCAACCCGCGCGAGCGCCGAGTCTGAGGAGGGGGCGGAGGAACGATGATCTCTGAAATTTTTCATTTGGACTGCAGTACCTATTTCGACCACTAGCTGTCATTCTTACAGACAGCACCTTTAAACAGTGACTTTTTAATTGAACTCTTCTTGCAAACTCATTGATGTGGGAATTAATTATATTACCGTATGACCGTATAGTGTTTGTCAAAAACCTGTAGGTAATTCGGCCTGGGATTTTTACGTGGGTGGTGGGAGAAAAACACTGACCTTCTGGTTTTGGACGGCAATAAAATCATAGACAAGCACCTAGCCCCTGACCCCATGAGAAACATTTACCGTCTAAATAGGGTTTTAAACAAGGAATACAGATCCATTTCTGTGATCTCCTGACTCTTCTGTGCCTGTATATAATCTCCAGCGTGCTTACCTGGGATTTCTCCCTCATGTGTCTTCAAGTGTGTTCTCCCCAGCGTCACCATACTCCATTACACTGAAGTGTGTGCTCCACCGGACTGCCAGCCACCCCCATCTGTAAGACAAAGACTTTCATTAACATCATTCAACAACCATCCATCAACTGCCATAATCAATATCTACTTGCCTGTTTCTCAGTGTATATTTCCTGACACCTGGGGCTCACGGAAACTGCCGTGATTCTCTTGACTTAAGATTTAAAAGTTAAATTACTATGGTTACTAAACAGATATGAGAGGATTTTGAGTCAGGATGCTTCTGTAATACAGTCCCTGGAGGTGTAAATGCCATGTGACTAATAATTCTACAACAATGACATCATGACAAAGTTGATTGGCACCACAAGTTCCAAGTGCCTTCAATACCAATTCAGTATATTTTACATAAGTCCATTTTTGCTTATAAAATCCTTCCAATAAATAGTCAAGCACTGGTGAAATGTGTTATATTGTAATAGCATTGGTGATTAATATTGTATGTTGCTCGCAACAAATAAATTGTCCGAATATATGCCCATCATATAGTCTTTTGACAACATAATGGTTTATTTATCTGAAATATATCATGATTTGAAATTTCAATCTCCTTACTTAACATGTGTAACCCCATGTGAACAGGAAAGGGTCTCTCTCTATATTGAGAAAAGTGGAGAGATTATTTTTAAGAAACTGGCTTCTGAAATCCAGGGCTCATGTGATATTGCCAGTGCTGGGGCTGCATTTTTGTGTTAAACCCTGCTGTAGGCGACTGTACGAAAGCTCAATGCAGCTCTCTAACACCTTGCCGTCAGACAGAATTTAAGTTTCAAAGCTGTATCCTGACCAAATAAAGGTAGTGTAACCTGTGAAGTCTATATTACTGTGCATGGAAATGGAATTACAGCCATTCAGATTGATGAAACCTTTAAAGAACAACACAATTTTTTTTAGGGTTTAGGCCAGTTAGTGATGTTTTTATTAGGTGTAATCTAGGATTTGTGTGTGTGTGTTCTTGTTTAACCTACAGTGAGAGGACCAAATGTCCCCAAGATAGTAAAATGTGAGCATTTTGACATGATAGAAAACAGCTTATAGATCATACCAAGTGAGTTTTTTTTTTTGAAAATGTAAAAAAGCTGAAAGTTTGCTGTGCTGGGCATGTTCAGGGCAGGGGTGGGGAACGTTGGTCCAGGAGGGCCATTGTCCTGCAGAGTTTAGTTCCAACCCTAATTAAACACACCTGAACAAGCTAATCAATGTCTTCAGGCTATAATCAGGTGAGTTTTTTTCAGGGTTGGAGCTAAACTCTGCAGGACAATGGCCCTCCTAGACCAACGTTCCCCACCCCTGGTTTAGGGGGGTTAGTGTAAGGGGATAGAATATACAGTTATTCAGAATAACCATTACGTCTATGGAAAGTCTACATAAATATATCAAAACAGGTTTGTTTGCTTGTTTGTGTGTGGTATTGGTAATATGTTATGGGACAAAATGTCCTTGATGCGCGGATCAACTCTAACTCGAATCCACTGTTAAAAACGAATCATTCACCTCCCACCATGATTTCCTCTCATTTAGATATCCGCACCCGATCGCCACATCACAATTATTCTATAGGCTACTACTCAGTGTTAAGCATGATGATATGGTAACATACATCACATTGAAGAATGCCGCTTTTAAATGAACATTTATTTAAAGCAAAAGTTAATTTGGTAAAATTACATTTCCTTAACTCAGGGGTGGGGAACGTCGGTCCTGGAGAGCCACCACAGCCCTGCAGAGTTTAGCTCCAACCCTGAAAAAAACTCTGATTATAGCCTTAATGATCCTAAAGACATTGATGAGCTGGTTCAGGTGTGTTTGATTAGGGTTGGAAATAAACTCTGCAGGACATCGGCTCTCCAGGACCAACGTTCCCCACCCCTGCCTTAACTAAACCAGGAGTCGGAAATAGGTAATTGCTGGCACTTAAGCAAAGGCGAGAGATGTGTATTTAATTCAGATAAAGTACATTTTTGAGGTAATCAATCAAGTCAATAAAAGCGCACCGCTCAGAAAGCACGAGCGCTGCACATCACGCGCACACAAAGGTTATACTGACTGACAGCTAACAGCTTGTTCTGCTCTATTTGTTGCGCTTAGCTTTGAAAGAGAGAAAAAAACTTCTTGAGAAAAGCAAACTCCACTCATGTTGGTCACTTCATGAGTTTCGAATCCTGAGGCTCAACACACAGTAGTCTTCATTAAAAGTAGCGAAACTACATTTTTATTACCAGTGTTGATGCCACTCTCTCTCCCCATGTGGTCTTATCTTGAAATTAGCTGAAAAGAAGTAAGTCCAAATTCACAGTACTCATAAAAGAGTAAAAGTACCCGTATGATCTACTTCTTCCGGGGAGATTCTGAAGTGTGTATGGACACTTTTCTATCCCATAGGGCTGCTCAATTATGGCAAAAATCATAATCAATATTATTTTGCTCAATATTGAAATCACATTTTAAAATTTCATGATATGATTCATTTTAAACGTCAGTGAATTACTAGATTATAATGATATAGTAATAGTGATTTAGGTTGTTCATGTACTAAGTGATAACACAACCGAAATTAAATAAAGTAGGCCTAGTCAAATGTAAAATAACACTGCTGGATACATTTTTAACGCTTAGTTCAAGGAAGATGAAGACGATGATGCAATGACATAAGGTTTAATATAATTCTCAGAGTAAACAGCCAACATGCGAGACAGCGTGCTAACACGAACAGTACCAGACAAGAAGTGCAGGTGAGGGAACAACTTAAGAAGGAACACAAATTAGGATAATTAATCACATACAGCCGACACATATGAACTAATGATGATAACGGTAACCAAGGAGACAAACAAGTGGTGGAAATCTGAACAATAGAAAAAAAAATTCATTGACAAATGAAAAAAGGTCCATGAAAATGAAATTGAACTGGACAGAATGGTGACACCATTAAATATAGACTAATACTTGCTAACACAACAGTTTATTCATTCAAGATTCATTCAAGAGCAGTGAGTGATTTTATCATTTGTTGTTTGATTAACAATAATGACTGCAGCAGATTTATTAGGCTGCTGTCATTTTAAGAGCTAACGCACAGACCAAATATACCGTTACACACATAATCTTTATGTGTTTACATTCACTTGACCGACAGTGTTTATGAGGATAATTGCAAAAACAGCATTTTGACATTTGTATGTAGGCTATTTGACCGTTTATTATACGGATTTCTTTAAGTTGTACTGTATCTTTTAACATACCTTATGATGTGCATTCATGTTTATTTGTTGCTGTAGGCTAACTACTAGTATTAAACGGGAGGAGATGACCAGTTCACCTCTCAGCCGGCTTCTCTTGAATGAGGCGCTAGGATCTGTCACTCTACAGCACCAAATATTTATAGTGAATTTAGCGTTCCGCATTCCGATTAGCTGTTCTAAATTCACTGTAAAACAGGGCTTCAAGGGACTTATTGCTTTTATAAAACGGTTATTCTATAAAAAAAATTTATTCATAAAATTAACAACAGCAACAAAAAATATAATAAATATAACACATGTATTCCTCCGCCAAGCAATGTAGTTCCAAAGAGGTTGCCAAGCAACACATGCATAAATCATAGACTGTAAGAAACAAAGAATCACAAAAACGGCAGTTGCGCAATGCGCAGTGATGTAATCAAATGCGGTCACTGTTTGTTGAATCATTTACAACGGCTTCGAACGCGGCTCAACCAATCAGAATCAAGGACCGGAACTAACCGTTTTACTTTTTAAAATTGCATAGAGGCAGAATTTGAAATCTGAGACTTTGTTTCAAATCAAAAGCAAAAAAGCTTATTACGATTATTGGATGGAAGGAGCCCTACACTGTCCCGCTCTCATTCATCAACTGAAAACAGGATAGACTCGATTCTTGGAATTTGAAGCCCCAATGGTCCAAAAGCAGTGCTTTGCAATTGCAACACAGACGGGGTGAATATATAAATGAAAGTGTGAAAGGTCCGTCACAAAACGATGTTGTTACGTAACGTTATCCTCGCGCTTTTTAAGTGGGTAACGTTATACGGAAATCCTTGACCTTTCCTGGTGGGCCTATACTGCGTGTTTAGGCCTATACCAGAGAATGTCTAATAAGGGGAGAAGGTTCACTCTCGCTACACTTCCGGCTTCTGACTGGTTGCAGTTCCACTCTGATTCCATATGAGGGCGCTCACAGGACGAGTGCAGAATGAATGGAGGTCTATGGAGCTATACCCCTCAAAATCCACTTTTCTCAAGATATAATTTTTTGTCTAGTAATTTGAATGTTGTATTCGAAAGGAGATGCAAAGAAATTGCACATTGCTGGGTGTTAGATTTTTTAGAGTCACTTATTTGCTTTAAAAAGTATTTCAAAATGTCAATGACGTCATACACCTTGTACGACCAGAGATACTGCTTTACGGCAATCCTTCAGTCACTGTGGTCCTTTCGCGCTCTGCACTTTATTTTCTCTCGAGGCATCGCCAGCACAGCTGACACAGGTAAACACACGGGCTAGAAGAGTTTCTGCTAGAATACATTCTGTTCCCGCTTCGGATGCCATGATGCCATCAAGCGGTATCTCTGGTCGTAACCAGTCCTTCACTGACCAATCAGCGTTCATTAGCAGAATGCTAGCGTGTTATGGGCAACAACAACTCAACCTGTAAGAAATCGAAAGGACATAAGTACTCGTTCATTTAATTTTCGACCTATAACCCATGTTGAACTTGCCAAACCTACAATCAAATCTGAGATTTCTCAACGGCAATCGGCTGAAAGGGACAAATTTAGCCATCTAGCTCCATAGACTCCCATTCATTTTGCACTCGGGGGTGATCGCCCCCAGTGGAACTCTGGTGGAACTACAACCAAAATTCGGGACAATAGGACTTAATAGGGAGTGAACAGGCTCTCCATAGACGGGCTCTGCCTATACCTTCGTATCACGTAAAATATACAGGACGGGTACAGTATAAAAACCATTAAGTCTATGGAGAGTCCCCACAAAGATAGCGAAACCGTGTGTGTGTGTGTGTGTGTGTGTGTGTGTGTGTGTGTGTGTGTGTGTGTGTGTGTGTGTGTGTGTGTGTGTGTGTGTGTGTGTGTGTGTGTGTGTGTGGCCTACCGTTCGGTTCCTTCAAGCGCAGTTCTAGTGTGGAAAAAGAACACCAAAGCAACAGCAGTAAGTTAGCCTACAAACAAAAGTCACACACCGCCATCTGCTGGCCAACTAGCCTATATCAGGAGATTCAAAATCACTGAAACCTTGTGCTCAATCTTTCTTTAAAAATGTTAAAAGTGAACAAGTGCATTAATGTCTTCGAGTGACTCTATTATTACCAGATGAGAAAATTACAAAGTGTAGCTGACAAAGCCATTTCTCTCTCCTCTCACACGGACCTCCCTTCTGAATGAGATGACAAGACAATTACGGCGCCAAGATTGATCTTTCAAAAGGCTCTTCACTTTTTCGGTAATTACATACTTGATATGAGGTCTAATGAAGATATTGTCAAGTTTGTAATGTATTTAAGGGGGAAAGGAAAGAAAGTAACCCCATCCAACTATTTCTTTTCAGTCTAAGACGGTGCAGTCTTTCTTTTAAAAAAAATAATAAAAAGCTACTAACATCATAACAAATGTAGATAGGTCAGAGTTATAAAACATCATCCATTTCGTCCTCAGGTATAGGCTACTAAACAAAAAGTAGATTTGTTGTCAATGACCATGAATAAGACGCTGATGTCTTGCAGCTATTAGCCTTGCATTCATTACACAGCAGCCTTGCATAATTCAGAGGAGATTTTTTCCTCTCTACTGCTTCTGTGATTTCACATATGGAATCGTCCAGGAGATTAATAAGCTTACACTTGCTTTATGTGTGAAAATGTCAGGTGCGACTGCAGACCTGACTGAACAAACAAGTCACATTTCCATATTTCATCAGTCTGTGGTGTAGCCTACCTGCCGTGGCATCAGGCATTATTGGGTTTTTATGTCTCTAGCTTCTGGAAAAGAAAAAAAAAAAAACTGATGCAGCATCTCACTGCTACAATCTCATTAGGAGTGAATGCAAATGTGCTTCCAACCAGTTAGAGCTTTTGAAGGTGGGAGTAGAGCATGTGCCGGATGGGCTCTAATGAAGTAGTACGGCGTAGGAGAGGAGACACTTTCATTGATGGAACTGACTCATTCGCATGAAGAGCACTTTATGTCTTTATCTCATTAATCCTAACAAAAATACATGGGAAAATAACCACAATTTACCACATAAATACTCATACAAATCTGTCATGATGGACAGGAGAAGTATGAGAGCTGGTGCGAAGAGTTAGTGCGCTGTCAGGCAGATTAATGACCACGGATGAAAACAAATCAGGTAGTTATGGTGTCAGCTAGACCCCCTTTTGCCTTCAGAACTGCCTTAATTCTTCATGGCACAGATTCAACAAGGTGCTGGAAACATTCCTCAGAGGTTTTGGTCCATATTGACATGACAGAATCACGCAGGCCTGTTCCACCACATCCCAAAGGTGCTCTGCTGGATTGAGAGTAGAGGCCATTTGAGTATAGCGAGTAACTCATTGTTCATGATCAAGAAACCATCTTGAGATGATTTGAGCTTTGTGACATGGTGTGTGTGATCCTGCTGGAAGTAGCCATCAGAAGAAGGATGGTCATGGTCGGCAACAATACTCAGGTGTTTCACCGATGCTCAGTCGGTTCTAAGGGGTCCATATTGTGCCGAAAATATCCCCACACCATTACAGCACCACCTCCTGAAACGTTGATACAAGACAGGATGGATCCATGCTTTCATGTTGTTTACTGACCCTATTATCTGAATAGTGCAGCAGAAATCAAGACTCAGGCAACGTTTCTCAGATCTTCTATTGTCCAATCTTGGTGAGCCTGTATGAATTGTAGCTTCTGTTCTAATCTGACAGGAGAGGAACTGGTGTGTCTTCTGCTGCTGCTTCAGATTCGACGTATTGTGCATTCAGAGATGCTCTTCTGCAGACCTTGGTTGTAACAAGTGCTTATTTGAGTTATTGCCTTTATATCAGCTCAAACCAGTCATTCTCCATTCTCCAAGGCATTTTAGCCCATGCCTCTCACTGAATATTTTCTCCTTTTTGGACCATTCTCTGTAAACCCAAGAGATGAAAATCCTAGTAGATCATCAGTTTCTGAAATATTTAGACCAGCACATTTGGCACCGACAACCATGCCACGTTCAAACTCACTTAAATCAACTTCCTTCCCCATTCTGATGGTATAAGTTTGAACTTCAGCAGATCGTTTTGTCTACGTGCCTAAATGCATTGAGTTGCCATGGGATTATTTATAAATTATTATATCCAGCCTATAATACATTTTAGTTGTAACAATTAAACAATTATTTAAATGATAAAAACAATAAAACATAGTTATTTTCAAAGTCACTAAAATATGTGTGTTCAAATTATAAATGCAGAAAAATTCTAGTTGGAGAAAACTAAACGGTATTTAACATTTAACTGTATTTTACATTAGCTAGAAGTCAACTGAAGCTGCATTAAGCCAGTCCCTAAACATTGAAAGCGTTGAAGTAAAGTTTTTTTTGGTCAAAAATCAAATGATTAGTGTAGCCTATTTTAAAAGCATCCCAGAACAGACTTTCCAAAATACTAACAGAAATGAAAGACTTTGCCTTTATAGATTAACTTTATATTTTCTTACCTGGCTGATACCGCCATGCACCTTTCCACCTTATTCGCCGTCTTCATCCAATATGTTGGAAATCATCAAATCAGGGTTTTTTTAAACCGCGAAATTATACCCTTTACATTAGTTTAACGATTGATAATTAAGTATAGTGGGAAATTATACAGGTTAAGTTAATTAAACGTGATACAATAGTGTTTTGGAGGTAAAATAAATATATTTGTGTTACTTTAACAAAAAAATAATTGGGTAAAAAGAACAGTGCCACAAAACCATTTTTTAGTGTATGTGACACTGCACTGAGCTCTATCAAATTCATCAAGACCTACAGCATGCACTTCATTTCAAAGCATCTTCCCAATTAAATTTAAATGACTATAGGCCTAGACACTACTAAATAGGCAGATGTATTTTCAATGCTTATAGCGCCTCCTTTAGGAAGCATAGTGATTTACATACATTTGTAAAACTAGTATAGGTCTTAAAATTGTGAATATAATTTTTAATAGAAAATTAAATTCAAGATGAATTTCTTGTAACTTTTTACATTACATCTAGCAATTGCAAAGATGCCGGTGTCCTGGCGCTATTTGTTTTATGGATAAAGATTTACTTCAGAAATTAAATCTTAAAATAAAAGGCAATAACGAAACAAAGAAAGACAACGTAGGCTAAAATGTTTTTCCAAACCTGTATTACAAAAATATGGGAGGAACTGACAGCGTCAGTCATCGTTCACGGTTTCCAGCATATTGAA
This sequence comes from Phoxinus phoxinus, assembly GCF_949152265.1. Classification (NCBI taxonomy): domain Eukaryota; kingdom Metazoa; phylum Chordata; class Actinopteri; order Cypriniformes; family Leuciscidae; genus Phoxinus; species Phoxinus phoxinus. The sequence goes on from NC_136888.1 coordinate 29,332,599, forward strand.
AGCGAAAGATGAAGAACGTTAACCTAGAAACGCATATTTTACTATTGTACAGATGTAATATATATATATATATATATATTATTGAATTTTCAACATTAAAGAATTCAATATCAAGTTCTTGACACATTTATTTTAGCTGAAACCCACAGAGCAAACGAAAATGGCCGGAACCATTGTTTCTGGGTCTAGTGTCACCCGTGTCATTCCACTGCTGCGCTCTTACAGCAGGCGGCGCTGAGCAGTCGTGAAGTAGTTTGATGCTGATAGTGTGACTGTGGGCCATTACGAGAAGAACAAGAGGAACGACATGGCACTGAACTTGACTATCAACAGTAGCAACCCACCTTTAGGTTAGTACAAATGTGATGTGTTCAATATATTACAAGCTACATTGCATTTTGCCGCTGAGCTCGCGCACCGGTTCAATGGACTGACACGCAGAACATCCTCGTGCCGTCGTGGCATAATCTAAAATTAACAGTCTGACATTCCCAACGTTCATTAGGCTTTACTTGCCTTTCATCGCTTCAAATTTGAATAGATTCAAAGCAAGATCTTTTACAGTAATAGTTTGGGACCGCTTCCCTAAAAGTGATACTGAAGTATGGCTAATTTGTGCATGTTTTGTTTTCATTATTATGAGGGTAAGAGGGAGTTTTGTGGGTTATACAGGGCAACACCAAGGTTTTTTAAAGCCTTTCCACCATATATCTAAGATATAGAAACGTTGTTTTAACTGCAGAATGGTATTTATTATTTGGTAAATGAATTGAAGTGCGCCATCCAGTGCTTGTGTCACTGGCTGATGCAAGTCATTTGAAAGAGCTGTCTGAATCTGTTTACTCCACACCTGTCTTTGAGCAGCAGGATTATCTAACTCCTTCTGTCATCAATCTTTGATTGTATAATCTTTTTAATGGTCTCGTGTGATGGATTAAAATTAGAAATGTTGAAATCTCTGCAAAAACCAGTGGGAAATGCGATAAACCAAAACCAAAATTGGTGTGACTGGTTTTATGCAGTACAGTAAATGGGTGTCTCAGACATTTGTTGACTAACCTGATTTTCATCATAAAGGAAATTCAGAGAACGAACACACATAAAGCATAAATGCCATGCATAAAATGCTTGCATACTATGGCAAGCCGTTTTAACATTTAATCATTTAAGCCTACTAGTATCTATTTTCATGCTACTAGTACTTATTTTTTAGATACTAGTATCTATTCCATTAAGTACTAGTACTTATTCATTAGATACTAGTGCTTATTCTTTAGGTACTAGTACTTATTCATTAGATACTAGTGCTTATTCTTTAGGTACTAGTGCCTATTCTTTAGGTACTAGTGCTTATTCTTTAGGTACTAGTACCTTTTTAAAGATACTAGTACTTATTCATTAGATACTAGTACTTATTCAATAGATATCTATTGAATAAGTACTAGTATCTAATGAATAAGTACTAGTATCTAATGAATAAGTACTAGTATCTATTGAATAAGTACTAGTATCTAATGAATAAGTACTAGTATCTATTGAATAAGTACTAGTATCTATTGAATAAGTACTAGTATCTTTAAAAAGGTACTAGTACCTAAAGAATAAGCACTAGTATCTAATGAATAGGCACTAGTACCTAAAGAATAAGCACTAGTATCTAATGAATAAGTACTAGTACTTAATGGAATAGATACTAGTATCTAAAAAATAAGTACTAGTAGCATGAAAATAGATACTAGTAGGCTTAAATGATTAAATGCTAAAACGGCTTGCCATATGCATACATTAATGCAGATATGAAAATTGCAAGTCCTGGCAACAATAGACCTAACATATCAAGAAATGTATACGAAGAATCCTGTAAACAGTGCTTATTAGGGCTGTGCGATATTGAAGAAAAATGCGATATGCGATAACTCCTTAAATAATGCGATATGCGATACGATAATGCTTAAAGTGTGTAAAATAAACTTAAATTATCTTTAAAATATATTTAAAATGATATAACCTACATGTTTCACATTCTTTTTATGACAAGAAAACATCCTTATAACTTCTGAAAGTGAACATCAGCGTTTTACTGTAGCATAAGAAGTGTTATTTTAACATCGTGTAAACCACAGGGGTTCAGGTTATCCTACATTAGGTTTATTTAATAAAAGATACTGAATCATAAAATATAAAAATAAAAATTAGTTTTCACTGTATGAATTAAATATATCCTGATACTTATTAAAGCTAAAAAAAACTGTCTTTTGTTCATGACCCCATTTATTGCAAGCTGTTGCGGATATGCATATTGCGATATATATACATTTGCGATAAATTCGATATATTGTGCAGCCCTAGTGCTTATTTATAGTAATTGTATTTATGTTGTATTTAACTAATGTAACCCTGTTTTAAAATGTTTTCCATTTGCTGTATTATGTGATACGATTTCCTTCATGTTATTGTTACAAGCAGTACTAAAGATACAGAGTATAAATATATTGTATTTAATCATGCCAAATTCAAATAAGCATTTAATACAAAGCTTTGAAGAACTTGAATGTGCATTTGAAAACTAAAAAGAAATTTAGGCCTACATAACAAAACCAATAGCCTAATTTTAAAAACTTTAAATTAATTATTAATTAAAATAATTATGCTCATAATTAAATAAATGTAAAAATCATCAAAAGAGATTTTTTTTTGTTGTCATGGCATTCCTGCAGAAAGGTCTCCATGTCATCCCTGAAAACAAAACTTATATTAGGAATGTACACGTTTCTACAAGGGAAAATGCACCACATACATTTTTACATTACATGCGTTAGAGCTGCACGATTCTGGATAGATTGAGAATCATGATTGAGAATTGTTTTTGTTGTTTTAAATAGAGAACATGATTCTGAACAGACAACTAAATAAAATAACATTTACTAGAGATTCTGACAAAATGTTTGTTTACTGTTGCAGTCTGTTTAAAAAAATGTTGAATAAATTATTTTAAAATCAGTTAAATCGGTTTGAATGAATGATTCAATAACAAATAAGTTTTTTTTCTAGTTTAGAGGCACTGAACTACATGAACCACAAAAATGATTTGCTCAGAATCTAGATGGACCAGTTTTATCTGTTTGTTTTGAGGTCATCTCATTATGTAACCAAAAAAAAAAAAAAATCTGTTTCGGTTACATTTGAGGTTGGGCTTTTTGTTTTCTGCTCTCTCCGTGCCGTTTTATTGCATTTTTTGGGTGGTTTTTGTGTGTATTTAGAAAGGATGTCAGCTTAGATTTTCGTTTTCATACAGCAGGTGTTACAGTATTAGATATCCACTTCTGGTTTTCTCTGTAATTCACCCTTTCTGCCTGTAGGGGCACTGTTGACTGCTGAACATGTGAAGGGCAGCATCAATCTCTCTGTGAAGGAGGGCAAAGACACCATGCTCCGCGTCTCTGAGTGAGTATATGGCCTGTATGAGACGAGAAGTGCATGCTTTAAGTATAATATAATAATTATAGTGTTTTATGGACACATTAGGAGGATACACGTACATACATTTTTATTTATTTTTTATTTATACGCATCAATCTGTCTTAATTTCCTATTTCTCTCATTCGGTGCATCTCCTTCAGTGAGGTGCAGTTCAGTGATGTGAACTCCATCACTCGTTATCTTGCCCGAGTGGCTCCGGCATTGGGACTGTATGGTTCTAACATGATGGAGCAAACTGAGGTTAGATTTGGGAATCATATACTACATTCCACTGGAGCGTATTACAAGTTTTCATCGGTTAGCAACGTTGTTTATTATGTTCTGTCTTTTTGCAGGTTGATCACTGGCTGGAGTTCAGCGCCCGTCGTCTCTGTGGTCAGTCAGATCTGTCTTCTGCTCTGGCAGATCTGGATAAAGCTCTGGCACTGAGAACATTCCTGGTGGGTCACAGTGTGACACTGGCTGACCTCTGCATCTGGGCTGCTCTCAAAGGTCAGTTATTTGGCTATGAGAAATATATATATATACATGCATACATACATACATGTTATTCACTTTAGTTTTGAGTCCAAAATCTTAACATTTGTGATAATTCTCAAAAGGAAATGGCGAGTCACAGATCAAGCCAAGCTCCTATCCGCATCTGTGCCGCTGGTTTTCGTTCCTGAGCTCTCAGGTGCCATTCAGCTCTGTGGGCAGTAAATGGGCCACCAAGATTGCCACCAGCAAAGCCACTGTGAGTTTATTACCAACCCAGGGATATGTTTTTTGCTTTCTGACAAGACTACTGCTGTTTTTATCTTTTCTTTTAAACGAAACAAAAAGTTTGAAACAAGTCACATTTACCATATTTCAACATGGAACATACCTTTAGATATTAATAAAGTTGTTAATTTGCTTGATTTTTTTGCTAACTATGTTTTTAGCCTGTGGACAAGGAAAAAAAGCAGGATCTGGGAAAGTTTGTGGAGCTCCCTGGTGCTGAGATGGGCAAAGTAATTGTGCGGTTTCCCCCTGAGGCTAGTGGGTAAGTAGCGTTAATGTATACAATGAAGGTATTTCACAATATAATAACGCTCAGAAGATAACATTTTTTTTAAGTCTCTTTTGCTCACCAAGGCTGCATTTATAGGCTAGATGCACTAGTGAGCTTCGGGATGCGAGTGTTTGCATGTTTACTTCCACTCATACTCTTCCGGTCTTGCGACGTTTGTATTTACTGTAAGGAGAGACTTATAACTGAAATTTGCCTGGATACAACAAATGTTTAAAAGGTCTATCAGAGATGAAAGAAAACATATTTCTTGTATTATTGTGCACCTCTGTGCAGTAATTAATCGAGGTTTGCAGATATTATCTTTCATTCTTTCTCCCGGTGATTCTGCGGTTCAGGCTTAGTGAAAATCCACAGGGATCTCTTCATTCATACAAAATACTCAAGTGTGTGATGTACATTTCCTAATTTATTTTTGACTGCTGGGGGACTAAATGGTCTAATATATTTTTACTAGGCTATACTTCTTCCATTAAGTACAGTTAAACAAATGTAAATTAATCACAACTATTTAAGATTATCTTTTTACAGCCCTTGTTTTTAGCTGTTGATGCAAAGATAACAGGGTGTAAATGTAAAACATGTGGTAGCTATGTTGATGGAGCAAGTTGATGTAGGGAAGTGAAAAATATGTGCAGAACTGAGAAAATAATATTTATGGAGATAAATTGTAGCCTGTGTCTCACACGGCAAACATGTGAATGTTTACGGGATATTTTAAAACGACTCTCTAATGGTTATTCCTGTAGTTGTAAGCTTTCACTTGAGTAGTCTGTTCTCAGGGAACCACAAAACATATTTTTCTGATCCAGGTAGGCTACAGTAGGGCTGTAATCAACCAAAGGAAATCTTGGTCGACTAAAGTCCTGAAATTTTCGACTAAAAATCGACTAAAAATGACGTTAGAAAAAAAAAAAACGTTAAATTAATTAGCTGCGCACTGTGCGCAGTACTTGGTAGCCTTGTTGTCCGCCTAAATGAATTATAAATAAACATAAAAAATAGTCGGCTATTTGCAGTATATTAAATCGTTTTTGACCTAATTATTTTGCACTGAAATGAGTCTGACACTCGATCTGTCGGCTCTGACAGCGTTACATCACATGCACCTGCGCAATATCATAGTCATAGCCTATGATTTCCGAAAATAGTACTGTTGTCAACTAGTGATATCATCACAAGAACTTTTGAGGAATATGCAACATAATTTAGACAATTGTTTTTATCATATGTATTATAATAACTGACAGCTCGAAGCAGCTCGCAGAGTGAGGCTGAACACAGGAGCGCGGCTTCGCGGCTGAGACACGAATAGACTATTAACTTAAAGCTTTACTCTTAAACACAAAAGGCACGTCCATTTTAATAAAAACATAATATTTATTAAACAAACCAGATCAAGAGCAAAAATGAAATAAAGTGCATAACTGAAAATAAAGCATAGGGTCAAAACTAATACAAACAGTGGCACAGCGCATTAGGCTACAATCATAAATTTCCCGTTTTCTATAAAAAAAAAAAATGCTGCTACACTGCCGATGTCTTTGTTGACATGGTAGAAGAGGACTGACTATGAATTAAACGCTCTCACAATTAAATAAATAATATTCAGCAAACCTTCTAGTAGCCTACTTTCTTCTATCTGTCTCTCTTCTCCGGTGGGTTGGGCTAATCCAAAAGAAGTGAAAACAAGGGGGGTGTTCTGAAGACAGACTGTTACCTGTGAAACAGGGGTGCTCTGAAAACACCCCCATTAGCAATTAGTGCTTTCCACCTGATGAAACGAACGCGGCAAAACCGGGCAAAACTGATGAAACGAACGCGGGAAAACGGATGAAATGAACGCGTCAAAACTAATGAAATGAACGCGCCAAAAAATCGACCAATCAGAATTTTGGTCGAGCCAGAACGTATCGACCAACAATCGACTAATCGACTAGGAGATTACAGCCCTAGGCTACAGGTTTCAAGTGTATAGGTATAACCGTTAGATATTTTATACTCGTTTCATTTAGAATGTTACTTCACAAGTGCAAGTAATATAACCAAAATATTTCTTTATGGGTGTGGATACGTAGCTGACTGGGCTGTGTATGCCTTGTTTTTACACACATTGTTTTTCTATATTTTATTTTTAAAATTTAGTTATATTTACATATTTGTATATATACAGTAGGCATAATTGGTTGGGAATAAGACATTGTGTGCCTGTTTGCACTATGAGTCCAAATCAGTTTTCTCTTCATGGACAGGAAAGTGTATTTTATTCATTCACCTGACTCATACATATGTTCGTTTTTAAATGCCATTGGCTCATGTAATACTAGTAACATAGATCTTAGTAGTATTTTAAGTGATACAATTACAATAGATTCTATAAACATCGATTCTATCGTTTTAGTTTTTTTAATCTCCGGCACTATGCACTGGCGTCAGGCAAACCTGGAAGTGTCTATGCACACACTCGCTAGATAAAAAATCCTACATGGTGGTCATATCATATGCAACTAACCCATTTGATAAAAAATTAACTTTTTCAATTTAAAAGAACTTTTCTATTTTTATACATTTTAAAATGTTATTTTATTCCTCTGATTGCAAACCAGAAAGTTACTCCAGTCTTCAGAAATCATTCTAATATGCTTTGGAGCTCAGGAAACATTTCTTGTTATTATCAATGTTGAAAACAGTTGTGCTGCTTCGTATTTTTGTGGTTATCTGTTGATGAATAGATAGAAGCAACATTGTGTTGTTTTTGAATTTCTTTCAACAAAAAAAAGTACTTATTCTAAATCTTTGAAAGGTAGTGGAGATTAGTGTCTCTCTCTAAATTATCTTTCCATCTCCTCAGATACCTGCACATCGGTCATGCCAAGGCAGCTCTACTCAACCAGCACTACCAGGTCAATTTCAAGGGCAAGCTCATCATGCGTTTTGATGACACAAACCCTGAGAAGGAGAAAGAGGACTTTGAGAAGGTATTTTGCCTCGTTTCATACACTATTATTGCCCATATCCTCTATAAATGGCCCATTTCCTCCCCCCTCACTGATTAACACTGTATTTGAACTGAACCTGCATCTTTGGCATGGGCACCCAGGCTCAATACATGTCTATACGTGCAACTTTACACTAATAAATGTAACATAAATGTAATTATTATTAACTTCCAAATAATTATTTTTAGACACCCCTGGCTAAGCTAACACTTTTTTTTCCCTACAGGTCATCTTGGAAGACGTGGCAATGCTACAGATCAAACCAGACCAGTTCACCTACACAAGCGATCACTTTCCCACTATCCTGCGTATGGGGGAGAAACTTCTACAGGAGGGCAAGGCCTACATAGATAACACTCCTCCAGACGTCATGAAACAAGAAAGGGAGCAAAGGGTCGAGTCTCACAACCGCAACAACTGTGAGTATCACCAGTACTGGTCTTATTATGTATCTTCTTCATCACAGGAAATGTAATTTGAGGTATTATAATGAACATGTTGTGTCCGTCTCTCCTCAGCTGTGGAGAAGAACATGCAGATGTGGGAGGAGATGAAGAAAGGCACAGAGCTTGGCCAGACCTGCTGCATGAGAGCAAAGATTGACATGAGTTCCAACAACGGCTGCATGCGTGACCCCACACTCTACCGCTGCAAGAACGCTGCTCATCCTCGCACCGGCTACACTTACAAGTGAGTGGCCATCATACTAGTTACTTGCATTCTAGCTATTTTTTATTCAGTCAAATGTCGGTTTTAGTGTAGGTTTTTTATTTTTTTATTTAAGTTTTATTTGACTAATGCCAGGATTAGGCCTTAGTTCAATTAGGGCATTTAAGTAGCTTTTATAAATGTGCCTTAGAAAAAAAACAAGAAAAGAAAATGTGCTTAATTATGCACACCGGAATATAAGGCTTTTCCATTGAAAAAAAAAAAACGTGGCATTTTTTTCACTACACGCGTATCAAATATGCTGGGTACATATGTAAACAACAACAGTGCTAGCTAAATTATGCTACATCATATTTAAACAAAGAAATAGAATTATAATTTTTTTTTTTTGTATTTTACTTGCCTGAATCAATGTGTGCTCTATATTGCTAGTTGCTTAGTATTCAGCCTTCTCGCTTCACTACTGCAATCCAGGCGTGTTTTTCGGAAATCTAAACACTTTAATTTCCAAAAGAAGGTTAGTTTCGGGCCAGAGGGAGGACCCTTTTGGTATTTTAAATACCAGGATTAAATAAATGATTGCAATCCCACTGTACATCAAGTGCATCCCGCCATTGTTTTGAATGCGCTCGACAACTAACCCGAAACATCCAAAGAACAAAGACGTCACTTCTTTAGACCGACGAATAGCCGTTGAAATTGTCTATAAGCACAAATAAAGAGTGTCAATTCATACGCATGATTTATTTTACTCATCATTGTATAATATATTCTTCTGTTTTTTTTTGTTAAAGAACATTAACAAATTTGTCACTATATGCAGCGTGTTACCAAATATGGCTAAATTACGCTTCCTCATTGATGTTCCTCTTATATTTTATTTTTCTCTCCTTCCATCCAGAGTGTACCCCACATATGATTTTGCGTGCCCCATTGTGGACAGTCTTGAGGGTGTGACTCATGCCTTGCGTACCACTGAGTACCATGACCGAGACGAGCAGTTCTACTGGGTAATAAATGCTATTGGTCTGCGTAAACCGCACATCTGGGAGTACGCCAGACTCAATCTTAACAACACTTTGCTCTCCAAGAGGAAGCTCACCTGGTTTGTCGACCAGGGCTATGTGGATGGCTGGTGAGTATCGTGAGAGTCCTCACTGTCTTTACTTTACAGAAAAAAAAACTTGATTGTATGGTAAAATGTTTTTCTCGCTCTCCCCACCTTTCCTTTCTGTAGGGATGACCCTCGTTTCCCAACAGTCAGAGGTGTGCTACGTAGAGGAATGACTGTGGAGGGACTCAAACAATTCATTGCTGCTCAGGTATGTGTATTTCTTGCAGTTAGAATGACTTTTGGCCAAGAATACAAAAGCCACAGAGTTGTTACAATGATTTTATCAAAGCAATGGCTGTTCTTTGATGTGGCACTGGTAAAATCACTCTTAATTGCATTCAATTTGCACTTAATTTATAAAATGGCGCAGTCAGCAATTTTATAAAAGACATCATTGGTCCATAAATGTAGCTAGTATAGCTATTAAAACTTAACTTTATAGTTATAGTCTTTTCCCACATCTACAGTCTTTATAATTCAGATTGAATTCCTTAACCAATTTGATTCACATCCTTTTTTCTTTTCTGTTCATTCCACTGTGTTAAAGGGAGGCTCGAGATCTGTAGTCAATATGGAGTGGGACAAGATCTGGGCGTTCAACAAGAAGGTGAATATTATAATTACATCCAGGGTCCATCAGGGCTGCACCTAATCTCCAGCTGGTCCTTGTCATCCCATTCATTCACTAGTTAAATACCCTGAGCAGCTGGCTAACACCTCTACATTCTTTCAGCAATATTTTGTCAAGCAAAACTAATTTTCAATACTTCAGCCTCTAATCTCTCCCGTCCCTCGGTATGCACCAGATATTCCGTTCACCTTGTGCTTCACTCTGCTTTGTACGTTTGCACGTCACCCTCCCTCCCACTTTCTCATTCTCTGTGACTAACTTAAATGCACTTGCATTTTCTTGTTTATTAAAGTGAAAAAAAAAAAAAAAAAAGAGTAATTTCTTAATATAAATTAGTAATAATTAAAACAGGAGTTACTTGTTCTGTGTTGCTTTTATTGTGATTTCATGGTTTTTATTGTGATTTCAAACACTGCACACCTTTGTAATTCTGCATCTCACCCGTTATCTACACCTCATTTCCTGCATCAAGCATGACCTGAGCTCTTTAACACTCTGCTCATTAGCTGTAAGCTTTAGTCTTCACTTCTTTTCTTGATTTGGCACCATTCATTTTTTCACCCATTTTTTTTTTTTTTTTAATACTTGACCCAAAAATGCAAATTGTCATTTACTTTAGTTTTTATTCTTAGGTGAATTATTTATTTTAAAGGGCTAATTCTCTCAAAAATGTAAGTTCTGTCATCAATTACTAGCCCTCATAACATTCCTAACCCAACCCCAGTACTTTCGTTCATTTTCAAAACATACGTTTTTTTTAATGTAACCCGAGAGAAACCTGTTTCTGAAAGTCTATTCTAACAAAACCTTTGACCCTTCAAAAAGTTCATAAATGCATTGTAAAAGTAATCCATATGAATTGAATGGTTTATTTTCACATATAAACATTGATCGAAGCACATACAAAAATGATGCACAGAAGTTGAACACATGAAAACATGCATGATTGACATGCGTGACACATGAGAACAAACCTCAACCTCAAGCATGGGTGTTTTAGTAGCAAGGAACTATAAAACCTCTTTAAGGGGTCCTATTATGCTTTTTCACTTTTTCAACTTTAGTTAGTGTGTATAATGTTGCTGTTTGATAGCAACATTGTTGGTGTTTCATAGGCTTTCCTGTAGCTCAGTGGTAAGAGCATTGCGTTAACAACGCAAGGTTGTTGGTTTAATTCCCAGGGGATTGCACATACCTATTAGGGGTGTGCCAAAAAATCGATTCACAGAAGAATCTAGATTCTCATTTGCAACGATTCAGAATCGATCTGAAATGTCCAAGAATCGATTTAATAAATAAATAAAATCAGCTGGCTGTTCGCCTCCATTTTTGTAACTAGCCCCACACAGCCGGTTTTTGAACTTGAGCGGCAAAGAGGAAGCAAAATATGGATGAGAGGGAGATCTTTCGTTCCTACCAAAACATTAGTTCCGAGAAAAAAAGAATTAATTGCACAGTTTAACCATCATAGAGTGAAAGTGTATCATTTGAAAGTGTATCATTTGCATGTGTTTTTAAGTCCTGTCAGTTTAACAGGGCGCGCTTGACAGGGCATAAGAACGAGAGAGCCCCGGCACTCACCCGAGCGCTGTTTGCTCTCTCTCTCTCTCTCTCTCTCTCTCTCTCTCTCTCTCTCTCTCTCTCTCTCTCTCTCTCTCTCTCTCTCTCTCTCTCTCTCTCTCTCTCTCTCTCGCTCGCTCTCGCTCTCGCTCTCGCTCTCTCTCTCTCTCTCGCTCGCTCGCTCGCTCGCTCGCATATTAATCAAAATCAATTAATACGATGGTGTTGGGAAAAAAAACTCTCCAGTGATGAAATGTTTTCTGTGTTGACAAATCTTGTGCGATATCCTAAACTGCCGAATGCATTGCTTGTTTTTTCTGTTTACATTTCATTGTGAATGCTGCTACTTCAGAGCGGCCAAAGCGTCAACAAGTTTCCCCGTACTTTTTGACAAGTTAGCGTCCTTGACAGGGCGGCCATAGCTTTTTTGCAGCTCAAGCCGGCGGCGGTGTGAACGTACAGTCAGCCGCCAGCTGCAAACCAACACACACTGCAGTGCTTCACGAAACTCCCTGCAAACTCCGAGAGGGCAAAAAAAAAAAAAAAAAAAAAAACTCGGCCTATCGCTGCTTCATCGCCAGGTAGCTTAGGGTACTATTTTTCATTTTGAAAGAAGCACTTTATTTTCATAACTTGTTATTAAGTTACTGAGTCTGACTGAGAAATATAGATGTTTTTTTTGTCTTCACTGGTTGTGTTCTACATGATATTTGTGGTAAACTGCAACTTTCCTGGGAAATGCATCTATTTTCAACCATTTTGTGTTATGAAGAAGCACTTTATTTTTGTTCCAACTTATTTTAGCTACTGAGTAGCAATTGAGAACCAGACAATGTTTTTGATAAAAGGCACTTCCCTGAGAATTGAACTTAATAAATGTGAAAAAGACACTTTAATGTCTCCGTTTGTCATTCTGTATAGCAAAGCAGATGAGAGTAGATCATGATCAGAAACCCGATTAGATTTTATTGGATAAAATCGAATCTTTTTGAATCGAAAATCGATTTTGAATCGAAGCGTGGCCTCAAGAATCGGAATCGAATTGAATCGTCAGATGGTAAAAGATTCCCACCCCTAATACCTATGTATAAATGTATAGGATAATGCAATGTAAGTCGCTTTGGATAAAAGCGTCTGCCAAATGCATAAATGTAAATGTAAATGTTTGAGCATAAAAAAGATCTGCAAGGTTACAAAGCTCAAAGTCCACTCCAAAGGGAGATATTTTATTACATAAAATCCACTTTTCAAGAACTACAAAGAATGGCTTGTTTTGACTACAACACGATTTTTCCGGGCTTTATGAAGTCTATAAAAAAACATTTATGAAGTCTATATATAGACTATAATGCTCCTCATTTAAATAACCCCGCCCACGGAATACTTAGAAAAGCAGACGAGGCCTGGGTGAGCTCCTGCTATGTTATAGAGATGCTGTTTTTTCTACATCTCATTTGTTTGAACTTCTAAAGGCTAATGCACTTAGAATGGTTCATTTATTTTAAGCACTGTTTCTGAACATTATAATCCCGATGTTTCTCTGTGTGCTGCACATTTTATGGAAAATAGCTTCCAGAACCACAATGCAGGCTACACATAAAAGCTTCTCCTAAAATGGAGCAGTATCCACTTTGTCGGGACAATCTGTTGTTTATGAATCACAACTTATAAGTATGTCTTATTATTTGTAGTTGCGTTTTCTATTAACAGTTCTAATTATAAGGTTTATGTTGTTGCTATACGATCTCCAGGTAGCCAACATTAGTGTTGATATAGTGTTGTTTACTATAGCTTTTGTAAGCTCTCGCTTTTGCAAGGCTGTTCACCGCCCCTTAGGAAAATTAACCATGATTTTGTGATCGATTACTGTTTGTATAACCATAATTTTCTGACAAATGTCATGATTAAATGGTGGATAACATTGTATCTGAAACGTCCTGTGAAATCTGTGCTTGCAAAGTCTATGCATGAAATCCGTTCTGGATGATCCTCTTGTTTGTAGACATTGTCAGGGTCTGAATCGGGTTTGAGATTGACGCCATCCTTTATATTTACACTAGAGCAGAACTCGCGGTTATGGAGGGGCGGGAAATTTACCGAACACACGTTAAGCGCTGCCAATCACAACACACTGGGCCAGCTAACCAATCACAGCACATTTCGTATTTCGGAAGGAGAGGCTTCATCGAAAATTATGCGTTTGGGACAGACTGGGGAAACAGGAGCAGTAATAATGTTAAATATGTGAAAATTTTGTTTTTTGAACAATCAAGCATGAAAGCATATTCTAGTACCGGTACACCCCAAAACAAAATCAAGACTTTGTGAAAGGGCATAATAGGACCCTTTTAATTTGTTCAGAGAAATGTTTGCCATTACCATTACCTAGTGGGTCAACTTCTGGTTAGAGTTCCCTGATTTAGGTTGGCACAGGAGCGGTAATCGAGTGCTTGTGATGATATATCACATTGAAACACTTCCCGTTCTGTCTGTCTCTGAGCTCTGTATCCCCAGTTCTACATTAAAGTGCATCTCACTCTTCTGTTTACAAGCTGCCAGTTAGCTGTAAAAAGGTACTCCTACTCCTCTTCCTCCTTCCTCTTGTTCCTCTTCCTCGTGTTTCCCCTGCCCCTGTATTGTCTGCTCTTCCTTTCCATCTAACTTTCTATTTCCTGATCTATGGCTTTGGCATAAGTCCGGGTTATTCATCTGTCTGATGGATTCTTCACTCAAAACTGAAAAATCTCTCATCATTTAGTCGTTCCAAACCTTATGATTTTCATTCTTTTTTGTCTGACTAGAATAATTACATGGGGGAGCCAACTATTGGCCAATATATCTGCCTTGTCGATATATCGGTCAACCACTATTTACTTGTATGTTAGTTTTTGCTGTTTTCCATGTTGATCGTTAAGAACTGTAAAATTTTAGTGGTATTGTATCGCCTACTGAAATAATTGGTATTTTGGACAACCCTGGTCTGATATCTTGCACCCCGGATTAATTGAAGGCACAGATTTCTTGCTCTTTTTTTTTTCTTTTTCTTTTTTCAGACTTCCTCTCATATGCTGCAGCTTCTATCTGTTTATCGCTCATTTCACCCCTCATACAGCTTCTGGCAGATTATATAGAAAGTGAAAATACATTCATTTTAAGAAATTAATGGTGTTCAAACTTATTTGGCTTTCGCGCTCCCCAGTGACTCATTTAAAACTTTTTGCACTTGATTTCAACTATTGTTGTTAACTCCCTCATTTCCCAGTCAGAGAGCATTGATAGTTACTGTTGATGTTATAAACCTACTTAAATAAAGGCTCCAAGCAGTTTTGGGCAGTAATTATGCACCGGTGTGGCTATTACAGTCTGTTTGGTACAATGTTTGGCTTGCCCTGCTCTTCATATCACTCTTCTCTACCTGTCCTTGCTCATCCTGTTTCATTATTCGGTCTGACCACCATTCAGAGCAATGTGAGAGCAAAGAAGCTTTGATGGACATATCTAAAGAATCATTTGTTCCCCTCTCTCCCTCTCTCTCTCTTAGGTCATTGACCCAATAGCCCCAAGATACACTGCCCTACTAAGCTCGCAGGTTGTGCCAGTCTTCATTTCTGAAGCCAAGGAGGAAATGAAAGAGATTGCCAAGCATCCCAAGGTAATAGAATCTGCATGCACGCACCCCTAAAGAACTTGTCAGTACCATAAAAAATATTTTCATTAATTCACATGTAGGTAGGTAATATATAAAGAAAGACGGGTATATAAATTGGGCCTTGTCATTTAAGTCACATCCTATTTTGTGGGGATTTGCAGAATGCAGATGTGGGAATGAAGCAGGTGTGGTACGGGCCTAAGGTCTTTATCGACGGTGCTGACGCAGAAACTTTCACAGAGGGTGAGACCGTGACCTTCATCAACTGGGGAAACATCATCATCACCAAAATCCATAGGTAAAACTTAAACATAACAATATGCTGATTTGGATATTGGTTTTAGATCTGTGTCTAAAATAGTTCATTTAACGGATTATTTTGTGTGTCATTGCTCAATATAATATTTCAAGGGCTGTCAACGAGAAGAGCCTTAGTTGACCAAATGTTAATTAATCAGCTAGTCGCAGAAGAAAAAAATGGGTGAAGTCACACAGTGCGTGACGTACTGATCATTAACATGACTGGTCCATGTGGTAATTATTTCGGTCAGGAAATCCAAACGTTCAGCTATCACTAATCAACCTCAAACATGGCTTATCATTTGAAACATGTTAGTAGCTTAATGTTAGCCACACAGCTGCTCGCTCTAAAGTTAATGGTAACAGATAAATGTGATAACCTTATAAATATATAAAATAACCTAATAAATGCTATTATTAGGTGCATATCCAAGTGTTTGTGTGGAAGCTAAATTAGTACAGCGACATGTTTAAAGGGCACCTATTATGGAATTTTGAAATTTACCTTTCATGTAGTGTGTAACAGATCTAAGTGAACAAAAACATCCTGCAAAGTTTGAAATATGAAAGTGCACCGTATATAAAGTTATTGTCTTTCAAAAGTAAGAGTCGACTCTGAGTAATTTTTATGAATCGTTAGAAGACCGAAGCTTTTTCTCTGACTAGATGACGTCAACTTGTCAAGTTATTTGAATACGATACGCCCACTTATTGCTCTCCAAGGCCAGGGAAAATATCATGGCGACGAGACGCTGTGTTCTGAAGTGCGACTCAAAAGCCAACTTTTTTCATCTGCCCAAGGAGGAGCATTTGAAGACTAAGTGGCTACAATTCATATATACAACTATACCACAGAAGTATAGTCCGAGCCTTGTGCTTTGCTCGCGCCATTTTCAAGACGATTGCTTTTCCAACTTAAATGCACTCAAACTTGGATTCGCGAGCCGCTGATATTGAAGGAAGGTTCAATTCCAAGTGTATTTGCATCAGCTTCCTCCTCCGTATCACAACCTGTAAGTGTTATTAATAATTGTTGCTTTTATGTTTTATGTAGCATGCTTAATAATTATGTTGTTTGTTGTGTAAGCACCGTTTAGCTTCTAGGTCTTCAATGACAATTGTATTGAGATAGCCTATGTGTTTGTCGTTGTTTTCGGAGTTGTCTTAAAGAATAGAGTAATACCTCGTAGTAACGTAACTACATTTTTTTTTTTTTTTTTTTTTTAAACGTTATGTTTATGCATCGGGCTAACGCAAACAAAGACTGATTGTGCTTTTACAATATGAACTCTGGGCTATGCTCGCTAACATAACATTAAATTCTTTATCTTATTTTTAGTTTTTTACTACAAACTACAAAGCAGTGGACTATAATAATTATTATAACACAATTTAATTGATAAAAGCATCATTGTACTCCGTGTTAAACAATAAGTATTATCTATGTAAACACTGCTGGGTCATCTGACCAATCGCAGATTAGCGTCGCGCAAAGGAGGGGTTTGAAAAATGAGTCGTTGAACGATTCATTTGGGAGTCGGTGAGCAAATCAGGTAAAAATAAATGCATATTATATGACAACAAAAGTGTTTTTTGTCATTGCATGCATGTAAAACTGTTGTTGGGGACTCCCTAAACAACATTAGGAACATTTTAAATGTCATAATAGGTGCCCTTTAACTTTAGCATGTCTCAATTGGCGATTCCACTATACTGAGATGACGAGTCAACTTCATCTTTGCAGTTGACGCTGAACCTGAAAACACTTGTTTATTAATAGATTATTAAAATATACAGTCAGTCTCCATTCTGTTTTTTGTTGACCTTCATAATCCCTACTTTTGCTGGTGAGCCTTGGCAAGTTTTATGTGTGCCCTTGAGCTTAATTTATATTTTAAAGGCTCATTAATATGGTTTAGTATTTCACTGTCATGTGGAACTACTAGTATGTAAGCAATGGTACACGGGCCTATAATATACTTTCTCAGCCCTATACATGTGCATACCGTGCATTTATGTAGATTAACTGCTGATGTCTTCTGTCTTGGTGCCTGCAGGGACAGCAGTGGAGCGATCTCGTCTCTAGATGGTCGTCTGAACCTGGAGAACACTGATTATAAAAAGACCACTAAGATCACCTGGCTCACTGAATCCAGCCGTGCCCCCCTTCTGCCTACTGTGTGCGTCCACTACCAGCACCTCATTACCAAACCAGTCTTGGGCAAGGATGATGATTTCAAGGATTACATCAACAAGAACAGCAAGGTGTGATACTCAAGTCTGTTGGGGTGTTGTCTGTGTTTCTGTGGTAACATTTGTGCCATATTTGAGCAGTTTTTTGGGGGGGTGAACAGAACAAAAAAACACACAAAAAACACATTCTCTCGCTTCCAGTTCTGTTCTAGGCTACTTTCATTTATTATTTGAATAGAGTTCAAAAGGACAGCATTTATTTGAAATATTTTTTTTTGTAGCATTATAAATGTCTTTTGATCAATTTAAGGTGTCCTTGCAGAATGAAAGTATTACATTCTTTAAAGGGTAACTAAACCCCTGGTCAGAGCCTGACTCCACCCACTGGCAATATTTGAAAAATGCTGGAAAAGTGGGCAGACCCCAACGGACGAACCGAGGGCGGGGCTGAGCGCGTGATTGACAGACCCGCAGTCACGCAGTGATTGACAGCTGCTGTCAGACTCGCTAAGATAGAGAGTGACTGGAGTGACGAAAGTAGCTTTGCAACAGAGCGGTCATTTGAAGTCGAGGACTTTTCTCCCCCACCTTCCCCTGAAGTGGACAAATTGTCTGTGGACACAGAGCTAAAACTGCGGTGTCGCATCGCATTAACTCCCGCATCGCGATCGGCATCCGACGATGCTAGCGAAGCAGCCGCGCAAGAGAGAATGGGGCCAGTATCTGAGTGGATTATTATTACTATTGACCTCCGTTAAGCATATTTTGCCGCTATGTGAAAAAAAATATCCAGCAAAACGCGCCGGCGGTTGTGGAGTCCATGCAGGAAGAGCAGCGTTTGGCACACAAGTGCATGTAAACACTGGCGCTAATTTCCAAGTCTGGGGGAAAGTTATGCAGTCCAGCAGTGCTGTTGCTACCGGCAACACTACACCTATACCAGCCTTACCACTGTACTAAACACAGACAAAACTAATGCTAAAAATCTACACTATTCTAACTGATGCAATACTACGCTACTAACTAACTCTAACAACACTAACAACTATGCTAAATAACTACCTAGGCTACACGAAATAATCTAAATAACTATATAAATGCTATGCTAACTAGATGCTAAAATACGCTATCCTGATTGTTTTCAATACTCGTAATTCCAGTTTCCAACTCCTGACTCGCTACAGTGGTTTTGACGGAAGCAGATGCTTTTATACCAGGGGCTGCTAGGGGCGTGGCAGAGGAGCGTCACAGAGTACCCTACGTCAGAGAGTACCCCTACTTCAGGAGATTCCGTTTAACCTGAAGAGGGCAGCACTCAGACGTTTTTACACCATATATTTGAAAAATAAAACACTTTATACTCAAATGTTAAAAAAAGTACTCGAATCAATGAACAGCATTTATGAAGCTCCATTCTTACAGATCATTAACTAAAAAAAGTTGGTTTAGTGTTTAGTTACCCTTTAAAAAGACCCCTAACTTTTGAACAGTAGTGTATAAACTGTTCAAAATCTGATGTGTATTATTATTTATTTATTTTTCAGATCGAGGAGAAGATGATGGGAGACCCTTGCCTGAAGGACTTGAAGAAAGGTGACATCATACAGCTGCAGAGACGGGGTTTCTATATCTGTGATCAGCCGTATGAGCCAATCAGGTTGCACCTCTAATCTGTTTAACACAGTATTATGAATCTTTTGTAACTATAAACATTTAAATATATTTTTTCTGTTTTTATACTCCGTTTTAATTCTGTACTACTTTATTTGATCTATTCATTTAGCCCCCACAGCTGCAAGGAGAGTCCCTGTGTCCTGCTCTATATCCCAGACGGACACACAAAAGAGATGCCCACTGCTGGCTCCAAGGACAAGAGCAAGAGCCAGACAGCCGCTAAACCTGTGAGCACAGCATTGGATCCATTTGTTCTCTTAACAAATAAGTCAAACATTGAACAAAATGATCAGTCTTTTCATATTGTTCTTCCTCCAGGTGAAGGCTGAGTCTGCTCCTCTGAGCAAAGCCAAGCTGGCTCCTGTCTCCAGCCCTGCTCCATCAGCAGCAGGAGACGCTTCCTCTCTATTCTCCAGCATTGTGGCTCAGGGAGACCTGGTCAGACAGCTCAAGACAGACAAGGCCCCTAAAGAGCAAGTGGACGCCGCATTAAAGCAGCTCTTGGCCTTGAAATCTGAGTTTAAACAACTGACCGGACAGGAGTACAAACCTGGTATGGCCCCACCTACTTCCACCCCAGCACCGAAGAGCTCTGCCCCCACCTCTGCAGCAGGAAGTCCAAGCCCTGCCTCCACCGGTTGTCCGTTCACTCGTGTTGCTGAGCAGGGCGAGGTGGTCAGAAAACTGAAGGCTGAAAAAGCACCCAAGGTCTGTTGGTCATTCAGTTGCTTATAAGGGTCTGCTTCATTAAGGGTGCTATCTTAAGGTGCGGTCAGGTGCGAAATTTAACAGGCCAAAAATTCCATTGTTAAAGTCACCATGAAATCATAATTGACAATTCTTGTTTGTTTTTTTGTGGAATTTTGCAGTATTTATTGTAAAGGATTTATTCGTGTACCCTCGTAATCTTTAACCCATTTACTCCTAAAACGCCTATAAAAACCTATGTTATTCTTGGATAAATGTCCTTATCTCCTGAGGGTTTTCTGAAAAAATACTAAAAATTGTCAACGTCTACCAAAACCTGAATATCTAAGCCTCTGTAGCACTTAGAAACATGAAATAAAATACATTTTGAAGGTAAGAATCATAGGTTTGATTAAAACATGCTCCCTTAGCACTAACATAACTCAAAAAATTCTCAAAATCATATGGGGAAGAAAAAATATTTAATTAAAATGCACGTGTATGTCTGATTGATTGACGTGATTTTCAGCGAACCACAGTACATTTGGGTGGTCACGTGGTCTTTAAAAACTCAAGACCCACCTTGTGTGTATTTGAACCTATGACAGTGCGTTACATACTGCACGTGTCATTAAAAGTATGACGAATACAAAATGCTGCGCTACGCAGCAGCCGGCAGGAGGTTCAGAGTTGCGCAACACAGTAACCGGCGCTAGATATAATGTTTCGGCGCGCAGCATCCGGCACAAATGGGTTAATCAAAATTACTTCCCCCCCCCTCCATCTTGCAACAACATCTCTTTTCTGGGTTTGTGTTTTTCGGGTGCAAGGGTGGAAAAATAGGATGGTAATATCGAAGTCACTTTCAGATGAAGCAGATTTCTCTTCGGTCAACGTTGCAAATTTGCATCACCAACTTGAACGTGTGAAATGTTCTCCGCCCTCACATCCTTATTACAAAGATTCCTATTAAAATTTCCTATTGGATTTTACCCATGTTATTTTGCAGAGCAGAGGTAAATGTGCCTGTATCTTAACAAGGTAGCTGCCTCTCTAAGAAGTATACGGTAAGGCAGCTCACAAGGTTTTAGATCGAACATCATGAGTTTAGTCTTTCTATAACTGTACCATCTTTCTTTTCTTTTTTTTGGTTGTTTATTTTGGGGTTTCACTGTTGACCACGTCATCTTCATTTTACAGGAGCAAGTAGATGCTGCAGTAAAACAGCTCTTAGCTGTCAAAGCTGAGTTCAAACAGCTCACTGGTCAAGACTACAAACCAGGCATGGCTCCTTCTACATCATCTCCTCCACAGCCCGCCCCTTCACCTGACTCCTCCCCTGCTGCCATCTACAGCCATGTGACTGAACAGGGGGAGTTGGTTAGAAAGCTGAAAGCTGAGAAAGCATCAAAAGTGAGACTATAATTACATTTTGCCTTAGATTATGGTGTAATTAATATTTCCTTCAGGATTTAGTTTTTGCACTGGGGCCCCCCTAAACAGTACTTTTTTCCTAACATATTTTTTGTTTTATAGTACTCAATATCTGTTGCAGATATGCATCTTTACCAAGCCTCTAAAATAGCATTACAAATATAATGTATATATATATAGCAAATAATTGCTTTATATTATATATGATTATATATAAATAATAATTTAATTTATATAAAGTTGTATAATATAAATTATACGTTTCATTTTGCATGTTTATAATAAAAATATAATAGATTTATATTTATTAATAGATTATTTTTATTTTTTTGCTATGGCGATTTCACGAAAACATTGCGTTTCATTTGTAATTTACTTGTTGGTAAAGCGCCATGATTTTTCCCCCTCCTCAGGAACAGGTTGATGCCGCAGTGAAGCAGCTTTTGGCTCTGAAGGCAGAATATAAGCAGGTGACAGGGCAGGACTACAAACCTGGAGTTCCCCCCGCTGGTGCTTCTCCATCAACTCCAGCTCACCCTGCCGCCACCACCCTTGCGGCGTCTGGCTCCTCTGACAGCTCTCCTAAGTCTATTCATGATCGAGTCACTCAACAAGGAGAACTTGTGAGGAAACTGAAAACAGACAAGGCACCCAAGGTTTTTGACTTATCTCAGCTTTGGTCATAGAATCATTTAAAATTTTGATATTTTAAAAACTAAGTAGTATTCAACAATTGTTCATATTTTTACAGGATCAGGTAGATGCGGCTGTGAAGCAGTTGCTGAGTCTTAAAGCGGAGTACAAGCAGCAAACTGGACAGGAATACAAACCAGGCGTGCCTCCTTCCTCTGGTCCCGCCCCTGCACAGTCTAGCACCACCCCACCTCAATCCAGCTCCTCCCCTCAGGCTCAAGCACTGTTTGCAGACATAGGCCAGCAGGGTGAGCAAGTGAGACGGCTTAAAGCAGAGAAAGCTCCTAAGGTTTGTTTAAATTTCTTTGTAATAAACATTACATTTTTGAAGTGATTTTTATTTTAGCTCTCCTGTTATTCTAATTCATTTTTTAGGATCAAGTTGATAAAGCAGTGAAGACACTGCTTGAGCTGAAGGGTCAGTATAAAGCCCTCACTGGAGAGGAGTACAAGCCTGTGACTACCCCAGGAGGCTCAGGGAACACAGGGGGGGAAGACAAGAACCGCAAGGAGCGGGAGAACAAATCTGAGAAGCAGGGAGGAGGAGGAGGACGTAAGCAGCAGAAGGGAGGAGAGAAACCTCAACAAGGTCAAGACTCTGGAGCAGGTGGAGCAGGAGAAGGCCAAGGGCCAAAAAAACAGACACGGTGAGAGGCAAAAACGCAAAGTAATCCATACAGTGTCGCGAACAGTGCCGTACAGTGTGTAAACACAGGTTATAGCCTATATATTTACTCCAGAAACTAACTATACAAACATGGAAAACAGTGATAGATGAGCCTCTAAACCTTTCCTCTGAGGAGAAAATGAGGGGACCAAGAGAAACATGATTATGTATTTCTGCTCCGCTACCAACCCTGGACATAAACAACACGGCATACGCTAATAACTTTTCATATACGGTCTACTTTCAATGTATAACATTTATATCTAATAATATATTAGACTTGACTGTTAGACAGATCGTAAACTAATAAACACAGAGAATGCGAGCAGTGTGGACAGCAGTACTCTGGCGTTCTCAGCGCCATCAAAATAAAGGTCCGCCACGTCGTCAAAATAAGTCACTTCAGAGTTCCTACTGGTGGTATGCGAATGCAACAGGAAAATGTTCCTATGGGAACCGTTAGTTCTCGGGGAGCCATCCTGGTGGTTAGTTCCTAGAACTATCCGGTGCGAAAGCCCCTATGGATAAATACTTAAATGGAGGCTTGAGAAAGTTCTGCAGTTGTTTTAGTACTGCCACAACTGGTTTTGTCCTCCAAGACTAAACCCAGAATACAGTCTCTTTTGTCTGAATGACTTTTTCAGACTCTAAGCTGTGTTCATGGACACTTCACTAAAGGCTTTTCAATTATGTAATAAGGGAATTTTGCATTTGCCTGCAGGATCTATTGATTCACTCACTTATTTTGTGTTTCTTAAATGTAGGCTGGGACTGGAGGCAAAGAAAGAGGAAAACTTGGCTGATTGGTACTCACAGGTACACACTGTACTCACATATTTTAGTAAACCATATAATAACTATCTTTACAAAGTTCTTTTTATTATTCAGCTGTTTAAAAATGTTTGTATTTGCTGTTTTCAGGTGATCACTAAGGCAGAGATGATCGAGTACTACGATGTCAGCGGCTGTTACGTGTTGAGGCCCTGGTCTTACGCTATCTGGGATGCCATCAAAGATTTCTTTGACCGGGAGATCAAGAAGCTGGGTGTGGAGAACTGCTACTTCCCCATGTTTGTCTCTCAAGCTGCCCTTGAGAAAGAGAAAACCCACATTGCAGATTTCGCTCCAGAGGTGAGAAGCTGGAAAGAATGTAAGATTAGAAGTTTAGGGTCAGTTAATACTTCTTCTTTTTTTTCAGCAAGGATGCATTAAATAGTTTGAGTCACAGTAAAGACATTTATAATGATAATCTGTCACTTTTCCCATAAAAAATATTAAGATCCACAACTGTTTTCAACTTTCAAGTGACACGTGAAGGCCAACTATGGTAACCCATACTCGGAATTTGTCCTCTGCATTTAACCCATCCAAGTTAGTGCACACAAATTAGGAGTAGTGAACTCACACACACACACTGCAAACTGTGGACACACACCCGGAGCAGTGGGCATACATTTTTGCTGTGGCGCCCGGGGAGTGATTGGGCTCAGTCATTTCCTGCCGGTATTGAGAATTTAATTCACAACATTCGAGTTACCAGTCTGACTCTCTAAACATTAGGCCACGACTACCCCTAAAAATGAAAATAATACGAAATTTTACTTGAGAATTAAGTCAGCATATTAGAATGATTTCTGAGGGATCATGTGACTGAAGACTTGAGTAATGGCTGCTTGAAATGTAGCTTTGCCATAACAGAAATAAATGACATTTTAAAATATATTAAAATGGCAAAAAGTTATTTTTAAAAAAAAATCTTTAAAATTGTGTTTTTAATCAAATAAGTGCATATTTTTTTAAATTATAATAATGGATGTTTGGAACAAGATCATGTTATTGTGGATTGTATTTGGGGCTTTTCAGTGTGTGTATAATAAATATGTATAAATAGCCACTCAAAGATTTGTGCTTTTTATCTGCAAATGTCTTTAGGTTGCTTGGGTGACAAGATCAGGAAAGACAGAGTTGGCGGAGCCCATCGCTGTACGTCCCACTAGTGAGACAGGTGAGCAACTGCAGCTGTGTCTTAAATGGACTGGTTTCTTATCTTTGTATTATCTTTTTTAATACATTTGCATTCTTCTTACATTGATGCAGTGATGTATCCTGCCTATGCCAAGTGGGTCCAGTCACACAGAGATCTGCCAATCAAACTCAACCAGTGGTGCAATGTCGTGGTAACTTTCAGCCTCAGTCGTACACTTTTACAAACACGTCTCAACTTAAGGCCTGTGTATTTATTCAGTTTCTTGCTGTTTTCAGCGTTGGGAGTTTAAACACCCGCAGCCCTTCCTGAGGACCAGAGAGTTTCTATGGCAGGAGGGACACACAGCGTTTGCCACCAAAGAGGAAGCTGTAGAGGAGGTTGGTTCAATGTTATCAGTCACACCTCACTAACAACTTAATATTTACATGCTGATCCTGAAATAATTGTAGCATGTTTCTGACCCACTCTTTTAACCATCATGTGTGCAGGTGTTGCAGATTCTGGACCTGTACACACGGGTGTACGAGGAGCTGATGGCCATCCCTGTGGTCAAGGGCAGGAAAACAGAGAAGGAGAAGTTTGCAGGAGGAGATTACACCACCACTGTGGAGGCTTACATCTCAGCAAGCGGCAGAGCAATTCAGGTAAGCGTATATCGAAATTATTTTACTCCGAAAGTGAAGAACTATAAAGAACTTTGCTGTGAGCATATGAGGGCCTTTATTTTACACTCATTGTTTAGTAGGGCTGAGAATTGCCATAGACTTTCCGATTCAGTATTATGACTATAATTAGCTGCCATTACAAAATGTACTGCAATATGTTTATTTAAAAATTGTATGCATTTAGCATTTTATGCATTTTGGCTCTTGATGTCTGTTAGCCTTCACCAGAGCGAGGACGCACTGAAGCTGTTTTTTTTTTTTATAGTTCAAAGTTACTATCAGATTTAATGTTATTACCTTGACAAACTATACATCATTAAAAAGATATAAGTCTCGCGTTTCAGTATTTGACCACTATTGTATTCTGAGAAACTTATAGGGACAGTTATGTCTTAATTTGTGTCAGGATTTATGTAATGAAAAAATTAGTCGATACCTTTAATATGAATTATGAGCTTCAGCCGCGTCCATTCAGAAAAAAACTCCCCTGCTGTTGTCATGACAGCGCGTGACAAAACAACGTCCCTCAGGGCTTTTGGCTCAAAAATGTGCAGATTTGGAGAAATATTGATAGATTCTCATAGGTTTACATCAGATTTCTATAGACGGGAATAATATTTATTGAACTTATATCAAAATGCGTCGATGTAATCATAAAGAGCGCTGGATACTCTGATGTACTGTGTTTTCAATCCATACAGCAGCATGAGGGCGTCAGATACACAGTATGCTATTCCATATATGGATGCACAGTGCACACACGAAGAAGAACCATAACCTGTGACCTTCCAGGAAGCCACTAACATAAACAAAGCTTTCAGAGATCGCTGTAACATGCAGATAAAGATGTTTTGAAGACAATAAACACGATTGCAATGATATTTGATTTACCTGTGTTCTTCGAGCCATGTCAGGTATTTTTATAATAATAGATTATATTTATAATGTAATGCTAATCGATATATACTTTGTCATCGTGCAGAATACTAAAAACTAATATATTTTCTGTCTGATTTTCTTTTCTGAAGCCAAATAAGCTCATAGAAGATTATTTAAAACACTCGACTTTCGCTATAAAGTAAGTTTGGAGCACAAACATGGTTTTAATCTCATAAATTGTCATGTATTGATGGTGTGCTAAGCTAACATGCTAGCTAGCTCTCTAGGTGCACCTGTCATCTAGCTGTTATTTTTTATGATTTTTTCTAAATCGGAATGCTTACTGAAATATTTCTTTATTTAAGAAAGGCATTTGATACAGTTTCAAATGTGAAGTGAGAACTATGAAAGAAATTAGGGGGTGAAACAGCGTGAATAGCCAGTCGTTAGCCATTATAATGGAGACAAAGGAAAAGCATATTTATGGCCATAAGTAGGGGTGCACCGATCCGACTTTTTCAGTCCCGATACCGATACCGATGCCTGGGCTTTGTGTATCTGTCGATACCCGATACCGATCCGATACTATTGTTGAATTAATAATAAACTGTATACCTTCCTTGAAAAGACTAAAGGCACCAGAATTTACCAACTAAACATAACTAAGACAAAATAACAGATGTATGTAATGTGTTGAATTCTTATTTATTTATAAAACAATTGTGCATTCAAATCGAAAATAGAATGTAATCAAGCTTCTTTAAATAAATGTAAATAAATAAAATATAGCAGTGGAAACACAAAACAGTGTATTGGTCAAACATACAATAGTAATCTGACCGTTACCAAACATTGTAAACATGTAAAAAAAATATTTGAATTCTTATAAATTTGTTATATAACAATTGTGCATTCAAATCTAAAATATAATGTAATCAAACTCTTAAATTAAAATAAATAAAATCTAGCCACAAGAAACAAAACATTCATTGGTTGAACATACAATAGTAATCAAACAGTAACCAAACATTGTAAACATGTAAAAAATATAAAGTGCAAAGTCCTGCAAACAGGAATTTTAAATGCAACATAGCAGCTGAACCTGAGAATAAACAAAAAAAAAGTTGGTCGAACAACAACTCGATCACACATACAAATAATAATAACCAAACATTGTAAACATGTAGTGCAGTGTCACACCACCATCACAAACATGACCTGTGAATGCTCACTTAATCAGCAATGGCAAATTCTTTCTCATGAAGACAAGCATTTCTGCTCTCTCTGCTGTAAGTCTATTTCTCTTTTCATCCACAATGTTGGAAACGGTGCTGAACACTCTCTCGCTTTCTACACTAGTGCAGGGGGCACAGAGGTATTTTGTGGCAGTGGCAGCAAGACAAGGTAATCTGGATTTGTTGACTCCCCAGTACTGGTATGGGTTGTCTGAGGCAGCGACAGTTTTCTCTGCAAGATATCCATGCAGTTGGACTGCAGGGCTCGAGCTGCTTGCTGCACCGGGATCTTCACACTCCTCCACAATTTGGTCAAACTCCTGCATAAAGCTGCTCGGTGCTGCTGCTGCTGCTGCTTCCACCCGAGGGAACTTTTCCTGTGGTTCTGCGGCCTGTGATGCTCTAGCTGTGCTGCTCCTCAGGTCTTCCTCTAGTTCCCCTGTCAGTGCATCTTTTGCACGCTTTGCAAATTGTGCACTTGTAAAGTATCTGAAACAGAAATAAAACATAGGCTAAATATGAAACACTTGATGACACTAAAAAACCTGAGGCTGATTTAAGTAATATATATATTAATTTGTATAAATGATTTAAAGAATGTAAGCCTATATAATTTATATTCTAAATGTTTAAATTTACAGCATCGCATCTCATCAAATACAGTAGAAGTGTTATTGTGGAGAGTAAAAAATAATATTATATATAATTTTATTTTTATATAAAATTATTATTATAATAATAATATATATAATAATATAGACCTAATGTAATTAGGCTACACAATCTTACCTGTCTTTATATCTCGGGTCCAGCAGGGTGGCAAGTGCATATAGGGGTTCATCTTCCACAGTGCCGAAGCGTTTGTTGACAGCTTGAAGCAGGGTTTTTTTCATTGTTTTGATGCCAGTATCTGCATCGCCTTCTTTAGCAAGGATGCGTTTGAGGACGGTGACAGCTGGAATGACGTCAGCGGTGGAGGCAGTCGATGAGCTTACTTTCCTTGTTAGCTCTTCAAATGGTGCTAGAACAATGCTCGTTTTTTCTAGCAAAGCCCACTGGTTGGAGGTCAGTGTACTGGGCAGGTCATGGTCAGCAATATAAGCACAGAGGACTCGCTTCTGTTCCAGCAGACTCTGTATCATCAAGTATGTTGAATTCCACCTTGTTTTGACATCTTGTTGCAGGCGTTTAGGTTGCATTTGCATCTGGAGCTGGATATCTTGCAGCCTTGAATACGCAAGTGGAGAATGTTTAAAATGCCCCACAATTTGTCTACCGATTGCAATGGCATCGCTCACACTCCGTTGTGACAGTAGTCCCTCATTGACTACAAGCTGCAATGAGTGAGCAAAGCAGCCTAAGCTCCGCACCCCCATGTTGTCCATGGCCTTTTTCATGTTGCTTGCATTGTCCCGGAGTATGACATGCACTTTATTCAAAGGAATGTGCCACTGGTCAAGTATATCTTTAATTGCAGCCGAAATGGTATCGCTGGTGTGTGAACCATGAAAGTTTTTAGCTTGAAGCATTGCACCGTGTGGTGTACAGCTCGTGTCCAACCAGTGGACTGTTAAACTTAATAGCGACATTGGACACACAGCAGAGCTCCATATATCTGTAGTAAAGCTCATAGCTTTTATATCTTGAATCTCTTTCGAGACGTGTTCGCAAACTTTTTTGTACAGTTGTGGCAGTGCGGTCTCGGAAAAATACTTGCGTGATGGAAGAGAGTACCTCGGCTCTAAGTGTTCCAGTAGGCGACGGAAGCCCTCATCTTCAACAACTGACATTGGCTGAGCATCTAAAACAATGAATTCAACAACTTTCTGTGTAATTGCCGATGCTTTCAAGCTTTCCATCGGAAACTTTTCGCGTCGTTGAAATGCATCCTGCAAAGTTAGTTGCTGGGCTGTATTGTCCGCTCCTTTTGTTTTGCTGAGCTGCAGGAATTCAGCGTGCTCCTTAACATGGTGTTTCTGGATGTGCTTGATTAAATTGGTAGTATTGTACTTTGCAGTTATACCACCTCCCCTCGAAACATTTACTTTGCAGACATTGCAAACAGCCGACGAACTAGTTGGCGTGGCAAGCGTGAAATATCTCCACACAGCCGACTCTCTGGCTCGCTCCATGTTGCTTCTAGCATGCGACACACGTGAAGCAGACAAATGACGTAGGTTCTGCTGCGACAAAAAAAAAAAAAAAAAAAAAAAAAAAAAAAAACTGGATCGGCCCTTGGATCTGTTCATTTTTCCGATCCCCGATCCAGCTATTTTGTCAGTATCGCGGCCGATATCCGATCCTAATATCGGATCGGTGCACCCCTAGCCATAAGCAGGCTGGAGATGTGTGAATGTGAGCAGGAGAGAGTGACACTGAATGGGGCTCGTTTGCACCACAAAACAATAGAGACAATAGACTGAATAGATGCTAATAGATGACGACAAACACAAGTTTGCATTTTAGAGTCAATTCAAAATAAAGTAATTTGAGATGATCTTGAAAAATATTTAACTAAATACAGAGTTTTAGACTTATCACCTTCAAATTTTAAATATAACATGGTCAGACATGTGTCTTTAGCTGGAGTGCAATTCTAGAGTGCTACAGTGCCAACTTCAATTAAATTTTCATGAAGATGTTTCATAAAAATAAATTTCTAATAACTTACACAACTTTGAAGCTATTCATAATTTTTTTTTTCATTATGACAATAATTAATTCTACATTTCCAATAAAGTGCCAGGTGTCAGCTTTCAAATGAGACCATACTTGTGCTTTTAGTACAAAGCGTTCATGAACTGTATCTGTTTTAGTTTGGGTATGCAATTTTTGGGGATTTTTCAAAAGTAGCGCTTCAGGCTAACAGGTTAATTCTGTTTAATTACTTGAATTTTTTAATTATAAACAAAATGTTATCATAAAAGTACTGTTTAAAATAGTAATATAAATGTATACATTTGTGCATGATAAAGTTTTTTTTTTAATATATATATATATAAAAAAAAATACAAGGAGTAAATAACAAAGCAACATTGGATTATTTACATATAAATATACATTTTCAAAACGCTCGTATAATGCGCAAAAGGTCAATACATGCTAAAGCATACATGTCTAAAAACACATACGTGAGACGCTGCAAACCACACAAGACTCACAGACAATTAGTGCATGTTTACTTAAAAAAAAACAAGGAAAAGCCCACTGGATCACAGTGGCAGTCGGCCATACCTCTGCTGCAGAAAGTTACTTTTTTCTTATTGTATCAGCCAATATATCATCATCTCATAGCATTTAAAAATAGATTTTTCATTGTGACAATTTAAAAATCATTTGTCTCAAGAATGGCTTTTTTACTCTATTGTTTAGCAGTAGTTCTTGCTAAGACAAGAATCACTATTACGATTGGTTATATTTTGGGTTAGGGATGTGAAACATCTCGGAACACCTTAACAATGCCCTGGAGAAGACCCTCAGCACCCTAACATTCAGAAAAATGTACCTGCAGGGTGTGTAAAAGAAGTATTGTAGCAGTATCTATGTACTGCAGTAAGATCTAAAACTCCTTAATGCTCTCTCTCAGGGTGCCACATCCCATCACCTGGGCCAGAACTTCTCCAGGATGTTTGACATTGTTTTTGAGGACCCTAAGAGACCAGGCGAGAAGCAGCTGGCCTACCAGAACTCATGGGGAATCACCACTCGGACCATCGGTGTCCTGACGATGGTTCATGGAGACAACATGGGCCTGGTGCTGCCACCCAGAGTAGCATGTCTACAGGTGTGCTGGAGATCCATCATTTCTTGTTTATAATGGATCATAGCATTGTATACAGACTTACACTCTGATTTGCAGGTTGTCATCATTCCTTGTGGCATCACAGCCACTCTGCCAGAAGCAGAGAAAGACCTTCTGTTGGCCCAGTGCTCCAAGTATCTTACCAGACTACAGGAGGCCAATATCAGAGTCAAGGCCGACCTGCGGGATAACTACTCACCTGGCTGGAAGTTCAATCATTGGGAGCTGAAGGTATGTAGGTTCATCTCAGCATAATCACGTCAATTAGGTCTGCTTGATTATGGCAAAAATCATAATAGCGATTATTTTGGTCAGTATTGTAGAGTGGGTGATAGGACCAAAATCTTATATAATCTTAGTTTTTTGTTTTGTTTGATATTGAAGGATAAAAATGTTTAAGAATCTATTTCAGATATGCTTTCCTACATGACATCACGGTAAAGAATATTGTATTTAGCTTTTAAGGTTAAGCTGCTCAGCAAAGTTGCAATTCCTGTTCTCTCCATTGTAAGTTAAATGAGTCGTATCACTGAGATTCTCACCTTTCAGCCTAGCTGTATGGGAGACTTTCACCTTTTGTCTTTAATGGTTCTGAGATGGGCCTTGTAACCGGAG
Source organism: Phoxinus phoxinus (assembly GCF_949152265.1). Taxonomy (NCBI): domain Eukaryota; kingdom Metazoa; phylum Chordata; class Actinopteri; order Cypriniformes; family Leuciscidae; genus Phoxinus; species Phoxinus phoxinus. The sequence goes on from NC_136888.1 coordinate 29,364,586, forward strand.
TTCCTGGCCAGCATCAGCATGTGAATAGTTATGCTGATTTCTAGCTCAGACGTTGAAGAATTAGACTGATTAGATTGGCAATACAATAGAGTGAATATGCTGATTTTGCTTGGTTCCTCTAGATAACCTACCAAACCGGTTTTTGCTAGATAAGAATTAACTCCTCCTTGCTCTCGTATGATTTGTTTAAATTTGTCTCCACCCAAAGAAGTCTCCTCCCCCTTGGAATGTATAAATTACAATGTATACTGTTTACAGTTAGACTGATTTTGGAACCCGCAGCCGTGTTCAATAAATAACAACTTCTGAACGCGATCCCAACTGTCTTCACTGGTCCTTGCTTCGATGAAAGAAAAACTTTACAACAATATATATCAAGTATATTTTGTTGTAAATAAGGTTGCTATATCAAACTTTTGGATAACAGTGAAATTTCACAATTAGTTTTGATACCTTAAAAATTAATGCTAGGCTAAAGTTAACAATCAGTAGTACAAAAAAAAAATGAAATAAACAATGCTTTAGGTATTTCATGTAAATCCATCTAACAGTATTCAACTAATAGCTTACTATAGAGAAACTGAATAAAGCAATCAAATGGAAATAACACACTGCATAGTCTTCACTGTATTAAGTATACACAGATTTTAGCAACTTTATTAAAGCAACTAAAGTTATAAATAAGATGGTTTTTTTTTTTTTTTTTTTTGTAACATTGGCACAGACAGCAGCAGGTATATTAGGCCCAATTCACGGATCCTGTATACTGACAGGCATCTGAGTTTTTTTCTCTCAACCGTTTATATGCTCATTTAAGACGTAACTGACTGTGTTTGTGAATACTCACTAAGAGAGGCATCTTGACACATTTTTGTGTATTTGGCTATTTTATACTTCGCTTGTCTGTGTTCCGCTCTATCTTTCACAGCTTAAAACGCTTGTAATATCTTTCTTTAATATCAAACGTCCTGAGTAGACTGTATTTTACTACAGTCACATTACTTGATTTGACTCATTTGGATGCTACATTTGGTATCAGTACCAGTGGTACCAAAAACCAGGGATATTGCCACCGCTTTAAAGGAAGGGAACAGAATGCAGCTCGTAATTGATCTTGATTATGATGTTTTCATAATTTAAATCTAAACTAAACTTCGATTAATCGCACAGTCATTTAATCGCACAGCCATACCACCAATGCACAAAAGCTTTGTTTGACGTCCTGTTTTCTGAATGCAGGGTGTGCCCATAAGGTTTGAGGTTGGGCCGAAGGACTTAAAACAGCGCCAGTTTGTAGCAGTAAGGAGAGACACGGGACAGAAAGTCATCGTGCCAGAGGCTGATGCCGTGAAGAGAATCCCAAACCTTCTAGAAGAGATCCAGAACAATCTCTTTAAACGGTACAAACAAACTCCTGCTTTCTAGTTCTTCACCTAGTATCACTACATTTGAGATCTGCCATTTCCATCAGAGGCAGAATGATTTACTATTTTCAACTTGTCACAGGGCCTCTGATGACTTGAACAAACACATGGTTGTGGCCGATACGATGGAACAATTCCAGAAAGATCTGGAGCAGGGAAGGGTAAGTAAATGTGTGGATCCAGAGCTCTTTGGATACTATTTGTTTTAAATTAAAACCAGAAAGGTGCCTAATTTATGTCATTTCTTACAGATTGTACAGATTCCCTTCTGTGGAGGCATTGAGTGTGAGGACTGGATTAAGAAGATAACAGCCAAGTAAGAGACTTATCTTTTCTTTTGGGTTGTTTTTCCTAGATAACCAGTATTTAGTTATTTAGTATTTTTTCTTTAAACATTTCAATGGCAAAATCTCCCAAATATGATGATCGTCTGCAATGGAATTATTTTCCTAAAATATAAAGACAGCTATATATTTTAATGTATGTTTTAATGTATTTTAAGACACAAACATATTATGTGTGATATGGAGACACAGCAGGTCCCTAAAAAGTGTTAAATTAAGCAATTAAATTAAATTGCATAAATTAGTCAAGTTTTTTTTCTTTTAGACTTCATAAATGTCAGTCAGTTGCATAAAAACATACATTGGTCTAATTTGATACCAAAAAGTAAGATTCATTGCCCTTTAACTAACTGCTAGTTGGTCACAGTAGTACTAGTTTATGCAACCGGCCAGATCAAATTTAAGGCCATAAAAAGTCTTAAATATCTTAAAACAGTGTAAGTCTTAATTATAATTTCAGGTGAAACTAATTCAAATATTGGAAGTTGGTAGCATTCAAAATTGACAGCTTTTTTTATACACCGTTATTGTTTATTTCTTAATATCAAATTCTGTAATAGTGTTAACAATTTATACATTAAATGTTAATACCTTAACCAAAGATACACACACACACACACACGCTTTTCTTTTTTTCATGGACCCCAGGAAGCTCTATTTAAAAACCTCTGGCTTTGAACACTAGACTATATTTATATAAATTCAAAGAAAAAAGATAAGATAGAAGTGGGTACTCTTAACACGTACACTTTTTCCTGTGTCTTCAGGGATCAAGACCTGGAGCCTGGTGCACCTTCAATGGGAGCCAAGAGTCTGTGTATCCCCTTCAACCCATTGAAGACCCTGCAGGCCGGCCAGATGTGCGTCAGCGGCAAAGAGCCTGCTCAGTACTACACGTTGTTCGGTCGCAGTTACTGAAAACCGTCTGTCATCCCAAAATAGTGATTCCCCTTATCAAATGCACTAGTAGGATAACTGTAAGACATCTGTCCTCATCTCTAACCACTCTAAATACTGCTTTTTACTATATTTTGGAGGAACCCTCTATTTTTCTGGTCACAGATTTACTAGCTGACAGGTAGAGTTTTAGGCTGAGATTTAATGTTCTATGCGACCATATTAAACCTTTGCACATCTTTGTCCTAAATAAATTTCTGACAATTGTAAACAAAACATCTGTAATAAAGGGATTCTTAATTTCTATCGTTTTTGTGTTCTTTTTGACTTGTCTGGTTTGTTTACGTGGGGATCAGAAATGAAGGTGTTTTATTAAATGATTATGTCACACTCCATAAACCAAGGGATTTCACTCTTGATATACAGTTCATAAACATTTACTACACTACAGTAGTGGCCAAAAGTGATGTCAGGAGGGGATAGTTTTTAAGTCCCTACAAGTTCAATTAAACATCAAAATATAAGGAAAATATTTTTTATTTTTAAATATGAGGGAAGAACAAAACACTAAACTTGGTTTGGTTTACAGCTACAAGTTTTATTTTTCTATGACGACAAATGCATAGAAAAACAAAAAGCCTACAGGAGAAAGCATACATTGACTACAACTACATTGACTTGGTTCTCTCTTTTTTCTTGTGCATGTGTTCATAATTTCTTTGTATGACAGCCTGGGCAAAAATAACATCTGCCCAATTGCTTATCACCAATAAAACAGTTGACTCCAAGCACAACTATGTAATATGATTACAAAATCTTTAATTTCAATAAAGAGACAAGTTGCAATTGTGTGTGTGTGTGTATATACAATTTGTTAAGATATATACACACACACACACACACATACATGTACATGCATATTTACAAACATGTTTTAAAATGAGTCTTCAACTGTCTGAAGAAAACACTTTTTACAAGCAAACCTTTAATTGTGAAAATGATACTGAAATCACATTTATTTGACAAAAATATAGTTTTAGGGACTGTTCGTTATTTATTTAAGGGGCCACCGGAGGAGTTTTGAGATCAATAGTCAAAAAAGACTTGACCCTCCCTTCGCCAGCAATAAATTTTTCTATGACCCTCCAAAATGATTGTGAAAAAAGGCATGACCCTCCCCGATCATTTATTGATTATTACTTTTGTAATGGTTTGCGCTTGGCAAAGATGATGTTCAGATGTCTCTATGCCTAGACCTACACCAAACGTTCATTAACGTTTGATTTGTAACTGTAACTGCATGATTTGATTTGTTAAACATGAGGATTATCCGTCTGGCATCGCCGCTCACTCTAACATTAACCTAGATATTTGTTCGCTGTTCTTAGGCGCATTACCAAGTGTGTGTGCGGAGTGTGTATAGCGCGCACTGCATGACATGGAGGCGCCGATGCGATCAACAGTGGAAACAACTTAAAATACTCTATTTATGGCCATACAGAAAAGAATAATGCATCAGTCGCAATACTTTTATTTGTGTAAACTCACAATAACAAGAAAACGTTTTGCTTTCGTAAAATAAAATAAAACAATCAGGGTCTTTCATGGTCTCCGTGAACTGTAGCGCGTCAAAAAAAAAAAAAAAGCAGAAACATATCGTAGGCTATATAGCATAGCCTACTAGCATACCTCAAATATATGAAAAAAATATCTATATAAAGCTTGATATGTCCACTTTTAAAAACGAAAAAAATCAAATCGAAAGCAAATATCATCTGATGTAATCCGTATGAAAGATGCATTTCTCTTAAAGGCGCACTTTACAGCGGAGATGTATGGAGCATGTTTGCAGCGGACACTGATTTAGAAAAAAAGAGTTTATTAATAAACAATTAAAATGCATCGTTATTTTTAAATACATATTTATTATAATTAGCCTGTTTTTGCGGCAAGATTATACATGCGCTTGAGCGCAGGATGGGCTATATCCCATGCAGTATTTAAGCAGAAATTAACGTGCAACTACTCAAATATTTAGTATATGGCAACAATACATTTACTATATTTGACATTATTTAATTAGTAAGTATCCAAAAGTATTTTGGAAACTATGATAGGCCTATATTTTTTCATGATTTTTTGATGAATAAAAAATTCAAAAGAAAAGCATTTATTTAAAAAGGAAATATATCACACATGTTTTAATGTCACCTTTGATAACTTTAATGCATCCTTACTGACAAAAAATTCTGACTAGCCAAGTAAACCAACACATTTTTGAACGGCAGTGTACATTCAGTAGGTTATTATTTATTGCAATATAAACACTGTCAGATCAACAAGGTATCTCTTCATTTACCAGTCGAAGACGGAGCAACTTTCTGCTCTTATGTTTACTCCGTGCACTGTCAAGGTCTTCATCGTATTTATCGGTCTTTGCAGCAATTATTTTACCGCAAATACTGCATCGCGCGCTGTTGGCATCGAGTCTGGAGAAATGTACCCACACTTTTGATCGACTTTTCCACATCTTTAAGGTAGCCTATTATGTGTGTGTCCTCGCGTCTCATATTAATATGTAGGCTAGGCCTACGCGGAGAGTTTGTGTGTGTGTGCTCGCGTCTCATATGAATATGTGCGCGGAGAGTTTGTGTGTGTGTCCTCGCGTCTCATAGCCTACAAGTATGCGCGTCGAGTTTGTGCGTGCGCGCGCGTCTCATATGAGTATGTGCGCGGTATCGAAATCTGGAACCGAACAACATGCCGTTTTTCGATACTCGATAGTATCGAGGCAATTCGGTCGATACCTAAAAACTATCGAAACGCATTTGAGACGGATTTGAATCCGATCGCTCAAACCACTTCAGGGGAGGTCTGGGCCACATTCCAGAATCCAGACAAAACTGAACAAGTGTAAATGCATCTGGTTGTTGAAACAACATATGTAAATTGTACTCCTCCCAAAAAATGCAATAAAATAAAAATAAACCTGTGAGAGCGTGTTATAGGCTATATGTCATGTTATAGCCAGACATTACGACGCTACTGCAACACGCATCACTGCAGATGAGCCAACGTGCAAACTATTTGAAGAATTGAAGATAGGATTTAAATCCGTTTTGCAAAAACGCATTTATGCGACCACACCAGGTGTAAATGGAATCGTTTTGATAAATCAGATAGATATCCGATCTGAGAAAACGCATGAAGTGGCCAGGTGTAAACAGCCCTAATGTAGCACGCGTTATTTGTGTTTGTTTTCAGACATGATAGCCTACAGTTGTTTTATACTTGTCCTTATGCGATATCACAATTTTTGATCGTGGATGATTTAATATCTCCACGATCTGCTTTTGAAGAAATGTGGTAGTATCGCTATCACACACACTACAGCGCACATTCTATCAGCTGCAGTTCTGGCGCCTCAGTCCCAAACTCGACGTAGGCTACATCGACGTAGGACACACTCACAGGACACTGTGATTCGCAATCACAAAAGTTTATTATTTGCTCGTGGTAAACATTTCATTGGCGTTCTGTTCTGACATGATGCACTTTTTCTGAGCGCGCGCGCACTGTCAAACAGCGCCAAACTGGATTTGATCTTTCGCGTCTGATTTTTGTTGGGTCAGACCCATCTGCTAGCTATGGGGGGACCGAGACTGAGAGAGCTACATGGAAAAATATGCACAAAACAAGCCACTTTGAAAGTTTGTTGTTTTCATGAATACAAAAGTTGGGTGACCCTCCCCCTAGACTAAAAAAAGTTGGATGACCCTCCCCTCAACAAAGAATAAAAAGGCATGACCCTCCCCTATTTTCCTCCGGTGGCCCATTCCATAAATACCGAACGGTCCCTTAGTGATTACAATAGGCTTGTTTGAGATGAGCAAAATCTGCGCAGAACCGATCACCGGTGATCAGCGCGAGATGCATGCCGGTTAGAAATGTGTTCGACTGCGGTCCGCCTTGCTCTGATGTCATGCCGACGTATGTAAAAAAACTCTCGCGAGCGCAAGGCACACCTGTCGGATTCTGGAGTTGCGCGCAGTTGCTCTCCACCGACTGCGCGGATCAAAAGCATGATGGGAAACGACCTGCTGACGACACAGCTTAATGCTCATTGGTTTAAACAACCGTGATGTATTGTTCTCTTTTAAAATTTTGATTTTAAAACTCTGATATCATGTTTTATGTGTATAAATTATGTGTAAATATTCCCGAACTCTCTGACAGTGCGATCTCTATATGGATTATGTGATTATGCAATTTTTTTTTTAATTTTTTTTAGGCTATTTATTATAAAAACACGTCTGTATTAAAGAAAAAAATGATTGATAAACACGTATTTGGAATGGAATTAAATAACCAGTGCTTTGGGTGTCTTGTTCATTATATTTATTTTCATATAAAAGCAACAGAACTTAAATTACATCCAGTTTATTAGCAACAATGTGCACGAGCGTGAATCCCGTGAATCCCACGATATCCATTTTTGATCTCACAGCTGTCAGATCCACTGTGAGAAGAGAAAACTGTCCCGCTTGCCTGCGCTTTTTTCACTCCTCCCCTCACTGCAGCCGCCTACTCTCGCATACAATTCAGGCGAGGCAAGGCGCATCTCAAACAAGCCTAATATAAACGGGCAAGCCTAATAGTAAGTTACTGTGAATCTCGCGAGACTTTTGCAGTATGACCATTCTAGTCACGAGCACGTGTGCTGGGCGTGTTGTCAAACATACAGGTGCGCACTTCACTCTCTCCGCCTGTTCGCGTGACGTCAGATTTGTGGAAGAAAATTGCGGAAATGCTACGTGGATAAACTATTATAGGCAATCAGCGTTTTATTACACCTATTGCTGTTTGTTTATGAGGGTAAGTGTGATTGTCGTTTATTGGCATCAGTTTAACCACAAGACGTTTGTTTACTAGGCTATTTAGATAGGCTAATGTATCACACAAAAGGTTTATTTACTGTCTGTTTACTGCTGGTCTGTTAATCTGATCTCTACAATGTTGAAAAGGCTAAGCAACGTATGTTTAATAAAAATACGATAAAGCGATAACTGATTAATTAAAAAAATAAAAATAAACATATGTGTCAAAAAGCAACTTCTGTAATGATTTATAGTGGTTCTCAGCCTTCACAGAGCCATCCTGTAATATTCTCTATATAACATTATAGCGCTTAACAGATGAGATTAATATTTAAATGTAAAAAACTTACTGAATTTTTACATAACATAATTATTGCTGTAAAAGCTATGTAAAACTGGAAAGTTAGAAAATACATAATAGTTTAAATCTTTAAGGTGTTTACAACACATGGAATAGAAATACAAACTACATCTAATCCAATTCAATTCAATTCAATACAATACACTTTATTGTCCCCGATGGGGAAATTTGTCTTGGACTCTGGTGCCCACATACACATACACTGACCAAAAACATAATTCATAAACCATACACAAGCACAATTTTTTTTAAAATAAATAAAAAGTATTGCTTATTTAAAAGTATAATCGGCGTAGGTACAAGGATTTCTTAAAACAATTGTATCTACACATAGGCAGCATATCGTCTGCCAGAAGGCAGCAACTCATAAACACTACTCATAAATAGCAACTCATAAATCGCTCATCTAAATAGTTGTATATGTTGTTTTACTTTTTGCGCATTTCTTTTATTCTGTTCAACTGTTTTTATTAAAAATGTTCAATTGTGTTTAATGAATGTTATATAACCAACAAGATACAAGTACCTATGAAAGCTTGTTTTCCGCCACAGAATAAAAAAAACAAAATAAAAGCAAAAGAATTGTGAGATAAAAGTCAGAATTGCGAGACATAAACTAGCAATTGTGAGAGAAAAAAAATGTATTTGCATTTTTCTCCACGATGGAACCAAGCTTTTTATAAATACCTCATATGCTATTGTCCTGTAGGGATTAATAAAGTGTAAATAAAATATAATGTTTATGTAAAATGTCATATTTTCACTCCACAGACATTTGTTTCTCCCTGTCTTCAGATTCCTCGGTCTTCTTCCTGGAAATCAAGGCAAAGCAACTGAGGAAATGTCTTTGGAAGGAAGCATGTGTCATCTAACCTGCCTCTGAAATACAATGGGAACTCCCTGCCTCCTGCGGGACACCAGAGAACAAACTGCACACTGCCAAAAGTGGAGCTACAAAGACGACAACAACAGAAATTAGGACAATATAGAGGCAACCCCTGCTGATCCTGCCACAGCTTGATAGAACAACTAGATGTAGACAGAACTGTAATAGTGTCACGGGTGTTATTGGATTACATTGTTGTGTGTAATGGGGGAATGGATGTTGGACCTCTATGGTGAAGATGGCTGTGAAGAAGGGTTTGACGAATGGTCCACTTTCAGTTCTGCGGACTGGACAGAACCCCAGCAAGATGACAAAGGGTTTTCAGACTTGGGCGGATTACAGGACAAAAGCAGGAAAGAGGAATTATCAACCGTACCTGTGACAGAAACTGGAACTTCCGAGTGTCCTGAAAACGTACGTTCTGCAGTTTTGCATAATACTAAAATCATTTAGAAGGGACATACTTTCAAACCGTCATGTCTGTGCTTGTGATATTTAACGCTGTTGTTTTACAGGCTGAGAATGGTGACAAGATAAATCCCTGGTTCATTTTTAAAGACTGCTTTCAAGCTGAGGAGGCAGAGAAAAATCTTATCATGATGGAAATCCCTACACTGTCCCAGCTCCAACAGAGCACATTAGACATGCCCTCTCAGTCTGCAGCAATATCAAGGTACACGTCTATTGCTTTTGCTACTGTTCAGTATGAGATCATGAAACCCAGTTGTGGTGAGATGCTTTGCAATTAGCCAAAGTCATTACAGCAGCCATTTTTTTGTAGCTTTTTTACATGGATCTATTCATTTATTCACAAAATTAATTATAAATGCACATCATACAAACAATAACTTGAATATTACTCTTCTATGACTTGCCATAATCTTTAGATTAGGTTCCAATTCTCACTATTAAAGGAGAACTCCGGTCAATTTTAACATTGAGCTCATTTTTTTGTAAATTTGGAGTGCTGTCAATACAGAGAACAACGACAAAAATCGGTGTTGACTTCAATGGGGCAAGTTTTAAACCTACTTTTAGCCTCTTAACATCTTTGATGTGTCATTACAAGTGCCCAGCCATGTGAGTGATTCCTTCAGAGTGAACCCGAGTGAATCTGACTGCAGTAGATGTGAAAGATATGAATAAAAATGATGTTATATCAGCCAGCGCACATACCTGTATTTAGTTCCTGTTTTCGGTCGAGGTCCAAAGTAGTCGATTGTCGAGTTCACGCGCATAGGTTTAGTTACTTAGATCACGCGCGTGAACTCAACAATCGACTACTGTGGACTTCGACCGAAAACAGGAACTAAATACAGGTCTGTGCGCTGGCTGAAATAACATAATTTTATATCTTTCACATCTACAGCAGTCAGATTCACTCGTGTTCACTCTGAAGGAATCACTCAACATGGCTGGGCACTTGTATGACACATTAAGGATGTTAAGAGGCTAAAAGCAGGTTTAAAACTTGCCCCATTGAAGTCAACAGGGTGCAAATTTTAAAAAGAGGATAACACAGTGTAGGCAACACCGATTTTTGTCGTTGTTCTCTGTATTGACAGCACTCCAAATTTACAAAAAAATGAGCTCAATGTTAAAATTGACCGGAGTTCTCCTTTAACTACGACTTTTGCCTCAATAAAGTCTTAATTACTGCTTATTAATAGTTAGTAAGGTAGTTGTTTAGTTTAGGAATTGGGTTGGATTAAGGGATGTAGAATATGGTCATGCAGAATAAGGCATTAATACGTGCTTTATACTGTAAGTACTAATAAACAGCCAATATCCTAGTAATATGCATGCTAATAAGCAAGTAGTTAATCGTGAGAATTGGACCTTAAACGAAAGTGTTACCTATTTTATTATTATGAATATGTTTTATAAAAGAAATACAGTGAAGCAGTTTTGTTAAGGCGTCATAAATATTTGAAAACTTTTATCTCACAAATAAGATAAAAAAATAGAAACATAAAAAACATAAAGCTGGAAATGATTTCATATAGACTAGAGATTCAGATTGTAAAACTTTATGAATCTTTACAAAGTCCTGATATTTGTAAAAAACGGAAGAAAAAAAACATTTTATCTTAAATGTTTGGAAAATAATGATATTATTATTATTCATACAGATGTGTATACTCATTAAGCATGTATTCAAGCTGTATGGAAAATAAATTATATTTTAACTTGTTAGTTGAAAAACATTTGGCAACATTTCTCACTTTAATTTAATTGAACCTGAATTACTAAAATAACTAAAACAAACTAAACTACAGGTAAGATTAATAAATAACTACTATAGATTAAAAAAAAGGACTTGCTCCCCATTATTTATCTGAACTTCTGAACTATTATTCATCATTTGCCCTGATTGCAATGCGCTCAATCTATTTTTGCACAGTCAAATGTTGTGAGTTATTACTCTGCGCTCAAGCCTGTTTTAAATGATGGAATGTCATTGTCAAAAGTCTCTCTCTCTCTCTCTTTCCCATCAAGCCAAGCTGCACACTTCTGGTGTCATCTACAGTCTGGGTCAAAAATTCTGAGACTGTCAGGTCCCAAACCTAAACTATACTCCCATGAAGGACTGCTCCGATCACTGCAGCTCAGACGGCCCGACGCCAGCGCGGACACACAGGTGTGTAGAGAGGGACACGGCTCTGTATTCAGATCGGGCACATTACTCGACCTGCATCCTTTGAGCTACACACATGATTGATGATACCTCATGTGGCTTGTTGAGGGGAGAGGTTGTGCGGTTGCATATTCAGACTTTTGTGGTGCTAATAAAATAAAGCAACTTTATTTTTTTCTTTTCAGACCACAACTCTGTCTGATCTTGAACTAGAAAACCCAGAAGACCCTCCTGGAGCTCTCATTCAAACCAAGGTTGGTGATTTCAGTACAATACATATTCAGATTTGAGTTTTTCAAAGAAAGTGTTTGTTTGTTTCATTTCTAATATATTTTTTAGATAACTGGTATCAAAATAGGTAATATTTACATTTACCTAAGAAGACCTGGCAAACTATTAAACTAGTTTGCAAGGTCTTCTTAGGTAAATGTAAAACCTACTTAAAGAGATTGTTTCACATTATTAACCCTTGTATGGTGTTCGGGTCTTGGACCCGTTTTCAGTTTTTATCAAAAGAAAAATTATACGATTCATTATTTTTTCAAACTCAGACTCATTGGCCTTGGCTCATTTTCTGTGAAGAATATATATCAGAACACATTTTCAATGACCACACACTGTACACCCCACATAAACCCCGTGGTTTATGAGGACACAAATGTGTATGGGTATGACGACATGGTTTATGACGACATCTGTGTCCTCATAAACCAAACGGCTTAAAAAACATACTAAATGGTGTTTTTTGAAGAAAAAAAATGGCAAAAGTTTTCTGTGATTGCTAGGTTTAGGGGTAGGGTTAGTGTAGGGGGATAGATTATACAGTTTGTACATTATAAAAACCATTACGCCTATGGAGAGTGACCGTACACCGTGCGTGTGTGTGTGTGCGTGCGTGTGTGTGTTTGTGCATGTGTGTGAGAGAGAGATTGTGTGTAAAGTGTGAGAGCGTGTGAGTGCAAGAGTGAGTTTTGTGTTTCTACCCCTGCCGTTCCCGCACAAGGTTGCAATTCTTAAATGTGATCTAACAAAGGTAAAGCGAAAATATTAACCATATATGCTGGTAATGGGATGAAGTAAACATCGGTTGAGTATTTTAACATAAAATTGTTTGATTGTGTTGAATTAAAAACCCAAAAAATGCAGCAGGTCCACCAGACCCACGAACACTCGCTGAATAACAAAAATATGAACACCACACAAGGGTTAAGCAAGTCACAGTTCTCATGCAATACGGGGAGGAAGTAAGATCTTTCTGAAGACGAAAAGCATGAAATGTCTTGCAAAAGGCATAAAAACAACTAATATTTGGCAAAAACTGAATAGAGATTGTCAGATTAAGAGATTGAAACAGAATAAGACGGCAGTCTAACAAAATTATGGACTGGTAAAATTAAAGATATTTCAATATGTACAGTAGGTTATAAACTAAGAATGATTTTTACACTCCTTAAAGGAATAGTTCAATCAAAAATGAAAATTGTCATGAATACAAAATATATACAAATATATACAAAATTTGGACATTCAATAGAAGTCAGAGTTAACCAAAATATTTTGGTTAACAACATTCTTCAGAAAATATTTTCTATTCCACAAAAGAAAAGAAAATCATGCAGGTTTGGAATGACATGAGTATGGTGAGTATGGTAATTGATAACAACATTTTTAATGATTGGTTTCCTCCAAATTTGGGGTGTTAGGTGGTCTATGATTTCTTTTTTTTTCTTTTTTTAAAGTGGTGCACCATCTGAAAACATTTGAAAATCAAATCACTGATTTAGAGGAAATTAATTAATTTCCAGACCTTTGTAAAAATGCATTGACCTTTAAACTTTTTTTTTTTTTTTTTAGCTGATGGCACCATCAAACGGTCAAAATTCTCCAGGATTCTTCTATCAGATCTCACGCCAGTGGCTCAGCCAGTACAGCATGAACCTGCGGCCCAACCAGCAATAACACACACACACACACACCAGATCTCACGCCAGTGGCTCAGCCAGTACAGCATGAACCTGCGGCCCAACCAGCAATAACACACACACACACACACCAGATCTCACGCCAGTGGCTCAGCCAGTACAGCATGAACCTGCCTGTGTAAACTGTCTCTTTAAACAGAGTACAAACCTTTGCCTTTTTTCCTTAATGTATACACAAACAAGCACAGGTAAGGTCTTCCACGCACTTTCACAGACATATCCCGGAAAAGCCTGCTTGACAAAAGCACAGGGACGTTCTACTATGCACACTAGCTCAGGAAGAATTTCCTAACTTACTTGACATACACACTTACTACTAACGTAAATAAGAGTCTGTTAACATAAGCACAGATCAGAACTAACAAGTGCCTAAGAACAAAATCAATGTAAACCTCAAGTATAGGAAGCTAACAGCCATATCATTATTTATATATTCAATTGTCTGTTGCTGCCTGAGCTCATTGCTTACTGTTCTTAAATCTGTTATTTTTATTGTGAACTGATATCTTAAATGTTTGAATGTATTTGGTATATTTATATTGGAAATATTTCAACAAGAATAAATGAATATACAGCTCTAATAGTTTGTCCTGCACTTTAGATCAGTTTGCCTTTTATCATTATTATTATTATTATTATTTTTAAAGGACTGAAAAAATTAACTCAAACGTTTAATAAAAAAGAGAAGTTTAAACTCTTCCGGAATAATATTTTTTTCTTGGTGGGTGTCAACGAGTCTTAAAAATAGATTTTTACATTTTCTGGAAGTCCTAGTGTCTTCTGGGGTAAATGCAATTAGATTTTTTTAATTATATCAACACAATTTATCACCAAATTAGTCTAGTTTAATGTTTATCAGTTTGAGCAGTTTGCCTGATTTAGTGGACGGATACATTAGCTTTATGTGGCACTTCTGGGTTTCGTGAAGTTGAGTGTCAGACTTCCTGTCATTGAGCTTGTGTTCAAACTGATAAAAGAACTTCTCTACATTTGGTTTAAACTTAGCAAGTAGGAAAAAAAGCCACTGCAAATAGTTAACACATTTGATCTGAGCATCCGTTCTCACGCTCAAAGTCCTCACTGCAAAACAAAGTTTAAAGCATCTAGAACTATTCAGGGAGAACTGATTGCTTATTCAGTCTTACCATGTTATCATTTCTTGTACAGGTCTCTTTATGTAGATGTGTATGTTTTATTTTTGAAAACGTTTTGCTTTGATTTGAATATAGAACATGATTATGTGAACATCAGATGTGGCAGACCCACATTATAAAATGCTTTGAATAAAAGCATCTTCCAAACACACACACACTTCACTTTCGGTAGTTCCAGAGAGCAATTAATCACCAAACTGATACATTTGACCACCTTTCATTTATTTTTATTTATAAAAAATAAGCCTTTTATCAGCCAGATGCGTTTGATCGTGTAACTACGTGTCTGTATGCAGGCACACAGTCAAGAAGATTCTCACCTGCAAGCGGACAAAATCCTCTTTTTGCAAATCAGCACCTTGCTCTAACCATTTCCTCTACAAGTGCCTGTGGCTTCTTCCATTATTTCACAACAATTGCATAATGTTCTTCTGAATAATACACACTTTGACTTTGGTATTTGGGTCAGTGACCATCTTTTCAAAATCTAGTTTTCAAGGTTTTAGAAAGGTCTCCTTGTTCATGACAGGTTTATATTGTTTTGAAAACTTTTATAGTTTCAAATGAATGACTATGTCATGTGGTGTAACCAAGTAATAAATAAGGTTAAATTATTTAATAAAAAAATAAAAAAATGTCAGAAATGTCATGCATTATTAACTTATATTATAAGAGACATTGACAGTCACAACAAGGGTCCTTTCTATGATATAATTTCCTGCTTTATGTTAGTGACGCCATTTGACTTTGGCAGAAAACAAGTTTTTCAAATATGAATAACTACTGGTACTTAAGGTTTTCACTTCACTGTATGTAAAGATGCGTCCCATTTGCCGTTGTTCGACAATTTTTTTGTGGGCGAAGTTCAGCATTTCAATAGGAATCCATGCGATGTGGAATTTCGAGTGAGGGGAAAAAATATCCCAACGCAGCTACACAACAAATTAAAGTTGGTAATTTAAATGAAAGAGGTTGGATTTATGCAACTATTTGAGAAGTCTGCTATACGGCTGCAAGAGAGAAGTTGTTTCACCGGAAAATCAAGTAATGACATTATGATAAAGAAAAATCATTCAGGGATGTTCGTGGTTCACAATGAGATCTATGAATTGTTACTGTAATGCTATCAAAGGTATGGATGATTCATTTTAATATAACAAATATAACAGGAACATTTCATATTTAAATTCGGTAACACTATTTTAAGGTGACGTTACCACATGTACTCACGCAACTCTATAGTAAGTACCGGTACATGTAGTTAATTAATATTACTCAGTAGTACTTATCTGAGTAAGTGCAATGTAACTACGTCACCTTAAAATAAAGTGTAACCAAATTCTAAATTCTATTCATTCTTTAAAGGGGTGGTAAAGTATGATTTCACTTTTCTAACTTTAGTTAGTGTGTAATGTTGCTGTTTGAGCATAAACAACATCTGCAAAGTTACAAAGCTCAAAGTTCAAAGCAGAGGAAGATATTTGCTTTTAAAGAAAAGGACTACAACAAACGGCTGGTAGGGACTACACGACATTCCTCACGGGTTAGTGACATCACCAACCCTAAAATGTACATAAGCCCCGCCCCCGGGAACACAGTCCATCCATGTTGAGAAGAGGAAGAGTTGTTGTATAAGAGTACATTTGTGAGTCCGCTCAAACTTCAGCATCCATCTTTTCACATGCAATAGAAAGTCACTCTGTGTGCATCTCACAACAGTTCCTATACGAGCGATTTATAGATTACCATGACAGAATGTCATAATTGAAGATAGTTAACGCCACATCAACAACATACATTCATCAACTAACCATTCAGAGACGTCCTGTTGCATTCTACATGTTGTCACTTCTTCTTGAGTCTCTCCATCTTTGTCTGTCTCTGTTTTAACAATAAAGGCAGAACAGTTTCTGTAATTTTAGTGTGTCTGCGTGAGGTAATCGCAGCCGCTAACACACGCTAACTCTTGAAACCCCGCCCTCTGCAGCAGCTCATTTGCATTTAAAGGGCCAGGCACAAAATGGTGCGTTTTTGCAAACCCTCAAAAAGTGACAAATTTAACATGCTATATAAAAATATATGTGGGGGATTTTGTGCTAAAACTTCACACACACACTCTGGGGACATCAGAGATTTATTTTACATCTTGTGAAAATGGCATTTTACCACCCCTTTAAATGTTATACAGACGGGTATACAGGCTTCAGGAAGAGAAAAAAATAAATAAAAAAATCACACTAAAGAAGAAGATCTTGAGCTACTTCGTAACCCTTGCAAGCCTTTGTGGATCCTCTTAAGAACACTGTCACTGGTAAGAACATAGAAAACGGGATTTATGGCACT
Organism: Phoxinus phoxinus; assembly: GCF_949152265.1. Taxonomy (NCBI): domain Eukaryota; kingdom Metazoa; phylum Chordata; class Actinopteri; order Cypriniformes; family Leuciscidae; genus Phoxinus; species Phoxinus phoxinus. The sequence goes on from NC_136888.1 coordinate 29,381,492, forward strand.
GTTAATGGTAGACAAACCCAGAGAGATCGTATAGGGTGTGTAGACACTTCTTTCAAAGTCACATTTCCCCTTTGAAAAGTGATAACTGATGGCGCGTACCAAAAGGATCACATGGTAAGGCGTGAAGCAGACCAGAAAGAACAAGACGACAGCCACGGCCAGGTTACGAACTTTGACTTTGGTCCGTAGCTTCAGGCCCGTGCTAGCTTGCACGTTAACAAGGATGGCCAAGTTGCAGACTATTAAAATGCACAGCGGGATGAAGAAACCGATGAAGAAGCGGGCATAGTTGAGTGCCGTCACAAAATCAGATGGGTTGCTTGGCTCGAAGCACCGCTTCTCCTCCATTTTCTCCGAGTTGCCCTCTGTCATGGTGAAAACCGGCACGTGTCCCACAGCAACGACTACCACAATCACAACAGTGATGATCACAGCATGCCTTATCTTTCTCAGACCTCGAGACTCCACGGCGTAGACCACCCCGACAAAGCGGTCCATGGAAATGCAGCACATCAAGAAGATACTGATGTACATGTTGTTGAAGAACACATAGCCGGTGAACTTACAGGCCAGAGAGCCCCATTCCCACCGATGGCCTCTGTTGATGTAAATGGCCCAGAGCGGAAGTGTACCTAGATACATCAGGTCACATACTGACAGGCTGAAGAGGTAGATCCCTAGAACGTTCTTCCGACACACTTCGATGAGCGTGAAGAAGACTGTGATCAGGTTAGCGGGCAGACCTACTGTGATGACTATACTATAGAGAGCCACAAGAGGAAGTGGGTTTTCTTCATCGTAAGGTGGCTCACAACCGTCTGTGCGGTTTTGGAGTGTTAATGTTGTACTGGTTATGTTCATTGTCACTGGGAGGCTGAGACTATCCAAAAAGATAGAAAAAAGAATAGTTAAATTGGCATTTCATTTAAAGAAACATGGGGTTAGCAGCAGGCACTATTAGTCTCTGTTTAAAACCAAGCAGCTTTCTGCTAGTGATGTGGTGAATCTCTTGGACAAAGACCTGTTGCAGAATCTGTGAGAGGAAATCTTTCCCCCTCACTTAACTTTCGCAATTGCGTGATTACCTATTAAAATGACTGGATTTCACTTGCAAAAATCCCCGAACAATGTGACCGCACCTTAACTCTGATTAAATGGCCATCTCAAAAATTCTGAGTTTAGTTTTTCCAATATATTCAATACATTGATTAATATAAAAATGTCCTGTAGATACATGTAGCCTATATAGTATTTTTGCTGTGGGAAATAATCCGAATGGAAACGATAACATATACTTCTGATTTCACTTATGAGACCAGAAATAATTTAATTCTAAAAACACTAATCGTCATGTGACCTACTGAAAATATGGCGACCACCATGAGACCCACACCATGGTAAATAAAACAGATTATTAGGCTACTGATAAATGATTTTAAACATGTTTAAGTACTATTCATTTCTAGATGTGTAGCTTTTAATGAGCATGGGGGGGGGGGGGGGGGAACCCAAACACCCACCTTTAAACAATGCTGACTATTAGCCTATCAAAGTCATCCATTTATTAACAAAATCATAAACATTATATCCTGATAGAGAAAGGAATAGACAGTGTATAATATCAATATAATATAATAATTTGACATAACAAAAGTATGATGTCAAAATTTTCTAAGTAGCTCTTAAAAGATGATATGCTGCATTAGAAAGCGTTCTTTTTTAAGCTTCAGAACAGTAGCTACCACAGTTTTATCAAATTCGATTTTACAATTCAATAACATGATGTATTTATTGGCTGTTTCCCTTGAAGAGGTAAGTTCCACATTTTGCATAACGAATAAAACGGTTAACGTTACCTCTTCCAGGTGATCGCGGAAACTCTACTCAGTATCAGTGGTCATATCATCAATCTTCCTATTTGTCAAATCATATTATATAATACAAGCCCGAACGCTCTTTTTTTCATCCCCACGAATGCGGTATGCGTCCAGCAACAGCTAAAAGGAAATGAAGTGATAAGGATGAGCATTGAGCAAGTTATCTGCAGACAGTTGGTGTGACATGCATGCTGTCACTCACGTACGGAGTAGACTGAGGGGAAATAGTATGCAAATAGTAGGCTATGCGTTTTGATACAGCGAGCTGATTAAGTAGCCTATAGGCTATTTATAGAGTGATAATATTTTTATTTTACATTTTCTTTTAAAAGGTGACGTCATTTGTGGACATTATTATTATTATTATAAAAAAAAATCTTCACATTATTTTAAGTTTAAATACCTGGCTGAACTTACCTCGCTTTCCCTTAGTTTATTATGTTGCATTGACCTAAGCGTGCTAAAACTTGGTCCTTCAAACACATCTGCGTTTACTGTGGGGTCATATTTGAATAAGGCCATCTCTAATTATTAAACATAAGATAAACACCCAAAACATTTTTTTCTCGTCACTATATTTGGACTGCATGCATACACAACTGCTCTTCAGCGTTAATAAGGTTCAATCATCCAAGAACGTAAGACAAAAAGTTCCTCCTGAGGGCGCTGCAGGGATACAAATGTTTCTTTTTTTCTCTCCTTTTTGTGTGTGGAAATGGCTACTTTACAAAGAATTACAATTCTTTAATAATTTATTCATATAGGTCCAAACTCGTATGACTTTGTTTCGTCCGTGGAACACAACATTATCATCACATTATTATTCCTTGCGATTTAATGGATTTTGGACTAAAAATGGAGGGGTAAATTAATATCTTATTGTTAATAATTTGATTGAATCTCCCAGTATACTGATACTCTAAAATAATAAAAAAGTCATACATTCAACTATTACTTTTATATAATATAAAATAATGATTATAACCTTTTATATATTTTTTTGTGTCATGTAATTCATGTAAACCACATTCTTTTATAATTTGATTACAATCTGTGATGGAATTTCAATGTAGCCTATATTTAACATTTTTGTTATATTAAATAATTTAATCCAACAAGACTTTTAAACTGTTGCAAATCCGTCCTGGATGTGTTGCTGTGGTGACGCTTTACGGCATTTGAATCATGGCGGAGTCGCTGAACGGTGTACAGTTGAGCACGGTAAATATTTGATTTCAACCACTTCAGACACAAATGCAATCGCATGTCACGAGTTTTTCATTAGATTATGCTTTTAGCAGGAAAAGATATATGCTGAATCTAAGTGTTAAACCTGTAGGTTATGTTTTATTTACGATTTAATGATGAACATTTTGGTCAGATACTAGATTTTGTTGACATGATTGTTGTTTATCATCTAGCATGTAAACCAGCAGATTTAACAGCACTCTATTCTACACCGTCGCATATTCTATGGCATTTAGTACGTTTCTTGTCTCTTTAAATTTGTAACATGAGCTGTTAATATTTTTTGTTAAATGGTTGGTAGAAAATGATTGCAGAAACGAGCAGTTTTTTAGTTACATTTTCGGTTTGATGCCTTTAAAGTTTAATTTGTTTACGAAACGACAAAAATTACAAATAAAGAGTTACACTTTCACTTAAATTGGGTTGAATAAGATATTTTGAGAGACAAATTTTTTACCAGGTCTTCGGCCTTGTGCAACTTTTTTTCACCTTTAATGCAGCCTTTTTTATAAATTATTTCTTTATTAACGTTATTTATAATCAGAATAGGATTTTTTTTTTTGATATTTGATAGTACAGAATGTAGTCTTGCATACTAACCATATTTCCATATTTAATATGTGTTTAACTAACTTATACTTCTTCAAAATAACCCCCACCCCCTCACAGATAACATTTACTTAACAAGTTTAGAAAAGTTTGGTTGTGAATGTTGAGCAAGATTTGAAACACAAGTATGCGTCAGGACTGACCCTTGGTTTTCCTTGAATGATTCTGTGGCAGACAGTGAGGTTAATAACTCCATCATCAATTTTTATATTATAAGTAAAATATGTTACTTCCTGGTCTAAACAATAATCATTTTTTGTAAAAAGATTGGGAAGACTGTGATCAGACTTAGATTGTGCTAACAATAAAGACAATCTTTAAACTAGTTGTCAAGCTTGACTTTCACCGTTTTACAATGAATTTATTTGAACATTTTGCTGCTCCATAGAAAACAAAAGGACAATTTTTGATTGGTGTAAGAGTCACTCTTTTCCATGCAATTACAATGAATTGGACCTTAAGCTTTCTCTCATCATAAAGGTCACAAAAGCACCATAAATGTGGTCCTTACTACTCTTATGTGTCAATAAATTACCTTTTTTTTGTAATGAGGAGAGTGTTTTGATTGCTAAAATGTACATTTTGAACACTCGTATAAAATTATAAATTCCATATTTCATCATATGATAATTTAACATATTTCATTCGTTTATTATATTGTTTATGCTATTTCTCTTTTGCCACCAGAAATGGCAGGAGGCTTCAAACAGAGGGGCTGCTATACTCAGCTATTTGGGGGAGCAGGTCCCCCTTATTTACTGCCTAGAGGAAGAGCCACAACAAGGAGAGGAGGAGCAAAAGGTGGAGGAATGCCTCCTGTATCCTCTGGAGTGCTTTCTTTTTGGGGAGGACCCCTGTGTGGGCTTGGAGAAGCTACAGCAACACAACAGCAGCTCATTAGCTCAGCAGTGTGGACGTGTCTTCAAAGAGGGCGAGACCGTCTACTCCTGCAGGTTAGAATGGAGACCGTTCGTTTAATCAAATACTTCACAGTTTATGCAGTCACCATCAACTGAAAGTGACAGGTGAAGGCCAAGTTTGGTAACCCATACCTGGAATTTGTCCTCTGCATTTAACTTATCCAAGTTAGTGAACACGCTCACTGCAAACCGTGGACACACACCGGGAGCAGTGGGCAGCCATTTTGCTGTGGCACCCGGGTAACATACTATGTATGTTTGTAAGGTGTACATCAGCAAGACTGATTGATGGGCTGGTATTTCGGTATTTGGGCATTGTTTCGATGCGCATTGTTCATTGGACAAGGTCAATGGACAATGCAGTGCACACTTTGCTTATTCAAGTTAGTGGCGAGGTCAGACTTTTTAAAGTGAGTGGACCTTGTTGGACCTCAATGCCTACTCTCAAATTACATTATTTTACAGTTCATGTGATACAAGTAATTAGACAATGAAGATGAGTAAAAATGTGATTTATTTTCAGCCAACCGTTTCGTGAAAACAACTAAATCTATTATAAACAGGCTTAAAATAACCAATGAACAGAATAGGAACAATAGTTGAAGGTAAATAATTATAGACATAGTGTGTAAAGCTGGGCAAGGCTTCCCCTGGCCTTGGACTTGGATTTGGCATGGGATTTTCTCACTCAAAAACCACTGCCGGCTGCTGCTTCTGATTGCTTTTTTAGACTTGTATGGAAAAGCTGCTCATAACTGCTGGTCTAGGATCAGTTTCCTCCGTAATAATAGCATATTGGCGATTTGGCAAATTATCCTGTGCATATCATCTGTGTTTACACTCTGGAGAGTCTGTTGATTTCTTGAATGCAATGGCCAATCAGAGGTGTTTAAAGCTGCAGTCCGGCACTTTTTTGGGTTTAAAAATATCAAAAAAGACATTTTTGAAAAAAAACGTAACCAGCCAGTGTTCAAAACGATCTGCTTGCCTTACCTCGATTCAAAACGGTAAGCTTGTAATAATGATTTTAATTCCAGTGGTACTGGTGGATTTCCGCGGGAATTTCGAGCATGTCTTTGCGTCATTACGTCACTTCTGTACACAGAGAGAAGGAGTCCCCGGCTAGCGTGTGTGGATGATGGAGGTGGAGTGGAGGTTTAGCTTAGCACTTGGTATGATCCCGAAAGTTTAAAGCGACAATCACCAGAGACAACTGGAGATTCACCAGTTGTAAAACCCAAAAGACTTCGGACTTCAGATTGGCTACAGAAAAAATATATTTTTCACGTTTTGACGTGATATAAGCAATCGTTAGATTTAATCAGCATGATATAGCTACTGCAATGCTTCCCCCCACCCACCGAATTTGGTCAGAACAAAAGTGAATGTTACTTACTTGTTCAGATGACATTTTCCGATGAAAATTCTAATGTTGACACTTTCAAAAAGTATACTCTGAGATTGCTGATGACAGTAACGTTACAGTATCCACAGCGACGCGGCAGCCTCAATACATTGTGTTCATCCGCGCTGTTTCATGCCGATTTACTACCCACGCACAGTTAATAATTCCGCGAATAACTGCAATTGCAGATTTCTAACAGAGATGGCGACAAAGAGGAAAAACGACGGACTGCAGCTTTAAGTTAGAATCCACTAACTGCTCAAAGCCGGAGTTTTGTCCAGTTCTGCACGCTCACAAATCCTCTCATTAGAACAAGGTGTAGTAGACATATTATATATAAGCATTAAGCAATATCACATGAGTAGCCGTGCCATATGGCTCCATAGTGAGCCATATCGCATGGCTACGATTGTGATATTGTGTTTATACAACAGTATGACGGCACAACTGTGTAAATAAATCAGAAACAACAGATGAAATCTTTAAAAACCCTCTTCCTTCTGCCACAGATTCAAATCTCAGGTTGACAGTGTGGTAGGTTTTTCTATTACTTTTCCTTACCTGACCTAACTCTACCTGGGGCGTCTCCAATCGACACTTAATAAATACATCTTTATACTCTAGCTCTTGCGTCTATGGTCGACAACTGGCCGAGTTTTCTATAGTCTAACTTATTTGCTTCCCTATCTTACTTGCTTCTTGCGCAGGAATAAATCGACAAACAGACTTGTGTATGTACCAGCTGTAGTTTGTTTATTAAGCGTGCGGGGCAACCCCCCATAAAAGCATTACAACAATCTAGCCTTGAGGTCATGAATGCATGAACTAACTGTTCCGCGTTTGTTATTGAGAGCATATGATGTAATTTAGATATATTTTTAAGATGGAAAAATGCGGTTTTACAGATGCTAGACACGTGACTTTCAAATGAAAGATTGGTATCAAAGAGCACACCCAGGTTTCTAACCGACAACGAGGACTTGACAGAGCAGCCATCAAGTGTTAGACAGTGTATATGTTGCATTTGACACTATTGCTTTCCTTGCCTTGAATCATCCTTATGTGTGTTTCCAGGGACTGTGCAATAGATCCCACCTGTGTACTCTGCATAGAATGCTTCCAGAACAGTGTGCACAAAAGTCATCGCTACAAGGTACATGCACTCATCATTATTTTTTTATTTTTTACTTTAAATGTTTATGATATATTTATTTTTAAATGTAATTACAAATGACATCAAAATTAATAAAAAAAAAATCTAATATATTACATTATATTATGTATTTCTTATTATAATTATAATTTTTAACATGGCAACCGCAGATGCATGCCTCAGCAGGAGGAGGTTTTTGCGATTGTGGAGACTTGGAGGCTTGGAAAACCGGACCCTGCTGCTCTCAACACGACCCTGGCACTTCAGTTGCTATGGAAACGGTACAGTCCATTCTCCAGAAGCTTATCGATGTTAAGATTGTTGTCGAATTTTTACCGTGAACAGTATTGTTGAACTAACTTCCTGCCTTGAGGTCAGAGGAGCTGTTCTGCCCCTGCGTTTGCTAACCCCCAACCCTCCCTCCCTCTGTGGGAAAGCAGAGTGTGTGGGAAAGTGACACACAGGAAGGCTGTGATGCAAAACCAGCTGGAAAAAAACAAAACAGACTACAGGGGTAGAAGAATAAGTAAAGGCTTTCGTTAGAGGGTTTGTTTGTACAAGTAAATAAATGTGTTAGAATGAAACTAATAGACTTGGTGTTTAAGGGTATACACATTTCTTTAAATCCCAGTATTCCATCAAAAGCTAGGATGTACTGATATGGGATGTAATCATGACTGATTTCTAGCTGTGTGCCTGGATTTTGGCCTGGAAAGCAGATGGTCTGTTTCAGTGGTCAGATAATTCAATAGATCCGCCGTGATCAGATCAGGGTCTAGATCCACACTCACTCATGGCCACTCACCGCATACTCACCTTTGTCGGAAAACAGCAGGTGCCTTTTTGTCTTTGACACCCTCAGGCGAGATCTAAACATGCACATAACGAACATGACAGATTGGCATTAAACCAAAACAACAAACATCATATCCTGCTCAAAGGCTCTGCCATGTTTTGTGTCTTATCTTGTTGCTGCTTGCACAGCCAACTTATGAGCACTTTCGGTACCTGAACTCTATTGTTGGAGTGACTGGCTTTTAGGAGACGTTACAGATTGTGATCTGGTGATGTTCAGATTCAGAAAATTGAGGCTTTTTAGAAGGTTACTGCAGTAGGCGTCTGGGAGCTTGACTTCCTGCCAGATATCAGACAAATATACAAACGAGAATAAACAACAGTGATGTTATTTTTGTGATCAGTGTAGCCGGCTCTGTGAGCCTGCTGTCCCAGTATTTAGCAGAATGTCCAAGCTGTTCATTTCCACACCGTGAAAGTGAATGGGGAATAGAGCTATCAAGCTCCATAAACAAAACTAAAGGCATCATCAGAGTAGTCCACATGACTCGTGCACTGTATTTCAAATCTACTAAGGTCATGTGAGACAAAGGCCACAGTTTAAATCATTCACTGAAAATCTTAAAATTATTATTAATTATGAAAATTATTTTTAAATAAAAGTATTTCCTCATAAAAGACAGGATTTGGTCTTCAAAAAGCCTTTTCCCAAAAGGAACTTCTTGAAAAAGCTCATCTTATAATCAGGGTTGTCTTATATTTGAAACAATACGGTAATAGATTTTTGTAGGTGAGAACAAAACCAATTGACCCTTCGCAGGGAGCTTGATTGACAGGTGATCTGACCAATCATACTTCACCATCCGCCATTTTGTCGGACAAAGCAGTCAGAAGAGTTAGTAGATTAACATGGGAGGATTTGAACTTGAAAAACGGAGTGTATTGACGCCTTTCCGCGGTTAATACAACATTCCTTCTTATGTTCATTCATGTTTATTTGATGCTATAAATGAACTAGAAGGAAGAGATGATCGGTTCACGAGCAGCTTTAACTGAGGCTCTACAGCGATCTGTCAGACACATTAAAGAGCCACAAAACAGTATTTATTGTTTAAATTTCTTTTAAAAAAATGACCACATTTGAAAGGTGAGACTTTGTTTAATATGTTTAATATCAAAAGTAACCAAAAAGTAACCTGATCTGTCCTGTCTGTCAGTGTGTTGTCAGTGTCTGCTGGTTTTCACTGCGTGAGAACATGGTGTGGCATGAGAGTGGCGTAGCTTGTCGGGCATAGCGACAGTAACTAAGGGGGCGGGTCTTTGCGAACGGTCAATTATATATAAAAAGTTTTACCGTTCTGCGAAAAACTAAAAACGAAACGACTCTCCGTGACAGTTGCCGTTGTGTGTGTCACAGGATGAGTGTGTGATGGATCCAGGTCTTCAAGGAAGGGCTCAGACGCTGTTCCAGCTGCTGCTGCGCTACACGGCAGACATGCTGGTTTGGGAAGAGAACAATGAACTATCAGAAGAGCTGAAGCCAAAGTGAGATATGCAGTTTCGTGCTCCAACTTTAGCAAAAAAAGGTTCAAGGTTAATGTTGTTTAATATTGTGTTTAGAGTGAAAGAAGACGCCTACTACTGTGTGCTCTACAACGATGAACATCACTCATATGACCACGTCATCTACACACTTCAGCGAGCAATCGCCTGTGACCAGAATCAGGCTCAAATCTACACCGCGCTCATTGACAAGGAAGTGAGTTTTCTTAGCATCCGCTTTCCACATGGTCTTACGTTGTCAATGTACAGACTTGTCAATAGTGCCGTTATTATCATGTCAGGGGCGGAAAGCAGTGAAGAGAGGTACCCTCAGATCCTGTCAAGACGCCAGGGATAATATCAAGGTAGACATACTCGTACACTCTTTATATACACTCATTTGGTTGTTTTTATTTTAAAGGTGTTAACTCGCATTTGAATTTCCTCTGCAGCGTAACTCCGAGCACATTATCCAGAGACCTTTGCGTGTGGAGATTCTTCACACTGCTGTTACGGCTCATCAGACCTTCGCCCTCAGACTCGGCGCATGGTTCCAGAAGATCATCGGCTACTCAGGTAGACCATTCAGGACTCGTGATCTAATGACCGGTTCTTATTCATAACTGTTCCATTTTTAAAACAATACAATACTTTTCACAACAGTTACATTTACACGGCATTCATTTCATGCCTTCATGGCTGTAGTAAGCCCTTCTGAATCTATAGTACAAACAGGGATTCATCCCTTCTGAGGGTGTGTTCACACTCTGGTGCGATTGCTCTGATAGTGCGGTTGGTGCACACCAAATGATCTCTGGTGCGGTTCGACTGAAATATGAACGCAACACGGACCAAAGACATGTAAACGAAACAACAACATGACATGTCGGACATAATTCTCAAGCATACAGTGGTTTTTCTTCTACATAGTCGCGATTTGGCCATCAAAGTTCGGCACAGGTGTCAGAACCGCTTCTCCTTGCAGCGGATCATCGTTTTTGTGTGTATAATGGAGGAATTCCTAATGTACTTTAAAATATAATTGATATCTGTGATGCAAAGCTGAGTTTTCATCAGCCATTACTTTTCAGTGTCATTAATGTCTTAATTACTCTTCTGTATCACATGATCTGTCAGAAATCATTTTCAGCATTTTCAGGATTCATTGATGAATAAAAAGTTAAAAAGAATTGTAGCATTTTTTTCTAACAATATAAATATGTACTATTCTTTTCTATTTTAAATAAGTGCTGTTATTTTTTAAACTTTTTATTCATGAAAGAATTCAAAAAAATTGTATCACAGGTTATAAGAAAATATTAAGCAGCACAACTGTTTCCAATGTTGATTATAACTGAGTATCAAATCAGCATACGGTATTAGAGAGATTTCTGAAGGATCATGTGACTGAATACTGGAGTAATGATGCTGAAATTCAAGCATATTAAAATAGAAAACCATTATTTTAACATTTTAATAATATTTCACAATATTTGTTTTTTCCTGTATTTTTGATTAAATAAATGCAGGCTTGATGAGCATAAGAGACTTCTTTTAAAAACATTTCAAATAGTACTGTTTCCAAACTTTTGACCGGTACTGTGTAACAATAATCTGTATCTATTTATGCATTTTAATATATTTTTTTTCCTTAAAATAAATGTTACCAGGGTTTTGAGGCCGGCTTTTATGTTGTTTATTTGTATAATAAATGTGGAGGTTTTGTCCCTGCCGTTGGTTCTGTAGTTGGCCTCAGGGAGGTGTTCTGCCAGGTGGCTCTGGAGCCGGCCGCAGACAACGATAAACTCTGCTTGATCAGTCGACTCATGCTGCATGATGCCAAACTTTATAAAGGTAAATATTGCAATCTCTACAACAGGGGTGTCGCGATATACTGGTATTGATGATAATCATGATTTTTAGCTGAACAAAATGCAGATATAGAGACATTTTGACTCATCAAACATGAAGAGAATTAACACACCATTGCGACAGTAAATGGTTTATCTGTGTTCTTCAAGCCATCTCGAGTATTTTCATAAAGATATTGTATATTTATAATGCAGTGCCAATTGACATAGCCTTTATCTCTATATAGAATACTATAAAAAAAATATTTATAATTCTGCCTCATTTTGTGATAAGAAGCCACATCAATTCACAGAAGAAAGTTGTTTCAAACTGGTTTCCATTAAGTGTAATTGTTCTTTTTGAATGCAATGGTGTGATTCTTCAAAAAAAGAAAGAAAAAAAGGATGAATTTGACCGATAGCATTATTTTTTACATTTTTTTTTTTAATATTTCTATATTTTATTATATAATAATCTATAATAATGATCATTATTGTGAATTCTTTGGGCCATGATACTCATGTAGTGAAAAATCTGGTATCGTGACAGCCCTACTCTACAATTAAGTTATGCATGTTCAATAGCCTGAAAACATTTAAAATCTGGTTAGATCTTCTTAGTACTGTCTCTAAATCTTTTTTATTTTTTTTTATTTTTTTACTCTCCTCAGGAGCCCGCAAGGTCGTCCATGAGTTAATTTTCACTAGTTTACTGATGGACACCGAATACAAGAGGCAGTTTGCCATGAAATTCACAGAGGTATAATCTTTGAGCTGCATATCATTTCACATATATTTGAATGTTTAAGTAATATTGTAGTTGTCTCATGCTTGGCATTAGCAAAAACAGCTGAGATGAGGTCTAACGTGTGTGCATCATGTTTCAGCACTACAAGCAGCTTCAGGAAGACTTCATCAGTGATGACCATCAGAGGAACATCTCCATCACGGCCTTGTCTGTGCAAATCTACACTGTTCCCACACTGGTATGACGAACGTCTAGCAGAAATTACTGCAGTCACGTGTCTAAAATGTGCAGCATTTTTCTGTATCTAGAGATCCATTGTGTTCATTTCATTTATGAGTTTCCTGCTCATAAATGCAATTAAAATGTAATTACAAGAAGTCTACATACCGGTAATTAACATAGTAGTTAGTTATTATAACTTAATTACAAGGAAACTCAATTTTGTATGTGTTAGCATACAGAATGTGAGAATCAGAATGTCTGATCAGAAGTCATCTTGTTCTTGTTCAACTATTGCACACAAGTTGTATAGATTAATAGATTTTAGAATCTAAAACCTTTTTTTCATGTGCATTAAAAAGGTTCCACGGATGTTACATTTTTGTCATAGAACCGTTGATGCTAATAATAGTCCTCTGTTTTTAAGAGTGTGCTGTAAGTAAATGAAAGAACATTCTTTTTTTAGGAAACTAACCAATAAAGTCCATTTAAAGGTATTTCACTTTTTTTTCAGGCTAGGCAGTTGATAGAGGAGGGCAACGTCATCAAGGTCATTATAGACACTGTAATGGAGATGATGCGGGAACATCTGGACAACAACCACCGCTTCCACTTCCAGGGCCACAACCCCGACAAGTTCTTCCGGGTTCAAGTGATCTTCCATGACCTCAGGTCTACACACAACGCTTGAATTCTGGAAAATAAAAACAGTTCTGTTTTTTTTTTATCATTTGGCTCAATTCAGATTTTGACGTTGTCAGGTACATTCTGATCAGTAAGCCCTCTGTGTGGACGGAGGCGATGAGGGGGAAGTTCCTCGAAGGGTTATCCGTCTTTCTCCACTTCCTGTGCTGTATGCAGGTAATGCTTTCTCCCATCAAAAGGTTATTTGCCTGAAAGTCTGTTGTTCGATCTGTAGCTACATTGAATCTCATTCTTTGATGACAGGGGATGGAGGAGGTGAAGAGGCAGTTTGGTCAGCATGTTGAAGTGGAGCCGGAGTGGGAGGCGGGTTTTACCCTCCAGATGCAGCTACGCCACATTCTTGCCATGTTTCAGGACTGGTGTTCATCTGACGTAAGTCACGGCTTGTCAGAGATCTTGCTTTTCTGTGGTGCTTTTTAGGATAATGATGATAAATAACGCTAATATATAGTATGAATATATTAAATAAATACACTACCAATTAAAACTTTGGGGTCAATAATATTTTTAAGGTTTTTGAAAGAAGAAACTAATCATTTTTTGGATTCTTTGATAAATAAAAAAGGATTTATTTGAAAAAGTTGTTGTTGTGAATTTAAGAACTAGTGACCTGTTACAGATATAGAACATGCATTTAAATAAAATATACCTAAGCATCTGGACAGTTTCATATGGAACAAAAATGTCATATGTAAAAAAAAAAAAAGTCAAATATGTCAAGCCAATCACAACTAATTGCCCACCAAAATCAGACAACGTTTCTCTAGATTTTGACAATGCAATGCAATCTGGTAATTGACATCATGAAAATCCAAACTGTTAATCACTTCAGACTCTACAGCCAACAAAGGAAGTGCGGATGGTCTTTTTGTTTTTGGTGTAATTTTGTCCTCAGCACATTCACTCATAATTTACAAATATTTTCAAAAGTTTCACTTTGTGCCACCAGGTGCAAAGTACAATGTGAGTGCGATCGTCAAGTCAAACTATTTCTACTTTTCTCAGTTACAAAAAACACTGTTAAAACGGATTGTTCTTTATTACCATCAATTATTTTTTTATAATCATGCTCATGGAAAGAAAATATGTTCTCAAAATCATGTTCAGATCACCGATTGAGTCTCTGTAATGCTGAGACCAATTCTCCACAGTTTACTTTTCAAGCCTTACTATTGCTTGACTGATTATCTTACAAATTGTTGATCCACTAGTTAATGAATGACCTGAAAATGTGACACTGTGTGGACGTGTTCGTGTGTGTGTGTGTGGCCCTGGTAAACCTTACGTTGTGGTGACAAAATGTCCCTACAAGGACATTTTTGGACATCACAAGGACAACAGCTTATGAATCATACTAAATTATGTTTTTTTGAAAATAAAAAAATGCAGAAAGATTTTGTGAGGGTTGTGTTGAGGAGATCAAATACAGTTTGTACAGTATACAAATCATTATGTCTATGGAAAGTCCCCATAAAACATGTGCGTGTGTGTTCTTCACCCACAGGAGCGGGTTCTGCTGTTGGCCTTTCAGGAGTGTCACAGAGCTCTAATGTCCTGCACCAACCAGCCCTTCCGCAGCGAGCCGACGGACAGCTACATGTGCAAGCAGATCCTCCACTCACGGCCATACAAAGTCACCCAGGAGCCCGTCTCCATCCACCTGCCCATCTCCAGACTACTGGCCGGTTAGCAGAATTGTTGAATTTCTGCATCAGAAGTCAGAATTTGCGGGGTTTTGAAATGACACAGGAAGTAATGTCTGCAGTCTCTTAAAAAATTGCAGTGGTCTTGCATGAAAGAGATGCTTTACTATTTCTCAATGCAACCCATATTTTTTTTCCACCAACATTCTTTTATTTTACATTGTTCCTTTCAAACTATTTTGGCAGAACATCTGCAGACATGAATAGTTGTGCTGCTGAATATTTTTGTGAAAAACGTGATACCTTTTTAGGATTCTTTATTAAAATAGAAAGTTCAGAAGAACACTATTTAATACAGAAATATTTTGAAATCTTTTTGTTAAATTATTTTATTCATTTATTTTGTCTTATTTATTTTTAAGGGTTTAAACTGTCACTTTTGATCAATTTTTCTTACTTGCAAAATAAAATGATCAGTTTCTTGTAATAAAAAAAATATATATATATATATATATATATGTAGAGACACCAATCTTTTTAATGGTAGTGTATTTCCATATATTATTTGAACTCATTGATAATGTTTTTGTTACTTCAGTAATCTCTGGCTGTTATTTAACCCGTGTCTGTATCTGCTCTCAGGTCTATATGTGCTGTTGTGCCAGACTGGAGCAATCCAGTACCTCCCTGACTTTGTGGATCCTGTGAGTATAGCATTCATAAATACAATTGTAATGTGTGAATTTCTAGCACTGTGGTTTATAGGTGTGTGTGTGTGTGTTTCAGGTGCAGCTGAACTTCACTGAGCTAGCGGATCAGCCCCTGCGCTGTGTTGTGTTGGCGGCTCAGGTCGGTGCCGATATGTGGCGCAGAAACGGCCTGTCACTCGTCAGCCAGGTGAGAGCGACACTAATTCCACAATTTTTTAAAAGCTTGGTCACATCATCAGATGTCACTAAAAACATAAAAGTAGACAATATTTGTAAGTACAATAGTTAACTTCTCTAAAAACCTGAATAACATGTTTAAAATCTGAACATAACAAAGTCTCCAAATAAAAACTATTAGATCATCAACTGATATTTCAAACACGTCCATAGTTTAATTTTAATTTTATCTTGTAAATTTGGATGTGGTGTGAAATGGCTCATAATAATTTTTGATGCAGTCGATATTGTATTTAATTTGTAAGGAAATATACATGAACGTATGTATTGTATATTTGAGAAGGACAAAAAAAAAAAAAACACACACTATGTAACATAATTCAAATGCACAAATTTAAAGGGGTCATATGATGCTACTTAATGTTTTCCTTTAGTGTGTAATGTATCTGTTTGTGCATATATACAATCTGCAAAGTTATAAAGCTCATCGACTCCCACAAAGAGATTTATTCTATCAAACAGAGAACACTGATCCAGATCCAATGTGAAACATTCTGCTCAAGTCTTGCTTGCAAAGTTGCTTTCGATCGACCGGCTTGTCCGGATCATCTGCATTTTCAGAATCTGACTCGGCCCGAACTGATGCTTTAAAACCGATGACATTATTAACTGTGTGTTTACAGTTGCTTAAAGCTGAAGCTCGTGATTATGGTAAGGGGGCGTTACATTTCCGACACATGCTTGAGGTGTTTGGCCAATCACAACGCACAAGGTCAGCTGGCCAATCAGAGCGCACTGAGGATTTTCGGAAGAAGGGGCTTTGTAGAAATAGAGGAGCTGCAATAATGTACAGTATGTCAAAAATAATAATTTTTGAAACATTAAAGCATCTTAACCTATCCTATTACTCCCAATAATCTAAAATAGCTTCATATAACCCCTTTAAATACACAGGTTATGTTGTGTCATTTATGTATTCTAACTTTGGCTGATGTTTGTTGGCTCTGTTGTTAGGTGTATTACTATCAGGATGTTAAGTGCAGGGATGAAATGTTTGATAAGGATGTTATGATGCTGCAGGTATGTGCTTTAAATCATAAATGTGTAAATAAAATGTATATTATAAAAAAAAAAAAATAATAAAAAAATATATATATATTCATATTAATGACATTTTCTGACCAACCACAGATTGCTGCTTCCAAAATGGACCCCAATCATTTCCTCATGCTTGTTCTTTTGAGATTTGAACTTTTCGATATTTTTAATGGCAACTGCTCCAGTAAAGATCAGGTGAGAAAGTTGAGATCAAAAAAAAAAATCTTTTTTTTCTCCTCATTAATAGTTGTTGATTTTTGATTGGTTTCTGTGCCTTTTCATCACACAGGAAGTACTGAAACAGTGGAATAGGTTAACAGAGCAGATGCTCTACCTGATAATCGTCATTATTGGTAAGATACAACTTGACCTTTTATTCCCACAATAGTTAGTTATGAACATTTTTATAATTTGCTGCCTCTAGTTGATGTGGAATCAGTTGTTTTATGTAAATGGTGTGATTAGAGACACTGCCTTTATTGTTTTACCTCATATATATATATTTTACTTGCAAAATATGCAGGTGAGAGGTACGTACCTGGAATAAGTCATGTGACTAAGGAGGACGTGACTATGAGGGAGGTTATCCATCTGCTCTGTATTGAACCCATGGCTCATAGCAGCCTGGTCAAAAGCCTGCCTGATAATGTAAGACATTCAGTCCATTTATACTGTATTTACTGCATATATTTTATGTTATTATTTTAATTTATGTATTTATTTATTGGTAGCATTTTACAAAAAGGTCCCATTAGTTAACAATTGTTAATGCATTAACTAACTTTAACAATTGTTACAGTTTTTATTAGACTAATGTTCGTTTAAATGTTAGTTAATATAAAGTACAACTCTTCAATAGCAGTTTCCATCCAAAGTTGCAAATTTAACATGTGCAAAAATGGAATATCGCTTACAAATTTTTTGAAACATTTCCATTCCATGTGTTCAAGAGAAAGTTTAACACTTGTGCTTTCAAGGTTTGAAATATGCTTGAATTTTGAATATCATCCTTGAAAATGCTACTTTTTTTTCTTTCTTAGAATGCCTCTATAAATAAAAGAAGAAGAAAAAATACTTTTGAAAATAGTCGTGAATCATTTGCGCATCATTGCATTGATATCACATGAGCATTTGCGTCAGATGTAGTGTTGGGCTCTATAGTCAAATCGTCCTATCGTCAGCCTGTGAGATCGGCGATACACAATATTATCGTCCGCTGTTTTTATTATTCATATTTACTAAAACAGTTAACTTATGAATAAACCTTATTGTAAACTGTTACCTATTTAGTTAAGATATTTATTCAATTATTGAGCATTACAGTAAAATTATGGTAGCCAGTTCTGACTGAGATTTACGTACATTAACCTATTAAATTACATTGTCTGAATGTGTGACTAAACTATAAACCTTTATATAATTTGATCTGTTCTAACTAAATGAATTTTTTTTTTAATGCGTCATAGGAAAGCCACGAAACAGTGCTTGAAACGGTTATCTCCAAGGTTGCCACTTTCAAGTGAGTACATTTCACTAAATGTTTAGTTGGTTATATCAGTTATTACACTGTTATTATACCAGTTGTTACACTGACGGCTCTAAGAAATGCAAAGTATATTCCAAACAGCACTCTCTAACATTTAACTCTTTGTGAAATGCTGTTTAGAAAACCAGGAGTGTCAGGCCATGGCTTGTATGAGCTGAAGAAGGAATATCTGAAAGAGTTTAACCCCTTCTTCTATCATTATTCCAGACCACAGCACAGTAAGGTATATGATGCACCTGTTAACTCATCGTCTCATTCAGTAAAACATATTAGTTTTGAAACAGCAGGATGTTTATTTGTTCATGTTAGGCAGAAGAGGCTCAGAAGAAGAGAAGGAATCGAGAGGGCAGTAATAAAGGTGTGTAGAAAACAACTGTACGCATGTAGTGCAGAATAAAAAAATTAAATGGATTTCTTAAAAATAAGTGATAAACAAAAATTAAACATTTGTTTACATGCATATAAGATAATAATAATAAAAATGATCAATGAATGATAATGAATATGAGCAGGTCTTTTGAGTCATTGATTTTACTATAATTGTGAATTTTTGCACCTGAATGCTGCATTGACCAATCAGAAGCCAGGACAGGACTGTCCATTTATGATTTCTTTTTTTTTCAATAAGAGTTTTCAACGTAAAGTTTCACTTGTCGCTGATATCTGATGTTCCTCTATTTTAGCCCTCTGCCCCCCAGTGCCCCCTCACTTTTGTCCAGCATTCTCCAAAATAGTGCATCTCCTCTGCTGTGACGTCTTCATCCATGTGCTGAGGAGAATTCTCCAGAAAGCAGTGGAGGACCGTTCCAACCGATGGACTGAACCCATGATCCAGAGAGTACGATTCTTACGGCTTTTGTTTTTTCTAAGAAGATTGCTAGATTACCTGGAATATCATTGGCTGTTGCTGTTTTGATAGGGGGATTTTTAACATGCGTGTATGACTTTAGGCGCTGCACCTTGTAGGCCAGGCTCTACTGGAGGAAAAAACGCAGTTGGAAAGCAGCGGTGCTGAAGAAGTGACCTTTGACTTCAGTCTAAAAGCACAAAGTAAGATGTTGCCCTTCATCTTGGCCTAGCACAAAACCTAGTTTGATGCTTTGCATCTTTACATAGGCAGCATCCTAAAGGCACGGGTATACTCATGGCGAAGTTATTTCTCGTTCTTCGCTTAGGGATGTAAATAGAAATGCCTTTTCAATGGTATACTGTTAGTGAACATCCTGCCGCTGCTGAGAGCGGCGTTAAGATGAATGTGTAAATATGTGCTTTCCTTTAAACACACAACAAAATGGCAGTGGTGAGAAATCAGCAGTTAAGAAAGCATCTGATCATAGTGATGTGGATATGTTTGCACAAGCTCTGCAATTCGGCGCTCAAGTCACGTCATGCTTATTTATAAACCACTTCATACAAAAATATTGCTTTACAGTATTAAACATGAAAAAGCAGTGTCAGTGTCGCTTTTAATTCGAATTACAACTTTAATTTCCACTGTTCATGCTTTTACAGACGTCTGACCATGACCGACTCAAGAGCACACATACTTGTGTCATCGCCACAGACCAATATATATGTACTCTTTTACTCTTATATATGCTCTATTATTTAGGGCTGCAATGTTTAGTTTTTTTGCCAATTATATTGCGATATGAAAACAAAGCATACAGAAATGTTATCAAGTATTTCATAAAAAAAAAAAATTCCTGCATAGAATACTAAGGGTACGTTTACACGACAGCGATGTGCTACAAACATTGCGTTTTTCACGCACAGATGCCAGTAGTTGGCGATGTCACTATGTAAAAAAAACACTACGTGCCTATATACTGAACACGTAATACGCAAGCGCATGATGTCACCGTTTTCACAAATTCAAGTTTTTGTAGCTTAGAGACTACAACAGTATCGGTTTCAAAAACTTGCCCTTTGAAACCAGTTTTCAAACGCTTTCGTTTTCAGTTTTTAGTTTCTGCACATGCAATGCATATATTTATTAAATTAAATAGCAGCCTTTGCTATTTAATAATCCCACTAAGCCAAATCATGAATTTATGGTTTGATTTTATTTCAGTATATTAATCGTTAGCCTTACAATTAATGCCTTGCTGTATGTGTTTGTATTTTCAGAAACTGGTTCTGAACATGGCAAATCTTTGTTCCACTTCCTGAACAAAATGAAGTCGTTACCTTCTCTGGAAGCTCAGAATGACATGATCACATGGAACTTGCAGGTATGACGATGATTATTTAATGTGTATTTAATTGTTTGATTCATCGATTTGAAATTGAAGACCTGAATGTCTCTACTGCAAGATGTTTGAGGTGGTGAAGTGTCTCCGGGAGAAATCCGGTCCTGTAGCTTCATTTGCCGTAGATCACAGCAAGTCAGAAGAGGTATTGCGATTCACACAGATTGAAATAAGGCTCTCAGTGGAAATGCTTACGTGTGTTTGAGGGGTCTGAAGTGTGTTGTCTCTGCTCAGAGCGTTCAGGATAAGGAGAAAGTGGAGCGGAAGAGAAAGGCTGAAGCTGCTAAAGCACACAGGCAGAAGATCATGGCTCAGATGTCGGCCATGCAGAAGAACTTCATAGAGTCCCACAAGATGCTTTATGACAACGTGCCTGAGAGCTCGAGTCAGAGCGACACCGTCACGGCTGTGGAGAGGTCAACACTTCCGCTCTTTCTTTAGTTTCTATCACTTTCTCTTATACCTTCATTGTTTTTCCTTATGATTATTTTATTCAGTATTTTCTTTCATTCGTTTGCTCTTTTGTCCCCTAAAGCCTGCCTATCACTATAGCCTGCGCCTATCGTCATTTGATATCATTTCTGCGAACACCCTTCAAACGTCTGTGTGTCTAAATGAAGTCCACGGTGTGTGTGCAGCTGCGGGATGGATGTGGATGAGAGCAGAGTGGCTGTGGGTCCTCAGCAGGGCTTTTGTTCCTCAGACTGGGAGGCTTTGACCTGTATCCTGTGTCAGGAGGAGCAGGAGGTTCAGGCTCAGGCAGCAGCCATGGTCCTCACGGCATGTGTGCAGAGATCTACAGTTCTCACCCAGAACCGGGCAAAGACGCTCACCACCAAAGGTCCCTCTCAAGTACCTTTATTACTATGATACGCTGCAAGCGTTGACACAATGCATGAATAAATGCCTTGACACGTTATGATGATTTAATGACACAATGATAAGCATTATGAAAGGAATTATGCAAACATTGCTAATGTACTGTGATGCTGAATCAGACTGATTTCTCTTCTTTCTTTCTCTTTTGTCCAACAGAAGGCTGCTACCCCCTGTTTATGCCCGCTGATCTGGCTGTGGGCACACACACCGGCAGCTGTGGACATGTGATGCATGCCACCTGCTGGCAAAAGTGAGTCCGTGCTTAAATAGTAACTTCACCGATTTCTAAAAAAAAGCCTTAAATTTGATTTTTAAAAGCCCTTCATATACCATGTAAAGTTGATTAATTTTTTTTATATATGTATATTTTGAATATACTCAATTACCTTATCCATATTTCATTCAATTGAAAAATGAATGTATATAATAGTCTCTCTATATATTTAAATGTTTTTTATCAAGTAATGATTAATAAAAAAGGAAAACTAAAGCTTGGAAAATTCTTTTCACGTTGATCATCAGAATATCTCTTCTCCTGTCTCTGAAAATGTCCAGATTTTTAAATAATCTTACGTAAAATCATTTTAGGGGGCGTTTAGTCAACTGGGTGAGTGCAGCACATTAAAAGTATACATAACCAGAAATAAATGGGTTGTACTATTTCAAAATCAAAGTGCGTCATGAAGCTCAGTGCAAGTAATCCATTGTGCTTGATATAAAATAAAAGGTGCTTTAAAAAGCCCTTTAAAGTCCTTGAATCTGGTGTTAATGAAAGAGTGGGAACCCTGGGTTGAGTAAATAAGCACATCTAGAAAAAAAAATCCTTCCAGCTTACGGAACTATGAATATTGGATAACTTTTCTATAGGGGTAAATGCAGCATGTTGCTCTTTCTGTGGTTAAAACACTTATTGGGTGATTGCATGATACATAGTGCATGCAGAAATACAACCATGAATTGTAGAAACTATGTATTTGTTGGCCTAGAAATTGCATGACCTGCTGAAATCACCATCTGGGATGCTGATACTAAACCAAAAAATGCAGTCCACCTGACATCTTCATGCCTTTTTGTCTGTTTGCAGGTACTTTGAGGCTGTGCAGAACACCACTCGGAATCGTCTGCATGCAGAGCTGATCATAGACCTGGAGAACGGCGAGTACATGTGTCCGCTCTGCAAGTCCCTGTGTAACACGGTCATCCCGCTGATCCCTGTGGAGCCCAGCAGGATTAACTAGTACGGCACCTTTACTACTTACCTTATTATATTTAATATTTGGTGTTGATGAGTTGAAATGTTCACTCTCTCTGTTTTCTCTCTGTCAGTGAGAATGCTGAGTTAGTTGGTCAGCATCTCACTCTTGAGCGCTGGGTTCAGATTATTTCCTCTCGGATCAGAGGGCTGAGAGCCACATGGGAAGCGGGTGAGAGTCAAAACTGATATGTCTTTTCAGTTTCTTAATGTCATTAACACTTTCTTTTTAATTTGGATGGATTTGTGTGTTGGTGTATTTACAGACAATAACAGTGAGGCAGCAGCGGAGGAAGCAACAGCACTTTTTGACGAGTGTCACGCTGATTTCAGATCCATTCTCAGTTTTGGAGTTCAAGAGCCGTGAGTCTCTAAGCATTCTTTAAAAATTACCATATTTACTTAATATATGCTTCTGGTCCTTAAATGCCTTGGTTAGTTAGTTAGTTAGTTAGTTAGTTAGTTAGTTAGTTAGTTAGTTAGTTAGTTAGTTAGTTAGTTAGTTAGTTAGTTAGTTAGTTAGTTAGTTAGTTAGTTAGTTAGTTAGTTGTTTCTTTGTTATACATACATGATGAGAAACACATGATATAATATGTTGGTCATATACAGTCCTTGTCAGAATTATTGCCACCCTTGGTAAATATGAACAATGAAGGCTGTGGAAATAAATCTGCATTGCTTTTGTTCTTTTATTTTTTCATTCAAAAAATGTAATTCACAAATGTAAATCAATTGAATGTGTGGGGAAATCACATTATGGTATAATGCAGATTTATTTTTAACAGCTTTCTTTGCTCCTAAAAAAATGATATATATCCTTAAGATGATACTTCAGAAATCAATAATTTATATATTATTTTAATTTATATATATATATATAATTTTATTTTATATATAAATAATATTAAATATAAATAATTGATTTCTGAAGGATCATGTGACACTGAAGACTAATGGTTGATAAATTCAGCTTTGCATCACAGAAAAATTATATTTTTAAGTATTTTCAAATAGAAAACCATTCATTTAAATTTGAATAATATTTCACAATACTACAGTTTTTTCTGTATTTTTAAAATAAATAGATATTTATTAATATTGACATGAAAAATTCATGTTGTCACTGAACATGATCATCTAAACTCCCTGTTTGTGATTTAGGCCAAAGTTCTCCCGCAGCATCACAGAGATGTTGGGCGTCTGCGCGACTACAGTGCACAGGGTGGGTCTGCAGACGCCTCCCAATGACCTGTGCCCGTACGTGCCTGTCATGTCCTGGAACACTTGTGCCTACACCATCCAGGCCATCGGTAATGCTCTCCCATTTAACGTAATCACTGGGGCCTTTGTTAGGCATTGTTGTCTGTAAAGCTGTGTAAAAATAGTGGCAACATTCACACAGTCAGTGTTTGGCATAAACAACCATATTTAAGTTTCACTCTCGAACGATCAGCGCATCAGCAGTGTGAATGACACTTCCAACTGTATTCTGCTGCTTTGTGAATGTAGCCATGGTGTATTGTGAAAAGTAATATACAAGTAAATTTGACCCAACTCCATAGACTTCATAGATAACTAAGATGCATCCTTTCATTTTGACTTGTGCGTCAAATCTGATTTCTTTCTGTCTCTTTAGAGAACATGTTACAGGAAGAGGGGAAGGCTCTTTTTGGATCCCTCCAGAACAGACAGGTCTGGTTTGGCTGTACTGATATCGACCATTTAATGTGGGATTGGTTTCTAAAACAATGTTGTTCTTCAGCTCTCTGGACTCAAAGCACTGGTGCAGTTTTCAGCAGCTCAGAGGCTGAGAAGCAGTCAAGCTGTCATACAGAAGCATTTTGCTGATATGTTAGCAGGTATGTTACTTTTATGAGAAGATGGATATGTTTGTTGGTTTTGTTCATACAATGTTCATACAATAATTGTCTTTGCCTCTTTCTAGTCCTGGTACCTGTTCCACATGTAGAAAACACACCATCAATATTAGAAGTGGATTTCTTTCATCTACTGGTGGGTGTTTTTATTTTTTTTATACTGGACCTTATAAATAGTCAATATGAACCCATATCCATCTGCTAAATAAATAAAATGCTAAATGACTGAAAGGGTTTTTTAAATGTTTATATACAGGTGAAACTCGAAAAATTAGAATATCGTGCAAAAGTTGATTTATTTCAGTGATTAAACTTAAAAGGTGAAACTAATATATTATATAGACTCATTACATGCAAAGTGAGATGTTTCAAGCCTTTATTTGTTATCATTTTGATGATTATGGCTTACAGCTTATGAAAACTTTTTCACAATATAATTTTGAATTTGGGGTTTTCATAAGCTGTAAGCCATAATCATCAAAATGATAACAAATAAAGGCTTGAAATATCTCACTTTGCATGTAATGAGTCTATATAATATATTAGTTTCACCTTTTAAGTTGAATTACTGAAATAAATCAACTTTTGCACGATATTCTAATTTTTCGAGTTTCACCTGTATACCGGTAGTTTATTTTAAAAAGTGTAGATAACCATCTGCTAAATATATAAAATGCTAAAGGAAAGGCTAAATATTTTTTGCCAATGGATAGATAGAAAGTAAACTTGTATTTAATTGTACATTATTTTTTTATTTATATGCTTGTGTATTTATATTAATTTGACAAAAGTGCAGATCCATCCATCGTCTAGATCTAAATAAATTAAATGCTAAATGACTGAAAGGCTAAATGTTTGCCTGGAAGATAAGCACAAAAAGATGTCCAATAGACTTGCATATACCCAAACCATATCTAGAGACTTAAGGAATGGCTCTTTAACCAGCTGATATACCCTAGTATCGACATACCAACATGCTAAAAACCACACAGAACAACTTCGCAACCACGTCAACGCCCTGGCATTATGGAGGCGACTTCTGCACGGGCACGTACCATTAACACTTAGAAAAATGCTCTTTTATGCACTTAGACTTCAAGCGATAATTCTGAGCATCTAGTAACGTTAGTTCTAAGTGGTTGAACATTACTATTGAGTTGTTGGACTGTATGTTGTGATGTTCTGCTCAGGTGGGGCTGGTTCTGTCCATCCCAGCGTTGTACCAGGAAGAGGCTGTAGACCTGCAGCCTTCGGCAGTCAGCACAGCGTTCAATCACCTCTACCTGCTGCAGCTGGTCACCATGGCACACATGCTGCAGATCCTGCTGGCCTCACACGGTAAACGCACACGCTGCTGGATGCGAATTGACACAAAAGTATGAATTTTTTTGCAAAATCCTTTGCACAGCACTATTTCAGCAATATTGTGTGTTTGTGTGTAGATTGTGCTGTAATAGGAATGGCGGAGGAGGGTGACGAGGCCCAAGCTGCAGCAGAACTCTTCTCTGTTGTGTCTCAACACACAGACGGGTGAGTTTATACACGTCACATAGGGGAAGACGCCCACTTCCTCTCTTGCTGTCTCTCATCATCTCTCTCTCTCTCTCAGGTTGAGGCCTGGTGTATCTGGCTTCACTGTAGAGAGTGTAAAGAGAGGTGTCATTCCCTTCCTGCGCTGTGCTGCACTGTTCTTTAATTGCCTTACAGGAGTGCCCCCTCCAGAGGAGCTGTCCAATACTGCAGGTCACTACACACACTAACACTTCATTAGTTGGATTTAAACGTGCCACACTGCTGTTTCCCTGAACACACTTAAAGGTGCAGTAAGCGATTCCTGAGAAACCTTGTTGAAAGTGGATTGCACCTGAGTGCCTAAACACATTTGTAGCCAATCAGCAGTAAGGGGCGTGTCTACTCATGAGGGGGGAGGTGTTGTATTTTTCAGAAATCGCTTTCTGAACAACAGTATTTTTCAGAAATCGCTTACTGCACGTAAGTATATCATCCTGGATATCATTCAATGAATGATTTGGGCAGTGTGCAATATTGTTAACAGTGTGTGTGTGTACTGCATACTGGATTGATTTCTAGTAGTTTTCCAGCAAACTCCACAGTGTTGTATCAGTATAAATTGTATAAAACAATTATTAATCATAATTCATCTTTGCAGAATCACCTGAGAGTCAGCTCGCTCTGCTGTGTAGTTACCTCTCCTTACCATCCAACCTGTTTCAACTCTTTCAAGACTACAGGGATGTCGTAACTACCTTATTAAAGAGGTAAAGATCAGATGATGCAAATCCACAA